>NW_024062739.1:105000-818633 GCF_006381635.1 Hibiscus syriacus | reverse complement strand
TTTAAATCAAATTAAATATGAATATTTTAATTTAAAATGCTAGATATAATTAGAATATTATATTTATTTGAATTGTATATTTATATTTCAGTTTCAGTGGATACCTTATGCGAGCAATGAAGTAAAGGCTTGCATCCCACCCCACCTGAGTGGGTCATTAGAGGTTTGGATGTCGGTTATACCTCTTATATGTTATGCTATTATTGAGTGGCATCCAGTTGATCGTGTGCTCTGTCAGTTTGGTTGTACGCAATATATTCCTGGAGTACCTAAGAATTTAGACGACATGCATAACATAGATAGAAGAGGAAAGAAAGAGGTTAACTGGGTGGTGAGACACAGAGGCTGGATTGCGCTTTGGAAGAACCGGTATGCACAGTTGGCCCCTCGATAATTTTACGCTGAAACTGGTCATATGGTTACGGATAACTATATGGACTGGTTTAATGAAAATGGAAAGTCGTTTTTACTTTCGACGGAAGCACGAGGGGTTAACATTCCTAGGCACCGAGAAAGACGTCAACCGTCTCAATATCATCGTCCCTCGACTCATAGACGGAGAGAAGGCTCTATCGGTTCTGCATCAGTCCCACCACAACATCCCTATCCACCGATGATGATGCCCAGCAGTCTAGTTCAGATGCCATCTCCTCAGGGGTATATGCCAAGCCCACCAGTTTATATACCATCTCTGTAGGGTTACATTCCTAGCCCGCCAGGTTACATGCCTAGCCCACAGGGTTTTATGACACCATATGGAGGTGCATATACTACTATGTTTAATAATCCAACATATGGTTCATATGCATCTTATTTGGCTAGTGGTCCTTCTCCGCAGACACCTCAATCTCCATCTGGATCACAGACATCAATGCCAATGTTTTCACAGTTTTCTCAATTTTCTATGAGCGGTGGGTTTGTTAGTAGCACTCCTCCTGGGTCGTTATTTTATACAGGCCCTTCAGCTTCATCTACAACACCAGCCGAAGAAAATACCGATGATGATGATGATAGTGAAGATGAGGAGACTGAAGAACAAGTTCCACGAAGAAATCATCAGTGAAATAAACAACCACCACCATGTGGAACTCATTCGAGAAGACGACATCGGTGATCCAGTTGTATTTTAATGTTATTTAAATAGTTATATTTCAGAAATTTATGTAATTTGGTTATGTTATTTAAATGTTTCATGGTTATTACAACAATATTTTTAATGTTATTTTTTATTCTAATTTAACATTAAATGTTTGTTAAATGTTTTTAAAATAAAAATTATAGCATTCAAAAATTAAAATAAAAATAAAAATTATAATATTCGAAATTTAATATTAAATTAAACTTAATATTACAATTGTATTCAAAATTAAAAGTTATATTCCAATTATATTTAACAGTACTTAAATTGAAATTAAATTTATCCATACATAAAAACATGTCGATGCTCATTCCATTAAAACCAACTTATCACTTCACATTTATTCGTAAAAACATGTCGATGCTCATTTCAGTCCCAAGTACTTATCACATCACATTTATTCGTAAAATCATGTCGATGCTTATTCCATACAATTTCAATGTCACAACCAACTTATCACTTCACATTTATTCAATTTATCTATAACATTTTATCCAATTTATTCAAACAACCAACTGATCACTTTACATTTATCAATTTATCCATAACATTTTATCCAATTTATTCAAACTTCACATAATGTTTTAATTTAAGTTATTAACTTAAATTTATCCATATGTATAATTTTATCCTTAACTGGTTGAACTTAAAAAAAACTTCAATTTTGGTTATAATTTACCTGATTTCACGATCCATCTATAGTTCCCCGGGGGACATGAGTGACATAATAGGGCAATGATAACATATTCTCTAACAAAATAATGGAAGGCGCCCCCCCAAGAACGCGCCTTCAAGTCCTCTCAGAAATAATAGGTACTGACATGAATAGTTCCCCGGGGGATATGAGTGACATTATAGGGCAATGATAACATATTCTTACACAAAATAATGGAAGGCGCACCCCCGGGAATGCGCCTTCAAGTCCCCTCAGAAATAATAGGTACTGATATAATTAGTTCCCCGGAGGACATGAGTGACATAATAGGGCAATGATAACATATTCTTACACAAAATAATGGAAGGCGCGCCCCCGGGAACGCGCCTTCACCATTTTTGTTACTGACATGAATAGTTCCCCCGAGGGACATGAGTGACATAATAGGGCAATGATAACATATTTTCTGATAAAATAATGGAAGGCTCGCCCTCGGGAATGCGCTTTCACCATTTTGGGTACTGATATGAATAGTGCCCCCGAGGGACATGAGTGACATAACAGGGAAATGATAATATATTATCTGACAAAATAATGGAAGGCGCACCCCCGGGAACGCGCTTTCACCATTTTAGGTATTGACATTAATAGTGCCCCCGAGGGATATGAGTGACATAATAGGGCAATTATAACATATTATCTGATAAAATAATGGAAGGCGCCCCCCAGGAACACGCTTTCACGTGAATAGTACCCCGGTTATAGAAACTATTATATGCAACGTATTATAAACTTTCAAAACAAACTTCAGTTCACAAGCTTTTAAATTCTCAAACTCTAAATTTCTCAAAACTCTCAATCCTCTATTCTCTGAAAATGAGTCGTCTTTATACTGTTGTTTTATATGATGGAGAAATTAAGGAATCTGAAGAGGGAGTTGTTTTTGAGTTAGATCATTATATCCCCTTAACCTTGAAGAGAAACATCACTCTTGAGGAGTTAATCACAAAACTTTCGTTAAAGATTCGTGTAGCAGGCCGAAGAAGACTATATTCACTTTAGTATAGGTTTTCTACTGAACTTTTTCCACTCACGTATACATCATTTCAGTTTTCCAACGATGATGGCATTTCTATGATGGTTGATGCTCATATGGGGAGTTCACAATCTCTTATTGAAATGTATGCCACTTTTATTGAGGTTTGTGCTTCTCGTGGTCTCTCATATTCCTCTCACTTTGGCATTGCATATCAAGCTGATCAAGTTGATAGCCCGATGCAACTGATATGTAATGATTCCACATCATTAATGACGGATCCAATGCCAGATGCCATGCCATCAAGTTTAATAGGAAGGCATTCATCTGTAACTCCTTATGATCTCAACCCACGTGGCTTCACCAATAATCCATATGGCAACATCTCTTCTACTTTAAGGGGAGGACATTCATATGCCAATGTTTTCGACTTACATATGGAAATGCCATCGAGACTTCAGTCTATTCACATCCCACATGATACAATGGCCTCAAGTTCAAGGGGAGGACACGCAAACGTTAACTTATTTGATCTCGACATTGGATTATCAGAGGAACCCTCATCCCCACCAGAAGAACCTCTTTGGGAGCCAGGTGCAGATGGTGCTAAAAAGAGATTATTCGTTTAACCTGACTCACCACAGTTTAACGTACATTCCGATGATGATGAGGATGACGTTCCGATAAATGCAACACCAGTCGAACTTCCTGCACATATGTATGGGGCTAATTATGATGCAATGTATGAGCCTACATTTCCAGATCTTCCTGATATTGGCAACTATGGACTTCAGTCAACAGTCAATGACAGTGATTTACATATTGGAATAGAGTTCGCATCGAATGAGGAAGCAATGATGGCAATAAAGAGTTATAATATTCGTAACTCAGTTAAGTCCCGAGTTGATCGATCTAACACGGAGAAATATATATGTTACTGCATCCAACATGACAACGGATGTCAATGGTTGGTCCATGTATCAAAAAGGAAGAGGAAGAACAACTTATGGAACTAACCAGATATAACGATCCTCATACGTGTTGTGTAAGAGGTATAAACCAGGATCATCCCAACTTGGAGTCCAACATTATTTGCCAAGCAATCATGCCCATTATGAAGCAAAGCTCTCATATAGCTGTTGCAGTGTTGATTTCTGCTATACAGTCACAAAATGGGTACACCGTCTCCTATAAAAAAGCTTGGTTGGCAAAACAAAATGCCATTTGCAAACTTCATGGCGAATGGGATTCCTCTTACAACGAGTTGCCTAGTTGGTTTCATGTTGTGCAAAGACGACAATTATTGAGTTCGAAACTCAACATCATTACGTGAATGATCTAGTGGTTCGTGATAACTACCAATTCTACCGTGTCTTTTGGACTTACCCTCAATGTATTAATACAGTCAAGTACTGTAAATCAATTGTCCAAATTGATGGTACTTTCTTGTATGGGAAATACAAGAAAGTTTTATTATTGGATGTGGTCCAAGATGGAAATTACAATATTATTCCTGTTGCGTTTTCCCTCGTTCAAGGAGAAGACACTGATTCTTGGGCTTTTTTCCTTAAAAATTTATGTTTACATGTTGTCACCAGGGAACGAGTATGCATTATTTCAGAGCAAGGAGCCGTGATAAAAGCAACAATGGACTATTTGGGTACAATGTATAGACCTCCACATGTTCAACATCGTTATTTTGTCCGTCATATTGCTGCAAACTATTACGGAAAATACAAGAAGAACGATGAACGTCAGTTAGTCGTGCGAATGAGTATGTTACTTTCTTCCAATTTTTCTATCATTTTCATATTACTTATTTATACTTCATATTAACTATTACATATTCCTAATGGCTTAGGTTACGAACTCTTACCTCAAAGGTTTGAGTCGATGCTACAAGAGTTGTTTGGTAAAAATAAAAAGGGGTGCGAGTACATTATGGACATCAACAAAGAAATGTGGACAAATGCGTATGACGGGGGGTATCTCTATGGTCATATAACAACAAACTTGGCTGAAGTAATAAATTCAACCTTAAACGGGGCTCGTCATTTACTAGTCACGACGTTGGTCAAAACGACTTATTTTCGTTTGGGTTAACTCTTTGCAAAGCTCGGTGGACAAACTCTTACTTGGATGCAAAATGACCATATTTTCCACCCAAGACTAGTAGCTGATTTATAGAAAAAATGGTTTCATCAAATGGGATGTTGGTTACAAATTTTTCTCGCACCCGTGAATTATTTCGTGTAACCGAAATGCCATGTTCGCTGCAAGGGATTGAAGCTAACTCTTTCAGAGTTAATCTGTAAGAGAGGTGGTGCGATTGTGGTTTCTTTCAAACACTCAAATATCCATGCTCTCATGTCATTCTAGCTTGCTCACATTCGTATTTGGACTACAAAAATTATGTTGATCCCATATACCAACTTTCACAAGTATTCATGGTATATGAATTTGAGTTTCCGCCCATAGGAAACGAAAGAAACCCAGATGAGATTCAAAATTGGCTTATAATTGTACCAGATCCATTGTTATTGAGGGACTCAGGTCGTCCAAAATCTACTAGAATACATTGTGATATGGATATTCGGGATAAGTCAACAGAACAAAAACGATGTGGGCATTGTAGAAACATCGTGAATAATAGAAAAAATGTCCAGCTCTGTTATCATCACATAATCGTTAACCCTTATGTAATTAATATTCTATTTAAATGAATGTTTTTGTTTCTAATATTTAAATGTAATTGCATTTTGTATAATTTCTCAATGTATGCACACCTAAATAAATTTTATTTTTTTAAATTGTTATTTAAAAAATATTTTATGATCTTTATTTAATATAATAATTAATATTATTAATTATAATTTTTTTAAATATTATAATAACTCCACCTTCTAAGTAGAGAAAAAAAATATTAAATTAAACAAATTAAAAGTTATAAAAAATTTATGTATTCGATGACACATTTCATGTTCTGATTGGAGGATTAAATTTATTAAATTAAATTTTCAGTAAGACTAAATTCATAAAATATGTAAGTATTGAAGATTAAACGTGTAATTATACTAATTTTATTAACTTATGCATCAATATTTTCGTTAAATATTGATAACAGATGACTAGATTGATAACATTTAAATAATTAAGTGAAAAAATTAATAGATCGATAATCAAAATAAAATTAAGTGATAAAAAATACATTCGATAATTCTTAAATTATAACCGAAACACTTTACATAATATATTACTAATTTATAATAACAATAAAAATAAAATCTTTATTATTAAAAAAATACCAGCGTGGCAGCCGACTCAGCATAACCCCGTGAAGGCGCATCCCCGGGGATGCACCTTTCACACGTGGCAGCCGAGTCAACATAATTTGGGTAAAGCGAATCCCCGGGGATTCGTCTTTGTGCCACCTTAGTCGAAAGGGTGCCACTTCGGGAAATATTGGTCAAACGGTGCTAAAAAGGGAGATATTCAGCCAAAATATGTTATTTAGTCAAATCGCCCAGATTTAATATGTTTTTCATAATTAATCTTCGTTTATGATATAATTTCTGTTGATATGTATCTGAGATATTATTGGACGTTGGATTCAAGTTGAGAGCGATTAAATAAAGTTTAAATGTTCGACCGGTGTAGCTAAAAAATAGAGGTAATACATTACTACCATTTGCATACTTTACGAAACATGTTGGTATTTGTTAATGCATGAATGATTATATTTGGTAACATGTGTGTAGTTAATATTTCTAAACTCGATATGTATGTGATATAAAGTATAAAACTGAATAAGACTCAAACTACACGTATAAAACACTAGAAAACTGATAAGAAATCATTTTAAGTTCAGTGATTATCCGAAAAAAGAAAATAGCCTTAGAATCTCTAAATTTTATTTATCCTCGTTAAAAGTTTTAATATTGATATTACCTGATTAAGAAATTACGAAATTACGATTGAGAGGTAAAATAGCCCGAATTGACCCTTATAGTGAAAGTACCCTAAGAATTCGTATTTATTCTTATAAATTACTAATTCAACTATTAAATTCTTGATTTGTTTTGAAATTTTTAGAATTAGTTCGTAACTTTGATAAAAGACTAGACCTAGAATTTATGATTTATGAGCAAACACCCGAATACTAACTTATCAGAAGTACCATTATTGTCAAAATTGTTTGAAATGACTCAAATAAATGATAAATTTGAATTAAATGGAAAGACTGGACAGAAGTAAAGGACTAAAATACCCTTGAATTATAAAAGACCAAAATACCCCTGAAGTATAAAATAACCTAAAATACCCCCAAGCCTTGAAATAACTTAATACACTTAAGCTCTGGAATGAATAAATCTAACTCGAATTCTAGAATGATCTGAATACCCTCATGAGTTGGATTAAGAAAATGGCTTTGTATAACTTCTGAAGATACCAGTGAACCTTTAAATGATATAAATCCCTTGAGGTTTATAGAGTACGACATAAGTTGGTCGATTATCCCTTATACTATTACAATATGAAAAGTAAATAAATACAGTTTAAATTCATGTTTGTCTCCTCATAATCCATCCAATGATGGTTCTAAAGGTGATCAGTTCGATTCTGCAATGCAACCAGTTTTAAGAAATGAATATTCGTGATGTTTCTTTACCTACATAATTGATAAGTGTCGCCTTTGATGGAAATTTGTATAGTGCGATTGGAATTGAAAACCTATTAAGATGCTTCAAATCTAGAATTATGTAAATCACTACATACCCATATTAAATTGATTTATCAAATTTCTCATGAATTATACAACTAAAATGGCCTTATAAGCCTGATTGATAGAATCACTTTAGGAATGTCTGAATTATAAATAAATTTTGATGCAATAATTCCTGAATACATTGCTAATATATTTTAATATTATGATCTTGATAAATCACTTCCTAAATGACTGATTAATTCGTTAGCTATCAAACCCCCTATTTATAGGGATATCATTATAAAATTCAACTAGTTAGCAAAAATTTCGTGGCTCCCTACCTTATAAATACTAAGTACCCCGGGAAATTAACTAGATCTTATAGTGTGTTCCCTATGTGTTATATAAGTGTGTTATCTGTTCTGATATGTGATTCATTCAAATTACTAATTTACTGAATATTTTAACTTTTCGATATTCTAACTTACTGATGTATTGATTTACTATTTATGAAATATGGCTACATGATATGTGCTCTTTGGTTACCAGTTTTCACTAGAAAATATAATTATGCCTGATTTATGGATCATGGAAATTACTGGTTACTGTATGAAAAGATTTATTGGGATACTGTCTGGGTAGGATTCTAGAGTATGGAGGTTCAAATCTGATAAAGCTTGTAAATCCTTATGGACCTAAGGTGACACTTGGGTAGGCTCTAAGGCCCCAATATATTTCCTTAGGTATGCTTTAAGGCCCCAAGGTATTCCATGGGTAGGCTCTTAGGTCCCCAAGGTACACTCTTGGGTAGGCTCTCATGTCCCAACATAATCCCTTTGGTTGGCACCTTTGCCTAATGGGCCTAAGGTAAGTCCTTATGGATGCAATTATGGGGAATTGCATATCAGATTTCAGTTGGGGGGTATTATTGTGGTCTTAAAAATATGTTTTAACCTATTATTAATTTAAAAGAACAATACACTTTCTTTGTTTTTTTTTGGAACACACTAGAGTCCTTATCTCAATCTCCTAAATATGTCTCTCTGAATATTTCCTTCATATTTTGATTTTCGGATGGTTACCTGAAGAAATAATTAATGAAATCTGAACTCGTCGTTGGAATCTGATGATGTTTGTATCGTTAAGAAAATTTATGCTTTACCTTATACCCGATTGCCTATTGCATTCAACTAGTAGTTCTATATTACTAAGCTTTCCAAAGCTCACACTCTTACTTACAATTTCAGGTTAAAGAGCTTGATCCTATGCTTTTACTGACATCAATAAAGGAGTTCCACCGGTGTTGCTTGCAGAGTACGGTGCATATAATTAGGGGGCATGTAGGTTGTATTTTGTTTTTATATTCGAGTCTGAAACTTATTTTATTACAGGATATTTTTGAATTATATTTTTAATATATAAATGATTTTCTGAACTTATATTTTATCTATAAATTATTTTATAGTTTTAAATGGATTAATAAAAATTTTAAATTTTCCAGGATTTTCAGTCTAGGTCGCTCCGGTGATCCTAATGTCACACCCTAGTCGGATCACCCATATCGGTCTAAAGGTGTTACATTTAGTGGTATCAGAGATTAGATTGAGTAGAGTCTTATAGATAGATCGATTGATTGTTATATGATGTCTAATCAGTACATGCTCCTAGATTATGATCGTACTCTTCTGAGTCGGAACTCTGATGTCAAGTAATCCTTCTCTAATAAGTATACCAAAGAATCTTATCTGTTATGACCCAATCTATGTAAAAATGAAATAATTTTAGTATTCGTCCCAATTTTGGAAGTTACCCCGCGAGTAATGTTAGAGATTATTTGTTCGAGAATTTTAATCCGACTCCCGACCTGAATATGAGTTTTGCTACCCCTAAACGTTATGTGATGGTAAGCTCGTAACCAAACTTTGTAAGTGAAGTTTTGAGATGAAGAAATGCTACCCAAGTGGATAGAAGAACAATGTAGTTGGTCCAAGCTTTGACAAGGTGTTCCCCCGCTAAAGTTTTGCAATGGTGAATGTAATTGAAGAATTTCTAGAATCATTATTGTTCTAATTTCATGAGATTGAAATCCAATAGGTGTTGAATTTTGTACCTGTTGCTTGTTGTGAGTACTATAAAATTATACGTAAATGATGTGCAAGTATAAACAATCGCAATAAGTAATAAAGTGATCAGTGAGTATCGTATCCACAGGGATTGGTGGAAATTATGAGTTTAACCACACCACTACACTAATTTATCTAAGTATAGAAATGTTATATACACTGTTGATGATTCGACAAAAAAAATATGAGAGTGAATGGAATGATGGTGAGGGAATGTGATTGAGCAAATAATATCGTGGCAAAAGAACATATTATAAAGATGAAAATAATGAAAATGTCGAGGCAATGTAAAATGATAAAAAAACAAATAAATGAATAGTTTGATAATCCTCACACGAGAAACTACTTCGGGAATGAATGGTGGGAAGCCACTTAAGGATCTAAAAACTTATCTTTCTAGCTAATTTAGTCTTCTAATGCTTTACTTGTTCGATGGAGTTTCCTAAAAATTGTCTCGCTATCTCTAGTCATAAGAATCTAACATAATAGAATGCCTGGTATCTCCTATCAGTCTCAACTATGTCATCCTACACTTTTTATGACGCAGTACTCCTCTTAGTCATTAAAATCCTAGTTTAGTTTTTCTTAAGTACTAAGGGATTAGGCTATAGTGTTTAACTATACCCCATGCTTATGTTAATATCAGAAGATTTCTCTCGAACATCTAGTCTTCATCTAAGAAATGGACACTCTCGTGCCTCCTACAATCTTAGAAGATGAAGCACACATATACAAAACAAGTAAAAACAAAAGATAAACATTCATCAACCATTAAATAAACCATAGAGTATACCCAATTATTCATTCGACCTTACAAACCAAATAAGATTTCAAGATTTAACAATAGAGCAAAGGTTGGAGAAGAATGAACTAGGTTTTCACAGCTGACACTTCCCTCAAACCACCACAAACGATTATAGCGCAAGCTCCTCTCGGATATTAAGCCTCTTCCTCGAGTTTCACCAATGGAAGAACACCATTAAAAATTGAGAAAGATGAATGGTAATGGAGGTAGAGAAAATGGAGAAGACGATGATCAATTTCTTCCCCATTAATGATTGTATCCCTCTCTTGTGAGGTGTCCTTTTAAATAAAAAAAATATTTAAGGGTATTCTTTGGAATTTTTCACTCAAAATACCCATCATACCACCAAATTTATTGCTTGTGCATGAAGTTTATCTCCATAGGTGGAGTGGACCCCAGTCAGGCGATTACAAGCAGTATATACACGCTTTGATAATTATCCTTTTGTGAAAATTTCTCTGTCTTTTTCTGTGCCAGAAATGCCAAGGCATTGCAGTATGCTTCAACAATATGTGATGCCATGGTATTCTTCTCAGCTTGCCATATACTAATTGTTTCTTGAACATCACTAACCAACCACACCTTTCCCATCATATAACACCTTAATAAAGTAAAAAATAACATAACCACCACAAATTCAACTACATGCAACTATATGAATCTAAAATGACCTATATGAACCCTTAGAAAAATAATAACTTAAGTGAAAAAGGCCTTAAAAGTAGCATTTTTATGCAGTTATTACACCCCAAGCTTAAGTTATTGCTTCTCCTCAAGCAATGGATATCAATCAATACAATCAAAATGTCATGACAATTTTCAACAAAAGGACAACAAGACAAAAATAGAATTTCAACCCTCATGAAAAAATTGGCTTCACATGCTAGACATATCAAGAAATCAACTATTTTTCCCTAGGTCAAGATTATTTGTGGATGTCTGTGTGTGATTGCATATAATCTATACTTAACGAATCTGGGCAATTTTTAATTGAGTTCCCTAGTTTTTCCACAACATTTACTCATTCATTAAGCATATTTATACTCTATTTTTACTTAACACACACACACACACACACACACACACACACACACACACACACACACACACACACACACACACACACACACACACACACACACACACATATATATATATATATATATATATATATATATATGTTTATACTGCTATGAAGGGAGTCAACCCATCACACACTCTAGATGAAAAGGAGTATACTTTTCATCCCTAAGCTAGTTAGGTAAAGTCATCTCGTGACTACTTTCATTCATTCGTATGCACATGGCTACCATTTATTAAGGATAGTTCCAGGAAATGCCACGGCAAAGAGAAGTGTCCCTCTACAGCTATGTTGAAGTATTTATTCATGATTAAACAAAATTCATATATAAGGGAGTTCTTTAAACAATGATTTATCATTTAACCATAATATCAAATTTTAATGCCAAGGCTAACCAGAGTTCTTTCATAAAAACTTCCTATGTTCCTTAAGTATAGAGAACATACAAATCGTGTAAGAATAATTCACAAAGCATCAAGCCCTAGAGTCAGTTCTATCATTCTCATCAATCATTTACATTCAATTTCTAGCCTAAAAATTTCATCATCATCGGGTATCATCAAAACATTTCATCTAACTGTCCTACCAATTATTGATGTCATGGCATAATGTTTTACTAATACTATCATGCACATGTTCTTAAAAGAACACTACCTCCCCCAAAATTGAGAGAAGTATTTTCCTCAATGTTAAATAAAAACTAAGTTAAACTAGACTACTTGTTGTACAATGCAATGCAAGATACCTTGAATTTCTATTGTGGTTATGTTATGGCAGTTGTGTGACGTGGGCGCTTACGTAATGATGTGGGTTTGAGTGTTTAGATTCCTCAGGTGGAGAAGTCCAAACATGGTTGGTTGTCCTTTTCAGGCGATACTGGGCCAGAAGTGATGCAATTTACCATGGCATTTGTGCAGATAGGTGGATGAAATACCCCAAACATCGGGTCAGTGACTAAAATGTAACGATTTAAAATTTACTTGTTAAATTTGATAAATTGAAGTGTCTAGAACTTTTTAGCATGGATGGAAGTGAGGAAGGGAATTATGGTGTTTTATCAAGAAATGAATTTAAAATTCATTTTTAAAAGATATTAAAGCATGTGAGAATAGAGGAAGAAAAATAAATATATAGAAGCTTGGTTATCTTCTTCTTTTTCTTCCACCATAAACCCTATTGTCAAGGTGCTTTACTTTCAAGTTGGTTGTTTCTGTAATTTTTGGGTTGGTTTTGAAGCCTTGAGTGGTATAGAATCTTAAGGAAAGCTTAAAGATTAATAGAACTAAGAGTTTGATAATTAAGGATGAATTAGTAAAAATGGGTTTTAAATGAATGGATGATATTTTGTTAGTAATTAGATTCTAAAAGCATATTTGACTTTTCAAAGGTCTAATTAAAGAATATGAAGTCTTAGAAATGATTGGGAACATGTTTGAAGATTTGGTATGATTCTTAGTTTTAAATGTTCCATAAAGAAATTTAGTTGTCAAAAGGTAATTAATAGATATAAGTTGGTGATGATAAATGTTAGTAAGTTTAAGGGTTTGATTGGAGCTTAAAGCATAAGATTTAGGTGAAGTGTGGGTAAAATTTCGAAGTGAAAGAGGTAAAATCTGGGTAAGGGTATCGGTACTGGAAGAACAATACCGAGACTATAAAGTTAAATTGAAAGAAATGGTTTGAATCGGATGAACACTATCGATACTGATTTAAGTAGTATCGATACTAATGTGGATGTATCGATACAAGGAGTAAGGTATCGATACTGTAATTAAAAGTAGAATTTTCATAATGCTAGAATGGTATCGACACTGAAGTGGGTATTAGTACCATAGAAGATAAGTATCAGTACTGTAAGAGGGGTACCGATACTATTCAGTCTAAAATTTAAATTAGGAAGTTTTCATTCCGTTTATATAAGTGCTAATCGATTATCTATTAATGGAAATTCGATATTGATCTTGGACATATTGATGTGCAAATTTGGATCGTAAACGTACCGAAAGAATTGACATAGTACGATATTGAACAAAAGAAAAAGGATTTCATTTAGGACTTTCGTGAGGCAAATCTGAGTGCAATTTATTGTTTAATATTAGATATGAGGACGGCTTACGATAAATCAACCTCAAAAGTTTTCAATCAAAAATAGCTTTATTTATTTTTTATTTTATAAAATATTTTTATCATGCTTTATATAAATTGTATTTCCAAAGTATTGTTTGATTTTATTAACATATGAATGTGTTCCATGTGAAAGTGCTTTATATGAATGTGTTCTACGAGAAAATGCTATGCGAAAGTGTTCTACGTGGATAAAAGACACTGGAATAAAGTAATGAAAAATTAATTATAAAGATAAAGCCCAAAGTATATGTATGAGAATTAAAGTTATAATTGGCATTCCAAGAGTCAAGGTTTCTACGCAGTTCTTTGGGGAAAATTTCTAAGTGGCCATTTGGGACAAATTCTACGCAGTCCTTTGTGACAAATCTATGTGGCACTTTGATGCATATTCTACGTGCCACTTTGGTGCAAATTACGTGAGAAGTGGTGACTAAAATTAGTGCACAACCTCAACGTACTCAGATAACTTGAATTCTCAGTAATATATGTTGGGCTAAAATAATAAAATAATGTAAATTGAATAATGAGTAACATTATACGTTAATTTCATGATATGTATCTTGATTTTAGCATGAAATGTTTTATATGGATTGGATAAGAAAGTGTTTTTAAATGTTTTATTGTACTCATTATTGCCTCACTAAGTCAACAACTTAGCGTGTGATTGTTTTACACGTAGGTTCAAAGAGATCAAGAGATTAAAGCTAGAAAGGGACAACATACGCTTGAAGAATATCATATCAGAACAATTTAAACTGTAGCTTTCTTGTTATTTTGTAAATTTATTGGAATGTATTACAAAGTTTTAAATTGTAATGCTCTGATCCATTTTGTAATCATACTATTTTACGTTTATGTAAATTATCAAGTATTTATTTTCATTGTGAACTACAAATTTTCAATAGTAACTTTATTATAAGGGTTTCACCATTTAAATACCAATAAAGTTTTAAATTTTCAATGAGTTTTAAAAGAGACAATTTGGAAAGTCAATTTGGCACCTTAGATTCGTATCCGGGTCGGGTACGAGTTGGGGGTGTTATAGTGGACATCATCAGCAATGTTATCTTTTTTGCCAACACTAATTGAGTCTTCTTTCTATGTGGGTGCAGCTACCATAGAGGCTTTACCCTTGTCCATATGTTTGAGAGTATGTTCTTTCCAAAATATCTTGAATTGTTATGGGTGTTTTGTCGCGTTCAATCGGAGCACTAGTATAGACCAAAATGCCCCACACATATAATAGTTCCACCTTCAAAATATTTTAACCTAGCATTTTGTGTCTTTCACATATAAATTATAGGACCTTTACAATGGTCCTCCCTTCTTCAAATTGCTCTCTGCATGAAGCTAAATGGTAGTGGAATGAGATCTCTTTTCACTCCACTTTGCTGTGGTAACTTTTAATCATTTGGACATCAAATTCTTTGAAAAGATAGGGGTCATCCCAATGACAGTATCCATCATCGTGTATGACCTTGTTCTTTCCCTAGCTATTCAATTAAGGAAGAAAAACACCACTAATGAGAAAATAGACAATGTCAGTATACCATAAAATTGACGCGACAAATAATTTCTCATTAGGGAATTTTTCCTTAATCTCCATTTCATTCCTTAATTCTTTCAGAATTTCTAGCCTATATAGATGGGTAGTTACTTAGGGTTTAGGATGAGTAAATTCAATGAAATTGGTTCAAATTTTGTATCTGGACTAGCTATGAGTAAGATAGACTGAATCATCTCCTTTGGAATATCCTCGAGCTCTTCTTTGTCTTCTTCGTCGAGCTTCAAGTTATTATCAGTACATAAACATTTGTTGCAGCAATAGCTTTCCTTTGATCATCAACTCGTGTTGATTCGAGCTTTTCTTTTGCAATGGTAAATTTTTCTTGTCTTCATTGGTTGCACTCTTCGAACCCTCATCCTTGTATTTCATCAAATGTGAATCTTCTTGCATCTGCGAATTTTCGTGCACAAACTTATGACTGAGCTCTCCGAGTGTCTCCCCCCAAACTTAGCTTCTTTGATACATGCATTACAAGGTTCACATCAAAGGAAGAAGTAATAAATCTTCCAAATGACCCACTCGTCCAATCCTTGGAAAAGAAGACCAGAACAACATCATACTTGTGATGCATTTTTTAATGGTATACTGATCTTATTTGGTCAACATGTCTTCTGGAGATACAAATTTATGTCTCTTATCTTCCCAACGATTCTTTAATTTCATCAATCTGATATCGGGAACTAAATAAATGTTTAGTTTGATATTATTTTATTCATTAGTTATATAGGACTTTTAGAAATCATCCCCTATATAAAGGAGGCTTCATTCAACTTTGTAACACAAATTTCTTTGATTAATAATACAACGAAAGTTCTCTTTTGCAAGTGTTGATTGCCTTGTGCCTTCGAAGTTTTTGTCCTGAAGTTCTTTCAAGTTTTTGTGAGGGAGATTAATCTTCACACTCCAATATGCTTTTTTATCATGACTAGGAGGGTTGGTTAGAGTCATATTATCGAGTTTGTCTTTTCATTGTGACTAGAAGGATTCGATAGGATACATAGAGCCATATTATCGAGTTTAGCTTTTTGTTGTGAATATGAGGGTTTGATAGGATACTTATCCATCTATTTTCTACAAATTCATTATCATCATCATCATCTTTACCGTTCACCTTCATAAGGGAGCCACATTTTACTATTCATCCCCCTTTGTTCGTCATCGAGTCTAGAGCTTTCTAGGTTTTATTCTTAAAAAGAGTAGCATTCATTAAATCACCGCTTTCCTATCAATTGGTATCACAGCTGGGCCGATTCTTGGAAAGAATCAAGAAATCTTACTTGTTCTTGCACACAAAATTGTTGATACCCCAACGGAGCTAGTTAGCAAAAGATTTATCGTCTCAGGTTCTTTTTATTTAACTTTAATTTAGATTCAAATTCTTCTTGTTAGTTTTTTGTTTTTTGCACACACAAAAAAACGAAAAAAAAACAAAAAAATTAAAAAAAGTGCAACCAAATTAATTTAGGGCTTATTTTCTCCATATCTCATACTCATCCTAAGAGTAATCTCCAGTACAAAATTCACCCAAATCAGAGTTCATTAGAGCCTTCAAATACATCGTTCAAGTTTTATCAGTAGATTCAGTCTAGAATCTTGTCGAATTTCTTGAAAATTAACAGGAATAATTTCATGGCGAAAAATTCCATATTGAAATTAAATATATTGAAGATCATTTACAAAACAAATTAGAATTTTTGGAGATCAATAACACCTTCGAACAAATCGATCATAAAAAACCAAATTGTTTGAGGACTCAACGTTCATTAGAGTCTACTGGATACTACTGAAGGTATTTAGTTCTAAAATATTACAGGTGGTTTATACACACATCGAACGACATTTAAGATTTTTTCCAAAAATTTTTGACACCGGTAACCCTCTTAAAAATATTGCTCAAATTGACCCAGCGTTTTCTAGGTTTCTAGTTTGGTTCTTTTTTTTTCTTTGGCTCTATGTGCTTTAGGTTCTTTTGTTTTCCTTTTGATTGTCCTTTTACATTATCCAATACATTATCCTCCTTGTGTTAGTAGGACTAAAGAGTTTACATACTTCTTCCTTCTTTGCATTTCGTTCTCTTGGAGTCTAATTTTTGTTTGGCCTCTTAGAGCTTTTAAGTTTTTCTTATCGCCTTTGCTAGTAATCAAACTCCGATACGAACTGTGAAAGACTACTTGGTAAAGTGAGTTTTAAAGAGTACAAGATCGTCTTACTTGCCTCTCACCCTGTTACTTTCTTGGAGTGACTTGTAAGATTTCTTTTTGTTGAATTTTCTTTCTTTTATTTTTATTTTACTTTAAAATTTTATTTTGAGTGTTATAATTTTGAGATGAGAGACAGTAACAACAAGACACTACATTTATCTTAGCCGCACTTGCATGACTCACGAATCAATTTGAAAGATTTGATGAACTTAACAATACTATGAGAGAATGAAAAGAACCACAACTAGATCTACCAAACCAAAATCCAAGACCAAACAATGCTAAACTTTTGGTACCCAGACGAGCACAACCACGTTTCCAAGCACCTAAACTCTTTACAAAACCAAAGTTCACGATACCGTCTTTCAAAGAAGATAATGATTCAGAATAGTACATTGAATGGGAAGAAAATGTTAATCTCATGTTCGCATACCATGACTACGCCCAAGCTGAACAAGTTCCCCTCATCACCATGAAATTCGAAAGATATGCTCACTCCTGGTGGATGCAAACAAGGAAAAAGATCTAGAACTTCCAAATTCAAGCAATCACTTCTTGTACTGACCTCAAACAAACAATAAGGAAGTGATTTCTACCGACACATTATACACGAGAAGTTAAACTAGGACTACACTGACTTCGACAAGGTAGAAGTTTAGTTGAAGACTACTACAAGGATATGCATTCCTTACTCAATAGGGTTAATATAACAGAAGAAGAAAAGACACCGTGTCAAGATTCGTCATCGGCTTGAACTCAAACATCATTGATCTTCTTGACCTCCATGGGTACGAAAACCTCAAAGAACAAATCCAAAAGAGATTCTAATTAAGAGAACATTACCAAGGTACTTCATTGTCTTACCAAGGTAATCATTCATCATCTTCTACTCCACCTTCTCAAAAAAAGTCGAGGATGAAAGACTTGACAAGGAAAAACAACGACCAACAAATAATGACATACCTCTAGCCCCTAAAGATCAAATGAGAATTTGTGAGGAAGTAGGGAAAGTAAAAAAAAGAAAAAGTCAAGAAAGAGACAAAAGTAAAAGAGGTCACTATTTATGATAACTCCATAAAAAGAATCTATTTTTAGTCTTTTTAACTTAAGTTGTTGCTCATATAAACAAAGTTTGGAAAACATATTAGTTGTATTTTGGTTATGTTTATTTGTGGTGGATAAGTTTTGCTTCGGTAAGATTTATTTGGTTTGACTGATGCTGCTGAGGAGAAAAGGTCTGTGTGGATTGTGTATGTGTAGGAAATTTACTTGGGAAGAACATTTCAGTCGCGACAACGTAATTTGTAAGGGCTAATGGAATAGAGAAGTTAAAGAAAGTGAGGAGCAGATTTATCTCGCCAAGGCAAGGTTTATCTTGAAAGTCTGAAGCGAAGATGATGAAATCACCTATGTCACATGTCAGTTGTACGACTTCCCTCACGTGTAAGCAAGCCCTCAAGATTTTGACAACAACCAGTCGTCTTTTCTTTTTTAGTATGGACAAGACAATAATGGGTATCTAGGGAATCTTTACTTATATGAAACCCTAGGAGATTTCCCTTTATAAATACTTAGCCACAGCCACCAACAAAGGAGGCAAGGAAGTTAGAAGAGCTTTATTTGAAGTGTGAGCGATCAACTGTAGTGATTCCCCACCATTTACCAACCAACCTTCCTTGCTTTCCTCCATGGCCAGACTATAGCAGAGCGGCGATCAGGTCTCGAGAGAGGCTAACTGCCAAGGCAGATGCGGTGTTAATCAAAATTGTCATGACAGATTCCCCCAGTTTTGGGAGTTGTTCTTCCTTTGTTCTTAATTTCTTTAAGTATTTGGGGTTGTATTAAAACGATGATACTTGCTTGACTTTTTGATAACACCATGAACTGTCTTACTTTGTGTTAATCTTTGTTTTGCCTAAACAATTATTTTCTGCTTTATGAATGATGAATTATGATTTTTCTCATGACTGTTTTGTTCATTGTTTAAATATTTTACCTTGTCACTGTAAGAGCTTCGAGAGATTGCCTTAAGTCTAGGTAAAACACGTCTTGACATTGTAAGAGCGTCGAGGGATTACCTTTTGTCTAAATATTGATTCTTAGATTCAAGAGAATTAAGATAGATGTATGTGAACAATGGAATAGATCCGAGATAGTGATGTTCTAACTTGTCTACCTTAGAGATAAGGAGTGGGTTTCAATTGACTAAAAGAGATAGATGCTAGAGTAGGATAGACAACGATTATATTTTCCTCTGAGAGGTATTCCTACAACAACAGTCTGACAAACCAAGGGTTGTAGTTAACGCTGAGTAGTATTGCTATAGAAACCGTCTAAGAATACTTAGTAATCCTATCGGGCATCTTAAGCATGTCATAATAATTCATTCTAAACTTAGAATAATTGCTTGTCATAATAAAAGAATAGCATGAGTGCTCTGTGAAAGGTCTGAATATGTGAGGTTGTTTTGAATATATTTGAATCAACGTTTGTCTTTTCTTTATTTTAATTCGATAGTTTTGCTTATTTATTTTGTCTCGACCAAACTTTTCCAGTAATTATACTTTACTATATTTCCTTGTTTTTCTTTATTACTAATAGTTTTCTAGTTTGACAAGATTGTAGGAATTAGCTTGTGACAACTAGTTCTGGTTGTGGTGAAGTTTAAAAATATTCAACCAATCCCTAAGGAGACGATAACTAACTTACCCTATATTAGTTGATTCAATTGTGTATACTTGCACAAAATTGCTTGCCTTAGCAAATACATTTACAAGCGATCAAGTTTTTGGCGCCGTTGCCGGGGATTGACAACTGACAAAATTTTTATTTTTTCACCATAACAAGTTTTTCTTCTCACCCTATATTTACTTAGTTTAACATATTTTAATTTTTTATTTTCTTTTGTAGGTTTTTATCATTGCATGACCCTAAGATCTACTGGTAAACCATTGGAATCATTCGACCCTGAGATCAGGCAAATCCTGATGTGGCAATTAATCTTCAGCAAGAAGTTGCAAGACCACGAGCAATACGAAATTACTTGAATCCAATTCTTGAAGATATCAATCCAGGCATCATGGCACTTGAGATACAAGCAACCCATTTTGAGCTTAAACCGATGATGTTTAACATGCTAAATTTCATCGGTCAATTTAGTGGTTCACCTAATGAGAATGCTAGACAGCATATTCGTAACTTTCTTGAAGTGTGTGATTCATTCTGACAACAAGGTTTGCATTAATACGTGCTTAAATTTAAATTTTTCCTTATTCCCCACGCGATAGAGCAATAGCTTACCTCAATAGAGTTCTTTCGGGCTCAATGGAATATTGGGCAGATTTATGCAAAAGTTTCCTACTTCGATACAATCCACCCAATATGAATACACAACTTTGCAATGATATTGCAAGTTTTTGCCAAGGAGATAATGAATCAATATACGAATGTTGGGATAGGTATAAAAGTTTACTTCGCAAGTGTGTAAACCACTGATTTCATGACTGGACTCAAGTAGTGATGTTTTACAACGGAGTTAATGCACCTACTCGAATGATGTTAGATGCCTCAACAAATGGCACCTTACTTGACAAATCACCTGAGGAAGCCTTTGATAACCTCGATAGGATAGCAAATAACAACTATGAATTCCCAACTACAAGGCTGGGAACCGACAGAAAAACATCTGGAGCATATGAAATTTAGGGTAAGGATTCAGTAGCTACTCAACTTTCTTTCATAACTAATATGTTGAAAACTTTGCAGTGTCCTAATGAGGTGAGACAAGTCAAGGCAACCAGTAATGCATACATATTTTGTCACAGCAATCATCATGAGAGTGAATGTCTAGAAAACCATGAGTCTACCAATTTTATGGGTAATTACGGCCGAAGCAACAATAACCCCTACTCAAATACATACAATCCTGGCTAGAGACAACATCCAAATTTTTCAGGGGGTAATCAAGGAAACAATAATAGTCAAGCATCGAATTACAATAGGCCACAACAGAGTAACTTGAACTATCAACATTTTTAGAATCAACATCATCAGTTGCCCTGGCAAAAAACTAAAGGTACAACTTCTTCCTCTAATTCTAACTCCTTGGAAGTTTTATTGCAAGAATTCATGGCCTCGACAAAATATTTCATGGCTTCAACAAATACCCTGATGCACGAGCACTCATCAACAATAAAAAACCAAGGAAATTTGTTGCAAAGTAAAGCGACTCTTTTGCAAAGCCATAGCTCATCCATGAGAGCATTGGAGAACCAAGTGGGTCAAATTGCCACGTCATTATACTCCCGCCCACAAGGAAATCTCCCAAGTGATACTGAAATCGCTAAACATCATAGAAAGGAGCAATACAATGTACTTACAATAAGGAGTGGAACACAGGTTAACCAGAACAAAAAATTTGGGGGATAACAACTGGACAATTTTCGCCAAGGCATTACACAACCAGAAGATCAAGTCAAAGATACGGAGAATGATGAATTGTCTGAAAAGAATGAAAAGGATGAAGGCTCCGAAAATCATCAACCAGATGATGGGAAATTTATGGCCAAGGCCAGTGATTCCTCAGCACCAATAGCAAATGACGTGAGACATCCACCACCGTTCACTCAACGATTAAAGAAAAATAATGATGATATCTAGTTCAAGAAATTTGTTGATGTTCTGGATCAGTTGTATATCAAAGTAACTTTACTTGAAGCCATTGAGCAAATGCCTTCCTATACTAAGTTTCTAAAAGACATCGTTACAAAGAAGAGGAAGGTAGAAAATGTTATCGCGGCAATAGAAATCTGCTCTGCAGTGAGTAAACTCCCACCAAAACAAAAAGACCCTGGCAGTTTTGTAATACCATGTTCAATTGGTAATAACTTTGTAGGACGAGCTCTTGATGACTTAGGGTTAAGCGTAAATTTAATACCAAAGTCCATATTTTTAAAACTAGAAAGGTATAATGCTTGCCCAACCACAGTTATCCTACAGTTAGCTGATTGGTCTTATGTGTTTCCTGAGGGAAGAATAGAAGATGTCATTGTGAAGGTGGACAAATTTGTATTTCCAGTTGATTTCCTCATCTTAGACTGCGAAACCGATAAAAATGCACTTATCATCCTTGGACAACCATTTTTATCCAGTGGATGAATCTTAATAGATTGCGAGAAGGGAGAATTCACAATGCGGGTAGGAGAGCAAAGCATCACAATAAATGTATTCAACTCTATGAAATATGTGGACGATTCAAAAGAATGTCAATGCATTAGAGACATGGACTCAATAGAGGAAAAGACAATTCTTTGCCACGATGAATTTTTAAAGCTAGATGAATACAATACTCTGTGCTACGACTCAATAACCATGATGCATAAACATGAATATCATGGCCTAGGTTAAATATTTTTGAAAGACGATTCTAAGAACTATAGCCTTAGCAACAACAGTCTGAGTAAAGAACTAAACGGGTTCCCTGCTAACGACACTAAGGTAGATTATGAAGGAGATTCAGAGGAACAATCTAGTTTCCTTAATACTAGATCAGGTATGAAATTTGAACCCTTAGATTTTAATGAAGTTAGCCCCCCAAAATCATCTCTATAACATGCATCTAAATTGGAACTTAAAACTTTGCCATCACATTTGAAATATGTCTACCTAGGTAGTGATGAAACTTTACCACAAATAATTTCTTCCAATCTAACCTCTAAACAGGATAATAGTTTGTTAAATGTTTTGTCACAACACAAAAAGACTCTCAGATGGACAATGGCAGACATGAAGGGAATCATCCCTACCATATGCATGCACAAGATAAATTTAGAAGACAACCATAGTACTTCGGTGGAACCACAAAGAAGACTTATTCCGATCATAAAGAAGGTAGTCATGAAGGAAATCATAAAATGGCTGGATGTGAGAGTGATTTATCCTATATCCGATAGTTCATGGGTCAGTCTAGTGCAGTGTGTGCCAAAGAAAAGTGGTGTGACCGTGGTTAAAAATGAAAATGATGAGATTTTAATTACTAGAACAGTCACGAGATGGTGAATATGTATGGACTATAGGAAGCTCAATAAAGCCACAAAGAAAGACCATTTTCCCATCCCTTTTATTTACCAAATACTTGATCGGCTAGTAGGAAAAACATTTTACTACTTCCTTAATGGATATTCAACATATAATCAAATAGCCTATGCATTTGACGAATGTCGTTCGGGCTGTGTAACGCCCCAGCTACTTTCCAAAGATGCACGATGGCCATTTTTTGGATATGGTGGAAGAGTGCATGGAAATATTTATGGATGAATTCTCCATCTTAGACGATGATTTCAACCGATGTCTCGGTAATTTATTCAAAGTACTGAAACGATTTGAAGAGGCCAACCTAGTACTAAATTGGGAGAAATGCCATTTTATGGTAACTGAGAGAATAGTGTTGGGTCACAAAATTTCTTGTCAAGGCATTGAAGTCGATAGAGCTAAGGTGGAAGTAATCGCAAACCTATCTCCACTCACCAATGTGAGAGGCATACGTAGTTTCCTTGGACAAATCTCAAAACCCTTGTGTCTTTTACTTCAACAAAATCAACCATTTGTATTTAATGATGATTATTTGAATGCCTTTATAGATTTAAAGAAAAAACTTTCAGCAGCACCAATCGTTGTTCCACCATACTGGAACAAACCTTTTGAGCTCATGTGCGATGTTGGTGATTATGCAGTTGGAGTAGTGCTAGGGAAACGAAAAAGTAAACTCTTTCATGTTATCTACTATGCTAGTCGTACTCTTAATGATGCACAAGTAAACTATACCACCACTGAAAAATAACTTCTTGCAGTAGTATTTGCATTCGATAAGTTTAGGCCATATCTCATAGGCAGTAAAGTGATTGTGCATACATATCACTCAGCCATTAAATATTTGATCAATAAAAAAGATGCAAAGCCTAGGCTAATCAGATGGATATTATTACTACAAGAGTTTGATTTAGAGGTCAAGGATAGAAAGGGTACAAAAAATCAAGTAGCATATCATTTGTCTAGACTAGATAACAAAAATAATTGTCATGACATGACAGACATTCAAGAGGATTTCCCTGATGAGAAAATTTTATTTGTCATGGTTGTGTCGTGGTATACTGACATTGTCAACTTTCTTGTTAGTGGTATTATGCCTCCATATTTATCTAGCCAAGGTCAAAAAAAGTTTCAACATGATGTACAACATTACTACTGGGATGAACCGTTCCTATTCAAATAGTTTGGAGACCAAATACTCAGAAGATGTGTCCTAGAAGAATAGCACAAAGAAATTCTACATTAATGTCACTCATTACCATATGGAGGACATTTTGGTGGGATGAGAACAACGACGAAGGTTCTTCAATCCGGATTCTATTGGTTAACCTTGTTCAAAGATGCGCACAAATTTTACAAGTCATGTGATAGATACCAACAAATAGAGAACATGTAAAAAAGACATAAGATGCCATGGCAAAACATTCTGGAGGTTGACCTTTTCGACGTATGAGGGATAGATTTCATGGGACCCTTTCCCACATCTTTTAGAGATCTGTACATTCTCTTGGCAGTAGATTACGTGTTCGAATGGGTGGAAGCCATCGCAACACCTAAAAATGATTCCAAGACCGTGCTAAAGTTTTTACACAAGAACATATTCACACGTTTTGGAACACCGCTATCTATCATTAGTGATGAAGGCACACATTTTGATAAAAAATTAATTACCAAGGCGCTGAAATGATATGGAGTGCAACATCGGATAGCTATGGTATATCACCCCCAGACTAATGGACAAGCCGAAGTATCTAATTGGGAAATCAAATAGATCCTTGAGAAAGTGGTCAATCAAAGTTGAAAGGACTGGTCACCAAAGCTAGATGAAGCACTATGGGCCTATCGTACAACATTTAAAACACCGCTAGGAATGTCCCCATTCAAACTCGTCTACGGTAAGGAATGCCATTTGCCTGTGGAACTTGAACATAAAGCTTACTGGGCCATCAAGAAATTAAACATGGATGCTCAGCTTGCTGGAGAAAGAAGACACTTGGAATTGAACGAAATGGATGAATTTAGAGCCAATGCTTACGAAAATGCATGTTTGTACAAAGAAAAAACAAAACGATGGCATGATAGAAAAATATTGCCTAGGCAATCTTATTATGGACAATAAGTAGAACTCTATAATTCAAGACTCAAATTATTCCCAGGCATGTTAAAATCAAGATGTTCAGGACCGTTCATCGTACATCAAGTCCATAACGATGGAGCAATAAAAATTAAGAACCAAGACGATGGATCCATTTTCAAAGTGAACTGGTAGAGACTAAAGGAATACAAAGGAGCACCAGTCATGCGCGATAAATCGACATCAACAACACATGATGCCCAAGAGTTTGCCTTACTCAACTAAACAAAATTCGTTGCCTAGGCAATGAAAATCTGAATTTTGTACATAAATAAATTAAGTTATTTTATGCACTATTTATTTCTTTTACTTTATTTCTATTTCCTTTATTGTAGGCATGCAAAGTACACGTGACAACATAGGGTGAGAACTCAGACATGAAAGGAAGAGAAACCCTAGGGCAAGGAAAATTTTGGGCAGCAATTGTAAAGAGGGAAAGTATCTTTTCCGAACTTTACATCCAATCAGATATTGAGCATTCAATGCAAAAATCCTTTCCCCTCTCGTTTTAATTAAATTGCCTTGAAGAAACCACCCATTAATTTTCCAAAAAAAATAACTTCCATCCCATCTTCCTCATCGTGCATCACTTTCTCACCATCAAAAAGAAAAAATTTCCCTTCAACAAATCTCCCTCATTGTCACCGCAAAAAACACTGCACCACATGTCCAGATCTAAGAGAAACCCAGTCCCAACACCAAGCTTTGAGCGTTTCCAGGCAGCCGAAGCAGAGGCACGATTCAAGAACCTCCAAAAATGAAAAGTATATTTGGAGGATGACTTCGTTTTTCTTCAGAAGAACGAATAACAATTCAGACTATAAGTCATGGATGTGATTCGAAAACACAACTCGGAGAAGTTTGCTCGCCACCCTAAAGCTGTAGCACAAACAATGGTGAGAGAGTTTTACGCTCATCTAGAAGACCTATCCCAACACACTGTTTATGTTAGAGGGAAACTACTTCAATTTTCCCCTTTAGAACTCAACTGATATTTCAAGTTGGGAAAAGTGGAGGATCAACATAAGAGGTTTATGGCTGAAGCAGACCAAGAGAGTTACAATGGATTACTAGAAAACCTTTGTTTCAAGTGGACTAAGTTTGAGGGAAATGCGCCAATAAGGAAACGGATCGTTCTTACAACTCTTAAGCCGGTGGTAAAGTTGTAGAATCACTTTTTCAAGGGCAAACTAATTCCAACCTCTCACAACAAGACCGTGCTAGTGAAAAAATTGATGCTATTATACTCGATAATCTACGAGAGAGCAATCCATGTTGAAGAACTCATCTTTGAGCAAATCCATGAATGCGCTAAAAGAAACCGAGGTAATCTCTTATTTCCTAACTTGATAACTGCTCTGTGCATAAAAAAGAAGGTCCCCGAGGAACCATTTGAGGATTTTATCAAATCCAATGAGGGAATTACCAAGAAGAAAGTGCTAGAGTTAATGAGCTTTGATGACAATGCCCCGCATAAAGGATTGGAGAGATGAGCAAAATCTGTTACCGTAGTAAGAATAGCAGTAGTGGTCACGTACACGTGAAAAAACGTGTGAGAAGATCGAGCATTTAGAGAATCACATGGAGATCTTCTTTCAGTACGTCAAGGCATGGGATGCACAACTCAACGCCTTTTTCAATTAGTTACTCCCGATCATAAATGAAAATATACCGCCTTTCCCCGAGGTCATCCTGAAACACACCGCTGACGACAGTACCTTCCATGCCTCAACACAGAATATCCCCACAGATGAACCCAAAGACGTTCCCCAACTGGCCACTCACGTCTCGCCCGTACCAGAGGAAGTTCAAGGTGACACAGAAGAATTCCTCAGCTCTTCCTCCTTCTCTACTTCTGAAAGAACTCAGTAGATTCCACCCAACTTCTTTGTCGATGAAGACTTCTATCCAACACTGACTCAACCCGAGCAAGCACCAGCACAGTCCCCCATTCATGAAACAATGTCAGTTCCTAAAATAGCTCAAAGCCAAGCTCCAGTTCCTACACAACCCACTCCATCTGAAGACCAACAAACACCAGCATAAACCCCGAGCGCCAAGCAATGCATCAAGCGAATGGTAGGTCGTGTCCTTCAAGCATCCCCTTTAACGATAGCAGCAGTAGACTCGAGATCAGGTAGTCCCCCTCCTCCAAAACAATATAGAACGCGTGCGTCCAGTCAAGCCACACCACCACAATAAGATCACATTTACTTTTTTTTAGCATTTGCATATAGATACATGTAGTTCAGTTTTTCATGCATTGAAGACAATGCATCCCTCAAGCTTGGGGGAGGTATTGTAACACACTTTGTTAAAAAACAATTAATGATAGTTGTCTAAAAAATTTGGTTGTCATGACATAAGCATGTTAAGTCTATTTTTGGGAATGGATTCGAGATTCCCACTGATGAATGCATAATTTGATTGCTTAGACCAGAATTATTTTTAAGACTGTCGAAAAAAGAGAACCAACCCTACGCCTAATTCTTTAAAAATCTATAAACACGATTTTAAGTTGTCTCTGTTTAAGGTAATTAGTAAAAATTTTAGGAAATAACTCTCTGTCTGCCGAGACATCAAAAAAATTTAAGGTTAAGGTCGAACTCCCTAGTATTTAAAACTTGAAAAATAAAAGGGGCAGTTCTCTATGTAATGGCATAATCAAGAAACTCCATAAAAACTAAGAGTTGCTGAGGCATATGAGTGAATGAAATTAGTCACAGGATGACTCTACCCAACTAGCTTGGGGGTGGATGGTGTGCTCCTTTTCACCTAGAGTGTGGAAGGATAGGTGTGATGAGCTGACTCCCCAAAAAAATTGATAAATAACTACAAGTGGAAACTAAACCTGACAAATAATTTGACACCTTGACAGACCAGAAGCACTTACTTGAAGTTTTCTAAAAACCTTAATGCATAGGTTGATTACAATCACGCACACACAATAACAAGGGATCCTGACTAGGGAAGGTACTTGAGTGATACAACTGTTGAACATGTTGAGGCCAAACTTTTGCTGAGGGTTGAAATTTCAATCCACATGATCTGCTTAATACTGCTTTGCCATAACAATTTTATTTTTTTAGCTACTGTCCGTTGCTTGAGGACAAGTAATAGCTTAAGATTGGGGGTGTGATAACTCCATAAAAAGACTCTATTTCTAGTCTTTTTATTGAAGTTATTGCTCGTCTAAACAAAGTATGCACAACATATTAGTTGCGTTTAGGTTATGTTTATTTGTGGTGGATAAGTTTTGCTTCGGTAAGATTTATTTGGTTTGACTGATGCTGCTGAGGAGAAAGGATTTGTGTGGACTGTGTATGTACATGAAATTTAATTGGGAAGAACATTTCAGTCACGACAACGTAATTTGTAAGGGACAATGGAATAGAGAAGTTGAAGAAAGTGAGGAGTAGATTTATCTCACCAAGGCAAGGTTTATCTTGAAAGTCTGAAGCGGAGATGACGAAATTGCCTATGTCACATGCCAACTGTACGACATACCTCACGTGCAAGCAAGCCCTCAAGATTCTGACAACAGCTAGCCACCTTTCCTTTTTTAGCATGGACAAAACAATAATGAGTATCTAGGGAATCTTCACTTATGCAAAACCCTAAGAGATTTCCCTTTATAAATACTCAGCCACAACCGTCAATAAAGGAGGTAAAGAAGTTAGAAGAGTTTTACTTGAAATGTGAGCGAGCAACTGCAGTGCTTCCCCACCGTTTACCAATCGACCTTCCTTGGTGTCGTCCATACCCAGACTATAGCAGAGTGACGGTCAGGTCTCGAGAGAGGCTAACCGCAAGGGCAAGCACGGTGTTGATTAAAATTGTCATGACAGAGCCCCCGGTTTTGGGAATCATTCTTCATTTTTTCATAGTTTCTTTACGTATTTGGGGTTGTATTAAAACGATGATACTTGATTGACTTTTTGATAACACCATGAACCGTCTTACTTGGTGTTAATCTTTGTTTTGCCTAAACAATTATTTTCTTCTTTATGAATGATGAATTATGATTTTACTCATGAATGTTTTGTTCATTGTTTAAATATTTTGCCTTGATATTATAAGAGCTTCGAGAGATTGCCTTGGGTCTAGGTGAAACACGTCTTAACATTGTAAGAGCGTCAAAAGATTTCCTTTTGTCTAGATATTGATTCTTAGATTCGATAGAATTAAGATAGATCTACGTGAATAATGGAATGGATCTAGGATGGTGATGTTTTAACTTGTCTACCTTAGAGATAAAGAGTGGGTTTCAATCGACCAAAAGGGATAGACGCTGGAGTATGATAGACAACGATTATAGTTTCTGCTGAGAGGTATTGCTACAACAACAGTCTGATAAACCAAGGGTTGTAGTTAACGCTGAGTAGTATTGCTATAGCAACCGTAAAAAAATACTTAGTAATCTTGTCGGGCAGCTTAAGCATGTCATAATAATTCATTCTAAACTTAGAATAATTGCTTGTCATAACAAAAGAATAGCATGAGTGCTCTGTGAAAGGTCTGAATATGTGAAGTTGTTTTGAATATATTTGAATCAACTTTTGTCTTTGTTTTATTTTAATTTGATAGTTTTGCATATTTATTTTGTCTCGAACAAACTTTTCCAGCAATTATACTTTACAATATTTCCTTGTTTTGCTTTATTACTAATAGGTTTCTAGTTTAACAAGATTGTAGGAATTAGCTTGTGACAACTAGTTCTGGTTGTGGTGAAGTTTAAAAATATTTGACCAATCCCTAAGGAGATGATAACTCACTTACCCTATATTACTTGATTCGATTGTGTATACTTGCACAGAATTGCTTGCCTTACAATATACATTTACAATCGATCAAGTTACAAAAGCCAAAAGAATAATGACCCATGGGAGGTGAGTGAACCTAATTGTGAGAAGAAAAGAGGGACTCAAAATCTATCTGTGAGCATAAAAGAATTGAGAGAGATTCTTCTTTACAAACAACCTTGCATCCTTGTTCGTTTTAGGAAATAAATTGTTTCGATTTCTAACATTAACAAGGATTTGCCTAGTGTGTTTTCATCTCTTTTACAGTATTTTCAAGAAGTGTCCGGTGATCCACCAAATGAATTACCACTGAAAAGAGGAAAACAACACCAAACCAATCTAATTCAAGGTTCCATTATACCTCATCAAACATACAATCTCGAAGAAACCAAAGAGTTAGATTTGTTACAAAAAGGCTACATCCAGGAAAACCTTAGTTGTGACGCCATCTTAATGACGAAACATGACTTGAACAAATCCACAGGCTTTATAGTTCGTGCATAGGGAATCCATGTAATTGATGAAAAAGTGAAAGCAACACAAGAGTGGCCCATACCATCTTCCATCACCAAGAGATTTTGAATAGTGCTAGGTAACCTTCCTGACGAGTTACCACCTGAAAGCCCTAATCACTATGTCATATCAATAAAGAGTCACGATTTACGATAGTCTAAAGATAAGTAATTTATTACTCACTTTAATGATATTATAATGTACTTCTTCTCCTTTTTACAATGTAAGACTCTTGAAGTTGTCATCCATACTAAACACAACTCGTTTAAGTGCATAAAAGACCAAGGTAAGCAAAACACAGTAGACGATGCACTACCACGAAGGTTCTGCAGTCCACAAATCTCATCCTGAGAATTCTTAATTCATAAACACACTTAGGAGACTTAAGGTATTACTTTCACAAACCAATTGACATGGTTTTTCAACACTTATTCTTGCCACACATGAGTAAAACCATGGAGAGAATATCAGAAGCAATCACAATGAAAGCCAACAGTAACCGGCGCCATATTCAATTTCAACCTAAACATCATATTACAAGACTGGTATGCAAAAGAGTATTTCAATACTACAAGAAATCAGTTCCTACAAAGAATAAACCTTGACTAAAAAGCATAAAGACACATCACATTGATCCTGGTAAATGTTTCACAAGTTTTCCTTTCAACATGTCTAATTCTCTTTCTATTGGATTTTTAGATTCGATGACAAATCCTTTTGGGGAGTGGGGGAATGATATATACACCAGAGTCCATAATGATAACACATGCTTCTTTGGACTAATGTTTCTACTCTAACCTATTAGAAGAACAAAGTCTCGAAGATTCAAATCATATATATTCGGTAAGCATAATGTGAATGAATCATTAAAAGATTCTAATGTTGCTCCCTTTAATGTTTCAGATTCGAGGTCAAATATTTTTGAATAAAGGGAGGATGATACATGCATCACAAGCCTAAAATCAAAGAAAGAAGTAATAACTCTCCCATATGACCCACTCATCCAATCCTTGGAAAAGAAGACCAGAACAAAAAAAGACTTACGATGAATGACTTTTTGAATGGGATTATGATCTTATTTGGTCAACATGTCTTCTGGATATACGAATTTTTATATCTTATCTTTCCAACGGTTCTTTAATTACATCAATCTAACATCGGGAACTCAAGATATTACCATTTTAATAAAGATGGTGCATGCAAAAAATCCTATATGGGATTTTTAAAATATTACGAATTTTTAAAATATTTATTGATTATTTGTAATATAATTTAATATAGGATGATACATTATCTTTTAGGATTAGATTTATTATTTTATTAGGAATTAAGGTTGGGTTAAAATATTATTTTTATTAGGAATTAGAGTTAAGAAATATTTAGTTTGTTATTATTTTATTCATTAGTTATTTAGGACCTTTAGAACTCATCCCCTATATAAAGGAGGCTTCATTCAACTTTGTAACATAGATTTGTTTGATTAATAATACAACGAGAGTTCGTTTTTGCAAGTATTGATTGCTTTGTGCCTTCGAAGCTTCTTCTCTTGGAGTTCTTTCAAGTTCTTGTAAGGGATATTAATCTTCACACTCCAATTTGCCTTTTCATTGCGACTAGGAGGGTTGGTTAGAGCAACATTGTCGAGTTTTCCTTTTTATTACAACTATGAGGATTTGATAGGACACTTATCAATTTATTTTCTACAAATCCATCCTCATCATCATCATCTTTAATGTTCACCTTCATAAGGGAGCCACCTTCTACTATTTATTCCTCTTTGTTCTTCATCGAGTCTAGAGCTTTCTAGGTTTGATTCTTTGACAAGAGCAACGTTCATTAACCTACCACCGCTTCCCTATCAGTTTTTGTAGATTTTGGTACCACTACTAAAGGTGAATGTACCATAATCACCCTGTCTTGAGCCTTAGTGACTTCAATGTCAATCGAAAGACTGCATGGTTGACGTTCTTGTAATGTTGTGGTAATTGGATCAACCTAACCCTCCAAGGCCCTCAAAGATGAGTTATGGCTTTGAAGAAAAGCTCCTTGACTATGTAATAAGGCTCCTTGGTTTTTATGGATATAGCATGATCTTGCAGCATGGTCTTCGTGGTTTTTATGAAATCTTGAATCATGACCTCCAAATAACTTATGTTGAATGAAGATGGTACTCCTTTGTTATTAATATGCCACACACTCATTTGAAAACCTTGGTAGTCACTGAAATTTTATTGCCTATGGGGATGACTAACATTGTTGGTTCCTTAATTTCCCCATGAGAAATTTGGATGCTGACGCCATCCAGGATTGTAGGTGTTATAATAGAGGTTGTTAATGCCTCCATTGTAGTTCCCTATATAGTTGATAGACTCCTGATTGGTCGGACATTCGCTCTCATGGTGATTTCCATGGCATAATAGATATATTGAATCGTCTACCTTCATTTCTTTCACCTCACTTGATCATTGTAAATTCTTCAACATATTGGTGATGGCAGAAAGTTGGGCGGACACAGAATCCTTATTATCCAACTCAAATGTCTCAGGCACTTTTCATCCAGATCCGAGCCTTGAGGAAGAAAATTGATAGTCATTATTGGCATTTCTATCCAAAATATCAAACACTAAAGTAGGTGATTTATCAAGCAATATCCTATTTACCGAGGCATCGAGCATTATCTTTGTGGGTGCATTAACTCCATTATAAAATATAACTACTCGAGTCCAGTTCTGAAAACCATGATTAGAACATTTGCAAAGCAAACTCTTGTAATGATCCCAACATTCATATATAGATTCATCATCACCTTGGCAAAATGTTGCTATGTCATTCCTTATCTGAGTGTTCATGTTCGGCAGGTTATAGTGCAATAGAAAAATTTTACAAAGATCGGCCTAGGACTCCATCGAACCAGATAGAACACCACTCAACCAAGGCCTCGCTCGGTCACGCAAAGAGTATGAAAATAGCTTTAATTTCATTAGATCCTTGTGCACTCCTTGTTGGTAGAAAGAATCACAAACCTCTAAAAAAACGATGCGAATGTGTTGTCTGGCATCTACAGTTGGCATGCCCCTAAATTGACCTATAAAATTTATCATATTGAATATCATAGGTTTGAGCTCAAAATGGATTACTTGAATTTCATGTGCCACAATTCTAGGTTTCAAATAATCTAGCATAGGATTCAAATGATCACGAATAGCATGAGGCTTATTAGCAGGCCTAGCATTACGGAATGCCTCAACATTCTGATTTACTTCTTCTTGACCAATGCTCTGGTTCCCTATTTGATGCATATTTTCTTGAGCACGTTGACCATGTCTTCTTTGCCTAAAAATTCTCTCAACCTCAAGTTCAATTGGCTCTAATGGCTCATCAAAATGTCTTCTAGGCATATACCAAATAAGCCTAAAAAAATAAATTAAAATAGTAAGTAAATTGTACAAAAGAATAATAAAAATAAAGAAGCAAAATAAAATGCTATGTCAAACTAATTAACTTCACGTTTTCAATCGACAAAAACGGCACCAAAAACTTGTTGCGTGTTATGAGTACTATAAAATTATACGCAAATGATGTGCAAGTATACACAATCGCAATAAGTAAAAAAGTAATGAGTGAGTATCATCTCCATAGGGATTGGTGGAAATTATGAGGTTAACCATAACATTACACTAATTTATCTAAGTATATAAATGATATATACATTGATGCTGCTTCGGCAATGATAATATGAGAGTGAATGGAATGATGGTGAGGGACTGTGATTGAGTGAATAATATCGTGGCAAAAGAACAGTATATAATGATGAAAATATCGAGGCAATTTAAAATGGTAAAAACATCAAATAAATGAATAGTTTGATAATCATCACACTGGAAATTACTTCGGGAATGAATGGTGTGAAGTCACTTAAGGATCTGAAAACTTATCTTTCTAGCTAATTTAGTCTTTTGATGCATTACTTGTTTGATAGAGTTTGATAAAAGTGTTCTCACTATCTCTAGTCATAAGAACCTAACATAATAGAATGCCACGGTATCTTCTCTCAGTCTCAACTATGGCAGCCTACACTATTGATGACGCACTACCCCTCTTAGTCATTGAAATCCTAGCTTAATCACTCTCAAATACAAAGACATTAGGCTATAGTGATTAACTATACCTCATTTCTTATGTTAATCTTACTTAGTTTCTCTCGAACACTTAAAAATTAGTGATTAGATTTCTCTCGAACATCTAGTCTTCATCTAAGAAATAAACACTCTCATGCCTCCTACAATCTTAGAATATGAAGCACACATAAACAAAAAAGTAAAGAAAAAAGATAAATATTCATCAACACTTAAAATAAAGTTTCAAGCATCCATTAAATGAACCTTACCAAATATAGCTTTGTTCATGATGGGTTTCGAATAAACCATAGAGTATACCCAATCATTTATTCGACCTTACAACCCAAATAAGATTTCAAGTTTTAACAATGGATCAAAGGTTGGAGAAGAAAACACTAGGTGTGCACGGTCGACTATTCCCTCAAACGACCAAGAACGACTATAACACAAGCTCCTCTCAGATACTATGCCACTCCCTCGAGCTTCACCAATGAAGGAACACCAATAAAAATGGAAAAAGAGGTATGGTAATGGATGTAGAGCAAATGGAGAATATGATGATTGATTTCTTCCCCTTCAAGGATTATTTCTCTCTCTTGTGAGGTCTCATTTTAAATAAAAATATCTAAGGGTGTTCTTGGGAATTTTGCACTCAAAATCCCCGTCATACTCCCAAATTCATTCTTTATGCATGAAGTTTATCTCCATAAGTGGAAGAGGAACCCATTCAGGTGGTTACAAGTAGCAGACACATGTTTTGACGATTGTCCTTTTATGAAAATATCTCTGTCTTTTTTAGGCCATAAATGGCAAGGCATTGCAGTCTATTTCAGCAACATGTGATGTCGCAGCATTCTTCTCAGCTTTCCATATGCTCCTTGTTTCCTGTACATCACTAATTAACCACACCTTTCCCATCCTATAGCACCTTAACAAAGTAAAAATAACACAACGACCACAAATACAACTATATGAATCTAAAATAACCTATATGAACCCTTAGATAAATAATAACTTAAATGAAAAAAGCCTTAAAAGCAGTCTTTTTATGGAGTTATCAGTAGCTCAATGATTTGATCAGTGTTTGAGAATAAAGGAAAATGTTCGTATACTTGGTAAAAGTGTAAATCTAAAGACGATTTTGTTAAGTCTGAAAGAAAATAGTTATGTTTGCATGTCACATTGAAGTAAAGCAAGTATTATTTTGATTAAGGATTGGTATTTAATGTATGTTTGGTTCTGCGAGGATAATTCTATTCATATTCTAGAATTTTGTCAAGGAAGTATTCTGGCGAAAACACATATTCAACTGGTTAAGTTTTAGTGGGAAAATCTTAATCATGTAAAAGATATTTGAGAGAATGAAGAATTGATGAAAGCTCAATTTCCACATTTCATTAACTTGGGTAAATTTCGAGGACGAAATTTCTTTTAAGGAGGGGAGAATTGTCACACCCCTATTTTTTAATTTAAAACTCACAAAATTAATTTAGTTGATTTTATAGACTAAATTATAAATTTAAGAAGCTTACGGGTCAAATTTGAACCTTTAGGAAGTTCAAGGACTCAACCTCAAATTTTCCCTTTTTTAGTTGGTAAAGAAAAATAAAAAATAAATCTAGTTTAGAGGTTTGAACTCGTAACCTTAGCGTTATAGCCACCCATGCCTTAGCCATCTAGGCTAGGGCAATGTTAATGATTAAAATAAGAAAAATATCTTATGTTCTTATCAGGATCAATTTTTAATACCCAAAGCCATCCACCACGAGGGAAAAAAAGCCAAATCAAAAATCCCCTTTTGAAACCAACCCAAATCCCTAAATATCTTAAGCCTCCACTGTCACCCTCTCATCGTCGTTCACCAGTCTCCAGCCAACTGTGGCTTACATCGCCCATACCAATAGCTCTTCCATCGTCGTGTAACCTCAACCCTGAGTGTAATTTTTTCGATAAGCCATCCATTCACCAAAAATTAGAGGAGAATCGTTCAACTCATCCTCCGTCCGTCTCCACAACCATCAACCATGTTTAGCATCGTTTCATCCACTAGAAGTGCCTCGCTCCTCCGATCAAAACCTTGGTATTCGATTAACATAAGATGACGACGTTTTCCGTGGAGGACACCATGAAGTTGCGTCGAAAACCTAAACCATAGCATTTGGTTTTCTCATTTTCGACCGATCCAGCAGTCTACTCATCTCACTGCAACAGCCTCCATGCTCCCCGTTAATTATGCCATCATCGACGCTAATGCTCATGTTCGTCGTGCCATCATTAGTAGGAGGGTATAAGAACCTTATTTCCAAGCTAGTGTGAATAGGGGTTTGGGTTTGGGCTAAAGTGTTGGAGTGACCCAAACCCTTTAGCCAAACTGGTGGGCCTGAACAGATAGATCTAGGCCAGCAGACCCAAACTGCATTGACTCAAAATTTGTTGACCCGATTGACCATTGACTTTTGGGATGACTTTGACCAAAAAGTCATATTTTATGTTTTTCAACGTCCTGAGTCCATTTTTTAGGTTAGTTTTGTCAAATTCAAAGGTGGTAAGTTGTTTTTCATTAATTAACCTCTTGATTCGATCTATTTTTCATAATTAAGCTATGTTTTTGATGTAATTTCTATTTATATGTATATGAGATATTATTGGACGTTGGATTCTAGATAAGAGCAATTGAATAGAGTTTAAATGTGCGATCGATGTAGCTCAAAAATCTAGGTAATACATTACTACCATTTGCATGCTTTATGAAACATGTTAGTATTTATTAATGCATAAATGATTATATTTGGTCACATGTATATATTTAATATTTAAAAACTCGATCTGTATGTGATATAAAGAATTAAATTGAATAAGACTCAAACTACACGTATAAGACACTAGAAAACTAATAAGAAATAATTTCAAGTTCAGTGATTATCCAGGAAAGCAATTAACCTCAGAATCTCTAAATTTTATTTCTCCTCGTTAAAAGTTTTAATATTGATATTACCTGATTAAGAAATTATGAAATTACCCTTGAGAGGTAAAAATGGCCTGAATTGACCCTTATAGTGAAAGTACCATGATAATTCGTATTTATTCTGATAAATTACTAATTCACCTGCTAAATTCTTGATTTTTTCATAATTATTTTTAGAATTAGTTCGTAATTTTGAGAAAGCACTAGACCTAGAATTTTTTATTTATGAGCAAACACCCAAATACTAACTTATTAGAAGTACAAATATTGTTATAATTGTTTGAAATGATTGAAATAAATGAAAATTTTGAATTAATGGAAAGACTAGACAGAAGGAAATGACTGAAATACCTTTTAACTATAAAATGACCAAAATACCCCTGAAGTGTAAAATAACCTAAAATACCCCCAAGCCCTGAAATGGTTGAACACCCTTAAGCTCTAGAATGAATAAATCTACCTCAAATACCAGAATTATTTGAATACCCTCATAACCTAGATTAAGCAAATGCCTTTGGATAACTTCTGAAGATATCGATGAAGCTTTAAATATTGTAACGCCCTTGAGGTTTATAGAGTACGACCTAAGTAGGTTGATCATCCCTAATACTATTTCAATATGGGAAGGAAATAAATATAGTATAAATAAATGTGTATCTCCTCATGATCCTCTAAAGATGGTTATAAAGGTGATCAGTTTGATTTTGCAGTGCAATCAGTTTTAAGAAATAAATATTCGTTAAGTTTCTCTACCTACATAATTGATTAGTGTCGCCTTTGTTGGGAATTTGTACATTGCGATTGGAATTGAAAACCTGTTAAGATGCTTGAAATCTAGAATTTTGTTTATCGTTGCATACCCTTATTAAATTTATTTATCAAATTTCTTAGGAATTAAATGACTAAAATGCTCCTATAAGCCTGATTGATGGAATGACTTTAAGAATGTATGAATCCTAAATAAATTTTGATGCAATAATTCCTGAATACCTTGCTAATATATCTAAATACTATGATCTTGATAAATCACTTCCTGAATGACTGATGAATTCGTTAGCTATCAAAACCACTTTTTACAGGGATTTCATTCTAAAATCCAATCAGTTTCCAAAAATTTCGTGGCTCCCTACCTGATAAATACCAAGTATCCCAGAAAATAACTATATCCTCTAGTGTGTTTCCTATGTGTTATATAATTGTTTTATTGTTCTAAAATGTGATTCATCGAAGTTATTGATTACTTGTGAATGTAAATGCTAAGGCAAGTATTTTTGTGCAGGTATGCACAATCGAATCAAGTAATATAGGGTAAGTGAGTTATTGTATCCTCAGGGATTGGTCGAATATTTTAAAACTTCATCACAACTAGAACTAGTTGTCACAAGCTAATTCCTACAATCTTGTCAAACTAGAAAATTATTAGTAATAAAGCAAAACAAGGAAATATTGTAAAGTATAATGCTGGAAAATTTTGGTCGAGAGAAAATAAATATGCAAAACAACCTCACATATTCAGACCTTTCATAGAGCACTCATGCTATTCTTTTGTTATGACAAGCAATTATTCTAAGCTTATAATGAATTGTTATTACATTCTTAAGCTGCCCGACAGGATTACTAAGTATTCTTAGATGGTTACTATAGTAATACTACTCAGCGTTAACTACAACCCTTGGTTTGTCAGACTATTATTGTAGTAATACCTCTCAGCGGAAACTATAACCGTTGTCTATCCTACTCTAGCCTCTATCCCTTTTAGTCGATTGAAACCCGCACCTTATCTCTAAGGTAGACAAGTTAGAACATCACCATCCTAGATCTATGCCATTGTTCACGTAGATCTATCTTAATGTCCTCGAATCTAAGAATCAATATCTAGAAAAAATGTAATCTCTCGATTCTCTTACAATGTCAAGACATGTTTTACCTAGACACATGGTAATCTCTCGAAGCTCTTATAGTGTCAAGGAAAAATATTTAAACAATGAACAAAACAATCATGAACAAAATCATAATTCATCATTCATAAAGCAGAAAATAATTGTTTAGGTAAAACAAAGATTAACACTAGATAAGACAGTTTATGGTGTTATCAAAAAGTCAACTAAGTATCATTATTTTAATACAACCCCAAATAAGTAAAGAGATTAAGAATAAAGGAAAAATGACTCCTAAAACTGGGGGCTCTATCATGAAAATTCTAATCAACATTGACTCTACTAAAGTCTGGCTACGGAGGACACTAAGGAAGGACGGTTGGTAAACGGTGGGGAAACACTACAGTTGCTCGCTCACACTTCAAGTAAAGCTCTTCTAACTTCCTTACCTATTTTGTTGGAGGTTGTGGCTGAGTATTTATAAAGGGAAATCTCCTACGGTTTCATATAAGTGAAGATTCCCTAGATACACGTTATTGTCTTGTCCATGCTAAAAAAGGAAAGGAGGCTGATTGTTGTCAGAATCTTGAGGGATTGCTTGTACGTGAGGAAAGTCGTACAGCTGACATGTGATATAGGCGATTTCACCATCTCCGCTCCATACTTTCAAGAAAAATCTTGCCTTGGCGAGATAGATCTACTCCTCAATTTCTTCAACATCTCTATTCCATTGGCCCTTACAAATTATGTTTTCGTGACTGAAATATCCTTCCCAAGTAAATTTCCTGCACATACACAATCCACACAAACCCTTTCTCCTCAGCAGCATCAGTCAAACCAAATAAATCTTGCCAAAGCAAACCTTATCCATCACAAATAAACATATCTTAAATGCAACCAATATGATGTGCATACTTTGTTTAGACGAGAAATAACTTAAGTAAAAAGACTAGAAATATAGTCTTTTTATGGAGTTATCACACCCCCAAACTTAAGCTATTGCTTGTCCTCAAGCAATGGACAGTAGCTAAAAAAATTAAAAATGTTACGGCAAAGTAGTATTAAGCAGATCATGCGGCTTGAAATTTCAGCCCTCAGCAAAAGTTTGGCCTCAACATGTTCAACTGTCATATCAGTCAAGTACCTTCCCTAGTCAGGATCCCTTGTTATTGTGTGTGCGTGATTGTAATCAGCTTATGTGTTAAGGTATTTAGAAAACTTCAAGTAAGTTCTTTTTTTCTGTCAAGGCGTTAAATTATTTGTCAGACTTAGTTTCCACTCCTAGTTATTTATCAACTTTTTTTTGGAGTCAGCTCATCAAACATATCCTTCCACACTTTAGGTGAAAGAGATCATTCCTTCCATCCCCAAGCTAGTCGGGTAGAGTCATCCTATGACTACTTTCACTCACTCATATGCCTTGGTAACTCTTTGTTTTTATGGAGTTTCCTGATTATCCCATTACATAAATGAGTGTCACTTTTATTTTTCAAGTTTTAAATACTAAAGAGTTCGACCTTAACCTTAAAATTTTTTGATGTCTCGGTAGGCAGAGAGTTCTTTCCTAAAAATTTTACTAATTACCTTAAGCATAGACATCCTACAATCGTGATTATAGATTTTCAAAGAATCAGGCTTAGGGTTGGATATCTTCTTTCAATAGTCTTAAAGATAATTATGGTCTATGCAATCAAATTATGCATTCATCATTGGGCATCCCTAATCCATTCCAAAAAATAGGCTTAACATGCTTATGTCATGACAACCAAAATTTTTAGCCAGCTATCATCAATTACTTTTTAACAAAGTGTGTCACAATACCTCCCCAAAACTTGAGGGATGCATTGTCCTCAATGCATGAAAAACTAAACTACAAGTATCTATATATGAAAATATTAAGAAAGAAAAAATTAAAATGCGATCTTATTGTGGTGGTGTGGCTTGACTGGACGCATACGTTCTGCGTTGTTTTGGAGGAGGGGGATTGTCTGATCCTGAGTCTACTACTGTTATTGTCGAGGGGGATGGCTGAAGGACACGGCCCACAATTCATTTGGTGCTAGGGGCTCATGCTGGTGTTTGTTGGTCTTCAGCTGGAGTGGGTTATGCAAGAACTGGAGCTTAGCTTTGAGCTGTTTTAGGAATTAGTGTTGTTTCACGAAAGGGGGATTGTGATGGTGCTTGCTCGGGTTGAGTTGGTGCAGGAGTGAAGTCTTCATCGGAAAAGAAGTTGGGTGGAATCTCCTGAGTTCTTTTGGAAGTATATAAGGGGGAGGAGATGAGGAATTCATCTGTGTCACCTTGACCTTCCTCTAGTACGAGCGAGATATGAGTTGTTAGTAGGGGAACGTCTGTGGGTTCTTTTGGGGGATATTCTGTGTCAAGGCATGGAAGGTACTGTCGCCAGCGGTGTGTTTCACGATGACCTTGGGGAAAGGCGGCAGATTTTCATTTGTGATCGAAAGCAACTCCTTGAAAAAGGCGTTAAGTTGTGCATCTTGTGCCTTGACGTACCCAAAGAAGATCTCCAAGTGATTCTCTAAACGCTCGATCTTCTCACGTATTTCTCACATTTACGTGACCACTACTGCCATTCTTGCCGCGGCAACAGATTTTTCTCCTCTCTCCAATCCTTCATGCGGACCATTGTCATCAAAGCTCATTAACTCTGACACTTTGTTCTTGGTAATTCCCTCCTTAAATTTGATAAAATCCTCAAATGGTTCCTCGGGGACCTTCTTTTTCCTGTATAGAGCAGTTATCAAGTTAGGAAATAAGATATTACCTCAATTTCTTTTTGTACATTCATGGATTTTCTCGAAGATGAGTTCTCCAACATTGATCGCTCTCCCGTAGATTATCGAGTGTAATAGCATTAGTACCTTCACTAGCAAGGTCGTGTTGTGAGAGGTTGGCATTAGTTTGCCTTTGAGAGAGTGATTCCACAACTTTACCACCAGCTTAAGTGCTCGGTGATCGACCCGTGTCCTTGTTGGCGTGTTTCCCTCGAACTTAGCCCACCCAAAACAAAGGTTTTCGAGTACTCCACTGTAAGTCTCTCAATCTGCTTCAACCACAAACATCTTATATTGATCCTCCATTTTTCCCAACTTGAAATATTTTTTGAGTGTTGAAGGGGAAAATCGAAGATGTAATAACCCTAACCCCGTACCCGACCCGGATACAAGTATGAGGTGTCACATTAACTTTTTCAAACAATTACTTTTACAAAAGAATGAAGAATTTCATGTTAATTAAAATAATTGGTTTACGAAACCTATCAGAGCGTATACTATTCAAATCTCTTAATTACATGCCAACTATATTCATTAAAATAAAATACATGCTAATCATTTCTTTTCTGATATGATCTTTGGAAATGATAGGCTGACATGTCTTGTTTATCTTTGCACCTTAATCTTCTCGGAACTTATGTATGAAACATTCACACGCTAAGTCTATGACTTAGTGAGGCATATAAAACATATAATGTAAACTATAAATTCTAACAATGATTACATGTTTCATACTATAATATCATACAACCTCATACACACTTTCATGAAATGAGTACATACATACACATATATCATCATATCATATATGTTTGTATACTATTTCATGTTCCTATAATCATTTATCTACACCACTTAGCTTATATTACATTTTCCCTATTATCATTTAAATTATTTTAATTACCTAATTCCTAATCATATAATTTCTATCACAAAGTCACATATCTTTTCTCTTATTTTCATATATTCCTATTTAACATATAACCCATAAATTCTTATTACATATTATATATCGTATTCTTGTATACTAATCTCTTATGTTCTATTAGTTCATTTTTCGTATAATTTTTGTTACATAAACATATATTTTCATAATTTCTTATTCTTATCTAATCCTTTTGGTGTTCTCATATGATTTCCCAAGTCCTTGTACTATCTTTCATATACCTAAGAATTTAACATCTTTTAGATCATAGTTCCATTTAAATGTATAAATCTTCCTATACATCTTATCTAATATATATTCTTATACTTATTTATATACATGTTTCCGAGTTAATATACTATTTATTTTATATCAATTCTCATTTAATCATATAATTCCATTATACTAGTTCACATACCAAGTATATTTCTATAGTACGATCATAATTATTTTATTCATATAATTCTATCGTTCACCACCTTATTACATATACATATCTTTATGGAGTTCACAACATTTCTCATGTAATTACTTGTAACATATCATATAAGTTCATTATATGCTCTTATATTCAAATATATCATACCAACATATTTTCGCATAGATATGCAATACATGCAACCAACATACTCAACCACATATAGCAATCATATCAAGTTTATTTATATTATCTCTTTATTAGCCCGTGTACACATGTGAGAACTAAAGATATGTAAGTACATTGAGGTTGTGCACCTATGCTGTCACCACAGCTCGTATAAGAATCCACTGAGTGGCATATGAAATTTATGTCCCAAAGGACGTCATTTATGTCCCGAAGGACCTTTCCATAGGTCCCAAAGAACCTAGGTAACCCTTGACTATTGGTATGACAACTATACCTATAGCTTTCATATCACATAACATGGCACTATCATTAGGCTTCATATATTCATGTATTCATATCATTTCTTTTATGATCACATATTTCTTCTCTTCTGTCACATATCACATGTATGTGTAACCATCAATATCATATCATATAACATATGTTATTCAAGTATATTCACATAAATAACATGAATTATCACATATATTTTCTCTCATATAACTCATGTCATGTCTCATATCTTGTGATCATGTAAGCACATTACTTATTTTCATATAGCACATATCATTTCATTCAGAATCACATATCTCATGTTCATATGATCTCTTATGTTCATATCATATATCTTATAAAAGATTCTTATATTATCACATATATCATTTTTACTCATTCATAATTACACTAACATGTACTCACGTATATCGTATAACATAGGTAATAACCAATAACACACATATATCATATCAAACATTTGCTCATATCAATGAATCCATGCATTCTACTGTAGGAAATAGACTTGTTGCAAGTCTTATTTCCATTACACATCATATACTATCTAATATGGACTCACATGGCCTCAATAGTCAATTTGAGCACTTATAACTCTTCCTGATCGATCCAATCTTGTTGACTCATCCGATGCTTGCTTTCGTTTGATATCTACACAATGATACATTTAGTACAAATATTAGAATTCTAAACATCATGATTCGATCCTTAATTTCTTAGACTAAAAGAAAGGTCTAATTTTATTTTCCATTTGAAGTAGTATCGGTACCCAAGGTATGGTAACGATACTTCCCTAGTTGTAGTATCGATTCCAATCAGGGTGTCGATACACATTTTACATTCGAATTTCTTGTTTCAAAAATGGTATCGATACTATATTTCCAGGTATCGATACCCCATTAACAATTTATAAATTTATGTCATATGGTATCGATACTCATTCATAGGGTATTTATACCCTCTCTCTAGTTTGTCCTCGTTTCTCTTGGAAGTATCAGTACTGGATGAACAGTATTGATACCCCATGACTAGAATTCATCTTTTTAACTCAAAATTCACCCAAACTTACTTAATTCTTCTACCATAACCTCCTTTTAGTCCTTTAAGCTTAACTACATTTATCCAAATCATCTTATATACATATAACCCATCATCATCTTTAATAACTCAACTTAATTCTTGAAACCAAGAATCTTACGAAATTTCCAACATGTTTGTAATTCATTTATAGTACTTTTATCTTTTTAATTATACCTTTGACAAGTCAAACATGACCTCTAAATCCATTTAATCCTTCTTTTTCCATAATTCACTTAAAAACTCCTTTTACTTAATCTCTCATAACTTGAAATTCTTTTTGTATTAATCCATCTTAAGCTTCCCTTAAGCTTACTTAACATCCCAAGAATAGAACCAACTCAAAACTTGAAAGAATTAGCCAACTGAAAACATTCTCACCTTAGCTATGGAGACACGGGAAGAGAATGTGAAGAAGCTTGCATTCTCTAGACTTTTCCTTTTTCCTTTCCCATTTCCACGTGTTATATCCCTTAAAAAGAGAAAAAAAATCTTCTCTTTGAAAAGATAATAATAACCTAATTACTTTCAAACTTTACTATTAAATCTAACATCAAAAATTCACCAATTAAATCTCTAAATTTTTCAATTTTTTAAAATCAAACCTCAAAGTTTCAAAACTTCCATTTTACTCACTAGCCCTAATTTTAGGGATGTTACAAATCTCCCCTACTTTTAAGAAAATTCGTCCTCAAATTTTCACCACACACATAAATCAGAATATTGTCCACATATATTTTCTAATGTTCTCATATTGTTTCCTTTACTTAATCTTTCATGTCACTATAAAAAAAACTTGCATTTCATTCCTTTAGTTCTTCAACTAACCTTTTCCTTTATACATCCATCTAATGTAACTTATCATATAGACAATAACAAATAACCTCAATCCTTTTCATTAAAAATCATGAGTCAATTTGCTTCATTTATTAATCCCTAATTACCCTGCCATAATAACCCTACTTTTTATTCTTATACCATCTTCATCCAATTTACAATACTCACATTCTTTTATCATCTAAAAGATAACACTCTTATCTTTAACAATTTAATCAAAGAGAAATATAACCCTTCAACTGTATTCAAACTTCCTTCATACCTATAAATAAATTCTTATCTCTTTCATTACACTTAAATGACTAAGAAACACATCCTTGGACCAATGCAGGTCACACTTAACTAACTATCTGTCTATGCATGGAGATAAACGTTGCAGTAAATTCAACTTCTTGAGACCTTATTCAAATGTTTTCATAACTTTAACCTTACTTACTTTTCTCACTTCTATAACAAACTTATAATCTACACCTCAATATAGCCCTTGTCCTATTTGATCCTTTAAACTGCATCCTTTTCATTTCTTTATCCATTTATCCTTCCATAATCAAGATTTCCTTATAACATAACTAAACCATATCTTTCCTCCATGCTCTCATACTCTTTTTATATAACTTATCTTGGATTACCCATCTTTATCAAATCTTCATAACTTTTATAATCCACATGAATTGCACAAAATCACACGTATTCTTTTTTATCATCTAAAACTTCTCTATCAATCATTAACTTCTTTCAAACATACAAATCCTTATCTTCTTCACTACATTACATCTACATGATCAAAATACATAACCACTTACAATTTCACACCATACTTTGTTGGTTTAACCTGACATCATCTTCTAATCCTTTAACTCTAATACATTCATCATCACTTAACATTGTTAGTCAGTGCCAATTCCTATAATCATATACATTATTTTCCGTCAGAATTGACTTAGCAATAATTTGCTTAACTTATCAAACTCACATTCTTATTCATAATGCAAGGTTCAAATTCAAACATTACCACTTCCTTTGTCTCACAAATTGATCATCGATGTACTCATTCTTAAACTTTTCCAAAACAATGTCTATATCACTTGATTCATTTTAAATACTTCCCCTACTTCAATTTTCATAATTTCTAGTAGAACTTTTAATCCAATCCACCACTTTAATTTCTAAACTTAACTTCATATACATTCTTAATTTCTTATTTAATCTTCCAATACCAGACCCCTACTGTTTAAGTGTGTCTGGCTTTTATCAAATTTGATCTTTTGACATGGAATACAATTAATTCAAACGAAATATGTAGTTGAAACTTAAAATCTCTCTTTCTTTGATAGTGTTGATCTTTGTGAAATACCATTTCTCTTAATCATTCTGATCTCTATCTCTAGAACTTTAGCACAATTAACTACTTCTTGAAAAGGGAACGATTTCAACACCAATACCACTCTTTTACTCTGAGCACAAGCCCTCCACAAACTATTTGTATATATCTATTTCATTTAGAATTAACATAATAACACTTCGTTTAACTTATCAAACTGCACTCTTATCCATATACTTTACGATTCCCCCGTTTCACACTCATAAACTTTTACTTAATATATCTTATAAATTTGTTACTGAGATACTTATTCTTAAACTTTTCTAAAACTAATAACCACATCATAGAATCTTCTATCATTCTCATGATAACATCTGTTCACTATACTACAACTTGTTTACATAATAACTAAACTACTTCATCTAACATCTCTACTTTAGAACAATGGAGATCCTATAACATTATTCTAACATGTTTTCAAATTTCTGAAAACAACCTTTTCTCTTCCAAAGCATTTCCTGAGGTGTCTGCTCTTTATCCTGCCTGGTCAGGGCAGGTGAATGGTAACCACCATCAGGCTATCGATTCACTTTGACAATTCTTATAATAAAATTTCTACTATTTCATACTAATTTTATTCTATTAGCAGGACAGTATACTCTTTACACTATCAGATCAGAAATTTTTCACTTTATTTTGGAATGTACACATTTTGAAACTCAATTAACTTCGGTTTAAGCCTAGAATCAGCCAAACATTAGTTCTGATACCATTAAATGTAACACCCCCAACCCTTACCCAACCCGAATATAAGTCTGAGGTGACACATTGACTTTTCAAACAATTACTTTTACAAAAGAATGAAAATTTTCAAATTAATTAAAATAATTGGTTTACGAAACCTATCAGAGCGTATACTATTCAAATCTCTTAATTTCATGCCAACTATAATCATTAAAACAAAATACATACTAATCATTTCTTTTCTGATTTGATCTTTGGAAAGGAGAGGCTGACCTGTCTTGCTTCTCTTTGCTCATAATCTTCTCGGAACCTACATGTGAAACATTCACACGCTAAGTCTATGACTTAGCACATAAAAAATATAACGTAAACTATAACTTCTAACAATGACTACATGTTTCATACTATCATATCATACAACCTTATACACATTTTCATGAAATGAGTACATACATACATATATATCATCATATCATAAATACTTGTATACTATTTCTTGTTCCTATAATCATTTATCTACACCACTTAGCTTATATCACATTCTCCTGTTATCATTTAAATCATTTTAATTACTTAATTCCTAATCATATAATTTCTATCACAAAGTCACATATCTTATCTCTTATTTTCATATATTCATATTTAACATATAACCCATAAATTCTTGTTACAGATTCTGTATCATATTCTTGTATACTAATCTCTTATATTCTATTAGTTCATTTTTCATACAATTTTCGTTACATAAACATATATTTTCATAATTTCTTATTCTTATCTAATTCTCCTGATGTTCTCATATGATTTCCCAAGTCTTTGTACTATCTTTCATATCACCTAAGAATTTAACAAGTTTTAGATCATAGTTCCATTTAAATGTATAAATCTTCCTATACGTCTTATTTAATATATATTCTTATACATATTTATATACCTGTTTCTGAGTTAATATACTATTTATTTTATCTCAATTCTCATTTAATCATATAATTCCATTATACTGGTTCACATACCAAGTATATTTCAACAGTACAATCATAATTATTTTATTCATATAATCCTATAGTTCACCACCTTATTACATATACATGTCCTTATCGAGTTCACAACATTTCTCATGTAATTACTTGTAACATATCATATAAGTTCATTATATGCTCTTATATTCAAATATATCATATCAACAAATTTTCGCATAGATAATATAACATATGTAATACATGCAACCAACATACTCAACCACATATAACAATCAGATTAAGTTTATTTATATTATCTCTTTATTAGCCCATGTACACATGTGGGAACTAAAGATATGTGTGTGCATTGAGGTTGTGCACCTACGCTGTCACCACAACTTGTATAAGAATCCACTGAGTGGCATATAAAATCTATGTCCCGAATGACATCATCTGTGTCTCGAATGACCTATCCATAGGTCTCAAAGAACTTAGGTAACCCTTGACTCTTGGCATGACAATTATAACTATAGCTCTCATATCACATAACATGGACATTATCGTTAGGCTTCATATATTCATGTATTCATATCATTTCTTTTATGATCACATGTTTCTTCTCTTTTGTCACATATCACATGTATTTGTAACCATCAATCTCATATCATATAACATATGTTATTAAAGTATATTCACATAAATCACATGGCTTATCACATATATTTTCTCTCATATATCTCATGTCATGTCTCATATCTTATGATCATGTAAGAACATTACTTATTTTCATATGGCTCATAACATTTCATTTATAATCACATATATCATGTTCATATGATCTCTTATGTTCATATCATATATCTTATAAAAGATTCTTATATTATCATATATATCATTTATACTCATTCATAATTACACTAACATGTACTCACGTATATCGTATAACATAGGCAATAACCAATAACACACATATATCATATGAAACATATGATCATATCAATGAATCCATGCATTCTACTGTAGGAAATAGACTTGTCAATTCGAGCACTTATAACTCTTCCTGATCGATCCTATCTTGTTAACTCATCTGATACTTGCTTTCGTTTGATATCTATATAATGATACATTTAGTACAAATATTAGAATTCTAAACATCATGATTTGATCCTTAATTTCTTAGACTTAAAGAAAGGTCTAATTTCATTTTCCATTTGAAGTAGTATCGGTACCCAAGGTATGGTACCGATATTTCCCTAATTGTAGTATCGATACCAATTTGGGTATCGATACTCATTTTGCATTCGAAGTTCTTGTTTCAAAAATGGTACTGATACTATCCTTCCAGGTATCGATACCCCATGAACAATTTATAAATTTCTTTCTTATGGTATCGTTACTCATTCATAGGGTGTCGATACCCTCTCTCAATTTTGTCCCCTTTTCTCTTGGAAGTATCGGTACTGGATGAACCGTACCAAACCCCATGACTAGAATTCTTCTTTTTAACTCGAAAATTCACTCAAACTTACTTAATTCTTCTACCATAACCTCCTTTTAGTCCTTTAAGCTTAATTACTCTTATCCAAATCATCTTATAACCATATAACCCATCATTATTTTTAATAAATCAACTTAATTCTTGAAACCAAGAATCTTACAAAATTTCCAACATGTTTGTAATTCATTTCTATTACTTCTATACTTTTAATTATACCTTTTACAAGTCAAATATGACTTCTAAATCCATTTAATCCTTCTTTTTCCATAATTCAGTTAAAAACTCCTTTTACTCAATCTCTCATAACTTGAAATTCTTTTAGTATTAAGCCATCTTAAGCTTCCCTTAAGCTTACTTATCATCCCAAGAATAGAACCAACTCAAAACTTGCAAGAATTAGCCAACTAAAAACATTCTCACCTTAGCTATGGAGGCATGGGAAGAGAAGGAGAAGAAGCTTGCATTCTCCAGACTTTTCCTTTTTCCTTTCCCATATCCACGTGTTATATCCCTTAAAAAGAGAAAAATAAAAATATTCTCTATGAAAAGACCATAATACCCTTATTACTTTCAAACTTTACTATTAAATCCAACATCAAAATTCTCCAATTAAATCCCTGAATTTTTCAATTTTTCAAAATCTGACCTCAAATTTCAAAACATCCATTTTAATCACTAGCCCTGATTTTGGGGATGTTACAGAAGGAGTTTCCCTCTGACATAAACGGTGTGCTGGGATGAGATTTCTAGATGAGCATAAAACTCTCTGACCATTATCGGTGCTACAGCTTTAGAGTGGCGAGAAAACTTCTCCTAGTTTTGTTTTCAAATCACATCTATGACTTCCGGTCTGAATTATTCTTCGTTTTCTTATGGAAAAATGAAGCCATCCTCTAAATATACTTTTTGTTTTTGGAGGTTCTTGAATCGTGGCTCGGATTCAACTTTCTGGAAACGCTCAAAGCTTGGTGTTGGAGCTGGGTTTTTGGAGATTTGTTGAAGGGAAAATTTTTCTTTTTGAAGGTGAGAAAATGATGCACGATGAAGAAGATGGGATGGAAGTTAGCTTTTTCTGAAAAAAGTAATGGGTGGTTTTTTCGTGGTAATTTAGTCAAAATGAGAGTGAAAAAGATTTTGCATTGAATGCTTAACATCTGATTGGACTTAAAGTTGGGAAAATATACTCTTTCTCTTTACAATTGTCGCCCAAAACTTTCCTTGCCCTAGGGTTTCTCTTCCTTTCATGTGTGAGTTCTCACCCCATGCTGCCACGTGTACTTTGCATGCCTACAATAAAGAAAACATAAATAAAGTAAAACAAATAAATAGTGCATAAAATAACTTGATTTATTTATGTAAAAAATTCACATTTTCGTTGCCTAGGCAACGAATTTTGTTCAGGTGAGTAAGACAAACTCTTGGGCATTATATGCTGTTGATGTCAGTTTTTCGCACATGACTGGTGCTCCTTTGTATTCCTTTAGTCTCTGCCCGTTCACTTTGAAAATGGATCCATCGTCTCGGTTCTTAATCTCTATTGCTCCATTGTTATGGACTTGATGTACGATGAACGGTCCTGACCATCTTGATTTTAACTTGCCTGGGAATAATTTGAGTCTTGAATTATAGAGCAGTACTTGTTGTCCAGAATAAAATTACCTAGGAAATATTTTATGTCATGCCATTGTTTTGTTTTTTCTTTGAATAGGCGGGCATTTTCATAAGCTTTGGCTCTGAACTCATCCATTTTGTTCAATTCCAAGAGTCTTCTTTCTCCAACAAGCTGAGCATCCATGTTTAATTTCTTGATGGCCCAGTAAGATTTATGTTCAAGTTCCACAAGAAAATGGAATTCCTTATCGTAGACGAGTTTGAACGGGGACATTCCTAGCGTTGTCTTAAATGTTATGCGATAGGCCCATAGTGCTTCATCTAGCTTTGGCGACTAGTCCTTTCGACTTGGGTTGACCACTTTCTCAAGGATTTATTTGATTTTCCAATTACAGACTTTGGCTTGTCCATTAGTCTGGGGGTGATATGCCATAGTTACCCGATGACGTACTCCATATCGTTTCAGTACCTTCGCAATTAATTTATTATCAAAATGTGTGCCTTCATCACTAATGATAGCTCGCGGTGTTCCAAAACGTGTGAATATGTTCTTGTGCAAAAACTACAGCACGATCTTTGAGTCATTTTTAGGTGTTGCGATGGTTTCCACCCATTTGGGCACATAATCTACTGCCTTGAAATGTATAAATCTCTAAAAGAATTAGGAAAGGGTCCCATGAAATCTATCCCCCATACGTCGAAAAGTTCAACCTCCAGAATGTTTTGCCATGGAATCTCATGTCTTTTTGATATGTTCCATTTTCGTTGGCATCTATCACATGACTTGTAAAATTCATGTGCATCTTTGAACAAGGTTGGCCAATAAAATTCGGATTGAAGAACCTTCAACACTGTTCTCATCCCACCAAAATGTTCTCCATATGGTGATGAGTGACATTGAAAGAGAATTTCTTTGTGCTCTTCTTCTGGGACACATCTTTTGATTATTTGGTCTCCACACTGTTTGAATAGGAATGGTTCATCCCAATAGTAATGTCGCACATCATGTCGAAACTTTTTTCGGCCTTGGCTAGATAAATCTGGAGGCACAATACAACTAATAAGAAAGTTGACTATCTCACCATACCACGGCACAGCCGTGACAAAAAAAATTGTCATCAGGGAAATCCTCTTGAATCTCTATCATGTCATGACAATTATTTTTGTTATCTAGTCTAGACAAATGATCTGCTACTTGATTTTCTGTACCCTTTCTATCAATGACCTCTAAATCAAACTCTTGTAGTAATAATATCCATCTGATTAGCCTAGGCTTTGTATCTTTTTTATTGATCAAATATTTAATGGTTGAGTGATCTGTATGCACAATCACTTTAGTGCCTATGAGATATGACCTAAACTTATTGAATGTAAATACTACTACAGGAAGTTCTTTTTCAATGGTTGTATAGTTTACTTATGCATCATTAAGAGTGCGACTAGCATAGTAGATAACATGAAAGAATTTACTTTTTCGTTGGCATAGCACAGCTCTAACTGCATAATTACTAGCATCGCACATGAGCTCGAAAAGTTCGTTCCAGTCATGTGGAACAACAATTGGTGTTGCTGAAAGTTTTTTTCTTCAAATTTGTAAAGGCATTCAAACAATCGTCATTAAATACAAATTATTGATTTTGTTGAAGTAAAAGACACAAGGGTTTTGATATTTGAGAAAAATATTTTATGAACCGCCTCTAGAAGCCTTCATGTTAAAGGAAATTGCGTACGCCTCTCACATTGGTGGGCGGAGGTAGGTTTACGATTACTTACACCTTGGCTCTATCGACTTCAATGCCTTAACAAGAAATTTTGTGACCCAACACTATTCCCTCGATTACCATAAAATGGCATTTCTCCCAATTTAGTACTAGGTTGGCTTCTTCACATCGTTTCAGTACTTTGGATAAATTACCGAGACATCGGTTGAAATTGTCTCCTGAGACGGAGAAGTCATCCACAAATATTTTCATGCACTCTTCCACCATATCTGAAAAAATGGCCATCATCTATCTCTGGAAAGTAGCTGGGGCGTTACACAGCCCGAACGACATTCGTCTAAATGCATAGGTACCATATGGACATGTGAAAGTAGTTTTCACTTGATCCTCTGGTGCTATGGCTATTTGATTTATCCTGAATATCCATCAAGGAAGCAGTAAAATGCTTTTCCTGCTAGCCTATCAAGCATTTGGTCAATAAAAAGGAGGGAAAATGGTCTTTCATTGTGGCTTTATTGAGCTTACTATAGTCCATACATATTTACCAGCCCATGACTATTCTAGTAGTTAAAAGGTCATCATTTTTGTTTTTAACCAAGGTCACACCACCCTTCTTTGGCACGCATTGCACCGGACTGACCCATGCACTATCGAATAAAGGATAAATCACTCCCGCATCCAGCCATTTTATGATTTCCTTCATGACTACCTTCTTCATGATCGAATTGAGTCTTCTTTGTGGTTCCACCGAAGTACTATGGTTGTCTTTTAATTTTATCTTGTGCATGCATATGGTAGGGTTGATTCCCTTCAAGTCTGTCATTGTCCATCCGAGAGCCTTTTTGTGCTGCGACAAAACATTTAACATACTATTCTCTTATTTGGAGGTTAGATTGGTAGAAATTATTACTGGTAAACTTTCATCACTACCTAGGTAGGCATATTTCAAATGTGATGGTAAAGTTTTAAATTCCAATTTAGGTGCATGTAGTAGAGATGATTCTGGGGGGCTAACTTCATTAAAATCTAAGGGTTCGAATTTCATACCTGATCTAGTATGAAGGAAACTAGATTGTTCCTCTGACTCTCCTTCATAATATGCCTTGGTGTCGTTAGCAGGGAACCCGTTTAGTGCTTTATTCAGATTGTTGTTCCCAAGGCAATAGTTCTCAGAATCGTCTTCCAAAAATATTTCACTTGGGTCATGATATTCGTGTTTATACGTCATGCTTATTGAGTCGTGGAATAGAGTATTGTATTCATCTACCTTTAAAAATTCATCGTGGCCAAGAATTGTCTATTCCCCTATTGAGAGTCCATGTCTCTAATTCATTGGCATTCTTTTTAATCGTCCACATATTTCATGGAGTTGAATACATTGATTGTGACGCTTTGCTCTCCTACCCGTATTGTGAATTCTCCATTCTCGCAATCTATTAAGATTCGTCCAGTGGATAAAAAGGGTCATCCAAGGATGATAGGTTTATTTTCATCATCTTCGTAGTCCAAGATAAGGAAATCAACTGGAAATATGAATTTTTCCACCTTCACAATGACATCTTCTATTCTGCCCTCAGGACGCATATAAGACCGATCAGCTAAATGTGGGATAATTATGGTTGGGCAAACGTTATATCTTTCTAGTTTTAAAAATATGGACTTTGGTATTAAATTTACGCTTGACCCTAAGTCAACAAGAGCTCGTCCTACAAAGTTATTACCAATTAAACATGGTATTACAAAACTGCCAGGGTTTTTTGTTTTGGTGGGAGTTTACTCACTCTAGAGAAGATTTATATTGTCGTGGCAACATTTTTTACTTTATAACGATGTCTTTTAGAAACTTAGCATAGGAAGGCATTTTCTAAATGGCTTTAAGTAAAGGCTCTTTGATATACAAATGATCCAGAACATCAACAAATTTCTTGAACTGGATATCATCATTATGTTTCTTTCATCGTTGAGGGAACGGTGCTGGAGGTCTCACGTCATCTGCTATTGGTGTTGAAGAATCTTTCGCCTTGGCCATAAATTTCCCATTATCTGTTTGTTGATTTTCAGAGCCTTCATCATTTTCCTTCTTTTCAGACAATTCATCCTTCTCTGAATCTTTGGCTTGATCTTCTGGTTGTATAATGCCTTGTGAGAATTGTTCAACTGTTCTCCCCCAAACTTGTCATTCTGGTTAACCTGTGTTCCACTCCTTAGTGTAAGTACATTGCACTGCTCTTTTCCATGATGTTTAGTGATTTTAGTATAACTAGGGAGATTTCCTTATGGGCGGGAATATAATACCGTGGCAATTTGACCCACTTGGTTCTCCAATGCTCTCAGGGATGAATTATGGCTTTGCAAAAGAGTTGTTTGACTTTGCAACAAATTTCCTTGGTTTTTTATTGTTGATGAGTGCTCTACATCAGGGTCTTTATTGAATCCATGAAATCTTTTTTCGAGGCAATGAATTCATGCAATGAAACTTCCAAGGAGTTAGAATTAGAATTGGTATTAGAGGAAGAAGTTGTACCTTTAGTGTTTTGCCAGGGCAGCTGATGATGATGATTCTGAAAATGTTAATGGTCCAAGTTACTCTGTTGTGGCCTACTGTAATTCACTGCTTGACTGTTATTTTTTCCTTAATTGCCCCATGAAAAATTTGGATATTGTCTCCAGCCAGGATTATATGTATTTGAGTGGGGGTTATTATTGCTTCGGTTGTAATTGCCCACAAAATTGGTAGACTCATGGTTTTCTAGACATTCACTCTCATGATGATTGTCGTAACAAAATATGAATGCATTACTGGTTGTCTTGACTTCTCTCACCTCATTAGGACACTGCAAATTTTTCAACATATTAGTTATGGAAGAATGTTGAGCAGCTACTGAATCCTTATCCTCAATTTCATATGCTCCAGATATTTTTCTGTCGGTTCCCAGTCTTGTAGTTTGGAATTGATTGTCATTATTTACTATCCTATCGAGGATATCAAAAGCTTCCTCGGGTGATTTGTCAATTAAGGTGCCATTTGCTGAGGCATCTAACATCATTCGAGTAGGTGCATTAACTCCGTTGTAAACCATCACTACTTGAGTCCAGTCATGAAATATGTGGTTCACACACTTGTGAAGTAAACTTTTATACCTATCCCAACATTCGTATATTGATTCATCATCTCCTTGGTGAAAACATGCAATATCATTGTGAAGTTGTGTATTTATATTGGGTGGATTGTATCAAAGTAGAAAACTTTTGCATAAATCTGCCCAAGATTCCATTGAGCCTGAAGGAACTCCACTGAGCCAAGCTCTTGCTCTATCGCATAGGGAATAAGGAAAAGTTTAAGTTTAAGCATGTCTTCGTGCACACCTTCTTATCAGAATGAATCGAACACTTTAAGGAAGGCACGAATATGTTGTATAGCATCCTTATTAGGTGAACCACCAAATTAATCGATGAAATTTAGCATGTTAAACATCACCGGTTTAAGCTCAAAATGGGTTGCTTGTATCTCATGTGCCACAATGTCTGGATTGAGATCATCAAGAATTAGATTCAAGTGATCTCGTATTGCTCGTGCTCGTGGTCTTGCAACTTCTTGCTGAAGATTAATTGTTGCATCAAGATCTGTCTTATCTCCCATATTGTTGCCTTGAAATTATATTTGGTTCATATACTCTCTAGTTCGTTGGTTATATCGTCTTTTTCTGAACGAATGTTCAATTTTAGGGTCAAATGGTTCCAATGGTTTTCCAGCGGATCTCAAGGTCATGCAATGATAAAAACCTACAAACGAAAATAAAAACTTAAAATGCGTTAAACTAACTAAATATAGGGTGACAAGAAAAACTTATTATGGCGAAAAATAAAAATTTCGTCAGATGCCAATCCACAGAAACGGCGCCAAAAACTTGATCGCTTGTAAATGTATATGCTAAGGCAAGCAATTATGTACAAGTATACACAATCGAATCAAGTAATATAGGGTAAATGAGTTATCATCTCCTTAGAGATTTGTCGAATATTTTTAAACTTCACCACAACCAGAACTAGTTGTCACAAGCTAATTCCTACAATCTTGTCAAACTAGAAAACTATTAGTAATAAAACAAAACAAGGAAATATTGTAAAGTATAATTTCTGGAAAAGTTTGGTCGAGACAAAATAAATATGCAAAACTATCGAATTAAAATAAAGCAAAGACAAACGTTGATTCAAATATATTCAAAACAACCTCACATATTCAGACCTTTCACAATGCACTCATGCTATTCTTTTGTTATGACAAGTAATTATTCTAAGTTTAGAATGAATAATTATGACATCCTTAAACTGCCCGACAAGATTACTAAGTATTCTTAGACAATTGCTATAGCAATACTACTCAGCGTTAACTACAACCCTTGGTTTGTTAGAATGTTGTTGTAGCAATACCTCTCAGTGGAAACTATATTCGTTGTCTATCCTACTCTAGCGTCTATCTCTTTTAGTCGATTAAAACCCACTCCTTATCTCTAAGGTAGACAAGTTAGAACATCACCATCTCGGATCTATTCCAATGTTCACGTAGATCTATCTTAATTTTATCGAATCTAAGAATCAATATCTAGACAAAAGGCAATCTCTCGACGCTCTTACAATGTCAAGATGTTTTTACCTAGACCCAAGGCAATCTCTCGAAACTCTTACTGTGTCAAGGCAAAATATTTAAACAATGAACAAAATAGTCATGAGCAAAATCATAATTCATCATTCATAAAGCAGAAAATAATTGTTTAGGCAAAACAAAGATTAACATCAAGTAAGACAGTTCATGGTGTTATCAAAAAGTCAACCAAGTATCATCATTTTAATACAACCCCAAATACGTAAAGAAATTAAGAACAAAGGAAGAACGACTCCCAAAACCAGGGGCTATGTCATGACAATTCTGATCAGCACCGCGCCTACCCTGGCGGGCAGCCTCTCTCGAGACATGACTGTCGTTCTGCTACAGTCTGGCTATGGAGGACACCAAGGAATGACTTCAAGTAAAGCTCTTCTAACTTCCTTGCCTCCTTTGTTGGCGGTTGTGGCTAAGTATTTATAAAGGGAAATCTCCTAGGGTTTCGCATAAGTGAAGATTCCCTAGATACCCGTTATTGTCTTGTCCATGCTAAAAAGGGAAAGAAGGTTGGCCAGAATATTGAGGGCTTGCTTGCACGTGAGGGAAGTCGTACAGCCGGTATGTGACATAGGTGATTTCGTCATCTCCACTTCAGACTTTCAATATAAACCTTGCTTTGACGAGATAAATCTACTCCTCACTTTCATCAACTTCTCTATTTCATTGGCCCTTACAAATTACATTGTCGCAACTGAAATGCTCTTCCCAAGTAAATTTCTTGCACATACACAATCCACACAGACCCTTTCTCCTCAGCAGCATCAGTTAAACCAAATAAATCTTGCCAAAGCAAAACTTGTCCACCATAAATAAACATAACCTAAATGCAACTAATATGTTGTGCATACTTTGTTTAGACGAGTAATAACTTAAGTAAAAAGACTAGAAATAGAGTATTTTATGGAGTTATCAGTTACTGATTTACTAAATATTTTAATTGTTCAATATTCTGACTTACTAATGTATTGATTTACAGTTTATGAATTATGGCTACATGATATGTGCTCTCTGGTTATATGTTTTCACTAGAAAATATAATTATGCCTAATTTATGGATCATGGAAATTACTGGTTACTATATGAACCGATTTATTGGGATACTATCTGGGTAGGATTCTGGAGGATGGAGGTTCAGCTCTGATCAAGCAAGTAAATCCTTATGGATATAAGGTGAGACTTGGGTAGGCTCTAAGGCCCCAAGGTATTCCCTTGGGTAGGCTCTTAGGCCCCAAGTACACATTTGGGTAGGCTCTATGGCCTCAATGGCCTAGGGTAAATCCTTATGGATGCATTTCTGGGGAACTTCATATCGGTGTTCGGTTAGAGTGTATTATTTTGGTCTTAAAATATGTTTTAAATTGTTGATATTTTAAAAGATATGTACATTTTCTCTGGTTTTTTTGGAACACACTATACTTTTCATGTCAATCTCCTAAATCTGTCTCTCTGAATATTTCCTTTAGATTTTAATTTTTGGATGGTTACCTGAAAAAATAATTAATGAAATCTGAACTCGTCGCTAGAATTTGAAGATGTTTGTATCGTTAAGAAAATTTATACTTTACCTTATACCCGATGGCCTATTGCATTCATCTAGTAGTTCTGTATTACTGAGCTTTCCAAAGCTCACTCTATTACTTACCATTTTAGGTTAAAGAGTTTGATCTTGTGCTTTTATCGACATCAGTAAAGGAGTTCCACCGGCATTGCTTGTGGAGTACGGTGCATGAAATTAGAGGGCATGTAGGTTGTATTGTGTTTTTATATTCGAGTCTGAAACTTGTTTTATTACTGGATATTGCTGAATTTTATTTTTAATATATAAATGGTTTTATGAACTTATATTTTATCTATAAATTATTTTACAGATTTAAATAGATTAACAAAAATTTAAAATTTTTCAGAATTTTCAGTATGGGTCGCTCCGATGACCATAATGTGACACCCCATATCAGATCACCCGTATCAGTTTGAAGGTGTTACAAATAAAATAAGATCTGAGATGTTTTGGCTAATATGGTTTTGGATTGTCCATAATTTCTTTGATTAATATCTGAGATGATACCAAGGAGATTGTTTTGTTCATCATCGACTTAGTTAGAATTTTTCAAATATTTGAATAATTTGAATTGAGTTTTTTTTATCTTTTCTGTGGTATGTGACAATACTAATTTTGATATTGATCGTTAATCTTATGTGTTTATTTTATATTTTTACTTTCTTATATCATGTCGTTATTTCTCATTTGTTTTTTCAATTTTTAATAATTTTGTTTTTATGGCGTGTTTTCCTTTGTTTGTATGATATATTTTTCCTTTGACACGTTTTTGTTTGTTTGCCTATTTTTTGTTTATCTTTTTTTAGAGTTGAATTTTACATTCCCCTAGGCTAATCAAGGTGACGCTTATTTGTATTACTGTTGATCATCCTTGCTTTGGACGATCAGATTGGATTTGGATACGTGGTCTATGTTCATGGATAGTTTTCTCACGTCGCTTATCTCTGATTTGCGGTTTTGTCAGTAGTCTTTTAATAATTTGATCCCTTTTTTATTCATTTGTTGGTACAGTCATATTTGTTTGTATTTATCTTTTGATTGAGTTTTTAAACTTTTTTTTCTTTTTATGATCTCAAGTGACTAATTTCTTGTGTCAATTGTTATAAGAAAATGTTTACAGTTATAATTGTAATAATTTAGATTTTATTATTTTTAATAAAATTAACTTCTTTTACGAAATAAATGATAACATTGATATCGAATTTTTTTGGAACCAATAGTGAAAAAAGAAACTTAACTTCACATTAATGACCATATATGTAATTTATTCAAATAAAAAATACCGGTGAAGGAATTAATCCAATACAAGAGGCTATGTTTTTTTAGTTGCCCTCTCGGTCTCCAATGATTTGCCTTGATTAATATGGAACAACCCGATTCGCACGCCTAATTTTGGTGGGTGAGTCTCCCAACGGAGATTTTCTGCATACACAGACTCAAACTCAAGACCTGCTTAAACAATATCAAGTTGTTTACCACTTAAACCATCTCGTTGGTAGAGATTATATTTTTTGGTGTTCTAACTGCTATTTCCTTTGAGATACAATAAGCAGTGGTCATGATAATGATCATAGGATTAAAACCAACAGCACTTGTTCTAACTGCTATTCCCTTCGAGATACAATAAGCAGTGGTCATGATAATGATCATAGGATTAAAACCAACAGCACTTGGCAGAACGCTTGGATCACAAACATACAATCCTTCGGCTTCCCAAATATCCCCATGTTCATCAATCGCACCATCTTTTTCATTAATCCCCATCCTACAACTCCCCATATGGTGTGCACAGCTGGGAACGGTCCAGTTTTCAACACCCGACGATGGTCCGCCTTCTGCCGAGACCGTGTCTAAAAACTCGTCCAACTCCTTGTCACTTACCCCTTTGCATTTCATTCTTTGTCGGTTGCTCTGATAAGTCCCAACCTCGACTGCCTCGACTGCTACTAGAACCCTCAACGATTGTCTGATCCCGGCTCAAATGTTGTCCCGGTCTGACTTTTCAAACTTGTACGTTATCCATCCGTTGGTACTAACTTTTCCGGACCCTAGATCCCTTATTATCGTAAACATGGTAGCAATTCTCGAGAATTTTAGCATCATTTGTTTGATGTCGAGACCGGACACCCAAGGGCACGAAGCGATGAATTGCCCTGGCCCCATTAATGGAGTTTCGATAATGGCTTGCAGTTTGTTGTTTGGTCTCAAAAGTTTATGAACTGATGTGATGATCCCACCATCCATGGACTTCCCTTTGAGGTCGGAATCGGAATCCGGGAAGTAAACCCATGTCATTGTGACCGGATGGAGATGAAGATTCCAACTGATGTTCGTATTCATAAGCCGACTCGAATGCATCAAAAGAGGTGTGTGGATTGTCCCACAGGCCGAGATTGTTACTTTCGCTTCTATTTACAGTTTCTTCGTGATGTTTTGGTTCGAAGATGTTGAAAAACACTCAAACACTTCATGTTCATTATGTTGTTATGTTCCAACACCAACCTCTCTGCTTTGCAGGCTGTTAAAATGACTGCACCACTGTTAACAGCATCGACAAGCCATTTTCTATCACTCCCTTTCTTGTCTCCTCTTCTACAACCGTACCCACAAGATCCGCAGTAATGACCGTCGGAAAAATTCCGCGACACATTTTCGACATCAAGACCGAGATTTCGACTTGATTTTGGAAGCTGTCCATTTTATAACCTTCCGTGACACCGAGCCTCTTCCAAACGATACCCATGGCCGAAACATACTCCTTGCTCCCGAGAACCGAGATTTTACATTCCTCAGCCCATTCCCAAAGCACCGGTAATGGTGTTCTTATACAAGCCGACCAATTAACGGCCCAGCCACCACATACTGTGAACCTACAAATAAAGACAATATAAGATTTTATGTAAAGGTTGAACTTAAAATTTTAAATGGTTCGAAATTATAAAATTTTAAAAGTACAAAATTAAATTATCTATAGAAACTATATTTTTTGCATTCTAGTCATTATTCAAGAAAATTCAAAAAATAAACCCTAATCAATTGAGATTATTATAAACTTAAATTATTAATTTAGAAATTTGATTCGAATATTAAAAAATAAATTTTTGATCTTAAAAAATTACTCAACCGGTTTTAAGAGCGTTACAACCCTTATCTTTATTCTTTTTCACAGTAGACAATTACATAAAAATGTCAAATTATGTGAATTATAAAATTTATTATAATTTAACGTGATTTTTTTCATAAAATGTTATTCGATCCCTAGAGTTTTGTGTAATTGGATAATTACAAAAAATATTATACAACTTTAATAATTTGTATAATTTGATAATATTTTTTGTAATCGTATAGTTCGACTAGATAGATATAAATAAAATTAAGAATGCTTTTGCATATATTACTTATCATAAACTTGCAACACAATATAACATAAAGTTTTGATTCTAAACTTTATAACTTAAATAATCCTCCACGTCATTTTGTCTGCTCACTAAAAAACTAGGGAATCAATTTTATATTTAATTTGCTATAGCAATATTGGTCTGTTTGTAAAAAAAAATTAATTTACTCATCATCGAAATTAAAAGAAATCTCAAAAAAATATCAATTTTTAAATTTTTCTTATCAATCTTTAAATTAATTCATGAACAATATCAAAAGTTTCAATTCTAATATTATGAATGAATAAATTGATCAATTTATTATAAATTGAATACATATGTTTCTTTCAATCAGATCATTTTACAACATTTGATTCCAAACTTATAAAATACTTTAACCCAGCCTCTTAAAGAAGGAATAGGCAGCCAAGTGCGGAACTTGGTCATAGAGCTTGGAGGGGCCAATTTAAAATTTAAAAAATTTAGAGGTTTAAATTAAAAATTAAAAATTTTGAAGGGCACCGTTTACATTTTAAAAAAAAATTGGGGTATAACTAAAATTTTTTGAAATTTTGAGAGGCTTAATGATAATTTTTAAAAATTATGTGAGGGGTTTAATTAAGAATATTTAAAAAATTTAAGAATTAATATGAATTTTTAAAAATTTTCTGGGGACCAAAGTGTATATTTTAAAAGATTTAAAGATCTAAATCATGATTTTTAAAATTTTGAGGGGACCGTGGTCCCCACTAGCTTCTATTATGTTCCGCCATTGGGGCAACCCCAAGTGCAAGACCATGAAAATAAAGGGTTGGCATATCTTTCAAAATAGGCAAAGGAAGAACCTCAAATATTTCGAAAGGAAACTTTTTATAAATATCCTGAACTTGCAACTTCATATAACGTAAAGTTTCGATTCTAAACTTTGTAACATAAATAATCCCCACATCGTTTTGTTTCTCACTCAAAGAACAAAAAATATCAACTTTAAATTTAATTCACTATAACACGTTAATAATATTCTTTTTATCATAAGACTTAATTTATATAATTTTTATGTAGTTGTGTATTTCAAATGAATAAATATAAATACCTTACTTGTGAAATTTAGAATTATTTTATAAATATCCTAAACTTGCAGCATAAAATTTTGATTCTAAACTTTGTAACTTAAATGATCCTCAACCATTTTGTTGCTCACTCAAAGAATACGAGAATCAAATTTAGATTTAATTCACTATAATTTAGTAGTAATATTATTTTGTTTACTATAAGACTTAATTTACTCAAACTTTTTTATTAACCACTATGTTATAAATATATGCATTTACATATAATATCAAATCCTAAATATATATATATATAATTAAAATAAAAAGGAAAAGGAAGAGTATATATACTTTTCCTTCTTTTCAAGATTTGAAGGAATCACAAGTTTAATATAAACCCTAGTATGTGGGTTCTGAAAACCATGATAATCTTACACACATGATCTCATTCAGAGTTGAAACATACAGAAAAAGAGAGTTTGAGATGGAGTCTCAGAACTTTGGGCACCAACATCCAATGGTGTTCAACGAGGAGAGGAGCAATGAAACCAAAGAAGCTCATTGCGGGAGATGTGGAGAGACGGTGTCCGGTCCATTCTTCAGCTGTCCGGAATGTGGATTTTCACTCCACAACAAATGTGCGGAGGCACCTTCAGACATTGCTCACCCTTTCCATCGCCAACACCCTCTTCGTCTTCTACCAAAACCACCACCATACTATGGACGATGTATTTGTGATTTTTGCGGTGAAAAATGTGAGTTCTTTATTTATCATTGTTCTTGTGAAATAGACTTGCATATCAAATGTGCTTTATTTACCCTTAGCATAGCCGAAAAGAAAACTGAAGAGCTTAAACACATAGCCACCATTGAACCACCAGTGGTCCCGGGAGAGGGTGACAAATCACTTGAAAACTCTGTGTGTTTTGGGTGTTGGGAACCATTAGGAGAGTCTACATACTTTTCTATCGATTTTGGGTTCAACCTACACAAGAAATGTGCCCAACTACCCCATGAAATCAACCATCCCTTTCACAAACAACACCCTCTTGTTCTACAGTTTAATGGTGAACGTTCCTCCTGTAACATATGCCAACGGACACGACGTAGGGGATTTCTTTATTGTTGTTCACCGTGTAAGTTTCCTGTTCACATTAAATGTGCGGAGTTACCTTCTAAAATCAGTAACCCCTCCCATCGTAGACACGCTCTTGTTTTACAGTCTAACCATGAAAATATACCTTGCAAGGCATGTCAAGAAACCCAAAATGAGAAATTTGTTTATTCTTGTTCACCTTGTAAGTTTGCTCTTCATATCAAGTGCGCAACACCACCACCTTTCATTAAAGGAAAATATCATCAACACCCATTCGCTCTGGTCTGGAAAATAGCCTCGTTCATTTGCGATGCATGTGGCCTCGAAGGGAATTCAATTTCCTATATGTGCTCTGCATGCACCCTTGTAATCCATCAAAAATGCGCCTCAATACCTCCTATTATAAAAGTCCCACGGCATCATCACCCTATTTTTCACAACTATTTCCTCTCAGGAAATGAGTTTAAGAATCAGAATTGTGAGTTTTGTGACACCGAGGTTAATATAGACTATGGGAGTTACTATTGCTCAGATTGCAATTTTATTGCCCATGTGAAGTGTGCAATGGTAGAAGGCTGGTACGAAGTAATTGAGGCAAAAGATTTAGACGAGGGACGTGATGATGATTGGGCATCCATTAATCCCGTCACTCGTGTAATTGAGCAAAATGAGGGTGGAGAAATGACAAGAATAGAACATTTCAGTCATGCACATCATCTGATATTAAGTGACAATTTCATGGATAATGATAAGACTTGTGATGGTTGCATGCTACTCATCTCAACCTCATTTTACTATTGTTCCTCGTACTGTGACTTCTATCTTCACAAAACTTGTGCTGAATCACTCAGGAAGAAGTTGCGTTGGTCTCATCGACATCAACAAGGACTCAGCCTTGTTGTCGGCTACATTTTCAAATGCAGAGTTTGCGAATGTGAGAGTAGCGGCTTTGCCTATAAATGTGAAGCATGTAATTCGCGTTTTTGCCTTCCATGTGTGGTTAGCAGAGATTATAGAATCACACATCCAGCACATGAACACCCTCTCTTCTTTTTAAAAGAGGTCAAAGGGAATTGTAAAGGTTGCGGTAAATTATGGACAAACCTACACAGATGCAGGCGTTGTGATTTCAATCTGGACTTTTTTTGTCAATCATTGCCGCTTATAATTCGAGACAGGCGTGATGAACATCCGCTGGCACTCACATATCAGGAGGTCAATGATTATTCAAAATATCTTTACTGTGACATCTGTGAGAAAAAAAGAAATCCAAATCACTGGTTTTATCATTGTGCAACTTGTGATTTTTCTGCTCATCCACAATGTGTCCCTCAAAGCCGTCTGTTGATCAAACCTGGAAGCATGTCCAAAGCAGAAGGCCACCACCAACATCCTCTTACTTTTGTACGCAAGCCTCATTATTATCTTCAATGTCACAAATGCAGTAAGCTCTGCGAAGATTTGGCTCTCGAATGTGCAGACTCTACATGCAATTATACAGTCCATTGGGAATGTGTAAAGCCAGCTGAGTTCAACATTTATGAACCAGTTGCGCTTTACAAAACTCAAGCAGATCGCTAAAATTGGACGAAAACATGATTATCAAATACAAGGTATGCTCCTTTGTTAATTCCCCCTCTGTAAATATTTTTCTACTTTGATTTAACTTTGCAGTTTCAATCATGGCTCATCAACAATATTAATTATTTTTTCTTGGTTCCATTTTCTGTAAGGTTCAATGGGGATGGATCAAAGTAGCAGATTCAATTGTAAGATGTGAAAGCTTGGTTTCAACATGTCTGAACATGGAGTTGCATTGGTTCTGCTTGATTGCTGGTTTTATTGTGTTTATTTTCCTTGTCTGAAAAATAAAAGTGTGTTGTGTAAGAACTGTTACAAGATAATAAGTCACGTCTCACTTGTAAGTCATTTATAAGTGATGAAGTGAACGATTGCATTTTCTGTGTTTATTCATAAATAAATTAGAGGTTCTTCTCAAATTTGTTGCTTTTAATTTTTCTTCTTCTTCTCAAATTCACATTTTCCAATAATTTTTTTATAATATTAGCAAATAAAAAAATAAAGTGTTCAATTTTATATAATTTAAAAAACAATTGTAATTCATTTTCACTTTCACAAATAGAAAGAAAGTTGTCAAGACAAATATAATTAAGTATAGGAATTGATTCTAAACTTGCATCTTAATGCAAGGTAAAATTTTGATTCTAAACTTATAATTTAATTATCAACCTATTTTTTTAGAAAATCTAAAATGTTACTCTCTCGAAAAGAAGAATATTTTTATTGCTTTATATCTACAAATAACAATATCAATATCAATACTCGACTGGAGGGACGACAAACTAATCTGACAAGAAGTCATCTCCATTAACAATGAAAAGTAATAATAAAGGATTTAAATAGTGGTCGGTTATCTGAATAGCGATCATTATACAACGGTAAAGGTGTCGTCCGAAACTGTCATTTCACAATCACGATACCCACAATGTTCGTAATAGCACTAAGGTGCTCGAACTCAAGAGCTCAATAGATAACAACAAATCCCTTAACCAATAAGTTTGTCGCACTGAAAGTTATTATGGACACGTATAATTGAGTGTAGGAATTGATTCTAAACTTGCATCTTAATGTAAGGTAAAGTTTTGATTCTAAACTTACAATTTAATTATTAATCATGAGACAAGTTCTCCGGTGTCTTGAATGGTCAGACAAGATGTCAGAGAACGGTGATTTTAGTGTCTACATGATATATGGATAAAACTATAAAACTTTCGTCTTTGGATGACGAAGATAAAATAAAAAATAAAATGAATGTCATGTCAACACAAATCAATCCACACCAGCACATGTGGCTTCCATGTTACTTTTCATTTATGATTTAACGCTCAAGTGATCAAAATAGGAACAAATTAAAAAAATTGGTGAGTAAATTGAAAATATTTAAATTTGAATGATCAAAATAAGAGTGAGAAGAAAGTTGAGTGATGGATTTCATAATTTGCCCAAAAATATATAAGAATATAAGTTAATATAAAGGTAAGTTTTCAATTAGTCCCTTCCAAAAAAAATTATTTCAATTATGGTTCCTTAAAAAAAATGGAACTTCATCCATGAGGTCTCATACCATTTATATAACACATTCTAGCTGGTTCTTTCATATCCCTTTTTTCGTTATGAATATAATTTTTCCTTATTTTTCTATATTTTTTTTCAAAATGGTTGAATCGAATTAAAATATAGAATCAAAAGACAATGGACTAATTAATTAGGGTTGATTTAAGTGGTAAACAACTTGATATCCCTTAAGTATGGTCTCAAGTTTGAGTCTTTGTATATGTAAAAAAATCTCTATTGGGAGACTCACCCACTAAAAACAGGTATGCAACGTGGGTCCATCCAGATTATTCAAGATAAAACTTTAGAACCGAGAGCGGAAAAAAATCACCAATGACGATGAAAGTAATCTATGTTCCACATCTATCGCAATGTCGTGATACTCTTTAAACTTTCATTTGCCACGAATTCCAAAATTATAGCCTTGGAAATTTATGTTTGATCAACAAGTTAACAGTTTGACTAGATTTAGATGTTGAATATTTCTTAAAAACTTGCATAGGAATGTTTGTTGGATTAAAATCTATATTTATAGATACATATTTTTAACGTATATGGTTATCATAAAATATGAAATAAATCAAGTGATCAATTATGTTATAAAGTCATAAGGTATTAGAAGTATTGTGGAAATAAAAGTGTAAATAGTATCAAAGTTGTATTTATAATTCGACGAGGGACAGAGTTATATGTACAAACAATAAATAATTCTTAAATTAGCTAGAAATAAATCATTTTGTATTTTATCTTATCCACATCAGAGAGTTTATACTAAAAAAAACTAATTATATCTTCTTGAAAGATCACAACTAAGAGAGATTCAAAGATTTCAACCGATTAATTCAGGCACGCTTCCTCATCTAATATTTTATTCTTGATGATTTTACATAATTTGATTATATATGGTTGTTTTTATATTTATTATGATTTGGTTCTAACAAATGATATCACCACCCTGTCACATTACATCTTTAGTTGATGATTCGTGATTTCTTTTCATGGTTCTTGATATTAAAATTTGGTAATTTCCTTGAACACTTGGTTTTATGTTAAATATTTACTTTAGTGTACCGAAAATTGTTAGCTTAACTTCGAAAGAAATAACAAACGAGTAATCCTTTTCGGTATGAATTCAAAGGTTTTAGTTGGGCTATTAATTTAGTTATTTTGCTTTTGAATAAGCTATTGACATCTTCTGAATTATAGCTACTAAGTATTTGGTTAAATTCTAGAAATTATGATGCATTTGGTTTGACTTTTTTCCTTAAAAGTTTTACATAAATTTTTTAAGACATGTTTAAAGAATTTTTCGTGAAACAATAAGAGATTTAAGTTCTTTATTTTTAATAATGTTATTTAAACAATCTTATTATGAGTTACTTCGAAACCATTACATAATTAGAAAATTCATTTTTTTTTTGACTGTTATAGATTATAGAATATATATTTGGCATTGAAATATACGATTCAGTTTGATTAAAATTTTAATTCATTAGTACGCATTCTGATTTTTTTACTTCTGGTTAAATATTATTTTTTTTTAATTCGGTTTGTATTTTGTATTTTACGAAGTTATGAATTAAATGAATGTCTAAGGAATTTTCCAGAAACAATCAAAGACTTGAGTTTTCGTTTTTTGATAGCACTATTTATGTAACCTTATTTTTGGGTTATTTAGAAATTGTAGTGCAATAAAAAAATTTAGTTTTGATCTTTGATAATTACGGAAATATTAAATTTGAATATTAATATTTATTTTGAGACAACTTAATTAAAGCATTAAGTCTTTAAAGTGATCTCTATTGTGGAAAATGTTTTATTTTTAAAATATGAAGGTTATATACATGTAACTTGGGATATGTTAGTATTGCTTGGCCCAAAGGAAGATTAATAGTTGACATAATGACATTTGCAACTTTGGTAATAAACATGTAATAATATTCGATTTGATGTGTGAGTAATAAATCAACCCAAAGATTTTTGCTCGATATGTTCTTATTATCAGTGTTTGATTACCACACCAGATATCACTTAAAGTGAATATTTTGTCTAAAGATAAAATATTAATAAAGTGTCTGATATCTTGAGATGAGGCTTAAATGTATTCAAAATTATTATTTTGGTTATCTTTTAGTATAATTGAAATTTTATATTAAGAGAAATTAATTGATTGACAATATTTATATGATTTTATTTATATTGTCAATGCAATATATATATACATACTCAATTCGATTTGATCAAAATTTCAGATTTGATTGTTGTTTATTAGAATATATATATATTGAAACAAATTAATTCATTATTTGACTAAGTCTAATATTTTGATAGATTAGTTGAAACAAAATACCGCCAAAGTGACCTCTTTTGTGTAAATTGATTTCTGTAAAATATTAAGATGATTATGTGTTTCTTGTGATTCATACATTGTTGAAGAATCGGGCAAAGTAAACGAAAGAACACAAGAATTTTAATGAGGTTCGATAATGTTCTTACGTCCTCGGTGCCTAGACGGCGCTAGAAGTTTTATTTAATATCTCATAGGTTTAGGTTACATCTCTATTTATAATAGAAAACCCTGGTATATAATACCTTACAAATCTCCACCTTGGCAAATATCCTGCCCCTTAGGAAAGATTCAATGTGGGTTGGGTTACCTTAATTCTTTAACAACTCGAAACATTCAACAAGTCTAAGCAATACTTGAACTTGTCTATCATAACTGGCTTGGTGAACATATCAGCGGCATTCTCATCAGTATGTACCTTTTGAAACAAAACCTCTCCAGATGCAACCAACTCTCTGATCTTGTGAAAACGTACATCAATATGCTTAGTTCTAGCACGATATACCTGATTCTTAGCCAAGTGAATAGCACTTTGATTGTCGCAAAGCAACTGAACTCCACCTTGCTGAACTCCCAACTCCTTCACTAAACCAGTTAGCCATAAAGATTCTTTTGCAGCTTCAACCGCTGCCATGTATTCAGCTTCAGTTATAGATAGTGCCACAACATATTGAACAGTAGACTTCCAACAAATAGGTCCTCCACCAAGAGTAAAAACATACCCTGTCGTAGATCTTCTATTATCCAAGTCACTTGCATAGTCTGAATCCACATATTCTACAACCAAAGGATTATCCCGCTGACTACCAAAAACAATACCATGTCCCACAGTACCCTTTAAGTACTGAAATATCCACTTGACTGCTTCCCAATGTTGCTTACCTAGTTTAGACATGTACTTACAAACTTGACTAATAGCATGAGCTAAATCAGGACAAGTACATACTATTGCATACATCAAGCAGCCAACAACATTAGAATACAGAACCTTTTCCATATCTTCAGCTTTCTTATCTGTCTTAGGGCATTGTTCTGATGAGAGCTTAAAGTGGTTCGCCAATGGAGTGCTAACTGGTTTTGCGTCCTCATCGCAAAACTTTCTAGCATTTTCTCAACATAACCCCTTTGAGATAGCCACAGTTTCCTTGAGTCTCTGTCCCTGAAAATTTCCATTCCAAGAATTTTCTTTGCATCACTAAATCTTTCATATCAAATTCCTGACTCAATAAGATTTTCAAACCGATAACATTATCCATGTTCTTCGCAACAATCAACATATCATCAACATACAGTAACATAAAAATAAAAGAACCATCATCAACATACACAACAATCATACTCACATCGGTTGTAGCCAATCGTGATCATATAGGAGTCAAACCGTTTATACCACTGTCTCGGAGACTGTTTCAACCCGTACAAAGATTTCTTCAATCTGCAAACTAAATGCTCGTTTTCAGGTTGAGTGAAACCTTCAGGCTATCGCATGTAGATCTGCTCATCTAAATCACCATGCAAAAAGGCAGTTTTAACATCCATCTGCTCTAAATGCAAATCCCAACTAGCCACCAATGCAAGTACTGCTCGGATTGAAGTGTGTCTGACCACAGGAGAAGAAATTTCATCATAATCAACTCCTTTCTGCTGTGAAAAACCCTTTGCAACCAATCGACTTCTTACCCTCAGGAAGGGAACTAACTCCCATGTACGATTGCGTTTCAAAGACTCCATCTCCTTAAGTCATTTTCCTGACTAGTAACTGCATCATGAAAAGTAACCGGATCATCACTGCTAACATTAAGTGCAAAAGATACCAAGTCTTCAAAACCCAATCTGTTCGGAGGCTTTATATTTGTCCATCTCACCCTGTCTCTAGCGAGACTATAATCCTGCAAATCATCCTTAGAGGAACCACTAGAAGTCGATTGAGAAGTTTTTATTTTCTCAACTGGAAACTGCTCGAAATCCACCACTGTCGTGCCTGTCTTCTGCTGTAACATGGACTGTTCATCAAAAATAGCATCTCTACTGATCACAATTTTCTTCGCAACTGGATCCCAGAACTTGAATCCTTTGACACCTTTTTTCTAACCTATAAAAATGCACTCCTTCGATTTTGCATCAAGTTTGGATCTCTCATCAGCAGGTACATACACATAAGCAGGACAACCAAAAATCCGTAAGTGATCAAAACTAACTTCATGACCAGTCCATACCTCTTCTGCAACTTTCCCAACCAATGATGCCCTTGGCGATCTATTGATAAGATAACACGCCATGTTAACAGCCTCAGTCCAGAAGTGTTTTGGAAGCCCTGCATTCAACCGCAAACATCTGGCTCTTTCATTCAACGACCTATTCATCTGTTCCGCAATACCATTCTGTTGTGGTGTCTTGCGCACTGTAAAATGCCTCTTAATCTCGTGCTCCTTACAGAAGTTTAGAAACTGTGTATCTGTGTACTCCGTACCATTGTCAGACCAAAAACACTTAATTTTTCATCCTGTTTGGTTTCCTACCTCAGCTTTCCACAGCTTGAACTTCTCAAAAATGTCAGACTTTTGTTTCAAAAATTACACCCAAACTTTCTTTGAAAAATCATCAATAAATGTAACATAATACCTAGATCCACCCAAAGATGATGACGTGGAATTCCCCCATACATTAGAATGCACATAATCAAGAATATCTTTAGTTGTGTGTTTCATAGTCTTGAAACGAACTTTAGTCTGTTTACCAAGAACACAATACTTACAAAAATCGAGCTTACAGCTTTTAACACCATGCAATATATTTTTTTTATGTAATTCAGCCATACCACATTCATTAAGATGAGCAAGACGCATATGCCACAATTTGGTTTCTTCTTATACACCCATTTGCAACCAATCGACTTCTTACCCTTAGGAATGGGAACTAACTCCCATGTACGATTGTGTTTCAAAGACTCCATCTCCTCAAACATGGTAATGATCTTCTTATACCAATTGTTAAAGAATCGGGCAAAGTAAATGAAAGAACACAAGAATTTTAACGAGGTTCGGTAATGTGCTTACGTCCTCGGTGCCTAGGCGGCATTAGAAGTTTTATTCAATATCTCATGGGTTTAGGTTACATCTCTATTTATAATAGAAAACCCAGGTGCATAATTACAAAATTAACCATATACCGTACCACGGGGGCTACCCCAACCCACATAATCGTAACCCCTACTACGAGACTTTCTTTGTAAGGATAATTAATGTTCACTTCGCTCCATCCCCTTTCCTCTTTACCGATATATTTATGAGTCATACCTTGCATACATTTATTAATTTGCCCGAAGGAAAGTTAATATTTGGTCGGATTTCAAACGACACATGTGGTAATAATATGTGACAATTATAAGGTATTTTATGTGAGCATTACATTAGTCCAAAGATTAGTCTTTTGTTCGACTTAATTTATTGTCAATGTTTGATTACTACAACAATAATACCGTTTACTGTTAATATTATTGTCTAAAGACTTGATATTGATGTAGTGTTTGGTATATTGAGACATGAATTAGCCATTATTTTTTAATTTATTTGCTTACTTAAGAATATTAATGTGAGCTTAAATTTTATTTATGTTTTGTTCTATTTTTAGTTAATTATTTATTTATTTCTATCATAATATATGTTAATATATATTTTATACACATGCTTAGGAAAACAAATTTTAATGAATGGTAAATTGCACTTACATAAGGTTTTGGTTGTATGAAAATAGACTTTGCTTTAAGGAAATAATAATTTTCACCACCTATGGGGGATAACATCTTTAATTGGTATAAGGGATTTTGAGAGATGCTATTTGTTCAAATTACATGAGTCTTGTAATCATGAAGCAAAATATTTTAGATGCCTTTAGGGGCACATAAATTGAAAAGATTACTTAGGCCAATAATTTTCTTGACGAAATTGAGAAATGTTTTTCCAAAAACAATAAGGTTTAAATGACATAACTTTTAACTTCTTTGATGTCTATAAATTATAAGGTTCAAGAAAATAAGAGGGGAGTACATTATGAATATGTTTCATATTATTTCAAGACTTAAGGCACTTAAGATTGAGTTTTTTACTTTGAAGAATTATTTGTTCTTATGATATCAGTATCGCTTCTTATAGAGTTTAATCAACTCAAAGAGAGAAAACTCTAAATGAGCTCATTTTTCATTGTGTGTAAGATGAAGAAAGGTTGAAGATAATAAGTTTAAAAGTACTCATTTTACAAGTACATATAAAGATAAAGGTAAAAAAAATCAGAATGTAGTTATTAAGGGGTCCAACGTAAAAGAGACAATAATATGATACAAAGGGTTTTCTCTTTTGTAATAAGTTAGGACATATGAGGAGAAATTGAATTCTAAAATATTAAACAACTACTTTGGTTATTCTGAGAGATTTAAGGGTTATATGTTTTATGATCTCACGATTAAAAATATTTTAAGGTTACATCTATAACATTATTTTTGAGGATGTTGAATTTGGAGGGAGAAATAAGGTTTGAGGAATTGCTTCTAATTCCTATTATCACCTTTTATTATATTCATGTTTTCATACATGCCATTAATCAAGAAGTGAATCTAGAACCATAACAAGATAAACTTGAACATCTCCCCATTTAAGATGAGAAATTGTTTCAGAAGAACAAACTCAACAACCTCGAAGAACAAGTGTCATTAAGAAGGTCCATGATATGAGAGAAATGTTATTTAAATGATTATGTTGCATTTCTCCAAGAAATAAGGATGACAGTGGAATGAAAAAGGATGATCTAATCAACTTTTGTCATGTCATAAAAGTTTTGACTCTAAAAAAAATGTCATGTAAGAAAACTATAAGTTTTATACAAGATAATGAAGTTTGAGAAATTGTCTCATTACCTGAATGTGCAAAGTTAATTAGTTGCAAATGGATATTTAAAACCAAAATATATGCAAACGGTGATGTTGACAGGTATAAGGCAAATCTTGTATCTAAAGGATATACTCAAAAATAATACATTAATTTTGTAGAGACTTTCTCTTTGATTTCATTTAAAGAAACTTTCATCATACGATACTTGTTGCTTATATCTGATTTTGAGTTTCATAAGTTGGATTTCAAAATTGTGTCTCTCAATGGTAACATTGATGAGATGATTTATATTATGCAATTATAAAATTGTCTTATGATACAAAATTAAGGATTTACAAATTAGAAATTCATTTATGAGCATATTACTCATATGAGTGTAATATCATTTAAGGATATTTAGTTATAGTGAGAGTTTGTAACTTTAAAAATGTATGTTTGTTATAAACACAATTTCAGTTACTTTAGTTTAAGTATGTTTATTTTAAGATTATTTTATGCAGAAATAAAGTTTACTTTGATTTATTCACACTATGGTTTTCGTAAAATTTGATCTCACTGATGTTTAAAGAGGACAAATTGAAAATAGACATGTACGATTCATATTGCATGTAATTTCCATGCTACGCTCCATGATTCATATATGTCATTTGGTTGTGTTTGTATATGTGATCATTTATGGGTCTAGTCATGATTGATATGACAAAGGTCGCTTTAATTCTATATGGATACAGTTGATGGACGAGATTGTTATAGAATACCTATTGCATGATAACAAATATTGAGCTCAGTTATACTTTTATCATGAAACATATATTGCCCAAGTAGAAGATTATTGGATTAAAATTCATAGTTATGGGCACATACTTTTAACGTAAATTTTTATCATAAAATATGAAATAAATTAAGTGACCAATTATGTTATAAAGTCATAAGGTATTAAAAGTATCATGGAAATAAAAGTGTAGATTCTACTAAAATTGTATTTATAATTTGATGAGGGACATAGTTATAAGTACAAATAATAATTGATTCTTAAATCAGCTATATAAATGGGTTATGGTCCCTAAGAAATAGATTATCTCATATTTTCTCTTATCCCCATTAGAGAGTTTATACTCAAGAGAACTTTATCTTCTTGGAAGATCACAATCAAGAGAGATTCAAAGATTTCAATTGATTAATTCAGGTACACTTCTACATCTAGTATTTTATTCTTGATGATTTGGCATGATTAGATCGTGATTATTTTCATATTTATTATGATTTTATTCTAACATTGTTACCTTGGAGATTAATCTGGCTTAAATTTAGAGAACGAAGTTGTCTCAATTATCTGAATTGGCTCGGATATTGCCTTCCAAACTGTTACTGAATAGGTTAATGATAGCAAAGTGGTGGTGGATTAATGAACGTTGCTATTATTGAAGAATCAAACCTAGAAAGCTCTAGACTCGATGAAGAATAAAGGGGAAGGAATAGGGGAGGGTGGAGCCATCAACTAGGGTTCTTTAGGGTTTCTTTTAGGTGTTGGAAACAAGGTAAGAAACAATATTATAACAATATAAAAAAATATAAAAAAAAAACTTAAAATAAATTATGATAATCAAGATATCAAAAGATCTCCCTTGTGAAGGTGAAGGATAAAAGGGGATGATGGGAAGGTTGGATTTGTGGAAAATAGATGGATAACGTCGTATCGAACCCTCCTAGTCATAATAAAAAGGCAAACTCAATAATATGACTCTAACCAACCCTTCTAGTCATGATGAAAAGCAAAATTGGAGTGTGAACATTAATCTCCATCACAAGAACTTGAAAAAACTCCAGGAGAAGAATTTTCGAAGGCACAAGTACTAGCAGTTACAAAGATATACTCAAGTTGTATTAATATTCAAGAAAATATGTTTAAAATTGTGAGAGAAGTATACTTTATATAGGAAAAGGAGTCCTAGTCCTAACATGACTAAAGAGTAAAGATAATGTTTTGATTTTATCCTAATTCTATTAAAATAATAATAAAATAAGGATAATGTTTTAACTTGATCTAAATTCCTACTAAAATAATAAATATAATCCTAAAAGATAATTCATCATTCTATATTAAATTTTATTTCAAATAATCAATAAAAATATTGAAATTTTGTAATATTTACAAAATCACATATTAATCTCGTATAGGAATTTCTGCATGCGTTGTCTTCACTAAAATGAACATATCTTGAGTTCCCAAAATTGGATTGATGCGATTCAAGAACCGTTACAAAACTAAGAGACAGAAGGTTGTATTTCAAGAGGACATATTGACAGGATAACAACTGGATCCCCTTCAAAAAAGTCGTTGAAAATATGTTGCTATTAGGCCCTTACATATGAATGCTTGAATTGTGATTTGAAGCTTGTCTTTAACAAGTTTGGTCCGAACTCGTGTGATAGGACCAATTGGTATAGTAAATCCATAATCCTTAGCTTTAAGGCATGTGGTGTATGTATCATCTCCCCCTTTCTTAAAAGGATTCTTCAAATAATCTGAAATATCAAAAGGAGACAAGTTAGAAACATTAAAGGAGGCAAGGGAATGAGATCCAAAGTAGTTAGTGGGTTAAAACCATAAACTATTTCGAATGGAGAGTAACTTGTTGTAGAGCGAATAGATAAGTTATAAGAAAACTCAACAAAAGGTAAACATTTTTCCCAGTTATGAGTGTTCTTACCTACCACGGTTCTTAGTAAAGATCCTAAAATCTGATTGATTACTTCAATTTGTCCATCGATATGAGGATGAAAAACGGTGGAATATAGGAGTTTTGTTCCAATCTTACCCCATAATACCTTCCAAAAGTGGTTGATGAACTTAGTGTCATGATCGAACACAATAGTGTGAGGAATGCCATAAAGGATAACTATTTCTCAAAAGAATAAATTAGCAACGTGTGTGGCATCGTCCATTTTATGGCAAGAAATAAAGTGTGATATCTTTGAGAATATATCCACAACCAAAAAAACACTATCACGCCCTTTTCTTGGTACGGGGTAGGCCAAGTATAAATTCCATCGATAAATCGATCCAAGGAGAAGAAGAAATCAATAAAGGTGTGTACAAACCATTAGGATATACCTTTTACTTTGCTTGTCTGCACTGATGCATGATGCACAAATCTTCTCCACTATTTTGCGCATGTGTGGCTAAAAGAAGTGTTCAATGACCATGTCGAGTGTTTTTTGAACACCGAAGTGTCCCATGAGTCCTCCGACATATGACTCATGAACCAATAACTTTCGCAAAGAGCCTTGTGGTATACACAACATGTTCATACGAAAAAGAAAACCATCTACAAGATAAATCTTTTTAAAAGCACCTTTTAAACATTATGTATAAATCTAAGAAAAATCCAGATCGTTAGGATAAAGTTCTTTGATATGTACAAAACCCAGAATATTAGCATGTGTTTGAGTGATAAGCGTGTATCATCGAGATAATGCATCAGGTATGATGTTATCTTTCCCTTGTTTATATTTTATGATGTAAGGAAAAGATTCAATGAACTCAACCCATCGAGCATGTCATTTGTTTTTAATCTCATGAAGGTGCTTGGAGTGTTTGTGAGTCCAAAGGGCATAACAAGCCATTTATACAAGCTTTATCTTGAATGATGTTTTCCATTAGTCACCTTCTTTCATTCAAATTTGATGGTAACCACCCTTCAAGTCAATTTTGGTGAAGATATATGCACCATGTAGTTCATCAAACATATAATCTAGGTGTAGAATATGATGCCCATATTTGATTGTGATCCGATTGATAGGTCGGCAATCTACACAAATTTGGAATGTGTCATCTTTCTTTAGAACTAGAATGACATGAACCAAACAAGGACTAAGACTCTCACGGATGTGTCCTTTTTGTAACAATTCGTTCCAATTCCTTCATTTCTTCATGATTACATTAGTAAGTGGTGCAGTTTGGTATGGCCGATACGGGGATGATATCGATTTGATGCTCGATTCCTCTTGTAGGTGGTAAACCATCCGGTGGGTTACTTAAGACATCTTTAAAATCCTGTAATAGAGAAGAAAATACACTAGTCAAATCTATGATGTTAGTGATAGTTAATAAAATAGAGTCATTGAAACGAAATAGAATGCATGGATTATTTTGAAAAAAGATCTCTCTCCTGTCTTTTTCACTCCCATAAATATTTTGAGAAACTCTTTTATTTTCACATTGAGAATCACTCACCACCCGTGGGTCATTTGGTTGGCTTTTATCGGTTGTGATCTCTTTTGACTTTTGTTTCAAGTTCCCAATCTCCTTGCGAATTTGTCGTTGATCTATGAGAATCTCTTTAGGGGTAGATGGTGATACATGCATCACAAGGCTCACATCAAAGGAAGAAGTAAAAACTCTTCCTTAATACGTGATTTTGTAAATATTACGAATTTTCAAAAAATTTATTGATTATTTGTAATATAATTTAACATAGTATGATGCATTATCTTTTAGGATTAGATTCATTATTTTATTAGGAATTAAGGTTGAGTTAAAACATTATTTTTAGTTATTATTATTTTATTAGGAATTAGAGTTAAAACATGTTTAGTTTTTTATTATTTTATTCATTAGTTATTTAGGACCTTTAGAAATCAGCTCCTATATAAAGTAGGCTTCATTCAACTTTCTAAAACATATTTCTTTGATTAATAACATAACGAGATTTTGTTTTTGCAAGTGTTGATTGCCTTGTGCCTTCGAAGCTTTTTCTCCTAGAGTTCTTTCAAGTTCTTATGAGAAAGATTAATCTTCACACTCCAATTTTCCTTTTCATTACGACTATGAGGGTTCGATTGGACACTTATCCATCTATTTTCCATAAATTCATCCTCACCATCATCATCTTTACCGTTCACCTTCATAAGGGAGATCTTTTGATTTCTTGATTATCATACTTTACTTTTAAGTTCTTTATATTTTGTTTATATTGTTCTTTATCTTTTGTTTATATTGTTCAAATATTATTCCTTACCTTTTTTTCATCATCTAAAAGAAACCCTAAAGAACCCTAGTTATTATCGCTATCTTCCCCTATTCATTTCCCATGGTTTTTCATTGAGTCTAGAGATTTCTAGGTTTAATTCTTCAACAAGAGAAATGTTCATTAATCTTCCACCGCTTCCCTATAAATTGGTATCATATTTGGGTCGATTCTTGAAAAAAATCAAGCAATTGTGCTTGTTCTTGCATAGAAAACCACCAAGGTACCTCAACGGAGCTAGTTTGCAAAAGATTCATCTTTTTAGGTTCTTTTTTTAATTTTAATTTTAATTTATATTCAAATACTTCTTGTTAGTTTGCTATTTTTCATCCAAAAAGGAAAAAAAAAGGAAAAAAGGGCCGAAAAATTAAAAAGCCAAAATAAATCACAAAAAAATTCAAAAATTGCAAACAAAGTAATTTAGGGCTTATTTTATCCATATCTCATATTCATCCTAAGGGTAATCTCCAGTCCAAAATTCACCCCAATCGGAGTTCATTAGAACCTTCAAATACATCATTCAAGTTTCATCGACAGATTCAGTCTAGAATCTTGTCGAATTTCTTGAAAAATCTAAAAGAGAAATTTTTTGGTGAAAATTTCTAGATTGAAACTAAATATATTGAAGATCATTAAAAAAATCAAAATTTTTGGAGATTAATAACACCTTCGAACAAAGCGATCACGAAAAATAGATTGTTTGAGGACTCACCGTTTAACAGAGTCTATTGGATACTATTGAAGGTATTTGGTTATGAAAATTTATATGTGGTTTATACACACATTGAAGAACATTAAAAAAAAATTTCAAAATTTTTGGATACCAGTAATCCCCTCAAAAACATTGCTCAAGTTGACCTAGCGTTTTCTAGGTTTCTGGTTTGATTCTTCTTTTTTTCTTTGACTCTTAGTGTTTTGGGTTCTTTTGTTTTGATTTTTATTGTCCTTTTACATTATCTAAAACATTATCTTCCTTGTGTTAGTAAGAATAAAGAGTTTTAATATTTCGTCCTTATTTGCATTCTCGTTCTCTTGGAGTCTAACCTTTATTTGGCCTGTTAGAGATTTTAGGTTTTCTTATCGACTTTGCTAGTAATCAAACTCTGATACGAACTGTGGAAGATTAATTGGTAGAGTGAGTTTTAAATAGTATAAGATCGGCTTACTTGCCTCTCGTTGTATTATTTTTTTGGAGTGACTAGTGAGGTTTATTGTTTTCTTTTATTTTTATTTTTCTTTCACTTTAAAATTTTCTTTTGGGTGTTATGATTTCAAGATGAGCGACAATAACAACGAGATACTTATGACTATCTTAGCCACACTTGAACGACTCACAACTCAATTTGAAACAAGATTTGATCAACTTAACAATGTCGTGAGAGAATGACAATAACTACAACTGGATCTACCAAACTAGAATCCAAGACCAAACAATGATGAACTTTTGGTCCCCATGCAAGCACAACCACGTTTCCAAGTACTCGAAGTCTTTGTAAAACCAAAGTTCATGATCCCGTCTTTCAGAGGAGACAACGATCCGGACAAGCACATTTGGGAAGGAAAAGTTGATCTCATGTTCTCATACCATGACTGCCCCCAAGCTGAACAAGCTCTTCTCATCACCTTGGAATTCGAAGGATATGCTTACATTTAGTAGATGCAAACAAGGAAAAAGATCGACAGCTTCCAAATTCAACCAATCACTTATTGGACCAACCTCAAACAAACCATGAGGAATCAATTTCTACCGATACATTATACACGAGAAATTAAACAATGACTACATCCACTTTGACAAGGTAGAAGTTCAGTTGAAGATTACTACAAAGAGATGCAATCATTACTAAATAAGACTAACATAACCGAAGAAAAAGAGGACACCGTGTCAAGATTCATCGTCAGCTTAAACTCAAACATCATTGATCTTCTTGACCTCTATGGGTACGAAAACCTTACAGATACACTAAATAAGGCAATGACAATCGAAGCACAAATCCAAAGGAGATTTCGGTTCAGAGAACATTACCAAGGTACTTCATCCTCTTACCAAGGTAATCCTTCAAATCCTTCCTTATCTTATACTCCATCCTCTCTAAAAAATATTCGAGAGATGACAAACCCCCCAAAGAGATTCTTATAGATCAACAATGAATTCACAAGGAGATTGGGAACTTGAAACAAAAGGAAAAAGAGGTCACAACCGATAAAAGCCAAACAAATGACTCTCGGGTAGTGAGTGAACCTAATTGTGAGAAGAAAATAGTGACTCAATATCTATGTGTGAGTACAAAAGAATTGAGAGATAACCTTTTTTACAAACAGCCTTGCATCATTGTTCACTTTAGGGAATCAATTGTTTCAATTTCTAACATTAACAAGGATTTTCCTAGTGTGTTTTCCTCTCTTTTACAGGAAAGCCTTAGTCGTGACGCCATCTTAATGACGAAACATGATTTGAACAACTCCACAGGTTTTATAGTTCATGCACAGGGAATCAATGTAAATGATGAAAAAGTAAAAGAAACACGGGACTGGCCCACACCATCTTCCATCACCAAGAGTTTTCAAATGGTGTTAGGTGACCCTCTTGATGGGTTACCACTTGAAAGCCCTAATCACTATGCTATAACAATGAGTAGTCACGATTTACGAGAGTCTAAAGATTCGAGGACGAATCCTTTTCAGGAGTGGGGGAATGATACATGCACCAGAGTCTATAATTATAATACATTCTTCTTTGGACTAATGTTTCTACTCGAACCTATTATAAGAACAAAGTCTCAAAGATTCAAAGCATATTTATTCGGTAAGCATAATGTGAATGAATCATTAAACAATTATAATGTTTCTCTTTTTAATTTTTTAGATTCGAGGTCGAATATTTGTGAAGAAATGGAGGATGATACGTCCATCACAAGGATCACATCAAAGGAAGAAGTAATAACTCTTCCAAATGATCCACTCGTCCAAGCCATGGAAAAGAATATTAGAACAACAGTAGACTTATGATGACTTTTTGAATGTGATCCTGATCTTAATTGGTCAACATGTCTTCTAGAGATACGATTTTATGTCTCTTATATTTCCAAATATTCTTAAATTGCATCAATATGATATCAGGAACTCATGATATGGTCATTTTAGTGAAGACAATGCATGCAGAAAATCCTATACGGGATTAATACGAGATTTTGTAAATATTACGAATTTTCAATATTTTTATTGATTATTTGTAATATAATTTAACATAGGATGATGCATTATATTTCATGTTTAGATTTATTATTTTATTAGGAATTAAGGTTGAGTTAAAATATTATTTTTAGTTATTATTATTTTATTAGGAATTAGAGTTAAGAAATGTTTAGTTTGTTATTATTTTATTCATTAGTTATTTAGGACCTTTAGAACTCACTTTATATCATTCAAATTTGTAAAACAAATTTCTTTGATTAATAATACAATGAGAGTTTGTTTTTGCAAGTGTTAATTACCTTGTGCCTTCAAAGCTTCTTCTCCTGGAATTATTTCAAGTTCTTGTGAGGGAGATTAATCTTCACACTCCAATTTTCCTTTTCATCACGACTAGGAGGGTTGGTTAGAACCATATTATCAATTTTTATTTTTTATTGTGACTAGGAGGGTTCGATAGTACATTTATCCATCTATTTTCCACAAATCCATGCTCACCATCATCATCTTTACCGTTCACCTTCATAAGGGAGATCTTTTGATTTCTTGATTAGAGTACTTTACTTTTAAGTTCTTTATCTTTTGTTTATATTTTTCTAATATTATTCCATACCTTGTTTCCAAAACCTAAAAGAAACCCTAATGAACCCTAGTTGATGTCGCCACCTTCCCTTATTCATTCCCCATTGTTCTTCATCAAGTCTAGAGATTTCTAGGTTTGATTTTTCAACAAGAGCAACGTTCATTAATCCGCCACTGCTTCCCTATCAGAGGGTTAAGTTAGAACAATTTACCTTTGATTAGAATTATGTAAGTGTTCTTTCGATCGTAATATGTGACGTTGTTATCTTATTGCCAATGACTTCCTAGGAGGATGTGGGATTCTTGCATCGGGATTACATCACACCATATATCTTCACAATAATTTCCCATCTTGATATTGACGAGGAATTGTTTAACCACCTTCATCTCGACACTCTTATTATGCCATTGTAAGAAATAAGGTTTTGGATGTCGTTGGTAAGGAAGTTTGAGTGATTCAACAATGTTGGAGCTAATGGCGTGGACACAACTACCATTGTCAATGATGATGGAGAATGATTGTTCCTTGATTTGGCTATGTACGTGGAAGATGTTAGAACGTTGTATGTCATACTCGTCAGATGGTTGGATGTTCAGGGTATGACGGATCACCAAGCATGTGCCATTGTACTCGTCACTTCCATAGTTATCACTATCCTCTTTGGCTTCAGCATATACTGTAATGTCGGGGATGTCATCATCCAAATCAAAATTGTAAGATCCATCACCTAGTCTGGTTATAATCCTCGTGTTTGGATAATTATGACTGATATGACCTCTTTTTAAGCACTTAAAACGCTTTGTCTCTTGCTCGGGTGTCGTCTTTAGGGGCTGGAAGTGTGCCATTTTTTTTGTTTCTCCTTGTCGGGTTTGTCATCTCTCGAATTTTTTAAGAAGATAGAGTAGAAGATGAGGAAGGATTTGAAGGATTACCTTGGTAAGAGGATGAAGTACCTTGGTAATGTTCTCTAAATCTGAATATCCTTTGGATTTGTGATTCGGTTATCATTGCCTTCTTTAGTGTATCTTCAAGGTTTTCGTACCCATATAGGTCAAGAAGATCAGTGATGTTTGAGTTCAAGCCGACGACGAATCTTGACATGGTGTCCTCTTCTTCTTCGGTTATGTTGGCCCTATTGAGTAAGGATTGCATCTCCTTGTAGTAGTCTTCAACTGAACTTCTACCTTTTTGAAGTCGGTGTAGTCATAGTTTAACTTCTTATGTATAATGTATCGGCAGGAATCGGTTTCTCATGGCTTGTTTGAGGTCAGTCCAAGAAGTGATTTCTTAAATTTGGAAGTTGTAGATCTTTTCCTTGTTTGCATCCACCAAGTGTGAGCATATCCTTCGAATTCCATGGTGATGAGGGGAACTTGTTCAGCTTGGGACACTCATGGTATGCAAACATGAGATCAACTTTTCCTTCCCAATTGATGTACTTGCCTGAATCTTAGTCTCCTTTGAAAGACGGGATTGTGAACTTTGGTTTTGCAAAGAGTTTTGTGTTCTTGGAGACCTGGTTATGCTCGCTTGGGGAACAAAAGCTCAACATTGTCTGGTCTTGGATTTTGGTTTGGTAGATTCAGTTGTGGTTCTTATCGTTCTCTCACGATATTGTTAAGTTAATCAAATCTTGTTTCAAATTGAGTTGTGAGTCGTTCAAGTGCGGCTAAGATAGTCGTAAGTGTCTCGTTGTTATTGTCGTCCATCCTGAAATCACAGCATTCAAAAGAAAATGTAAAGTGAAAAAAAAAAGAAAAAAAAAACTCACTAGTCACTCCAAAAAAATATCACAACGAGAGGCAAGAGAGTCGGTTTTATACTCTTTAAAACTCACTTTACCAAGTAGTCTTCCACATTTCATATCGGAGTTTGATTACTAGCAAAGGCGATAAGAAAACCTAAAAGCTCTAAGAGGCCAAACAAGGGTTAAACTCTAAGAGAACGAGAATGCAAAGAAGGAAGAAGTATGCAAACTCTTTAGTCCTACTAACACAAGGAAGATAATATGTTAGGTAATGTAAAAGAACAATAAAAAGGAAAACAAAAGAACCTAAAGCACTAAGAGTCAAAGAAAAAAAGAACCAAACCACAAACCTAAAAAATGCTGGGTCAACTTGAGCAACATTTTTAGGGGGTTACCGATGTCATAAAATTCTGGAAACATTCTTGAATGTCGTTCGATGTGTTTAGAACCCACCTGTAAATTTTCAGAATCAAATTCCTTTAGTAGTATCCAGTATACTCTGTTGAACAGTGAGTCCTCAAATAGTCTATTTTTTTATCGTTTTGTTCGAAGGTGTTATTGAATCAAAATATTCTGATTTATTTTTTGAATGATCTTCAATAGATGTAGTTTCAATCTGGAAATTTTCACCATGAAATTCCTCCTTTAGAATTTTCAAGATTTTAGACTGAATCTGCCAATGAAACTTGAATGATGTATTTGAAAGCTCTAATGAACTCTGATTGTGGTGAATTTTGGACTAGAGATTACTCTTAAAATGAATATAATATATGGATAAAATTAGTCCTAAATTCCTTCGTTTACTATTTTTAGTTTTTGTGAATTTTTTGGCTTTTTTTATTTTTCTAATGAAAAAATACAAAAAACTAACAAGAAGGATTTGAATCTAAATTAAATTTAAACAAAAAGAACCTGAAACGATAAATCTTTTACGAACTAGCTCCATTGGGGTACCTTGGTAGTTTTCTGTGCAATATCAAGAAAGATTGCTTGATTCTTTTCCAAGAATCGGCCCAAATTTGATACCAATTGATAGGAAAGCGGTAGCGGATTAATGAACGTTGTTCTTATTGAAGAATCAAACCTAGAAAGTTCTAGACTCGATGAAAAATAAAGGGGAAGGAATAGAGGAGGGTGGCAGCAGCAATAGAGTTCTTTAGGATTTGTTTTAGGTGCTGGAAACAATGTAAGAAACAATATTAGAACTATATAACAAAACATAAAGAACTTAAAATAAAGTATGATAATCAAGATATCAAACGATCTCCCTTGTGAAGGTGGAGGATAAAATGGATGATGGCAAGGATGGATTTATGGAAAATAGATGGATAACGTCCTATCAAACCCTCCTAGTCGCAATGAAAAGGAAAACTCGATAATATGACTCTAATCAACCCTCCTAGTCACAATGAAAAGGCAAATTGGAGTGTGAAGATTAATCTCCCTCACAAGAACATGAAAGAACTCCAGGAGAAGAAGCTTCGAAGGCACAAGTACCAGCGCTTGCAATGATATACTCAAGTTGTATTAATATTCAAGAAAAGTTGTTTACAAATGTGAAAGAGTATCATTTATATAGGAAATGGAGTCTTAGTCCTAACATGACTAAAGAGTAAAGATAATGTTTTGATTCTATCCTAATTCTAATAAAATAACAAAATAAGGATAATATTTTAACTTGATCTAAATTCCTAATAAAATAATAAATCTAATCCTAAAATATAATGCATCATCCTATATTAAATTGTATAACAAAAAATCAATAAAATATTGAATATTCGTAATATTTACAAAATCACGTATTAGCACGTATAGGAATCTCTACATGCGCTATCTTCACTAAAATTGGCGTATATTGAGTTCTCGATATCGGATTGATGCGATTCAAGAACCATTAGAAAACTAAGAGAATACGGTTGTATCTCCAGAAGACATGTTGACTGGATAACAACTGGAACCCCTTCAAAAAGTCGTTGCAAATCTGCTTCTATTAGGCCCTTACGGATGAATGCTTGAACTGTGATTTGAAGCTTGTCTTTAAGAAATCTGGTCTGACCTAGTGTGATAGGGCCAAGTGGTATAGCAAATCCATCATCCTTAGCTTTAGGGCGTGTGGTGCATGTATCAGTTAACCTTCCTTATAAAGATGTAACATAAAATCCTACGTACACCCTTACATGAAGGCTCAAACTGATGACTCTTTGATGCTCCCGACCACATCGAACGCCTTGCCTCTTGTAAAAATAAAGTGAAGCCTTCCATAAAAGTAGATAACCTTGAGATCCACCAATAAGCTGATCCTTCAAAGCAAGAAAAGCTAATTTGAACAATACAATTTATTTTGAAGATAGTTTTCTCCAATGTTATCTGGGAATTTTTGTTGGAAGGTTTAGCAACATATTCCTCCTTTACTTCACTTGGATTAGTAGTTTTTTATTTTTTTTATTAGGTACCTTTTGCCTTTAGTAAAACAAGGGTTTTAGCAGACTGAGTTACCAACATTGAGTTGATCCTCGAGTTCGTTTATCCATTATTGTGCATATAAAATTGATGCAGTCTTGCTAACATGTTCTGAGATTTAATGAGAACTTTTCAAATATTATGAGGCTTAATTAAAAATATTCAAAGAAATTTAAACTTAACAAGAATCTTGAAAATTTAAAGGCATCAAATTAAATTTTTAAAAAAGTTTAATGGATCAAATGCTAATTTTCTAAAGTTTTAAGGACTAGGGTTCTGTCTGACCTAGACATGGTAAACTTGACCCGAACCGATTTACCCAACCCAATAGTTGATATTAACTCGAACATGATGATTAAATTTGATTCGAAACCCGAACCATACCTGACTAGAACCATACCCGATCCAAAATTTAGTTGAACCAATATGGACCAATATCCAATTTGACCCAAACTGAAAGCAACTTGAACCGAAAGTAATCCAAACCGAAATTAATCTGAATCAAAAGCAACCCGAACGAAAAAAAATAACCTAAATCAAGCAACCCGAACTGAATTTAATCCTATCCAAAAGTAACTCAAACAAGATCAATATAAACTTTAATAAAAATATTAAATTTATAATTGAAAATAAAATTTTCTTTCTTTCTTTATCAAATAGTTATCATTATAAACTTTCCGTACAACATCAGTATAAAATTTTGGCAAGAAGCTTTAACACACATTATAGGATCGTATTTGTGTCAAATTATCAATTTATCATCTCTAAATGATGGTTTAATTCAAAATATTAAACTCTTGAGAATTTGAATTAAGTCTAAATGATAAGATTAACAAACAAGAAGACATATTTTTTTCATAAGAATATACTAATAATTCTATATATACTTTATTAGACTCATAACCAATTATACCCGAATTGACTTGATCCAAAGTTTGACCCAAACTGAAAATCAACTGATCCGATATCGACCCAACCAGATATTAACTCGATCCGAAATCTAACCGATCCGGTATTAACCCGACCCAAAAATCAACGATCCGATATTGATACAAAACTGAAAAAAACCGATCCGATAACCACCCGACCCAAAAATTGACATGACCCGATACTCGACCCGATTTACCATTCACCAGAACTAAATCCGAATTAGATTCGAACTGACCTGAATAAAATTAAACTGAATATAATATAGACTTGAAATGATCCGACCCAAAATAAACCGATCCGAATGACCCATTTGCCACCTCTAGTATAACCCATTACCATTCTCCTTTGCCCAACAGTAAATATTGACATATTTATTACCATCGATTAATTAAATAGTTTATTTGTAAATTTTTAAAATTTAATGATTCATTTATAATCTTATTAATAATTGAGTGACCTACTTTGTACTTTTCCCTAAAAAATAAGAAAAACGTATACTTGAAAGTCTTTGACCAAAAGAGAATCGGTAGCCATGTCATTTTGTTGTAAAAGTGAAATTAACATTAATTTTTTTAAATTATGATTATGTTATTTTATTTGTATTTTGTAACTGTAGACACTCATTTTCGTCTAGAGTTCTTTCTAATATCGTATAATTTTTTTAAAAAAAATATTGAAATATATATTATATAGTTTTGAAAACATTTTGAAAATATATATAATATATACTTTTGAAAATGTATATATTACATAATTTTTTAAAAAGATTTTGAAAACTTATATAATATATGGTTTTCTTAAAAACATTTTGAAAACTTATATAATACATGGTTTTTAAGAACATTTTAAAAACTTATATAGTATATGGTTTTTTAAAAACATTTTGAAAACTATATAATATATAGTTATAAAAAAATTGAAAATATATATAATATATAGGTTTTTAAAATATTTTAAAATATATATATTATATGGTTTAGAAAATAATTTTAAAAAAAACATAATATATAGTTTAAAAATGATTTTTCATTTAATTTTATTTCTTTTTTTTTCAGGTCCAGTAATGGGTCCAATATTCGGGTCCAGCGGAAACTCCAATCGGGTTTGGGCCTGACCCAGCCTAATCCTGAATTAGGGTTTCCAAAGCTTCAGTCAAGGCGCCACACAGTCAGGGAAATGAAGAGCCAAGCGCGAAACGGTCGGCCGATATCCCGAGACTGACCCATCCTGGGATAACCGGACACACGAACGGCCGAATGGACCGATCAAGATCGAACCAAAACAAATGGAGAAAAAAACAAACCAAAAACAACCATAATAGCAAAACACCGAAGCAAAACCAAGAGACAACACACACAAAAATACAGAAAAACAACAATAACAAACGCAACCACTCACAAAAAATGAAGGAGAAGTGTTGGTCGCCGGAAGGTGAAGAGCTGCCAAACTAAGGTAAAAAAATCGAAAGGTTTTTCTTAGATCTACGTCGGTAGGGCTAGGTTTTGGGTTTTTCGCCTCGGATCTGAGTTTAGGAGGGTGAGAGGATTCACTTGGGTATTTTGGTTCAAGCAGCGGCCGGAGCGGTGGCGGCGGTGGTTGTTGACGCCGAAGTGAGACAGCCATCGGTGGCCGACTATCCCTCCGTTGTTGGTTTTCTAGAGAGAGGAGAGAGAGAAATTTCATTTCTATCTCTTAGAGATAGAGAGGAGTTGAGAAAATGAGGGGTTGAGGGCCATTTGGGTTGGTTTATGGGGCATTTATACCCTTTTCCAAACGACGTCATTTTGTGGAGTGGTTTCTGTGTAATTTGTGAGTGGGTAAACCCCTTCCATAGTCCTCTGGTTTTGTAATCTTTATATTTTAGTCGTCGAAGTTAATTTTCAGTATTTTAATTTGGATTTCCAATTTTATTATGTTTATATTTTAGTCACTATTTGGTATTTAGGATTAATTATTGTCTAGTCCTCCTAACCTTTTATTTTTTATTTTTGCAGCTAAATTTTAGCATCCATTTGATCCGTAAATTTTGATTTATTTCAATCTGATCCTTTAATCTTTTTTATTTACTCGTAATTTTAATTTGTTTTCTTTTCATTTTCTTTATTATTTTTTCCTTTTGATTTATTTAATATTTTTGTTTTTTTATTTTTTATTTTATTATTATGTTTTTCTTTTTCCTTTCATTTATTTAACATTTTTCTTCTTATTTAACGTTTTTGACTTTTTAGGGATACTTTCAATCGATCAGAGGTAATTAATTCGAATTGAATTTTAAAATTTTAATTTTCGCAATTAAGAGAACCGAAAAATTAATTGATACCGAAAGGGTAGTACAAGGGTGCTAATCCCTCCTTGACTGTAACCGACTCCCGAACCCGACACATTTTAGGTAAAACGCATATCAGGTAAGATGGTGTCCGATCAGCCTAAATATTTTTTTAAATGATCGATGGCGACTCTAACCCATTTTTTCAAGTCGAAGCCCAATTTCGGGCCCACCCGAAAGACGGTCACGACGGTAACAATTAAATCATTTTACATATGATTATAAAAATGAGTATGAGACTCGAATTCGATGAGTTTTGATCTGATTTAACTATATTAGATCGGAGTTTTTTCAATGAAAATTTGAGTTCAATCGAGTTGGTGTAGGTTTATAAAGAAAAATCTCGATCTGACCTGACCCGAGAATTATTTTTGATATAATTAGATATAATTACAATAATACTATATTTTCTATATTTTTTTACAATTAAATCTTTATTTCACCAAAATAAAAATAAAAATTATATATATACATGAGTGTGTTGGGTGCGGTGCAGGTGCATGTTTTTACCCAAAAAGTGTATTGGGTTTAGGTCTAGTAGAACCTTCCTAAACTAGGATTGACTTAGGTTAGGTTGACTAAAATTCAACCCATGCCCCTCCCCGGGCAATTGTAATAATCACATCACTCAATAGTAATTTGTTTCATTTTTAATGGTATGGTAACTTATTTGTTACAATCAATTAATTAAATATTTGTTTATAATTTTTTGAAATTCAATGAATCATTTATAATCTTACTAATAATTGAATTACATTTGGTTTATTTTACCCTAAGAAAACAATGTGGAACAAACGTGCACTAGAGATACTTTGACCAAATAGATTTGGTAGCCATGGCCATGTGAAAACCAGACTCCAAATACTCAACCAAAAACACCCAAGCTGTCGTTTTTGGAACAGATCCCCTTCCATTCTCGTACATCGTCTGTCCTGTCTTATAATCCGAAGAACTCCATTAACACTGAAAGATCAAGCAATCACTCATCGTCTTTCTTGTCACCCTCTGAAATTCACCATGTCTGATATTGCCCAAGAAGCATGGAGAAAGTATCTTATTCAACTTCAAGCTCACCCTCTCAGAACCAAGGTAATAAAATTTACATGGTTTGATATTTTCTCATTTTGATCAATACCCATTTTTTCAAAATGATTACTTTGTTGAATTCTCGCTTCCATTTGTTCTTGTTTGATTTGTTCATCGATTTGCAGGCAATCACAGCCGGATGTTTAGCTGGTTGCAGTGATTTGATAGCTCAAAAGATTTCTGGGGTCGAAAGGCTTCAGTTGAGAAGATTGCTTCTCATCATGGTATGTGTTGACTTCTTTTTCATTTGTTGCTCTCTACGTGTTTGAACTTTGAATCATACTCTCAAGTTTCCTGTTTGGATGTCAAGAAAATTGAGAGAAAAATTGGATTCCCTTTGCAGCTTTATGGGTTTGCATATTCAGGACCATTTGGGCACTTCCTTCATAAAGTGATGGATATCATCTTCAGGGGAAAGAAAGGCAGTAAAACTGTTGCAAAGAAGGTGAGAAAACACATTATGTTCATATTGGCTTTCACTTCCAATTCCCAGGTTTTCTTTTACTGCTTAATTCTTGGAAAAATTAAATTTTGGTTCTGGTTTTTTCAAGGTGGTGTTGGAACAATTGACTTCCTCTCCTTGGAACAACTTTTTCTTCATGATGTATTATGGATTGGTGGTTGAAGGTGCGTATGTTAGTCTTCTTGAAGTACTCGTGTTCGACGCATACACTACATCTATAACCGGTTTCGAAGTAACATAGAGTTGTGATATTATTGGTATTGCCATTGCTGTTCTTGTTGATGCTGGTGTTGTAACATCCCAAAATACGGGTTAGTGACCAAAATTGTAAAATTTCAGAATATGGTGATTAAAGTGTAATAGTTTAATAGTTTAATGATTTGTTCAGAAATATTTCCTAAAAATTTATAGTAATTATCCAAAGAATTAAAGGGCAAAATGGTCATTAGACTTGCAAATTATAATTAAATGATATATATATATGGATAAGGATGGGAGATTTCCAGAAAAATCTCTTCTCTCTTTTCTTCTTCATTTTCTCTTCTCCACGTGTGAAGCCAAGCAAAGGTGAGTTTCTCTTGAGCTGATTATGTGCTGAAATTTAAGTTTAGTTTTGATTATTAGATGCTAAGTAAGATTAAGGAAGGATTAATTTGCTTTAAAACAACCAAATGAAGAGTTTATGAGGATTTAAAGATTTGGAGTTTTTGAATGAAATATCGAAATAAAGTTTATATTGAGAATTGAAAGTTGAATTTGACTTGTCATCAAGTTAATTAAGGGATAGGAAGTGTTAGAATAGGAATTTGAACATGTTGCAAAACTAGTATAATTTTTGAGATTACATAGGAATGACTAGATTTGAAGTTAAAGAAGTGATTATGGAATAGAAATAAGTTTAAGTATGTGTATTAAAGTTAGGAGTATTAAAGGAAGTGAAATAGGAAGGTTTGAGTTGAAAATTGATGATTTTCGAGCTTAGAATACAATTTCTGGGTAGAGAGAACCGATACCCTATGAATGGGAATCGATTCCCCCTCTTGAACGAAAAATTCCAGTATGTTCAGGGGGTATCGATTCCCCTGGGGGGTATCGATTCCCCCCTAAATGAAAATATAGAATTCGATTCATTAAACCGGTTTAAGTTATTAACATCAAGTTTAAAGTTTAGGCTTCTGATAGTTGTTTTGAAATGATATATTTATGTAGATATTGAGCCTAAACAAGTTCCGGAATAATCGAATCAAAGCAAGGCTAAGGTGAGTGCAATTTAAATTGTACTTATGTGATTGATCAAACATTGGCTTGCGATGAGTCAATGATAGAGTTACTATGGTAAGAAGTAACTTATATAATGTTATGTGATTACTCTGTATGCATTAGTACATAGAAATGGATGTATGTTTATATGTTACATGATTTACATGCTTACATGAAAATGCAACATATGATATTAGATATGTGCTTACACATACATTTGGTATGTGATAGAAGAGAATGAACATGTGATTATGAGATCAAGGATTACACGTACATGTGATACGTGATTGAAAAGAAAAGATATGTGTTTATAAGAGTAAGAATATGAATAAGTAATGTGAACGGTCATAAATGATAATGCCCATGTTATGTTATATGAGAGCTAGGGGTATAGTTGGCATGCCAAGGGTCGAGGGTTACCTATGTTCTTCGGGACATATGGACTGTTTACCTATGCTCTTCGGGACATATGGATTGTTTACCTATGTTCTTCGGGACATATGGACTGTTTACCTAGGTTCTTCGGAATCTATGGACTGGTCCTTCGGGACATTGATCGAGCTGTGGTGACAGCATATGTGTGCACAACCTCAATGTACTCACATACCTTAAGTTCTCAAAAGTATACATGGGCGAATACATGGTCCTTACAGAGAGTAAATAAATAAATTGATTTGTTACTATGTATGTTTGGTTGTGAAGTAGTATATGTGTTCCATGGTATGTAGAGAAAGGTTCGATATATGTATTTATATGATAAAAAGGTACTAAAAGTACTTGTATTATCTCATGTTATCATGTATACTGAATTATATGCGACTCGATTGAATGTTTATATTTATGAGAAGTGCATTATTATTATGTTTTTGCTTCACTAAGTCTATGACTTAGCGTGTAAGTGATTTACACGTAGGTACTGAGAAGCAGAAGGATCAAAGCTAAGTTCATAGTAACAACATATCTCTGCTCAAAGACCAGATCAGAAGTAAATTACACAGTATGTATTATTATGTGATAAATAGGTTGGCATGTAAATAAAGTAGGTAAATTAGGTATTTATGCTCTGATCGAGTTTTGTAATATACTTATATATTTATATAAGTACAAATGCAAAGAAATGAACTGTTAAATTTTTACGAGTGTTATGTACATTACGAAAATCACTGTAGCAGGTTACTGTAGTACTGTTCATATCGTATTTCACCGTTCATAAACACGTTTTTATCTCAGAATTGTATACCAAACACATTTGAATAATATTTGATTGTATTTTCTTAATATAAATTCAAATGTTCAGTACTTTTACAAGAGTAAAGGTTTTGAAAATGTCAATGTGACATCTCGGACTCGTATTCAAGTCGGGTACGGGTTGGGGTGTTACATTTAATGGTATCAGAGCTACGGTTTAGCCGATTCTCGGCATAAACAGGAGTCTAGGGTGTCTTATAATGTATACATGCCAACAAAATAGTGAAAACTTCTGATCTGGTATAGTAATGAGTATGTTGTTTTGCTAATAGAACGATATGTTTATTCTTAATAGATGTCCGGACATGATAGTTATAGAAGTCAAGCGGGAGATGATCGGCCCGCTGAGAGCAGTAATTCACCTGCCCTGGCCAGGCAAGGTGAAGAACAGACACCTTCTGGAGTGCCTGTAATTGATCAAGATGTGTTCTTTAGAACATAAGATGCGGTATTGACGCGTTTTCAACCTCCTGTTACTTCAACTCCAAGAATGAATGTTGCAAAGGAGTTGAATGGTTTAGGAGCTACAGAGTTTAAAGGTGAAGCAGAAGAAGGTCCTGTTGCTGCGGACCTTTGGCTTAATGATGTAAAAATTATGTTAGATGGACTTCACTGTTCTAATGTAGAGAAGTTAGATGGAGTGGTCTCCTTGCTTCGTGGGCAAGCGAGAATTTGGTGGACAAATGTCACTTTGAGAATGACCAATGATCAAGTGACATGGTCTTTGTTCTTAGAAGAGTTTAAGCATAAGTATATAGGAGACCAATTTATCAGGCAAATGAAGCAAGAATTTTTGAATCTGAAACAGATGAATCGCACAGTGTATGAGTACGAGTGCGAGTTTAATAAGTTAAGTCGTTTTGCGGCTGAGTTGATCCCAACAGAGAAGGATGTGTGTGAGTGGTTTGTAGAGGGCTTGCGCCCAAGGTTGAAAGAAATGTTAATAGTATTGAACTTGTCCTCATTTCAAGAAATAGTAAATCGTGCTAAAGCTCTAGAGAGAGCTCAGAATGAAAGGTTTGGGGATCAAAGAACCCAATCATCTAAAAGAACCGGGGCTTTATCGAGTTCTGCACCACCCAAGAGGGGTAGAGATTCTGGTACTCAGTCTCAGGCAAGGTCTGGATTGGTAGAATCCTCCGTTAGAGAATCAAATCAGATGCAAGCTAGACAGACCCAATCAGTAGGGTTTGGTGAGAAACCAACAGAGACATTGTCAGACTTGTGGAAAATATCATGGTGGAATTTGTAGGGTAGAATCCGGAGCTTGTTTCCGATGTGGTGAAATGGGACATTTTGTGAGAGATTTCCCATTGGGGAAAGGAGAACCAGTACAGTCGGAACAATCTGCTACGATACCTTGGAGAGGGAGAGGGAGAGGAAGAGGTAGGAGCCAACCTGAATCTTCTACTCAACAAGAAATACGCTCCACTGCTCGAATGTATAATATTAATACCAATGAAGATTTTGATGATCCGGAGATAATAGCAGGTATCTTTCAAGTGTGAAATATATATATTATGATAATGATTGATTTAGGCTTGTTTGTTCATATATTAGTAGTAAATGTGTGAAAGAATTGAGAATTCAATTAGAAATTATTCATAGTAATATGACAGTGACAAATTTATTAGGGTACAGTGTGTGGATAAGTAAGATATATTGAAAGTGTTCTATTATAATTCGGAGAATTTAATTTCTTACTAAATTTATGAATTGTTATTCAATGAAGTTGAAGTGAGATTGGAAATAAACCAGTATTATAATGAGTTACAGTATATGGATTTTAGAAAGGTTAAAGTAAAATGCATTGGAGATGTGTAGACAATATCTTATCTCCTGGTGCAATGAAAATTCGAGGACGAATTTTCTTAAGGGGGGAGATTTGTAACATCCCAAAATACGGGTTAGTGACCAAAATTGTAAAATTTCAGAATATGGTGATTAAAGTGTAATAGTTTAATAGTTTAATGATTTGTTCAGAAATATTTCCTAAAAATTTATAGTAATTATCCAAAGAATTAAAGGGCAAAATGGTCATTAGACTTGCAAATTATAATTAAATGATATATATATATGGATAAGGATGGGAGATTTCCAGAAAAATCTATTCTCTCTTTTCTTCTTCATTTTCTCTTCTCCACGTGTGAAGCCAAGCAAAGGTGAGTTTCTCTTGAGCTGATTATGTGCTGAAATTTAAGTTTAGTTTTGATTATTAGATGCTAAGTAAGATTAAGGAAGGATTAATTTGCTTTAAAACAACCAAATGAAGAGTTTATGAGGATTTAAAGATTTGAAGTTTTTGAATGAAATATCGAAATAAAGTTTATATTGAGAATTGAAAGTTGAATTTGACTTGTCATCAAGTTAATTAAGGGATAGGAAGTGTTAGAATAGGAATTTGAACATGCTGCAAAACTAGTATAATTTTTGAGATTACATAGGAATGACTAGATTTGAAGTTAAAGAAGTGATTATGGAATAGAAATAAGTTTAAGTATGTGTATTAAAGTTAGGAGTATTAAAGGAAGTGAAATAGGAAGGTTTGAGTTGAAAATTGATGATTTTCGAGCTTAGAATACAATTTCTGGGTAGAGAGAACCGATACCCTATGAATGGGAATCGATTCCCCCTCTTGAACGAAAAATTCCAGTATGTTCAGGGGGTATCGATTCCCCTGGGGGGGTATCGATTCCCCCCTAAATGAAAATATAGAATTTGATTCATTAAACCGGTTTAAGTTATTAACATCAAGTTTAAAGTTTAGGCTTCTGATAGTTGTTTTGAAATGATATATTTATGTAGATATTGAGCCTAAACAAGTTCCGGAATAATCGAATCAAAGCAAGGCTAAGGTGAGTGCAATTTAAATTGTACTTATGTGATTGATCAAACATTGGCTTGCGATGAGTCAATGATAGAGTTACTATGGTAAGAAGTAACTTATATAATGTTATGTGATTACTCTGTATGCATTAGTACATAGAAATGGATGTATGTTATATGTTACATGATTTACATGCTTACATGAAAATGCAACATATGATATTAGATATGTGCTTACACATACATTTGGTATGTGATAGAAGAGAATGAACATGTGATTATGAGATCAAGGATTACACGTACATGTGATACGTGATTGAAAAGAAAAGATATGTGTTTATAAGAGTAAGAATATGAATAAGTAATGTGAACGGTCATAAATGATAATGCCCATGTTATGTTATATGAGAGCTAGGGGTATAGTTGGCATGCCAAGGGTCGAGGGTTACCTATGTTCTTCGGGACATATGGACTGTTTACCTATGTTCTTCGGGACATATGGATTGTTTACCTATGTTCTTCGAGACATATGGACTGTTTACCTAGGTTCTTCGGAATCTATGGACTGGTCCTTCGGGACATTGATCGAGCTGTGGTGACAGCATATGTGTGCACAACCTCAATGTACTCACATACCTTAAGTTCAAAAGTATACATGGGCGAATACATGGTCCTTACAGAGAGTAAATAAATAAATTGATTTGTTACTATGTATGTTTGGTTGTGAAGTAGTATATGTGTTCCATGGTATGTAGAGAAAGGTTCGATATATGTATTTATATGATAAAAAGGTACTAAAAGTACTTGTATTATCTCATGTTATCATGTATACTGAATTATATGCGACTCGATTGAATGTTTATATTTATGAGAAGTGCATTATTATTATGTTTTTGCTTCACTAAGTCTATGACTTAGCGTGTAAGTGATTTACACGTAGGTACTGAGAAGCAGAAGGATCAAAGCTAAGTTCATAGTAACAACATATCTCTGCTCAAAGACCAGATCAGAAGTAAATTACACAGTATGTATTATTATGTGATAAATAGGTTGGCATGTAAATAAAGTAGGTAAATTAGGTATTTATGCTCTGATCGAGTTTTGTAATATACTTATATATTTATATAAGTACAAATGCAAAGAAATGAACTGTTAAATTTTTACGAGTGTTATGTACATTACGAAAATCACTGTAGCAGGTTACTGTAGTACTGTTCATATCGTATTTCACCGTTCATAAACACGTTTTTATCTCAGAATTTTATACCAAACACATTTGAATAATATTTGATTGTATTTTCTTAATATAAATTCAAATGTTCAGTACTTTTACAAGAGTAAAGGTTTTGAAAATGTCAATGTGACATCTCGGACTCGTATTCAAGTCGGGTACGGGTTGGGGTGTTACAGGTGTTGCAGTCACTTCCTTACTTTCATTCTATATCTGTAATGTTAAAATGCTTGAATTGTAGTGATCCGAATCAGAGAAACATTGATAGATATAAACATACTCGACACTCATTCCGAATCCGGATAACATAAGTGGAATGCTGAATGAATGCAATTCTGTTTTTGTAAAGAACATTGTGTTCTTGTTTTTCAGGAAGGCCATGGGGCTTAGTCAGAAGTAAAGTTAGAAAGGATTACCCGAACATTCAATTGACTGCCTGGAAGGTATGCAAATTGAAAAGATGCCCGATACATGACTATGTAGCTATTCTACTCGAACTCGGGACGAGTATGTTCGAGTTTTCTTGAAGTATTCCATACGTTCGAAAGATCATACTGTTGTACCACATGTTTAAACAGAATCCTGTAACATAGCTATGTGTTTACAGCTTGCAGTTTTGGCCTATAGTTGGCTGGATAAACTACCAGTACATGCCTCTGCAGTTCCGAGTTTTGTTCCACAGTTTCGTTGACTCCTGCTGGTGAGTCCTTCATCCGTCGTTCCCTTGTATTCTCTTCCCTTAGTTACAGATTTGTATTAGATATATGTATATTTCTATGTGATTAAAGGGTTCATCCTCGTTTCTGTGTTCGTATAGCATACATACGTAGACATGTTGCTAATACTTTGTTGGATATGTGAACTGCAAAACTACACCGTTAGCACTGACTGGAAATATAAACAGTAATTGAAAGGAACAAATTCGTAAACCGTATCGTGGTAAAAACCACTGCCTTAGAAACGAATTCGCCCCGATGTGTGTAATCGCTGCAGTAGACAGACCGTCCCCCGAGATTAACACGGTCGCTCCGAATTCCGTACACCCAAAACCGGAGTGGACTGCTGGCAGTATTGCTCTTCTGTTTGGAAAGCACTCAGAGAGAACTCACAGAGAGAACTGTAGAAAACACTTTTGTATGTGAATTGTGAATGTTTGAGAGTGAGTTGAGAAGCTGAATATAGCTCTCTATTTATAGGCTAGAAATAGGGTTAATATCGTCCATAAAATTTCAGGATTAAATCTCTTCTTTTGTAACAACTGAAACGTCTAGATGAACCTGACTCAAAAATAGTCTAGGTTCATTGCATTATTATTCAGCTTTTATAACTCCTGAAATTATATCATGTAACACCTGGAATTAAATCAAATAACTCTTGTAACTCCTGATATTAACAGCTTGTCTCCTCTGTACAAAGCTGGAAATCAGTCCAGATACATCTTAACGTTTTTTATTTAATTTAGAAAAAAGCTGTTTAATTTCTGATAACTCATAAATCAGTTGTTCTCATTTGAAATTTAAACAGTCCTCAACAGCCTATAAATATCAATTGAAATCTTTCACATTTTCCATTTGTTTCTTTCAAAGAGAAATTCCTCAAGAATTTTCTCTAAAAAGATAGTATCCGCGCGGACGTGTCGAAGACACGTATTACCACGACCACGACCACGAGCCTAGCCGAGCCGAGCCGGACGGCGGCGGCGGCGGTGCGCGAGAGTCCCCCTTGTTCTCTATCACTCAACAAGGAAGTGGGAAAGCCAAGCCTTAAATACCATTCCCAATAGTGTTTCTAATACTATGTGGGATTGATCATTACCAACATTCCCCCACTAATGCGAAAGAAATCTTCTGAAACTCGAAAACAAACTTTCCAGAAGAGCAATAGCGAGATTAGTTGCTTAAGCACTAGTGAACGTATCTGGAACTAGTACATAGTGATGATGAGCAATCTTTCTCTTAGATAAGTGAAACTAGTCTGGAACTTTCTAAGATCAGGGTAAACTCATAACACACAACTAACCCCTTCATCCACTTGAGTCCTCGATGTGTAAGATATATATATACAAAGTATATATTTGGCCATCTTACCTCAGGATTCTAATAAGTGTGCTAGAAAAATGGCCCAACATTTTTCATAGAAGGCGGCTAACCCTTCTCACTTACATAGCTTATTTCATCAAGTTTATCACAGCATAAACCACCCTTTAAAAAGGGATATGAAATAATTAAGAGCTTTTATAATAGCTCAACCTCACAAAGGGTATGGTGACTTTCTTCAAGTTCATTATTAATGAACCATCAAAACTCTGGGCTAAGAAGTCATTAAGAATAAATATTCAACCTCATTTATCGGTAAATTAAGTAAGTCCTTCTCACTAGAACCATCCAAATACTTGGATTTGAATTTATTAAGAGTTTAACAAACTCAACCTTTCTGTAGGTAAGTTCATCATTTCCTACCCACTCATTCTGGGTTATGAACTTATTAAGAATAGATATTCAGCCAAAATCGGTAAATTCATCAAGTCTTTCTCACTAAGACCACCCAAAGCCTGGGCTATGAATTTATTAAGAATAATTAAGCTCATCCTGGGCATGCACATTATTCATCATAGGGATATGCAGTAGGAATGTGCACTATGAGTGTTTCCATGGTTTCGTTTGACCACATGGAACTTAGATAACTAAGTTGGGTATCCACCATGAATTCCTCAATCAATGGGCTTTAGACCCATCCCCCTCGACGAATCTAGGACCAGCTTCCGACTTAACCCTTTGGTAAGTGGATCTGCTAGGTTCCTTTCCGACTTCACATAGTCTAAAGAGAGCACTCCATTCTTTATTAAGTGTCTCACTGACTCATGTCTTATACGAATGTTTCTTTTCTTACCATTGTAAGCTTGGTTCTTAGCCACACATATCGCAGCTTGTGAATCACACAATAATGAAACTGGAGGAGTCGGTCTTCCCCACAACGGAATATCTGCTAACAATCTTCTGAGCCACTCGACTTCTTGCCTAGCTAGGTCAAGAGTTATAAACTCTGACTCCATAGTAGAACGAGCAATACAAGTCTGCTTTGATGATTTCCACGAGATTGTTGCTCCACCCAAAGTAAAAACATACTCGCTCGTAGAGCTTACCTCATCATTATCAAAAACCCAGTTGGCATCACAATATCCTTCCAGTACCGCAGGAAAGCCAACAAACTCAAGTTTCCAATCCAAAGTAACCTTAAGATACTTCAGTAAGCGTTTAAGAGCAATCCAATGCTCACCACTCGGATTATGAGTATATCTACTCAGTCTACTCATAGCATAAGTAATATCAGGCCGAGTATAGTTCATTAAGAACATTAAGCTTCCGATTAACTTAGCATATTCAGTTTGGGAAACGCTACTTCATTTATTCTTAACTAGATGTATGCTAGGGTCATAATGAGTTCGAACAGGGACGACATCAAAGCTGTCAAATTTCTTTAGCACTTTCTCTATATAATGTGCTTGACATAAAGAAAATTCCTTCTCAGTTTTGGTAACTTTGACTCCTAAGATTACATCTACTTCTCCCAAATCTGTCATCTCAAACTTAGTGGACAAGAAATTTTTAACTTTGTTAATGAACTCAATGTTAGAATTGAAAATCAACATGTCATCAACATAAAGACTTATGATAAAACATTCAGTGTCAAACATCTTCGAATACACACAAGCATCAGAACCATTCACAAAAAAAACCAAAACTAAGAATAGTTTTATGAAATTTCTCATACCACTGTTTAGGAGCCTGCTTAAGTCCATAGAGTGACTTTTTGAGTCTACAGACTTTGCCTTCCATATCAGGTGCTTCAAAACCTAGTGGCTGCTCCATGTAAATCTCCTCATCTAGATCTCCATTCAAGAAAGCAGTCTTAACATCCATTTTATGTACCTGCAACTTATGAATAGAGGCTAGTGCAAATAATGCACGAATCGTTGAGATTTTTGTAACGGGAGAATATGTATCAAAGTAGTCTAAACCAAACCTTTGAGTGAACCCTTTGACGACTAACCTTGCCTTGTACCGCTAAATCGAACCATCTGACCTTAGTTTCTTCTGGAATACCCATTTGTTGGAGATTGGTTTGAATCCCTTAGGCAAGTCAACTAATTCCCAAGTATGATTAGACATTATCGATTCTGGTTCATCATTAACAACGCTTTTCCAAAAACTAGCATCGATAGATCTTATAGCTTCTTCAAAAGTTTTAGGATCCTCATCTAACAGAAAAATTTGAGCTATAGGATCTGAAATGGAGTCTAAATCATTTATCTCAGAAATAAAGGAAGTAATAAAGTCTGGTCCAAAAGAGGTTTCAACTATTTGCCTTTTACTTCTTCTAGGCTCGAAATCAATTTATTCAGAAGACCTAGCAGGATTACTAGAAGAAGTGGATGGAATATATTCTATTTGTGTTTCAATATTCATTCTCGGTTCCTTTAAAGGAAAAGTATTTTCAAAGAAAACAACATCCCTTGACTAACAAATAGAATAATCTTGTAAAAGCATGAATATGTATGCAACACTATTTGTAGCATACCCTATAAACACTGCATCAACAGTTTTAGGTCCGATGGTGGACTTCTTAAAGTCTGGCAAACCCACTTTGGCCAGACACCCCCACACTTTTAGGTATTGTAAATTAGGAGCGTATCATTTCCACAATTCATATGGGGTAGAATCTAATTTCTTATGAGAAACTAGGTTCAAGATATGAGTTGCCGATAGAATGGCTTCCCCCCCCCACATGTTATCAGATAACCCTGAACTTATTAGTAAAGAATTCATCATCTCTTTTAAAGTTTTATTTTTCCTTTCGTCTATACTATTCTGTTGAGGAAAATAGAGAGCTGAAGTTTCATGAATATGTCATTCTTTTCATAAATATCTTTTAAGAAATTAGATCCATATTCACCACCTCTATCAGATCTAACCCGTTTGATTCTCTTATCTAACTGATTTTCTACTTCTGCCTTATAAATAAGAAAGAAGTTTTCAGCTTCATCTTTAGTTCTTAGGAGATAAACTTTTGTATATCTTGAATAATCATCTACAAAAGTTATGTAGTAGTATTTTCCTCCTTTACTTTCAGTGTTTCTAAAATCTGCTAGATCAGTATGAATGAGTTCTAACAGTTCAGTATTTCTATTAGAAACAGTCTTAAAGTGAGGTCTAGTATGCTTAGCTTCTACACAAATCTCACATTTGTTAAAGCTAGTTGTGTCTAGTTTAGGCAGAACAATCATATTCATTAATTTCTTTAAAGCATGAATATTCACATGTCTTAATCTAGCATGCCACATATCAGTGGATTTAACAATATAAGAAAAAGTGTTAGCTTTATTTTCATTAAATTGGGTTTCTATGACAAATAAACCATTGCTTAAAAACCCTTTCCTCACATAATCACCATTTCGGGAAAGTACAAGTTTATATGCCTCAAAAACTAACTTAATGCCTACCTTATTCAGAAGACCACCACTTATCAAATTTCTACACAAGGCAGGTACATACATAACATTATTTAAAGCCAAAATTTTACCAGAAGTTATCTTGAGTAAAACCTTGCCTTTGCCTAGCACTTCAGAACTGCTAGAGTTCACCAGTGTTCCCATCCTCGAACTCGGTGAAAAACTCATTCCTTGAGCAGAAATGCTTCGAAGCGCCAGTGTCAACTACCCATTATGAACTGTTCTCCACCAAATTAACTTCTAAGACCACCGCAACAATGATCTCATCATCTTCTTCTACAACGTGCATCTGTGGCTTGTTATCATTCTGGATGTCTGAGCGGTATTGGCATTGGTAAGCTTTGTGGTCGGGTAAACTGCATACATAACACTTGAACGTCTTTCCTTCCGGTTTGGCCTTTCCTGACTTCTTGAAGTTGGTAGCCTCCTGTGGTTTCGTCTTCTTGTCTTGATTCCCACGTTTCATGATCTTCTTAAATTTAGACTCAACCAAGTTAGCTTTAAAAGATAAATTACTCATAGAATTAGTAAGCTTATCTTTTAAATAGTCGGCTTCTTCAATCTTCATATGGCTCACAAGTTCTTCAAGCGAAATGTCTCTCTTCTTATGCTTAAGAGAGTTGCGGTAGTCGGACCAGGACTTGGGCAGCTTCTCAATGAGTACATTGGCTTACAGTACCTCACACATTTGCATCCCTTCAGCGATGATGTCAGCGACTAAGTTCTCATAGTCATGGACTTGATCCATTATTGGCTTGTCGTCTGTCATCTGGAATTTGAGCCATTCGCCAACAACGTACTTCTTGATGCCCGCATCGTCCGCACCATACTTTTTGTCGAGAGTGTCCCATATTGCCTTGGCACTCCTTTCTCTAAGGAACATATCAAATAGTTTATTTGACATGTGGCTGAGCAGATGTCCTCGCACCGTCTTGTTGTCTTCCTTGTATTTCTCGTAGGTAGCGAGAGCGGCGGCGGCGGTTGCTAAGGCATCATCATTGAGGACCACATCCGTATCATTATCGGCAGTTGGGGTTGGCGGCATGGTAGGTGGTGGCTTGAGCAGCACGTAGTCAAGATCAAGCTGCTCGAAGAATATCAGGATTCTTTGGGACCACCTTCTATAATTCTTTCCATTAAGTGCATTGAGCTTGGAAAGATCAGGGATTAGTTTGCTCAAAGGTGTTGTCATGATTGTAGTATATGGAATTCGTTTCTAAATTGTTGGATATATGAACTGCAAAACTACACCGTTAGCACTGACTGGAAATATAAACAGTAATTGAAATGAATAAATTCGTAAACAGTGTCATTGTAAAAACCACTGCCTTAGAAACGAATTCGCCCCGATGTGTGTAATCGTTGCAGTAGGCGGACCGTCCCCCGAGGTTAACACGGCGCTCCGAATTCCGCACACCTGAAATCGGAGTGGACTGCTGGTGGTATTGCTCTTCTGTTTGGAAAGCACTCAGAGAGAACTCATAGAGAGAACTGTAGAAAACACTTTTGTAAGTGAATTGTGAATGTTTGAGAGTGAGTTGAGAAGCTGAATATAGCTCTCTATTTATAGGCTAGAAATAGGGTTAATATCGTCCATAAAATTTCAGGATTAAATCTCTTCTTTTGTAACAGCTGAAACGTCTAGATGAATATCAATTGTTATCATTTGAAATTTAAACAGTCCTCAACAGCCTATAAATATCAGTTGAAATTATTCACATTTTCCATTTGTTTCTTTCAAAGAGAAATTCCTCAAGAATTTTCTCTAAAAAGATAGTATCCGCGCGGACGTGCCGAAGACACGTATTTCCACGACCACGTACAGTGCCGTGCCGTGCCGTGCCGTGCCGTGCCGTGCCGTGCCGTGCCGTGCCGTGCCGAGACGAGACGGACGGCGGCGGCGGCGGTGCGCGAGACTCCCCCTTGTTCTCTATCACTCAACAAGGAAGTAGGAAAGCCAAGCCTTAAATACCATTCCCAATAGTGTTTCCAATACTATGTGGGATTGAGCATTACCAACATACTTTTGTTGTTTGCTTTTGCTTGTAACTTTCAGGGCCATCTTCCTCAACCTGAAAGCAAGATCCGGTGCAATTAAGGCCGCGTAGAGGAAAGGTTTTCTCTTTATACAAATCTCTCTTATCCATCTCAAGAACTTGGAAGGAAAATTCTGCCATTGTTAAAGATTTGGCTTGGAACACTTTTCTGCAAGTTTTTCAACACTGTTGGATTCTAAAGTAGGTTTGATGTTGTGGTTGTTTTAGACTATTTGATTCAATGGGTGATTTTGGATTTTTATATAAATAAGATCATAGTCCGGGATACGAACCCTTTAACTTTATTAAATTAGGTAAATTACATATTTAATATTTAAACTATCAGTTTTAGTCTGTTTTAATACTTAAGTTTTTAATTTTTTCAAAACTATACATAACGTTTAGTTTTTCTTTTATTTTATTACCTTGCTGTTAAAAATTTAACGGACGATTTGCACGTGGCACCTTTTTTATAGGTAAATTGCATCATTCATAAGATTTAGTAAAACTAAGGACAAAAGCTTTAAGCCCCTAGGGATTAAGTGAATATACATTATTTTAAAAAAATTATTAAATTTAATTTGGTGTACTAAGAGAGAGAAACTAGCAGAATAAAAATTTTAGACTCTCGTTTCTAAATTTATGAATTACTGACGAAATTTGAAGTCCAATCTTACATCTAATCGACGATTGCTATATTAAAACCAAACTATTTTCGATTATTTTTTAAAAAAAATACATTGTACCATTAATAAAACATAGTCAAATACATGTTACATTTGCATATATGAAAAGACAAAACAAAGCATACGTCAAACTAAGGAAGAACAAAATATAATTATATATTAACTAAGATTAAGACCAAATGACAACCAATCACTTGTTTCCACGTCATCGTGAATCTTCACATCTTTACCCACCTTGACAATTGTGTAGGGTTAACGATTCCCGGAATGTGGGTCCCATCGTCCTTCAAGATTATCGCCACGTCATCGTAGCTTTGGGTCTCTTTCTTGAGATTCTTCGGTTCGGTTTCCTGCGTAACTGATTTTATCGATCCACTCAGCGAACCGATCGAGACCGGAACTGCCTCTGATCGAGCCGGATCGAATTTCTGACCCAATAAGGTTCCCCTCGTCAAGTACTCATGTGCCATGTAGCCTGCTAAAAGCCGGTTCGAACAATTAGGAGAGGACTGGGGATTTGGACCTGTATGGACCGATGATTGGACCGGAATCGACGGTTTAAGCGAACAAAACGGTTCTATCTCTTTACGCTTTCTCGAGATTCCGGTTGTCAGACCTCTATGTGGGTGATAACTCATTTTTTATGCCACGTAAGCAGAGGGGTTAATCCCGTTAAATCATCGTTTACTAAGGGGTAAAATCGTCAAGTGAGAAAACCGATTGTTTTCTCTCTTCACTTCTCGTTTTGGGTAGAACCGTCAAATCGTCCTTACTAAGAAGCAACGAAAAAGCACAAAACAGGTGAAATGTCTCAATTGCCCCTTGAGTCGATGAAAAACACCAAAATGCCCAAATTTAAAACCCTAGAAAAACAAGATAATATACATTTTTTAAAACGAAACCCATAACTGTTATTAAATCACAATTTTTAAAATAAATAAAAAGTGAACAATAATTAAAGAAATAAAAGACTGATTTTAGAGATGAAAACAAGGGACCCGGATAACCGAACGAGTGTGTTTCGAATCTGAGTGTACGGAGGGCGGAAAAGCGGTGGAGTCGCTGGCTGGTGGCGGAGGAAAACGAAGTAATGAAAGACGAGATCTAAAACGCAGCAAAAACAAGCAGATGAAAGAAAAGTTAAAAAAACAAGAGAAACATCAAAAGCATTTAGTGAACTAAATAAGAAAAAAAAACATTATATGATTGGGGTTTTCTTGTCTTCGGTTTTGAGAAAATGACGGGAATGCCATTGGTATTTTGAAATGACGGGAATGTCCTTTGTCAGTTTAACAAAGTTATTAAGACCTATATTATTATAAAGGGTAAAATATATCATTCATCACCGAATTTTACTCTCTCTCTTAATTCACTAATCGTACTTTCAATTTTTCTAAATTTCTCACTAAACTTTCATATTGTTCTTGTTTTGCTCACTCTGAATGATTTTACGTGGTATTTTTTTATTATTTAATATAAAAATAATTAAAACATAAAATAAAAATCGATGGTGGTCGTCCACTGTTCGTCGACGTCAGACGTCACTGTTAATCGTTGTAGATGGTGGTCGTTTCGGTCTTAAATTTCATGGGTCACTTCGCCTCAACCCCTAAGTCCGAATCCGACCTCAATTTTGTCGAAATATGCTTCGATGTCCATGAATTAAAGATCAAAAGTAAGGAAATCGGAATGTTGTCATTGATATTCACAGTTTTGGGACATTTTCTAGTGAAACAACCACCAGATTCGAAATCATAGAGTCGATGCAAAATTACCCATGAAATCTAAGATTGAATGGCTACCATATATGAATGTCAACGATGGTATCCTATACTGGCGAACAATGGACGACCGCTGTTTGTTTTTATTAATAATAAATGTTACATCATACATAAATAATAATAAAATAATTCAGAGTGAGCAAAACATGAACAATTCAAAAATTTAATGAGGAAATTGGAAAAATTGAAAGTACGGTGAGTAAAATATGAGAGTAAAATTCGGTGAAGAATGATTAATTTACCCTATTATAAAATATAAAAATATATATTAATATTTTTATAATTAAATTCAAATAAAAATAACATTTTTTTAATTTGATTTTGGATCGTATCGAACTACTTCAAAGTATTCAAAGCTTGATTAGTACAATTCGCCCGACCATAAAAAAGTCTACTTTGTATTATGATAATAATATAAAATTTTCATTTAGTAAATGAAATTATTACTTTTATTAATAAATAATCTTGAGTAAACTCTACACATTCCCACCGCCTTAGGGGTTGGCAATGAACGCGAAGCTTCTTCAGGATGAGTTTTCCACGGCTAGAGACATTGCTCGTGGTAGCGGACCGCCATCTGTTTCTATTGCCCAGGCTTCTCCTTCTTCCCCTACCATTGCCGAGACGTGGAGGCCTCTCCTGGAATCATTAAAATCAATGTGAACGTCAGGATTTTAAATAGCGTTTGAATAATGGTATCGTGGCCGTTATATTGTGGTCACGGTGATGTCTAAAACTGCTATCGCGGAAAATAACAGTGTGAAGCGGGATCACACCAATAGCGGCGGATCACAGCCGCAATTTAACGGATCGCGTCCAATCGCGGCAACTGCAGACCGCTTTTCCGCTATTATTTCGTTATTTTAATTTTTTTAAAATTCACGATGATAAACGCGACGCGACCGAAAACGTGACCGCGAACGTTATTTAAAACCCTGGTGGACGGTTCTTTCAACTCTTTTTCTTCTTTGGCAATGGTCGAGGTGGTGGCTCGCTACTCCTCTGGTCAGGTGTTGGGCAGGTTAGCGTCGACGATTCCGAATTGTGATTAGGCAGACCTTACTTAGATTCATGCTTTTATTATCGATTTGTGACTTGCTCAGAATATGTAATACCTCATATTTTGACTAGTGACTAAAATGACATTTTTGAAAGTTTAGTTGCTAAAGCATAAAGTTTGAAAAGTTTAGTGACCGAAAATGTAATTTTGAAAAGTTATAGATTTAAGCTCGTAAATGAACAGTTTGGCTTAAAAAATGATTTTTGTGGGAATCGGATTTTTGGTACGGGATTTGAGTTAAAAGTTATAAAGCGATAAAGTTTGGTATTGAAAACGGATAATCGGATCGAACCGGAATTTTTCAAAAAATTGAAGGATGTTATAAAATGGTTGGAAATATTATTTTCATATTTTAGATCAGATAAATTTGGCTCAGAACAATGTAAGTTTTTAGATTTGACTGAATATTGGAATTTTAGTGACTAAAATGTCATTTTCAAAAATTGCATGGCCAAATTAGAAATTCAAAGCCAAATTGATTCATCTTTGACCAAAGAATATTTTAATGGATAAATGACATTTGGTAAATTTTAAGATTTGACAAAAAGGGAAATTCTCAAGAATTGAATTTTAAATTTAATTAAATTGGTTAAATTTCCATGTGTATTAGAAAATGTCTAGAAAATTTTAGAATTCTTATTCCTCCATCGACTGCTGCCGTGAACCCCTTCAAGGTAAGAAAAAAATTTCTTTTCATTTTTTGAGCTATTTTAGTAAGATTTTGGAAAAAGTTGTGAAATAAAAAAATGTTTTACATCAAATTCTCTATCATTTGGTACCAATATTTCATGGCGAAGATGCTTATATGTTGAGATTGAAAATTATGGTCTATGTAAGGTTTGTGGTTTTGAAAAATTGAAAGTTATGACAAATGTTTTTTATGTTGGAGATTAATTCTAAGGCATGTATGATGATTAATTTGATGTGTACATGCTTTGGCCTAATTAGGGTTTTTGGAAATATTGGGATCTTGATGTAATTTGATGTTTTTATGGTTAGAATAGCATGAATTTAATATAAGGAAGTTGAATTCATTCTTGAAATTGAATGAAAAAGTTCACCCTAAGGACTTAGTGGTATTCTGCCAATTGGGGGAAATTAGGGAAAATATTAGAAAATTTCCTATGGTTTAGAATTGATATTAGAAGTGTTATAAGTGACTTGGAGATCAATTTGGATCAATTTGAAACATTGAAAGTGAAAAAGGGCTGGTTTACAAGTTTTAAGGATTTTGGGACATTATAGTATAAATGTGAGCTTTGGAGTATTCAATGATAATATTTAGTATTTAGATGCTGGAAAATTAAGTTGGAAAGTTATTTGGAACCAAATTGAAAATTTTGGTAAGAGTTTGGGTTGGAATTCGAAAGGTCTTAAGAAATGGGGACTTGTTTGCAAGTTAATAAATGTAGAAGTATCATTTGGGTAAATTAGGACAATTCTGGAAGCTTGTTGAAATTTTTGTTTAACTATTAAGTTTGAATCAAATTACAAGTTTACAGAGATTGGAAATTGAATTGACAAAGTTTAAGAAAGTATAGGATGGCAAGCTTTTGAATGTTTAAGTATTGATTTGAATACTTTATGGAGGTGCTGGAAATTTTATGTTAATAATGTGAAATAATCATAATGGTGAAAGATCATCATGAAGTTAATAGAAAAGGTAAGGTGAATTCTAGAAAGAATTCATAATTAGTGGTTTGTTGTGTAGTTGGCAAAAGTTGAAGGGTTGATAGTGGAAATAAATATTCATGGGATTGAATAAGCATTTTGAGAAGTTTAAAATTATGAAGGAAACATGATTTAGTTTTATATTGATTCAAGTATCGATGTTATTTCTATCGAATTTTATAATTTCGTTTAGATTATGTTAGTTTGATACTAACATATAGTTTGAAATTTTATGTTATTATATGACGTTGTCAGTCCACGGTAAATTTAGTGATTCGAGTAGCTTAAAGGGAAGGAAAAAAGTATGGGATCGAGAAGATTATGTAGGAGGAGATTCGACAGGAAGGCAAATGTTAGTGCATTTAATTCGTGATTGTGTTATCGTACAAACATTAGTTTGCAATGAGCCAGTGACAAATTACTACAGTAAGAAGTGACTCCTAATGTTATGTGAATTGTGACTCTAGCCTAAAGGTTCATTTATTAAGCTTAAAAAATTATGTAATTAAGCTAAGGATGTTAATTAAGGAAAGTTGTCTAGAAATTAGAATTCAAATTGCGAGTTTAGAAATTCACCATAAGTTATACATAATTTATTAGAGGATGATATCCATACTATTATATTCGTATACCAGTCTAGCTTGGTTTAAAACAGAGGGTGACTAATTTCGAGGTGTACACAAAAATATATGAATTTTTAATCGGTAGTAGGTCAGAAAACAGGGCAACAGATTCTGTCGAAACAGCTTTTATCAGTCAAATTTAAAAATTCACTATAAATTATACAAGTGGAACTAGACAGAGTGCATTATATGGTTATATTCGTATTCGAGTATAGTTTTCATTTGTGCAAACATAATAATTTTTCAATATATTAATTAATACATAATAATATTTGTTTGAAGGTAGTGCAAACTACCAGAATATAGAATTTTGATAAATTATATATTAAAGTAGTAGAAGATAAATAATTTAAATCTAAAGCTTAGTGAGACTTATATTTTGATTTAATAATAATAATAATAATAAAGTGAGTGTTTGATTATTACAGTTGAGGACGACTTGTTATAAGTCAACCTTATTTTATTTTCCAGTATGATTTATAAATTTTAGTATGAAATATTTCAATAAAAAATTTCATCAAGTTTTATGAATGATTTTGGGTATGAACTACCCATGTATGATATTTATGATGATGAATTCTAAATGTTTACAGTTATTAGATGATTTACAGTTATTAGATAATTACAAATATCAGATATTTTACAGTTATTAGATACAGATCAATAAATGATTTTATGATGATAAATATAAGCCCATTGTATATTACATTTGGCATGTCATTAAGTGAGTACTTATCAGTTCAGCTTTGGTACATTCATGTAACAATGTTCAGTTATCAGTTCAGCTTTGGTACATTCGTGTATCAATGTTCAGCACCGTTAGTGCTCATTCAGGTTATGATTGCACTGAAGTGCATCATATCTCAATTTTAGTTATGATTCGGTACCGTGTTGTGCCTAGTGCGCATCTTAAACTCACGTATCTTATATTCTCCTACATATACTTTGAGCAATGACAGTAAATGTGAAAGTTATAACAGTATATGAAATAAAGGATCATAGAATTGAAAAGAAAATATTGGAATATGTTTGATGAAAAGAGCAAAAGTTATTTATGATATTTTATGTTGACTTACGTAATTTTTGATAAAATCATGAGATGATGATTTTTCAGGTTTTCCGAAGGAAAACCGACTTGATTTGTTGGGTTTGAAGTTTTTGTGTTTTTATTTAAATTATAGTTGATTGCTTATATTTTATGGATTTTATGTTTAATTATATTTCTGCCTCACTAAGTTTTACTTAGCGCGTGATGATTTTCATGCGTAAGCTCGAATAAAGTAAATGTCGTGAAGTGAGGAGCTTGCGAGTATTTTATGCAAAATCAAACCTACCGACATTATCAGTAAGACATCCTAACTTTGACTTATTAGTGGCATGTACATTATATTTGTTGTGTTGCTTTATTAAATTTATTTTAAAAAAGGTTTATAATAGTAATAACAGTTATTTTCTTTAGTTTTGTCTAATTTTAGTAGTAATCGTATGAACTGCCTAATTACTGACTGAAATCATAGTAGTTTTTAATGATCAAACAATATTTTATAAATTTATATGATTGAGGAAAAAGTTTTTTAAAGTCAAAAAGAAAATTATTAAATGAAAGGAAATTTTAAACATTTAAGTTCAACAAAATATCAGTTGAATTGATGTGACATCTATAGCTCGTATTACAAGACATATATGGACTATAGGTATTACAGAATAAATCTTAGCACCAGGTGATATTTGAGTTTGATTCTATTGTATTGGTGAATAAGGTCATCCATGGAGTAGTTGATATGTCTACCTTATGCTTCTATATTAGTGATGCTTTTCATATTTTGGTTGATTGGGCTCTTCGTTTTGAGAATTCATTGTATTTTGACTCAGTTTGTCTTGAGATAACTTTGATGGTTGTATTGGATGATATTGGTCTTCATGATATATGATTAGGGTACTCTTTTCCCCTATTAGGTCTAGAATGATTTTTAATGAGGTTTGTTTCTTTAAAAAAAAGATAATAAATAAGTCAATCTAAAATTTATAAATAAATTACTCATTTAAAAGAATATTACAAACATATCAATTTGTTATTAAATATCAATGAAATAATAATGTGGTCTAGTATAATAACATATTTAGTCCTTAAAACTTATATAGTTTATCAGTTTGATCATAATACGAAATAATTCAATAGATTCAATCTTTCATATTTAAAAATCTCATCGTTTTAGTCTTTCTTGTTCTCCTAAATTGTTTGTTTTTATCCTAGAAATATTATATTACATTCATAGAATAATAACAGTTTAACATTAATTTATTACTCTTTTATGTCACAATGCAATTATCCAACTTTTACTTTGATTCTATGGATTCATTTAGTTTGACAGTATCATACTAAATTGATAGAATTTTAAATATACAATGTTAAATTTATTAAATTATTTTGATCTAAACTAAAATTAATAAAATGTATAAATTTTAGCGACTAAAGATATTATCATATCAGGACACATTGACGTCCATTTCAATTTTAATTATAAAATGGTATATTTGTAACAATATTTTAATTAGCATGTTTGTAACTTTTAGAAGAAAAAAAGTGACATTCATTACTAAACTTATAATTAATTGGTTTTAGTTGTAGTTTACCTTATCCAATTTTAGTCCCTCAGCCATTAATTCTTGTTCAATTTTAGTCCCTCAACCATGTTAACGACTTAAACAGAAGGGACTTAAAAAATGGGATTAACGGAAATTAAAAGCAGTGGGACTCAAACCGGACGGACCAATAATGTGAGGGACCATTTACCCTTAATTTTTAAATTGGTGACCAAAGTCGATCAGACCCTAAACAAAAAGAACTATTCACATAATTTACCCTTTTTTTTGCATGAAGTATATATGGACTATTAGGTGAGATGCTAATTACCCTATAAAATAATATATATATATATATATATATGTGTGTGTGTGTGTGTGTGTGTGTGTGTGTGTGTGATATATATATATATATATATATATATATATATATATATATATATATATGTGTGTGTGTGTTTGGATCTTTTTAATGATTTTAAATTTTATACATAATTTTATTTTTATTATTTATTTATTTTAAAAATATAAATAGTTCTATCATTTCTATGAAATAACAAGTAGAAAATAAGAAATAAAAATATAAAAAATAATAAAAATATAAGATTTTAAATTTTATACATAATTTTACTTTTATTCTTTATTTATTTTAAAAATATATAAATGATAACATCAAATATGTATATTAGTCTATCATTTCTATGAAATAACAAGTAGAAAATTAGAAATAAAATTATAAAAAATTAAAAAAATATATATAGTTTTAAAAGGTGTCAAAGACATAAATATCGTATAATCATTAATAAAACAAATTGCTCATTCAAATCTCGAAATACATCCACGAGTGATATTATACTAAATATATTAAAATTAAATATAAGATCAAACAACTCCAATTAATAAATATAATAGTATTTAATCGTTTACCTTTAAAATATTACACTTAATTGAATTTGGACCACTTTAGTACAATCGTAGTAGAAGTGACTTACTTTATTTTTAGTTTTTGGAGCTGATGGTTCTATTGCAATATTTCATAATGGGAGAACGAAGACTTTATAACTTATTATATTATGTTTTGGACAAAACCTCTGTAATTTTTTAGGGTAAACTATATATTTAGTATCTAAACTATTACTTTTATTCTGTTTAGGTACCCAAATTTTATTTTTTTCAAAATCATATCTAACGTTTAGTTTAAGTTTCATTTTGATATCCTATTATTAAAAAATTAATTGTAATATTGACATGTCATCATAGGAAAATGTCACATCATCATTGGAAAAAAATGTCATGTCAACAATTATGTTAATTTTTCTAATGACATAAACTAAAAGTTAGGTATGATTTTGAGAAAAAAATAAAATTTAAGTACCAAAACATAACTAAAATAATAGTTTAGGTACTGAACTTGTAATTTATCGAATTTTTTAACCGTTCTTATACTAATATAAAAATTAAATTTATAAATTACAACAAGGGTAGGGGCCCAATGGCCCTCCATCCCTCTATGTGTGTCGGGTGCGAGCTTTTACCTTAAAAATTAGGTCGAGTTTCGTGTAAGATGAAGTTTCTCTAAATCTAAATCGAGTCAAATTCAAGTGGACCAAAAACTCGACCTAATCCATGACTATTCCTATTTACACTCAATTCAACGAGATCCACATATTGTAATAATTATTCAACTTTCCACAATTATAGAACATGGGCATGTTTGCATTGACATGAAAATAAAGAAACTCTTTAAAATTTCAGCTACTGATATTCCATTTTTTTAGCTAATTATCCCTTTATTTTAAGAAGCTTTATAAAAGCAATGACAGCTATATTATAAAACAAGAAATCCTAATCAATTTAATTTGGCAATAGCAATAAATTGCCTATCTACCAAGCACATGGATATGATCAATGATGCATACCCGTTCGACAGCTATATATACTTTAGGCTTTTGATTTCCTGAAAAAAAATTATGATTAAATAATTATTTTATTGCGAATTTTATTTAGAAATAATTATAGTGATAAAGGAAGATGTATTTTTCTTAAGTAGTTTGAACAGTGTTATCCATAAAATTACATTGTGAGATTATGGATCTCATGAACATAGTTAGAGTTGAACAGAAATGGTAAGCATTGCTCAAAGAATTGTCTTCTTGTCTTTGCTTTGTTTTTATGTGTTTGTGGCGAACGAGGTTGTTAGAAATGTGGTGAATGAAGAAAAGAATGAGGATTACAAGTACTTTCTTACAAAGGGATATTAGTTTGGAGGTCTTGGAAGTTGTTTTGGAGGAGGTGCTGGTGGTGGAGGGCTTGGAGGTGGAGCTGGTGAAGGGTTTGGTGATGGAGTTGGGAAAGGAGGAGGCTTTGGTGGTGGCATAGGAAAAGGTGGTTGACTCGGTGGTGGCTTTGGAAAGGATGGGGGACTTGGTGGTGGGATTGGTAAGGGTGGTGGCTTTGGAAAGGATGGGGGACTTGGTGGTGGGATTGGTAAGTTTGGTGGCTTTGAAAAGGGTAGGGGCCTTGGAAGAGGTATAGGAAAAGGTGGTGGCATTGGATTTGGTGGTGGAATTGACAAGGGTGGAGGCCTTGGTGGTGGCATTGGAAAAGGTGGTGTACTTGGTGGTGGCTTTGGTAAGGGCAAGGGCATTGGTGGTGGACTTGGGAAAGGAGGCGGCCTTGGTGGTGGCATCAGCAAAGGTAAAGGCTTTGGTGGTGTCATTGGGAAAGGAGGAGCCTTTGGTGGTAGCAATGGGAAAGGAGTGGGGATTGGAGGTGGATTTGGAAAGGGTGGCGGACTTGGTGGAGGAATTGGCATTGGGGGTGGTAATGGAAAAGGTAGTCCATTTGGTGGTGGCTTTGGTAAAGGTGGTTGATTTGGAGGTGGATTTGGAAAGGGTGACGCACTTGGCGAAGGAATTGGCAAAGGTCGGGGCATTGGGGTGGTATTGAAAAAGGTAGTGGACTTGGTGGTGACTTTGGTAAAGGTGGCGGGATTGTAGGTGGTTTCGATGGTGGTGAGTTGGAGGACACCACTAGCTATAAGCTCACGTAGCATGGATTCATGGATCAAATTATCCCAATTCGTCCAAAATGAGAACATAATTTGAATAATTAAATTACTAAAAAGTTAATAAGCCAAACCAAATACCACATGTACTCAACGTTAAATTACTTTTACTTCCATTATTACCCATTTTAATTATTGTTCGAATCCATGTGTTCATATCTTGTATGTTTTGTTATTTGAATTACCTACATGCTCAAAGACTATATTGTTTGAATTCATGTGTTCATGTCTTGAATGTTATGTTTTTCGACTTACCTACATATTCAAAGACAATGTTCAAATTCATGTGTTCGTATCTTGTATGTTATGTTATTCGAATCCCGGATATTGATGCGAGTCCATCATCATTCACGAGCAAACTTGTGATGAACAAAATCCACCTCCCTGTTGAATATAAACAAGTACGCACACAAAATGCAGATACTAAAACATTGTAAATCTAATGTATCTTCAATAACTCTGCAACTCCATGATTGAAAAGCACAAGAGTATTTAAAGCACTTCAATTTGAGTCCATTAGCATTCAAAGCTACACATTTCCATCTTGAAATTCGCAAGCAAACTTCCAACAATGGGTCATTAAACATATATAATGTGTCATCTCCACTGACCTGAAATCAATGTAAGATGATAACAAATAGCAGTGAAAGAGGCACATTTTGATGTAAGACCATTAGCAATCAAAGCTACACATTTCCATCTTGAAAAAGCTAGCATCATTGCCAAGATGAACTAAAGTAAAATAGGGTCATTAAACATATATAATGTCTCATCTCCACTGATCTGAAATCAATGTAAGATGATAACAAATAGCAGTGAAAGAGGCACATTTTGATATAAGTCCATTAGCATTCAAAACCAAACATTGCCTATACAAGGCTCTTTAGCTTTGCCAAGATGGACTGAATCCTATAGGTTAAAAAGCACTCAAGCAATACAACATTAAGTCATGTAATAATGTATCTTCCCCACTGATTTGAGCTCCTCATTGAAAAAAAAGAAGCACAAGAAGAACTGTGAGGAAGATGATAATGTAAGTCCATTAGCATTCAAAACTAAACATTGCCTGTTAAGGCTCTTTAGCTTTGCCATGATGGACTAACATGGAAAAATGCAATATTCAAACAACTTCATTTCCAGAAATGAGGTATATTCAACAACCAGTCATAATAAAGAATCGATCTTTAAGAAAGAAAAGACAAAACCCAGAAACGTAATCAGCTTCAAAACCAATGATGTGTAATATTTCCTTCCCAAATCCATCGGTAACCCACTGTTTTTCCCATATTTTTTCGGCATCCAAACACTCAAAAGAACATGACAGGACGAAAAAGAAAAGAAAACAATAAGCAAGGCGACTGTGATGAATTTGGAGGCGTCGAGGAATAAGGAGAGATTGTTAGGGTTCTTGAGAAAGGCTGTATTTAATTTTGAATATTTTGGGCTTTCCATGAAAAGTATATACATATTTTGGGCTTTGAATTAGACCCAACCACTGCAATATTTCATACTTTTCGAGGGGAGGGGAGGGCATTAAAAAGATTAGAAGTTTAAATTAAAATTCTGGAAAAACAAATTGAAGAGTTTATAGTTTATATTTTTTTTGTAAAAAAAGTTAGGGTCTAACTAACTTTTTTTAAAATTTGAAGGGCTTAATGAGAATTTTTAAAAATTATGGAAATGTTTAATTAAAAATATTCAAAAATTTTAAAGCTTAATCTGAAGTTTTAAAAATTTTGAGTAGAATTATTTTTTTGAAAATTTTAAGGGTATAAATTATAATTTTCATATTTGTAGGAGAGCCATTGCTCCCACTAATCCTTACTTTGTTCCGCTTTTGCATAGACTATATAAAAATGATTATTTTTTCAGCGAACTTTCAAGTATTATAAAATAATTATTAAATTTATTAAACGATTATAAAATTATCTCAATATATTATAAAATAGTAATAAATTTTAAAAGTTTTTTATAATGATTAATTTAATAATTATTTTATAATAATTAGATAAATTTTAAAAATAATTTTATAAAATAATAATATTTAAAAATTTAATGATCAAAAAGTCAATTCATAAGGGGAAAAAATCTAACCTAAAGAAAAATTTTCGATAAGAACATGAACATCATATATATACAAATCACATCAATAGATGTTAACTACTTAATCTCACAATAAATCTAACATCAATGTTTTAGGAAAAAGATATTTTATAAACTTTGTTTATCACATTTATTTTTCACGTCATATTTTCTTTTGAATTAAACTTTATAAGTTATTATCTTATTCTTTATTCCGTCATTTTTTTAATATTTTTCACCAGTAGGGGTTGGTTCAAGTGGTAAGCAGCTTAATATTGCTTAAGCAATATCTTGAGTTCGAGTCCTTGTGTATGCAGAGAGTCCCTGTTGGGAGACTCACACACCAAGGCCAGGTATGCGATACGGGTCGATCCAAATTAGTCAAGACAAAACCTGAAATCTAGAGGGAAAAAATTCTATGTTTTGTTCTACTCTTTCTTGAATTCACCATTATAATTCAAATTTAAAATCAACACAAATTCAAAATTCCGAATACTGGACAATTTATGATATATTAGTTTAGAAATTACTTATTATTGACACTAGGGTGATTTTGATATTGGACTAACCTCTGGTTTTGTTACTTAATTTTGACATTATAAAAGTTACTATTGTAGTAAGTAAATTTGAAAATTGAGCATAAAAAAGGGACCAAAACCTTAATTATACCTTTGAGAAAAACAAACAAAACTATCATATAAGGATTTCACAAAACACTCACTTAAAAAATCTTTTATATCATTATGGTACATTTGCTCTCATATATATACCAACAACAAACTAAAAAAATTATATTATAATACACAGATTTTCCCAAATCAAATCTGAATACAACAATCATTTCAGAGAAAAACCAATACTATAAACCAAACCTGTTCTTCATATTCCCAGTTTTATATACAGTATTGCTTTCCCTGCTTCACAAGCTTCTTTTCGCCAATTGAAACGTTTTCTTCAAGAAATGGTTCGCCGTCCGGTCATTTCGATGGCACAACACTCTCAGTATTGTGTTCGGATCCGATCGGTCCCACGTTCCTGTCGTTGGCGGCATCGGTAGCTTTTGGCCTATGCCAGTGAAGCCTATGCCACTAGTCGCACATGTGACAGTGCTGAACTCTTCTATTAGTTGTTCTGTGCTTTGCCCCATCAATGATATCACCCCTTCGGCTTTCTCGGCTTCCTTTTGGATTACATCTTCGGATATCGACCTTTCTTCGAATATGGAGAATACCCTTTTCAAGCTCTGGAAATCTTCCTCGATCATATCGTAATCGGATCTATTGAATTTCCTCGCCGGTACTCCCGCGAGCAGTATCATGAGGAACGCTTCGAATGATGCCTTCATGACTTCTTTTATTGCTAATTCTTGCGCTTGGTCAGTGAGGATTGAGGTGAGAAGCTTGAGGTTCTCGTTTAGGATTCTTAGTGCGGGTCGGATTCTCGAACTGGCTACACCGCTGATGTAAAGAGACTCGTAAAAAACTAGGTTTGTATCGAGGAAGATCAGGCGGTAAGCGGCGATTTCCGATATGTGTTCGCAGCCTGCTTGAATGGATGTATTGGCACGTTCGAAGTAGGAAAACGAAGCATCATGTTGCTTCTGCTTGCGATTGCTGAAACGGTTTCGAGTTAAGACTCTTGGCGCAAGGGCGAGAGTTTTATCGAGGGAATGAATGTGGGAGATTAGATAGTGCAACGTATTAAGGCGGACGTAAAGGCACTGCGTTCCGAGGCTCGTCGATGGGGAATGATGCTGGTTTTCCATTGTCATGGCTGCGTGCATATCTTCGGCTCGAAAACCGCATGGACTAGCCCTTTTCCAAAACCTGGACAACATTGAATCTTGGTTGCATCTGCTTAATGGAGGAAGTGTAGGAAGATAATTCTGCTTCGAACCTGGAAAAGAAAGATACGAAACGATGTGAGCTCGACGGACTCAAACGGCGTTGATTTGCCGAGAGAGGATAAGCCAAAAATGGTGACGAAAACATGATACTCACCACATGATGCTACAAAGGCAATATATTCTTGAATGGCCTGCTCTAGTCCTTCAGCTAGATCAAGAATCAAATCCTCTGTAATTCCAACTGGAATTTCAAGGAAATCATTCACAGTTTGCTTGATCAAGTTCATTAGCTCAACAGCGGAATACGCGTACCGCTCGGATTTAGAAATCGCACTCCATGTCTGCAATACAAATTGCAACCGGTTAGTAAACTTAACCACAGATAATTTCAAAGTGGAAAAAAGAAGAGGAAATTGATTTACTTCAGTTTTCTTTGCATTATAAACCAACTTTCTCCCTTTGTTTAGTCTTTCACCTATCCATTGTCCCAAAAGCCTTATTGTGACTGTATCAATTTCATATGGCCTCATTTCTTTGATAACCACTTTGCCTCCATTGGCACACTCTCCGAAATCTTCGACCACTATTTGAACCAAGAACTTTTCGAGTTTCGAAGCTCGTTCTAGTACCCCGACGATCTCGCTGTTCAACATTTTCGTCCCTGCTAAATGTTGCTTCAACACTTCTCCGTAGCATTGGTGCAGTATCACAGCTGCAACACAGGCTGCAGTCGGATGCCATTTCTTCAATATTGGACTAAATAGCTCGCGCTCTCGGGCGGCCAAATCCTCGGTTTCTTTTGCCAGTTGAAGAAGCTCTGCATAAGCATCCCCTCTTCCTCCCATATCATCATTTTTAACATTTTCTTTTTCTATTATCTATAGCAAACAACATAGTCAAGAAATGAGTATAAAAAGAGCATGTAATTAATTGCCTATATGTGTATAAATCACTCACCTTTGCAAAAGCTTTCTTCAGGGAAGATCGAATGTAATGCTCGAAACGAGCACGTGTCGAATCGACACCCGATACATCCCCTTCCGTTTTCTTAATGCATTCAACCAAGATCTTCGTCGACATCAATGCCATAGGTAAAAGATTCTCGGTTCCACCGATATTTCCTCGATTGAAATATTCATGGTAGTTGAGCAATTTTTTCTCTGCCCAATTCTGGATTGCAACCAACATGGATGACAACATCTTCACGTATGTCTCGTCTCGATTATGCAGCTTCCTAGCATCGTTCTCCACTTCCAACAACATAATATACGCCGCACGAAGAAGGTCGGGCTCCATCTGGTTTGTCACGACGTATTGCTCGAAAAGCACCCAAGCAAAACAAGCGTTGTGCATCGGTTTGTTGAGTCCCAACGTAGACCATGTCTTCTTCATCAGTTCCAGCAACTCATCGACCTCATCCAATACTAATGTCTCATCCCTAATACTGAAAATCGACCGAAGGAGAGTTGTGTAGATGTGTACGTTGAGAGGGTACCCGTCGGCCCAATGGCAAGAAGTCGTAGGAGTGCCATTGTTACTTCGCCAACATAATGAAACGATGCAGTTACATAAGGTTCTCATCGTGTCAGAGTTCTTTCCCATGTCGATAGGCTTCGATTCGCCGGATCGGATTATGTTGCGTAGGCGGATCATGAAGGAGTTGGCTTTGTCTATAGGGATAGATGGATACTGGATGAGCCCTGCTTCTAGGATCTTAAGCTGACGTTTTTGCCAAAGATGGTACTCATGTGCATCACTGAATTCAGATGGTTTTAAATACCTTAGAAGCTCAAGTGGTAGGATTATAGTCTCTGATCTCTTTCCAGCCTGTTGCCAAAAAAATTAAAAATGCAGGGTTTAAGTTGCAAATAAACCCTTTGAATTAAATACATTACTTAAAGGATTAATTTACTAAACATCCCAAACTATTACCCTTGTTCTAAGTTGATCCCTAAAGTTCAAAACATGGACATATAATGTAAAAAATGTGATAAAGCTGTCAAAATGCATGTCTACACATGTTATAATTTGATCCACGTGTTTGAGGGCTTCTACTGCAATTAACCCTTATAAATAGAGTTTTAGTAGATAGTGATATTAATAGACATACTTGGCCAACAAGGGTTCTTGTTATAGTCTTCCTGAGCCTATTATCACTTTGTTCCGTCACCTTCATTTGCTGCCTCATAATCTCCGCCGACGTCAAAGGCCGCCGCGGCCACGGAACCGGAGCCGTCGAAAACCCCATTCCAACGCTAGAACCGGTGTGAATACCGCCATGTCCTTGAGATACAAAGGCCGACGTCCCAGACCCCGCACCGCCGCCGCCGCCGATAGGGAAGCCTGTCGAAAACATCGACATCCTCCTAGAAGGCGACTTTTTCAACATCTTTAGACCCAAAGCCTTTTTAACCTTACTCGTTGGGGACATCACCACCCCATTCACTCGCCTGGTCGGTGAACCCGACCCTTGCGATTCATTCCCACTGTGATCATGTGAAGAACATGACGTCGACGTCGACCCGGAAGCATTCCGACCACTTGCAAAACCCGGCGTCGAACGACAAGCCGTGAAGAATATCTCGTAGGCCGCTTCACGGATGTCATCGCAGTCGAGGCCGTCGAGGTGACCGAAAGGCCATTGGAGGTCGACAACAATATCAGCGTCGTCATCGTTGCATTGTCTTTCTTCGAAGACGGAGTTGGCGCTGCCATGAATGGGACGGCGGTCCATGGCGGAAATGAAAACGGGGAAGGGGTATGAGGATGAGGGAGCTCAAACAACCGATGAAAATCGAAGATTCAATGCGTATTTCAACGGGACGGGGAACGGAGTGGAAACGGTTGTGTTTTCCTTTTATAGGGGAAGGAATAACGAAAGAACAGAGATTTTGCCGGCCATGCAATCAGTTTCATGCAATGAAAACGATGATTGATAGGTCGGTAAATTGCACTTAACATAGCAAATATTTTTCATTAAATCCAAGCTGTAATCATTATCTTTCTGTTTCCATATAAAATATTAAGAAAATTAAATCAACTATATTATTTGGTTTGATATTTATTCAGTTTTATTAATTGTGAATTGGTTATTATTTAGCTATAATTATTAAATCAATAACGTTATTAAAATCAAATATTATAAGAGATTAAATTGTTTTATATCAAAGAATAATGATATGTTAAACATTTAAATTCAAAATTTTAAAAATCCAAGAGTTTATTTAATTCATATTAAATGTTTAAACTAGATTGGACTACTATTTATAATTCATCTTATTTGACTTTTTTTAAGAAAGACTGATATATTCATAAGCAAAGTAAAATGATATCGACAACTTCTTGTCATATAAATATAAATATATATATATATATATGCTCGATAAATACATTTATAACTACCATAACAAATATAACAGTGAACGATCAGTGATAATCTGAAGAGCAAGAGCGTAAATAGTTGAGGCAACGACATGTAAACACAAAACATTCCGACGTCCCCAAGAACCAAATATAGAGAAAGAAAATGTGATGAATATCCAAAACAATCAATTCTCCTTTAATTGTAGTCTCATCCAGGATAAATATCTGACAACCAACGAAATGTCATATTCATACGAACGAAGAAACCATACATCTAAAAAACAATAAATCAATAAATTCTATAAAAACTCTTACCAAGAAGAAAACTAATGAAATAAATCTGCACAAAAACCTAAAAGCACCAATAACTATGGAATCCTCTATCAAAAAAAAGCCAAAAGAATACATTATTATAAATACGTAAAATATAACTGAAAATTAATTAAAGCAAACTGCAACCTACGAAAAAAATAATAAAAAGAAGAATAGAAACCACAGGGAAATGATCGAAGAATGCCACTACCACCGTCATTTAAGCAAAGGAATTTTAGGGTTTATTTGTTTGGGGGAAAAATCAATTACGGAATTGGTTTTTTTCGAAATTTTGTGTTTGTTTCACGTAATTTATTTTTCGGAAAATATTTTTCTGTGTTTATTCCACGTAATTCGTTTTTCGGAAAATGTTTTTTTAGTGTTTGGTTGGAGAAAAACTAGTTGGTCAACGTAAAACATTTTCCTGGTCAACAGAATTTCTTTTTTGTTTTCTGGAAAATGACATACGGTCTGATTTTCCGTAAGTCATTTTTCAAACTTTTCACTTCAAAGAATAAATACTAAAAATAATTATATTTTATGAATTTAATATTAATAAAATATTTTAATATCATATTAATCAAAATATTAATTATTAAAATATTTAAAATACATTTATTAATATTTCTAATAATATAATATTATATTTTAATATATATAATATTATATTTTTATTTCAATACAATATACCAATATTAATATTTTTATAAATAAAATTATAAAAATAATATTTAATAATAAATAAATTATTTTAATATTTTAAAAATAATAATATTAAGTTTTATGATAAATAATATTATTTATTATATTTAATATTTGTAATAAATAATTTTTAAAAAACTCATCAACTAGTAGAAAAAAGTTTTAAATAACATCTTCCAAACATCGTAAAACGTTTTCCAGGTGTTTTCAGAAAAATTTAATTTATTTTACAGAAAACGTTTTCCAAAAACGTTTTCCTGAAATGTAATTCATTTTCCAGATTTCAAATTCTAATTATTCATTTTTCAGAATTCAATTTTCAGAAAATCAATTACAGCCAAACAAACATACTTTTAATAACTGTCTTTTAAGTAAATGTAACAGCAACAGAGCACTTGAAAGTAAGTCTCATCTTATTTGACTTAGATGAAAAATTTAAGGTTTACGTCAATTGAGGGAGAATTTCATCTTTAGCTCCTAAAAAGATAGAGAGAAGGTCATCTATATTTTATCATACGAACCAACATAAAATTTTATGTTAGAGGATGAGCTTATAAAATTTTAAGAGTGAACATTTTAAATTTTAAGAGACGAAAATATAATATTAATAAAAAAGCTTAAAAAATATTTAAATTATACAATAATTTAAAATTTGGCTTAATACCCAAATAAATACCTAAATTATTCCTTTTTTTTCTGAATAAGTACATACAGTATTTTTTTTGGATCATCCAGGTGCCTAACGTTACAAACGTGATTGCTTTAGGTTCCTGAGACGTAACGACTGCTAGTTTTCTTCGTTATGTGACACGTGTCATAATCTAATAATTTTAAAATTTATTTAAAAAATATTAAAAATATTATTATATTTATAAAAAACTCTAATTTCTTTTAAATTACAAAAAAGCCTCAAAATTCATAAAATCCTCAAATTCTAACATTAACCCATCGTCACCGCCTTTTTAACCACGACCACCACCACCGACGTAGTCTCTTCCATCATCCTAATTATAAGCTGTCATAGTTGTCGTCAACTGGTCGTCGAAATTGTGTGGGATCGCGATTTTCATTCTAGGGTCTGTGTGGTATAAAATGTCGATTTTTTGTCGACCGTCGACGATCGGTCATGATTTTATAGGGATTTTGGTCATCGGGGAAATGTGAGGTCTTTGTCGACAACTACGGGCGGTAGTTGGCGTGGGTTTAGGGGTGAAATGAAGGTTTTAAAAGTTTTGGGGTTATTTCAAAATTTGTGTTTTATGTTTAAAATATATATATTTTATTTTTTAAAATTTTATATTAAAATTTTAAAATTGTCAGATTGTGACACGTGTCATTTAACGGAGAAAATTAATGTCGTTGACAGCTCGAATATCTAAAATAGTAACTTTTGTATCGTTACTACTTGGATGGTCCAAAAAATAGTGTAAACACCTATTAAAAATATAAATATAGTTTATACGTGTATTTAAATATTAAGCCTTAAAGTTTTTAAAAGAATAACTGTTCCATCACCCTGACCGATCCATGTTTTTCCGCCTCAAATATCAGGTGAGAAAATAGAGTAAGAGGAAATTGTTCCATGTTAGCATAAACTGCCCGAATTATAATAATTTTATTTTATTAATCTATTAACTATTTAATAATGGAATGATTATTTTTCCTTGAACCATTGTATTTGTCAGTATTTTCAACAAAACAATATTAAATTAATCTTTATTATCATTTTATTTTAGATGAAATCATTTTATAATAATCTATTATTACCTTTTTTAATAATTTATTAATTTTTTAGTTAAAATAAAATTTAAAAATTGAGTGATAAAATTTAAAAAATAAAATTTAAGTGATTAAAATATAAATAAAGTAAAATTTAAGAGTTTAAATGCATCACTTACCCTTTTACGATTTGACAAAAGTTTTATGGAGGGTCAAGATTTTAACATCAACGGTCGAGATTTGAAACTATGGAGGGTCGCGTCCGTGCTAAAGTTAGAGGTGAGTACTCAATCGAGTAGAGTCGAGTATATTAAAAATTAAGTTATTCAAGTAGACAATTCCTATTTTATAATTCGGAGTTGACTTGAATTTTTTTCGAGTCGAGTCTATAAAATTCGAGTTGAGTTGAGTCGAGTCAAATTTTTGAGTTTTTGTTTAAATTTAATTGTAAATATTTATAATATTATAATATTAGTTGATTACAATTTAAATGATTTTTTATATATATATATATATATATATATATATATATATATTTCTTCATACTTTTTTCATATGTGATATACATAAATCATGCAGAGTCGAGGGACTTGACTCAAATTTGAGAATCAATTCACTAATTACTAAATATTTTGAGTTATACGAGTTACTATTCGAGTTATTCAAGTTGTATTTCACAACTCAATTTGAACTTGAAATTTTTTTGAGTCGAGTCGAGTTTATGAAATTACAACTCGAAATTAATTCAAGGTGAGATTTTTCAAGTCGAGTCGATAAAATAAGTTTTTCTAGTCAAGGCGAGTATTGTTCACCCTTAGCTAAAGTTGTTGATGTACGGTTGTTAATATTGTCATTTTCTTTGAATAAATTATAAATTGTTTTATTAAATAAAATATTTTTATATTTTATGTTCATTTTATTTTTTATTTTTTAATAGAAGTCGTTAGTCTTATTAAAAGGTGAAATATCCAAAATTACAATAAGGGTTTACAAATCATATAATATTAAAATTAGTCACTTTAGATCATATAAAGACCAAACATAGAAAAGGTTAAAAACCCAACCATAAGTCTCGAACGAAAAATAGATACATAAACAAATCCACTGCATCGGCAAACGAACCACGAAAGGAGATGAAACTATTAAAAAACCACCGAGAATCGCAAATCAAAATCAAAATCAAATGTCATGAGAAATTATCCACAAATGAAAAATATCATATCCAAACTCAATCTGAAGGTCTATAATAGGGAATATTAACAGGATTTCACATCAGTCGTGACGTCATCAAATCTAACCCTGAGAAAACATAAAATAAAAAGATATAGCCAAACGACTGATAAAAAAGACGAAAAACGTACTATAAAGGTAGAGAAAACGTGCCATGAAAACAAAATTATTCTTACTGAAAAAATAAAAAAGAAACAAAGGGAAAAGGGAATCGACGGTCAACAACCAATATCAAAATCGGTATCGCTGCCGGCTAAACAAAATCAAAGAAAAAAGTTATTTAATCCGCATGGACGTGTTAAAGACACATATTACCACGAGCAGTAGCATGAGCCAAGCCGAAACGGACGACAGTGCGCGAGAGTCCCCGTTGTTCTCTATCACTCAACAAGGGAGCGAAGAATACAAGCCTTAAATACCTATTCTCGATAGTGTTTCCAACTCTATGTGGGATTGAAAATTACCAACATTCCCCACTAATACAAAAGAATTATTCTGAAACTCGAAAACAATCCTTCCAGAAAAGCAATAGCGAGATTAGTTTCTTAAGCACTAGTGAACGTATCTTGAACTAGTACATAGTGATTATGAACAATCCTTCTCTTAGATAAGTGAAACTAGTCTTGAACTTTCTAAGATAGGGGTAAACTCATAACACACAACTAACTCGTTCATCCACCTGAGTCCTCGATGTGTAAGATATATATATATATTTGGCCATCTTACCTCAGGATTCTAGTAAGCGTGCTAGACAAATGGCCTTATGTTTTTCATAGAAGGAGGCTAACCCTTCTCACTTACATAGGTTATTTTATCAGATTTATCACGACATAAAACACCCTTAATCGGGCTCTGAAATAATTAAGAGCTTTTACAATAGCTCAACCTCACAAAGGGTATGATACTTTCTTCAAGTTCATTATTAATGAACCACCCAAACTCTGGGATAAAAAGCCATTAAGAATAAATATTCAACCTCATTAATCGATAAATTCGATAAGTCCTTTTCACTAAGACCATCCAAACTCTTGGATTTGAATTTATTAAGAGTTTAACAAACTCAATCTTTTTGTCAGTAAGTTCATTTTTCCTTCTCATTTAGGACTACCCACTCACTCTAGGTTGTGAACTTATTAAGAATATATATTAAACAAAAGTTGGTAAATTCATCAAGTCTTTCTCACTAAGACCACTCAAAGCCTGGACTATGAATTTATTAAGAGCAATTAAGCTCATCTTGGGCATGTATTGTAACATCCCAAAAAACGGACTAGTGACTAAAATGTAAGTTTTTAAAACTTTATGGCCAAATTTAAAGAATTGAAAAGTTTAGGGTCTTAATTATAATAGTTTATTTAGAATTAAATGGCAAAGTGTGAAAGAGAAAAAGGCATAATGGTCATTTAGTAAGGGAATGAATTAAAAATTCATTCCTTGGTATTATATATCCACGTGTATTAAGGGGAGAATGAAGGAAAGAAAATTTTGGAAGTCTAGCTTCTTATTCTTCTTCTTCTTCCACAGTGAGTGCTTGGCTAAAGGTAAGTTGGTATCAAGTTGATTATTCCTTTCATTTTAATGTTGATTTTGATTCTTGTAATGATAAGAAAGCTTAAGGAAGCTAAAAGAGAAGTAGGAACTAAAAGATTTACAAGTTATGGAAGATTAAATATAAGAGGTTTTTAAGTGAATTATTGAGAAAGAGTTAGTAAGTGAAGTTTGAGGTTAAAATTGACTTGTCATCAGTTAGAATAATAAATTTAAAGTATTATAAATGAATTTGGAACATGTTGAATATTTCGTATGATTTTTTAGTTCAAGTGTTATGGTGAGATATTGAAGATTATGATGTGTTCAAGTGATATAAAATGATTTTAGTATAGTTGAATTTGAAGTAATGAAAGGAGTTCAAAGTATGGAGTTTATATAAGTTTTGATAAAAAAAATTTTGCTTAAATGAGTGTATTATGGGCAAGGGGTATCGGTACTGGATGAACACTGCCAATACTCCAAAGTAAATGTATGTGATAAATGGGTCTGGGTATCGATACTGTATGAACAAGATCGATACTGTATGAACAAGATTGATACCATAAGGTAAAAGTGGACTGAATCTTTAAAAAGTATCGATATCGAAGGAGTAGTATCAATACTAGGGGTATCGATACTGTTGAAAACATTTTGATATTTCGATATAACAAATTAAGTTAAATGAATTTTAAGATTTTCCAAATGATTTTCTAAGTATATTCAATATAACTATTCGAATATCAAACCATTACTCCAAATCTTTTAAAGATCATTTTTAATCCTTACTCAAGTGTAAAATTAAGTTTTAATCTTAAAACAATTTCAAAATAATTTTACAAAGTATTTCGAATCATTTCAAAGCCAAAAATTCCAGATTGCTCAGAGGGAACCGATTCCCCCCAAGGGGGTACCGATTCCCCCTGAATGGTTTGGCTCCGAGAATTCCAGTATGCTCGGAGGGAACCGATTCCCCCCCAGGGGGTACCGATTCCCCCCTTGTATAACGGTCGAAATATTTGAATTTTACACTTAGGGAATCAATTCCCCATAGGGGGTACCGATTCCCCCACGCTCCAAGCTGTTTTATTAATTGTTTTCACACTAAAACGGCTATATTATCTTCTTTAATCATCCCCAACGTTCAAAAGTGATTCAAGGTGTATTTAAACAAGTTCTGAAGCCTTTGATCAATAAGAAATTATAGAGAAACAAGAGTGAAAGCATCAAACACCAAGTTTGTGCAAATCAAGCCAATTTTCCTTTCAATATTCATTTTGCTTTCAAAGAACACCATTTGTGCTCATTTGTAATTATTTGTGAGTGTTCTTTCCTTGTTCTAGAATTGTGCAAACATCTTACCTTGTGAGGTTTTCCTTGTAAGTTTGCAAATTTGTAATCTTCTCTTTGGGAAAGAGTGTTCTCAAGAATTGGGGTATATTCTTGAGGGTGTTGTAAGGTTATCTCTTTGGCCTCAAAAGAAAGAACAAATTAGTGAATTTGTTGGAAAATCCTTAGTGTGGATAGCTAAGGTAGTGGACGTAGACTTTGATTGAGAAAGTTGAACCACTCTAAATCGCTGTGCAATTTCTTTCAATTTTCTGCAAAAGCTTCCACCAAAATTTTTATTGCCAATTCACCCCCCTCTTGGCCGATTCCGTCAATCGATTAACTCAACAATTGGCATCAAAGCCTCACTCATTTGAAGGTTTAATCACCTCTTGAGTCGATTCGGGAAGAGTTAAATCGATAAAGATGGCGTCTACTTCCGGTTCATTCTCCATGGAAGAATCCAGACCTATTGACATGCCTCCACACTTCAATGGAACAAATTATCGTCATTGGAAGAGGTGTATGATGATATTCATCAAAGTATTTGATATGGAAGCTTGGATGATAATCAAGAAAGGATATTCCTCTCCTATTAAGAAGGCAAAGAAGTGGAGTGTTCAAGAACGGAAGGAAGCTCAACAAAACTCAAAGGCTATGCACATGTTGTGTTGTGCAATTGATCCTAATGTATATAAAGGAGTTTCTTCTTGTTCAAGTGCCAAAGAAATGTGGGATAAGCTTGAGGAGATCTATAGAGACAAGGAAGAAGAAGAACCAATAAAAGTGATGTCTCTATTAGCTCTCACAGAGCCAAAGGTATCTTCTAACTCAAATATATCAAATTCAAAATCTTTTAATGAGTTACAAGATGCTTATGATAAATTATATTCGGAGTTTGAGACCATGAACTCCAAATACAATAAATTAATTTCTAAATTTATTGCTAAAAATGATCTTCTTTTGAAAGCTAAAACAGACTTGGAAAATCAAAATGAAATGTTGAGAAAGGAGTTAGAGCTTTTAAAAATAAAATCTGAAAACTTTGAAAAAGAAATTTTCAAATTAAACAAACTTCTTCTAGAAATGAAAATGGATTTTGAAAATTAAAATGAAATCTTGAAGAAGGATTTAGAACTCTCAAAAATGAAATTTGAAAGTATTGAAAAAGAAAATTTCAATTTGAAAGATAAGCTTGAATGTTTAACAAGAGAAAAAGAGATCATTCTAAATAATTCATCTAGTTCAATAATGACAATATGTTCACATTGTCATTATCATGGTCATAAGGAACATACTTGTCCTTTAAAGAAAGGAAAACGATTTAAAATGTCCTTTAAAGAAAGGAAAACGATTTAAAATTAGACAAGTATGGGTTCCAAAAGGAACAAGAGGCATTGAAACTAATGTTCAAGGATCCAAAGCAATTTGGATACCAAAATCTACTTAAATGTCTCTTGTAGGTGTGTGAGAGCAATGTTGATAAAGATGATGATATTCAAGATGCTCTAGCCACACATAAAAAGGGAATGGGTAACCTCTAAACTTAATATTTGTATTATTTGGTTGCTCATTTAGTTTATGCATGCATGAGGTTTTAAATGTTGAATTATGTTCTATCTCATGTATGTTGAAAAATATTGTATGATGAACATGGTAATTTTTGGTAATGTTTTATAAACTCTAGTTCATCATATTAATTTTTGGTCAAAATTGTTTTTAAAAAATAATTGATATCTCTTTAACAATTGATATCGATTTTTCAAGAACTTTGGTTTTGCTAAAATTTTGACCTGAAATTTTTCTTAATGTTTATGCATAGATTTTTGTTTAAATATTATAAAGTTTTAATGCATAACATTTTCAAAAACTTTATGCATGTGCTATTAATCTCTATAATCAACATTGCATAATGTTTTATATGTGAATGGGTTAAAAGCATAATCTTTTGAAAAATAAATTTGATAAAAGATACAATGTTTTATTTTAAATGATTGCAAAATTGATTGACATTGCATCTATTTTCGATTATGCTTGTTGGTCATAAAATAGAGATATATACATGGTGCATTTAGATTCTTTTGATATGACTAATTTATGCCTAGTTGCTAAGGATGAGCATGATAGTTGGTTATGGCATAGGAGACTAGGACATGCTAGTATGAGTGTTTTGCAACAGTTAATTCAATGAGACCTAGTAAGAGGGTTGCCTAAGCTTATATTTGATAATGATAAAATATGTGATGCTTGTGCTAAAGAAAAACAAAAGCGAGTTTCTTTTAAATCTATTAATGATGTATCAACTAGTAGAGTTTTACAATTGATTCATTTAGATCTTTTTGGGCCAACTAGAACTACTAGCTTGGGTGGAAAACAATATGCATTTGTCTTGGTAGATGACTATTCTAGATATACTTGGGTTCTATTCTTAAGTACAAAAGATGAAGCATTAGAACATTTCATCACATTTTCAAAAATTATCCAAAACGAAAAAGGTTACTCTATCACTAGTGTTAGAAGTGATCATGGAATTGAATTTGAAAATCTTGGATTTTCTGAATTTTGTAACTCTAACGGTATTAGCCATAATTTTTTAGCACCTAGAACCCCTCAACAAAATGGAGTTGTTGAAAGGAAAAATCGAACTTTAGAAGAAATGGCTAGAACCATGCTTTGTGAAAATAATTTGTCAAAATATTTTTGGGCGAAAGCCACAAATACCGCTTATTATGTTGTAAATCGAGTAATGATTAGGCCAATTTTAAAGAAAACTCCATATGAATTTTTTAAAAAATAAAAAGCCTAACATTAGTTATTTTCATCCTTTTGGATGTAAATGTTTTGTTTTAAACAACGGTAAAGAAAACCTTGGCAAATTTGATGCTAAAAGTGATGAAGGAATTTTTTTGGGTTATTCCTTAAATTCTAAAGCTTATCGTGTATTTAATAAAAGAACTTTAGTTGTAGAAGAGTATATACATGTTGTTTTCGATGATAATCCCCTTCCGAGGAAGGATTCTTGTGTGAATGATGATATAGGTGTTATAAATACAAATGACGTTAGACATGACGTTGGAGAACCATCATCAAAGGAAGAAACGAAAAATGAGGAAACTCATGATCCTCTTGAGAATACAACCATTGAAGAAAGGGAAGTATCTTATCCAAGAGAGTACAATTATGTCAAGGATGGTGAAATTATAGGTGATCCATCCAAAGGGGTAACAACTCTATCTTCTCTTAGAAATATTTGTAATTATGTTGCATTTATCTCATGCATAGAGCCTAAGAATATTAAAGAAGCATTAAATGATGAACATTGGATTATGGCTATGCAAGAAGAGTTAAATCAATTTGAGAGAAGTAAAGTATGGAAATTAGTTGAAAGGCCTAGTAATAAATCTACTGTAGGTACTAGATGGGTATTTAGGAATAAGCTTGATGAGAGTGGTAATATAGTGAGAAACAAGGCTAGACTTGTTGCTCAAGGCTATACTCAAGAAGAAGGCATATACTATGATGAAACATACGCTCCTGTAGCTAGGATGGAAGCAATTAGAATGTTATTAGCATTTTCATGTTTCAATGAATTTAAATTATATCAAATGGATGTTAAAAGTGCATTTTTAAATGGGTTTATAAAAGAAGAAGTGTATGTGGAACAACCTCCAGGTTTTGAAGATTCAAATTTTCCGGATCATGTTTTAAAATTGACAAAAGCTCTTTATGGTTTAAAGCAAGCTCTTAGAGCTTGGTATGAAAGATTGTCAAATTTTTTAATTGAAAAAGATTTTTCAAAAGGGAAGGTTGACACTACATTGTTTCTAAAGCATAAAGGTAAAGATTTATTAGTAGTTCAAATTTATGTTGATGATATAATATTTGGTTCTACTAATGATGTTCTTTGCCAAGAATTTTCTAAGCTAATGCAAAGTGAATTCGAAATGAGCATGATGGGGGAGCTCTCATTTTTCTTGGGACTCCAAATCAAGCAAAGAAAAGATGACATCTTCATCAATCAAGCTAAGTACGTCAAAGATATGCTCAAGAAGTTTGGACTGGAAAATGGGAAACCTCATGACACTCCAATGAGCTCTTCAACAAAGCTTGACTTAGATGAAGGAGGTAAATGTGTAGATGTCAAATTATATAGGTCAATGATTGGCTCTTTGCTTTATCTAACCGAACATTATGTTTAGTGTTTGCTTATGTGCTAGATTTCAATCATGTCCTAAGGAATCACATTTACTAGCTGTTAAGAGAATCTTTAGATACCTTAAGGACACTCCTAGTTTAGGACTTTGGTATCCTAGAGACTCTAGCTTTAGCTTGCATGCTTTTTCTGATTCGGATTATGGAGGATGCAAATTAGATAGGAAAAGCACCTCCGGTACTTGCCAATTCCTTGGAAATATGCTAATTTCTTGGTTTTTCAAAGAAACAAAATTATGTTGCATTATCTACCACTGAAGACGAATACATTTCAGCTGGTAGTTACTGTGCACAAGTTTTATGGATGAAACAAAAACTTTTTGATTATGGAATTGAAGTAGGTACCATTCCTATCAAGTGTGACAATACTAGTGCTATTTGTCTCACTAAAAATCCCATCCAACACTCTAGAACTAAGCACATTGAAATAAGACATCACTTCATTAGAGACCATGTCACTAAGGAAGATGTAGTTCTAGAATTTGTTGATACTTTGCACCAATTAGCGGATATCTTTACAAAACCCTTAGACAAGGAAAAATTTTGGACACTTAGGAGAGAATTAGGTTTGACCAACCTATCTTCACTTAGTGTTTAAAATAATTTTAGCACTTTTAATAATAAATGAAAAATGCTTATAATAGTAATTTTTGATTGCATTCATTGCTATTAGTTAGGGGGAGTTTATGATTCTTAATGAAAAATTAATTTAAGTTCAAATATCGTTTAAAGATTAGTTTAATTATTTGAACATGATTAATTTTTAATATATGAGTTGCCAATACCACTAGAGGAAATTAATTTAGCATTTTGAGTGTTTAAAATCGGATTTTAGCATTTTGGTGCAGAGGGAATCGATCCCCCCATGAGGGAACCAATTCCCCTTTTGAAGGGGAACCGATTCCCCCCACAGGGGAATCGATACCCCCTGGGGTTCTGGTTATACACGGCAGAACCCTTCAAAATCCTCAAAAATCCTCTCCTTTCTCTTCCGCCGTTCCCTCTCAACTCTCTCCCTATCTCCATTCTTGCCTCAAATCATCGATTTTAAATCGGAATTCACTTCAAATATTATCTCCTAAACTTGCAATCATCATTAAAATCGTGCAAACAACATCAAAATCCACTCAATCTCATCCTTAAAGGTAAAATTTTCTAAACTCACTATTTTATTGATTTTGAACATAGGACTAGTTTTAATTAGTTCTAGGATGAACTTTAGATCGAGCATTGATTGTTTAGTGATTAGAAACTAGATATTACAACCAATTTCATCAAAAACACAAGAATTTTCCAAAATTTTTTAAAATTTTCGAAATTAAAAAAATGTTAATTTTCAAATTATTGTGTTTTGATTAAATTATGTTGTTGTTATGAAAACTATACGTATATTATTTCTCAAAACCATATTTTTCAAAAGTTTTTCAAAAACTTTGCCCATTAGGATTGATTTAGAGAACCTTGAAATATTGAGGACTCAATTGAGTTTTGGGATTGATTGAATTGCATACATGTGTTTTCTAAATTGCAGCTTATCAATTCTATTCCGATTTCCTAAACCATGTCCAATCCTAAACGTGCTAGGTCATCATCTAGTCGCTCACACCGTCAACCAAATCCACCTCAAAATCCTCCTCCTATTCCAATTTCTAATCCTAATCCCATTGATCATAACTTGACTATCCAAAATTCATGTTTCAATCATCCTGGTCCTAGAAATCATCGTTTTTGGTATTATCAATATTTCGATTCTTACAAAATCCGGGAAGATCGTATTCCTTCTCGTCAAGCTATGTTAGCTATCAATTTTAAATATCTTCCTCTTTTACAAGAGTGGAAATTTGATAAACTCTTTGACCTTGAACCCATCGTTTACCATCAACTTGTTCGTATTTTCTATTCTAATGCCGTTTGTGTTAAAAACCAAACTGAAACTGAAACCATAGGAATTCGTTCCTACCTCCTAGGACAATTCTTATATATTGACTCGGCTTACATAGACAATACATTCGGATTAGATAATGATGGTATTTCAAATGAAAAACAGGTTTTAGGATCTCGTTATAAAAGAAGGGATAGTGTAAGTGTCTTAGACCTTCATGAACGTTTTCTTCATCTTATGATTTCTTGGTGGTTTCGACCATCCGGAGGTCATTATTCTACTGTTAGAGCCTTAGATATTTGGTGGTTACATTGTTTCGAAAATAATATTAAAATTAACCTACCTCATATTATTTTTACTGAAATTGTTGAAACCGTAAATCTTGTTCCTAACAAGAAACTCTATTCATCTCTTGTTTACGGTTGCATTTTGAGTAATCTGTTTTCCAAAGCCGGGCTTAGAGTCGGTCTAGATGTCGTTTTCCCCTTAAAAAACAAATTAACCTTCTTTCTTTAACAAGAGCGGGATGGATTAAGGATAAGGAAACCGATGAATGGGTTCGATCTTCTGCAAATACTCCGGGAGCTAGTTCTTCACAAGCTCCACCCGAAGCTGACGAAGATCTCGAGCTTGAGCAATTAATGTGAGACATCGATGAAGCCGAAGATGAGCCTGAGCAGCCCGAAGAGCAAGCACAACAAACGCATCAAATGCCTCCATATTTTTAATCCTTTATGGAGACATTCGATTTTTGATACGCTACCATGGATTCACACTTTTCTTCTATAGAGTCCCACTTATCCACAATGGGAGCTCAACAATTAGAAATTCTTCGGGAGATGCGTGCAAACAATGAAGCAACCAACGCGCGTTTTAATGACGTCACTCACGAAATGGCCGCTATGCGAGCTCGTTTTCCTCCTACTGATCCTGATATGTGATTCTTTTTTTTTCTTTAAACTCCAAACTTATTGTTTTAACATTTTGAATATTTTGGAATGTTTGAATTTGTGGATTGATTAACTTTGAATTTGTTTGTATTTATGAATGGTTAGAAATTATCTATTTGGTGTGATTAAATTTATTCATTATTGCATCATTTACTTCATGATTAGATATATGACCAATTTTGTCATTTCACATTAACTATGAATATTGATTATGAAACTAATGGCTAACGTTTCTCTTGCTTGTGATCTTAGCAGCTTAAAATATAATCAAATGGCTAAATGATTTCAAAACCTTGTTTAATTCTTTAAAATGTCTTTTTGATTTAACAAAAAGGGGAAGAAATGTTAAATGTGCTTTTTAAATGATAAATGGGAGAAGTGTTAAAGTAAGGGGGAGTAATTTCAAAACTTGATTTCAAAATCTCAAAATCTTAAAATTACTAAAATGTTTTGTTATATCAAAAAGGGGGGAGATTGTTGAAAACATTTTGATATTTCGATATAACAATTTAAGTTAAATGAATTTTAAGATTTTCCAAATGATTTTCTAAGTATATTCAATATAACTATTCGAATATCAAAACATTACTCCAAATCTTTTAAAGATCATTTTTAATCCCTACTCAAGTGTAAAATTAAGTTTTAATCTTAAAACAATTTCAAAATAATTTTACAAAGTATTTCGAATCATTTCAAAGTCAAAAATTTCAGATTGCTCAGAGGGAACCGATTCCCCCCTAAGGGGGTACCGATTCCCCCTGAATGGTTTGGCTCCAAGAATTCCAGTATGCTCGGAGGGAACCGATTCCCCCCCAGGGGGTACCGATTCCCCCCTTGTATAACGGTCGAAATATTTGAATTTTACACTTAGGGAATCGATTCCCCATAGGGGGTACCGATTCCCCCCACGCTCCAAGCTGTTTTATTAATTGTTTTCACACTAAAACGGCTATATTATCTTCTCTAATCATCCCCAACGTTCAGAAGTGATTCAAGGTGTATTTAAGCAAGTTCTGAAGCCTTTGATCAATAAGAAATTATAGAGAAACAAGAGTGAAAGCATCAAATACCAAGTTTGTGCAAATCAAGCCAATTGTCCTTTCAATATTCATTTTGCTTTCAAAGAACACCATTTGTGCTCATTTGTAATTATTTGTGAGTGTTCTTTTCTTGTTCTAGAATTGTGCAAACATCTTACCTTGTGAGGTTTTCCTTGTAAGTTTGCAAATTTGTAATCTTCTCTTTGGGAAAGAGTGTTCTCAAGAATTGGGGTATATTCTTGAGGGTGTTTTAAGGTTATCTCTTTGGCCTCAAAAGAAAGAACAAATTAGTGAATTTGTTGGAAAATCCTTAGTGTGGATAACTAAGGTAGTGGACGTAGACTTTGATTGAGAAAGTTGAACCACTCTAAATCGCTGTGTAATTTCTTTCAATTTTCTGCAAAAGCTTCCACCAAAATTTTTATTGCCAATTCACCCCCCTCTTGACCGATTCCGTCAATCGATTAACTCAACAGATACCATTGAGCAAGTATCAATACCGTTTTGAAGATGAATTCCATAATCGAAATTGGGTATCGATACTGAAGTATAGTAACGATACCATAGTATAGAAGTATCGATACTATACCTTTGGTACCGATACTACTCATATGGAAATTGTGTATTAAGTACTTTGTATATCTTATGTTATATGCGATTGATTAATAATGACTCAAATTAAGTCATTCATATTGGTTATATGTATTTTGTAGATATTGAATAAAGGCAAGTACTAGATGAGTCGATGAGATAAGATCAATCAAATGAGAATTCAGAATATTGCTTTAACTAGTGAAGCCCAGGTGAGTGCATACTATTATTATGTATATTTCTATATGGAAAGTAGAATTGCGATAAGTGTATTTTCCCTGTTTTGAATATATGAATGCATGAATAAAAGTATAGTTATGACTTTGTGCTATATGATTATGCATTGCTGGTATTATATATTATGTGATATGTATATGTTATATAAGTTATATGGTAATGAACTATGTGACTATATGAAAAATGTGATATATATTATGTGACAATAATCTATATGTTATGTGATCTATGTGAGTATATGAGAATATGATATAAGCTATGTGAAACTGAATTAAGTGAACATATGAAACTAGAATATAAGCCATGTGACAAGATCTATGTGATTACATGAATATAAAATATAAGCTATGTGAAAGTGATCTATATGACTATATGCCTATGTGATGATTATGTGAACATATGACATGTGAATATGAATCGTGTGAAAATGTTCTACGTGTAAGTGAATCACGTGATTATATGAATATGTGAAATGATGTAAATGGTAAAGCCCATGTTATGTGATATGAGAGCTAGGTGTATAATTGTCATGCCAAGAGTCAAGGGTTCTACGCCGTCCTTTGAAACATATATGTGGTCCTTCGGAACATATATGAGGTCCTTCGGGACATATATTTGATCCTTTGGAACATAAATGTGGTCTTACAGGACAATTCTATGTGGTTCTTCGGGACAATTCTACGAGGTCCTTCGGGACATATATGTGGTCTTTCAGGACAACTTTATATGGAACTCAGTGAAAATTATACGAGCTATGGTGACAACATTTGTGCACAACCTCAATTCACTCACATACCTTAAGTTCTCAGAAGTGTACATGGGCTATTAAAAGAGATAACATAAATAAATTGTATGTGATGATATGTGTGTTGCTTTGTGAAATGTCTTATATGATGTGTATAAATGATAAGTACAAGATTATATGCTTAAAGGAATTAATGATAATAATATGGATAATGATAATAATGTTGATGATGATATATGTGCATGTATATATTTTTTATATGAAATTTTATATGGTTTTGTATGATAATATTATATGAAATGTTTATAAATTGTTAGGTAGTTAAGTTTCCATTATATTTTTATATGTCTCACTAGGTCAACAACTTAGCATGTGAGTGTTTCACACGTAGGTTCTGAAAAGAAAGAGGAGCAAGGATAGGCGAGATAGGTCAGCTTCTCTTTTCCAAAGATCATATCAGAAAAGAATTTGAATCATATGCATTTGTTAGAATGAATGCAGATGGTATGTAATAAGAGAATTGAGCAGATTATGCTCTGATTGGTTTTGTAAAACAATATGATTGTATTTAATGTAAACTATTCAATTTATTTGAATATGAAATTGAAGTTTTAGCTATTTTTGTAAAAGTAAACGATTTGAAAAGTCAATGTAACACCTCAGACTCATATTTGGGTCGAATACGGGTTGGGGTGTTACATTAAATGATATCAGATCTAAGGTTTAGATGATTCTACGCTTAAACCGAAGATAAATGAGTTTTAAAATGTGTACATGCCAACAAAAAGGAAAATTTTCTGATCTGATTGTGTAAGGAGTGTGTTGTCTTGTTATTAGAAAGGATTGTTATGTTATATTAAAAGTATGATCATAAGAGTTTTGAATTGAAGTGAGTGGTGATATTTAATGATAGACCTTATGGTAGTAACAACCACCTGCCCTGGCCACGCAAGGTGAAAAGTGAATACCTCAGGGAGTGCCTGTAGAAGGAGTAAAAAGGTTAGAAACACCCGAGTTCAAGAATGAAATTGAGGAAGGTCATGTTGTTGCAGACCTTTGGTTAAATGATGTGAAGATATTGTTGGAGGGTCTCCCCTGTTCTGAAGTGGAGAAGTTAGATGAAGTAGTTTAGTTACTACGTGGACAAGCTAGAGTATAGTGAACAGTTGTTATCATGAGAAAGTTAAAAGATCAAGTGACGTGGTTATTGTTTTTAGAAGAGTTCAAGAATAAAGACATCGGAGACAAGTTTATAAGATAAATGAAGCCAGAGTTTATAAGTTTGAAACAGGGGAATCGTACCGTGTATGAGTAAGAGTGCAGGTTTGATAAGTTGAGAAAATTGTTGTTGAGTTATTCTGACTAAAAATGATGTATATGATTGGTTTGATGAGGACTTGCGCCCTAGATTGAAAGAGTTGGTGTTGACTAACATGGTTATGTGATGGAAAGTGTATAAAGTTAAAAGATTTGAAGAAAATATCATATTGACCTTATCAAGTATGGTGTGGATTTGTGTATTGTTGTGTATTTAAACCATGTAGATGTGATGTAGTTAAGGAGATAAGGATTCATATATTTGAAGGAAGCTAAGGATGTAGTAGAAAAGTTTGAGATGATAAACATAATATGTGTTTTGTAATTAGAATAAGGATTTTTACAATAATAAGGTTTTGTGCAAGTAGTGTTGACTATCAAAGTTATGAAGATGTGATAAAGATTGGTAATCAGAGATAAGTAAATGTGATATGAAAAGAGTATGAGAGCATGAAAGAAAAGATATGATCTATGTTACAAGGAGATTTTCAATTGTGAAGGAATCAATATCTAAGGAAATTAAATGCTGGAGTTTAAAGGATCAAGTGTGATAATGGTTATATTGAGGTGAGCATTTCTTAGAAAAGTACGTAAGGTTATATGAAAAGATTGTTTTATTTTGAAAGATATATGTCTTAATCATATCTGATGAAGATTTAAGGTTGTGTTTTTTGATCAAGTAGACATAGCCAGAGAGACATAAGAATTTATTTATATGTATTAAGGAAGTTTAAGATATAGTCGAATGATTATATTCTCTTTGATCAAGTTGTTAAGGACATGTATGTTATTTTTTAGATGATAATAGAATAAAGGTTTGGTTTATGTTGCAAAGTAATTAGAGAATGAAGAAGAAATTCACTGACTCATGATCTTGAATGGAAAGGATTGGGGTTACTGTCTACATGATGAGTGACATTATATGGAGTTATGAAGGTCGAATGCAAGTGAAGAATTGAAGGAGTAAAAAAAGGCAAGTCTATTAACTGTAAACAAGAAAGATTAAAGTAGATGAAGTAACATGAAAATATTAGAAGATATGTGTAGACAATATTCTTATCCATTTGTGCAGTGAAAATTCGAGGACGAATTTTCTTAAAGGGGGAGATTTGTAACATCCCAAAAACTGGACTAGTGACTAAAATGCAAGTTTTTGAAACTTTGTGGTCAAATTCAAATAATTGAAAAGTTCAGAGTCTTAATTAGAGTAATTTGTGTAAGATTGAATGGCAAAGTGTAAAAGATGAAAGGGCATAATAGTCATTTAGTAAGGTAATTAATTAAAAATTCATTCATTGGTATTATATATCCACATGTATTAAGGGGAGAAAGAAGGAAAGAAAAATTTGGAAGTCTAGCTTCTTCTTCTTCTTCTTCTTCTACCGCGAGTGCTTAGTTAAATATAAGTTGGTCTCAAGTTGATTATTCCTTTCATTTTAAAGTTGATTTTGATTCTTGGAATGATAAGAAAACTTAAGGAAACTAAAAGAGAAGTAGGAACTAAAAGATTTGCAAGTTATGGAAGATTGAATATAAGAGGTTTTTAATTGAATTATTGAGAAAGAGTTAGTAAGTGAAGTTTGAGGTTAAAATTGACTTTTCATCATTCAGAATAAGAAATTTAAAGTGTTAGAAATGAATTTGGAACATGTTGAATATTTGGTATGAATTTCGAGTTTAAGTGTTATAGTGAGATATTGAAGATTATGATGTGTTCAAGTGATATAAAATGGTTTTAGTATAGTTGAATTTGAAGTAATGAAAGGAGTTCAAAGTATGGAGTTTATATAAGTTTTGATAAATTTTTGGGTTAAATTAGTGTATTTTGGGCAAGGGGTATCAGTACTAGATGAACAGTACCGATATTCTAAAGTAAATGTATGTGATAATTGGGTTTGGGTATCAGCACTGTATGAACAGTATCGATACCATAAGGTAAAAGTGGGCAGAATCTTTAAGAAGTATCGATACCGAAGGAGTAGTATCAATACTAGGGGTATCGATACCATTGAGCAAGTATCAATATCATTTTGAAGATGAATTCTAGAATCAAAATTGGGTATCGATACTAAAGTGTAGTATCGATACCATAGTATATAAGTATCGGTACTGTACCTTTGGTACCGATACTACTCATGTAGAAATTGTGTATTAAGTACTTTGTATATCTTATGTTATATGCGATTGATTAATAGTGACTCGAATTAAGACATTCATATTGGTTATATGTATCGTGTAGATATTGAATGAAGGCATGTACTAGACGAGTCGATGAGATAAGATTGATCAAGTGAGAATTCAAAATATTGCTTTAACTAGTGAGGCATAGGTGAATGCATACTATTACTATGTATATTGTTATATGGAAAGTAGGCTTGCGATAAGTCTATTTTCTCTGTTTTGAATATATGCATGCATGAATAAAAATATAGTTATGACTTTGTACAATATGAATATGCATTGTTGGTATTATATGTTATGTGATATGTATATGTTATGTGATATGTATATGTTATATAAGTTATATGGTCATGAACTATGTGACTATATGAAAATGTTATATATATTATGTAACAATAATCTATATGTTATGTGACATATGTGAGTATATGAGAATATGATATAAGCTATGTGAAACTGAATTAAGTGAACATATGAAACTAGAATATAAGCTATGTGACAAAATCTATATGATTACATGAATATAAAATATAAGCTATATGAAAGTGATCTATGTGACTATATGCCTATGTGATGATTATGTGAACATGTGATATGTGAATGCGAATCGTGTGAAAATGTTCTACGTGTAAGTGAACTACATGATTATATGAATATTTGAAATGATGTAAATGATAAAGCCCATGTTATGTGATATGAGAGCTAGGGGTATAATTGGTATACCAAGAGTCAAGGGTTTTACGCGGTCCTTCGGGACATATATGTGGTCCTTTGGAACATATATGCGGTCCTTCGGGACATATATTTGGTTCTTTGGAACATATATGTGGTCATACGGGACAATTCTACGAGGTCCTTTGGGATAATTTTATATGCCAGTCAATGCAAATTATATGAGCTGTTGTGATAGCATTTGTGCACAACAATGCACTCACATACCTTAAGTTCTGAGAAGTGTACATAGGATATTAAAAGAGATAACATAAATAAATTGTATGTGATGATATGTGTGTTGCTTTGTTAAATATCTTATATGATGTGTATAAATGATAAGTACAAGATTATATGCTTAAAGGAATTAATGATAATAATATTGATAACGATAATAATATTGATGATGATATATGTGCATGTATATATTTGTTATATGGTTTTGTATGATAATATTATATGAAATTTTTATAAATTGTTAGGTAATTAAGTTTCCATTATATGTTTATATGCCTCACTAAGTCAACGACTTAGCGTGTGATTGTTTCACACGTATGTTCCGAGAAGAAAGATGAGCAAAGATAGGCTGGACATGTCAGCTTCTCCTTTCCAAAGATCAGATCAAAAACAATTTGAATCATATGCATTTTGTTAAAATGAATATAGTTGGCATGTAATAAGAGAATTGAGAAGATTATGCTCTGATTGGTTTTGTAAAACAATATGATTGTATTTAATGTAAACTATTCAGTTTATTTGAATATGAAATTGAACTTTTGGTTATTTTGTAAAAGTAAACGGTTTGCAAAGTCAATATAACATCTCGGACTCATATCCGGGTCGAATACGGGTTGTGGGTGTTACATTTACATTACTCATCATAGGTATAGATGTAACACTCCAACCCGTACCCGACCCGGATACGAGTCTGAGATGTCACACTAACTTTTAAAACCTTTATTCTTGTAAAATATCAGAACATTTGAACTCTTTTAAAGAAAATACGATCATATATTGTTTAATTGTGTTTGTTATAAAATTTTGAGGTAAAAACATATTAATGAATAGTAAAATAGGGTATTAATAGTAATAAATAGTACTGTGAACAATATTATGAACAGTGCCCAAATGTTAAAATTTTCCAGATTGTCAGAGGGAAACCGATTCCCCTGCTACAGGGAACCGATACCCTGCTATAGTACTGCTACAGTACTTCCATTAAATACGTATAAATTTATAAAAATCTAAGGTTTCATCCGTATAAAATTTTCATTTACATATACACATTTAAAACATTAGAAAATTCAATCATATGATTTTACAAAACTGATTAAAACATATCGGATTCAAATCTTTGTTTACATGCCAACCCCTATAAGTATTACAAAATACATACTAGTAACTTCTTTTCTGATATGATCTTTGGAAAGGAGAAACTGACCTGTCTTGCATAACTTTTATCAATCTTCCTCTTCTCGAAACCTACGTGTGAAACAATCACACGCTAAGTCATAGACTTAGTGAGGCATATAAAACATGTAATAAAACTATATAACATTTCATATAATAAAATGCATACATATACCATCATCATCATACTCTCTATTTATCATATGACTTTGTACTTATCATTTATGTATATCGTATAACACATATAACATCATACAATTCATGTAATATATTTCATATCACCATAAGCATATACATCATAGGTATTGTATTTGTTATTGTCTCTTTATTAGCCCATGTACATTACTGAGAACTTAAGGTATTTGAGTACATTGAGGTTGTGCACAAATGTTGTCACCACAGCTCATATAAATTGTACCAAAGTGCCACGTAGAATTTTTCCCGAAGGACTGCGTAGAATTGCACCGAAGTGCCACGTAGAAATGCACCGTAGTGCCATTTAAGATTTGTCCCTATGGACCACATATAAATTCCTTAAGAATCATATACATATACCAAGGATCAAGTAGATGTCTCAAAAGACCTCATACATGTTCCAAAGAATACATATATGTCCCGAAGGACCACGTAGAATTATCCCGAAGGACCGTGTAGACCCTCGACTCTTGGCATACCAACTATACCTCTAGATCTCATGACACATAACATGGGCATTATTTGTTCATATTTAACACTTATTCATATCGACACATAGTTCACTTACACGTAGAACATTTTCATATGATTCATGTTCACATGTCACATAGCTTATACCTTGTTCTTATGTCTTCTCATAGACATATATTCTTTCTCACGTAGTCACATAGATCCATATCATATAACATATATTACATGTGCATGTAATCATATAAATCGTATCATATAACTTATATTATTTCTCATGTGTTCATGTAATCATGCATGTCCTATTTTGTTCACATATGTTTATATATACATCATATAATCCTTTCCTATAGTTCATATTTTATTTTCACATATGGCATATCACATAAATCACATAGCACATATAAGCACATATCAGTTCATATAATCAAGTATACATACATTTCATGTCATTCACATCCTTATAATCAATACTCCATACACTATAACTATTGGAAATAGACTTATCAAAAGTCCAATTCGTTATAACAATATAAACTAAAATGCACTAATAAGAATCATATCAATCATATAACATTTTAGGAGTCACTTATTACCATAGTAACTCTGTCACTGGCTCATCGCAAGCCAATGTTTTTCGATAGCATAAGTACAATTAAATTGCACTCACCTTAGCCTTGCTTTGATTCAATCCTAATCAGAACCCTAAACCTTAAACTTGATGTTAATAACTTAAGCCGGTTCAATGAACCAAAATTTCATTTTTCATTTAGGGGGAATTGATACCCCCAGGGGGAATCTGTTCCCCCTGCACATACTGGAATTTTTGTTCAAGAGGGGGTATCGATACCCCTTCATAGGGTACCGATTCCCTATGCCCAGAAATTCTATTTTAAGCCCGAAAATCATCAATTCTTCACTCAATTCTCCTATTTTAAACCCCTATCATGTCATTAAACCCAACCACCATTACTTAAACAAACTTATATCCATGAAAACCATCTTTAACCTCAAAATCCTATCACTCATATGTAATTCAAGAATCATACTCAAATTTCAATATGTTCTAAATACAATTCTAACACTTCATATTCCTTAATTAGCATGATGACAAGTCAAATTTAACTTCAAATTTAACTTATCAACTCTTTTCCATAAATTCAATTAAAAACCCATTTTCTTTAATCTCTTATAACTTCTTCATCTTTTGATTATAAGACAACTTAAGCTCTCCTTAAGCCTAGTTATCATCTAATGATCAAAACCCAACTTAAAATTCAGCTAATAATCAAAAATTAAGAAATCTTACCTTTGCTCTCTTGCTCACGATGGAGAAGAAGAAATGAAGAAGAAGAAGATAACTTCCCCCTTTCCCCACGTGATTCATTCATATATAGGAAAAAAAATTTCTTTCCTATCAAATGGCCATTTTGTCATCTCATTCTTTTAATAATTACTAATAACCCTTCAGGAATTATTTTTAAATAAGTCATTGACTATTCAACTTTTCCACTTTAATCATCAAATTCTAAAATTTTACAATTTAGTCACTAACCCGTAGTTTGGGATGTTACAAATCTCCCCTCCTTTTAAGAAAATCCATCCTCAAATTTTCCTTTCCCACATTAATAAGAACATATCTTCTAATATTCTCATGTTGCTTCCTTTCCTTAATCTTTCCTGTTTATCGCTAACATACTTATCTTTTTCCCTTACTCAATTCTCCATATACATTCGACTTTTATAAATCCATATAATGACATTCATTATATAGACAATACTCTAATCCTTACTACTCAATATTATGAATCAATTGATTTCCTTCATCATTCTTTAATCGCTTTACACCATAAACCAAATCTTTACTCATTCCTTAATTCTTGTATGTACTACAATACGCAAAAAAAATCTTTTCATATAATCTCACGTACTTGTCTAAGGAATAATCACCCTTTTATAACAAAAGGTGCTAACTTAATTCAATCCTTCAATTACCTTTTTCTTTTATACATCTATATCATACCCCTTATCATATAAATAGTAACATCAATTCTTATCACTCAAAATCCAAAATCATTCACTTTCCTCATAAGTCTCTAATTACCAACTTTTATTCTATCATTATTTATCTACATCTTAACTTCCTTAATACGTATGAATCATTCTTTATCTCTCTGTACACGTCCACTTGACCAAGAAACATAATCTTAAATCCTCATTACAGATGATTAATACATACACTTTGCCAAAATCCAACAATTTTTCATATAGTCTTATGAACATTTTTTTTCTATACTAACTCATACTTTATACCTGATCATAATTCTTGTCATACTTGAGCTTTTAAACTTCATCATTTAATTTCCTTAGTTTTTCATTCCTTCAAAAATCCAAATCTCCTTACAACCTATGTCATATCTTTTTCTCAGACTCTCATACTCTTTTCATATCACTTATACTTATCTCTGATTATTGATCTTCATCGCATCTTCGTAACTTTGATAATTCCCTTTATTTATACAAAACGTTTTCCTTTACCATCTCATATACTGATAATTTCTTTCAATCTTATAACTCTATCACCTTTACTCTTACAATTGTTCAATTTAGGCCACATGCCCTAATCAATTAATCATATACCCCTTTTCCAATCAGAATTATCTCAACAATAGTTTACTTAACTTATCAAATCCACATTCATTCTCATGCATCATGAAATTTTATTAGTTCACACTCAACATTTCAACGTCTTTTATCTTATAAAATAATCACTGATGTACCTATTTCTTTAAACTCCTTCCGAAACAATATTCACATTAATGAATCTTCCATTATTCCCATTATAACATTTATTTACCTTATTTTAGCTCAACCGCATAGCAACTAAATTACTTCATCTAATTTTTCCAATTTAAGATAGTGGAGATTCTCTAACATTGTTCTGTTGCACATTCTATTTTCTGAACACAATCCTTAACTTTTGAACTAGGATACAACCCTTATCAATCCAAATCATATACATTCTTTTCCATCAAAATTTTCCTCAACCATATCTTACTCAATTTTTTTTAAAACTCGAACTCTTACTCACACACAATACTATTCCTCTATTTCAAAATCAAACGTTATAATTTGCTTTGTCTTATAAACCGATTGCCAATATACTAATTCTTAAACTTTTCTTATCAATCCTCAGCTTTACTCAACCATATGAATCCTCACTTCATTTTTATCACATTATTATGGTCAAAATATACAATTATATCCAATACATTTTTCATCACAAAATCTTGTTAGCCAATGCTAACTCTTTCCTTATAAAGTATAAACTCTTATCATATCCATACTCTTACTGATATACAATACTATCTACACGTCTACTATTCCTTTTCTCATACCACCTCTTCAATAAATCTTTCATGCTATCATGTACTTCACTTCATTACTTTAATTCTTTCATTACCCCTTTTTCCCTTATACTTTTTCATTCCTTTCATATCATGTCCTTTATACTCACATGCTCTTGTATATCACATATATTTATCCTAACTATCACTCTTTATCATATTTTCATAAATTTGATAGTCATCTTTACTTGCACATAACCTTATTCTTTATCATTCTTATACTTGTGTTTTCTCCACTTGTTTCAACAATTACCCGATCTCAATACTCATATCATCCCTTTAAAATAATTTTCCTACTTAAATTTTCATAACTTCTAACAGATCTTTTAACCTAATTAACAAAGGTTGTCTCTAACCCTGACTTATTAACAATTAACTCCTTGTTTAATCTTTCAAGATCAAGCCCTACTGCTTGAGTCTGTCGGACTCTCATCTGATTTGATTCTCTGGCGGAGAATACAACTAATTCATATCTGATTTAAAGTTGAAAACCAGAATCTCTATCTTTCTTTGATGGTGCTTAACTCTATAAAGCATTAATTCTCTTAATCATCTAATATTTTTATTCTCCAATCCTTTCATTTTGAGCTCTCTTTAAAGCTTTAACGCAATTAACCATTTCTTAAAATGAGAACAAATTCAAAACCAGTAACACTTTTTTTAAATTTAAGGCGCAAGCCCTAAACAACCAATTACATGTATCTTTTTTTATCCTTCTTAATCAGAATCAACTCAACAATAAATATGCTTAACTTATTAAACTTATACTCATACAAATGTATGTATAGTTCCATTGCTTCAAGCTAATATATTCGAGCTTCATTTGTCTTATGAACTAATCATTCATGTACTTATTCTTGAATTCTTCTACAAATGATAACCACATCACTTGATCTTTTAATATTCTTATGGTGACATTTGTTCACCATACTTCTAGCTTACCGACATAGTAACGAAACTACTCAATTTAACTTCTCCACTTTGGAGAAATGAAAACATTCTAACATTATCTTTCTATCATTTAATCAAATTTTCATAACAATTGAACATTTCTCAAATTCACCCTTAAACTCGAGTGTTCTCAAATCTTTTCGATACATTCATTATATGAATTATAGAAGTATAAAATTAAAAACACATCATAATATCATTTATCATCATGAAACATTCTCTAATCTTGTACATGCACGCCCTGAGGTTTTTCGCTCTTCTCCTTGCATGGCCAGGGCAGGTGAATGTTATTACCTTCAGTCTATTATCTTATGTTTCACTTTGGAAACTCTTATAATCATACATCTAATATAACATAACATTTTAACTCTATTATCAAGACAGTATACTCCTTACACTATCAGATCAGAATTTTTTTCACTTTAAGTTGGCATGTATACTTTTAAAAACACTTTTGACTTTGTTTTTAGCCTAGAATCGGCTAAACCGTAGCTCTGATACCATTAAATGTAACACCCCAACCCGTACCTGACCCAGATACGAGTCTGAGATGTCACATTAACTTTTAAAACCTTTATTCTTGTAAAATATGAGAACATTTGAACTCTTTTAAAGAAAATACGATCATATATTGTTTAATTGTGTTTGTTATAAAATTTTGAGGCAAAAACATATTTATGAATAGTAAAATAGGGTATGAACAGTACTGTGAACAATATTTTGAACAGTGCCCAAATGTTAAAATTTTCCAGATTGTCAGAGGGAAACCGATTCCCTTGCTACAGGGAACCGATACCCTGCTACAGTACTGCTACAGTACTTCCGTAAAATACGTATAAATTTATAAAAATCTAAGGTTTCATCCGTATAAAATTTTCATTTACATATACACATTTAAAACATTAGAAAATTCAATAATATGATTTTACAAAACTGATTAAAACATATCGGATTCAAATCTTTGTTTACATGCCAACCCCTATAAGTATTACAAAATACATACTAGTAACTTCTTTTCTTATATGATCTTTGGAAAGGAGAAACTGACCTGTCTTGCATAACTTTTATCAATCTTCCTCTTCGCAAAACCTACGTGTGAAACAATCACACGCTAAGTCATAGACTTAGTGAGACATATAAAACATGTAATAAAACTATAGAACATTTCATATAATAAAATGCATACATATACCATCATCATCATACTCTCTATTTATCATATGACTTTGTACTTATCATTTCTGTATATCGTATAACACACATAACATCATACAATTCATGTAATATATTTCATATCACCATAAGCATATACATCATAGGTATTGTATTTGTTATTGTCTCTTTATTAGCCCATGTACATTACTTAGAACTTAAGGTATTTGAATACATTGAGGTTGTGCACAAATGTTGTCACCACAGCTCATATAAATTGCACCGAAGTGCCACGTAGAATTTGTCTCGAAGGACCACGTAGAATTGCACCGAAGTGCCACGTAGAAATGCACCGTAATGCCATTTAAGATTTGTCCCTAAGGACCACATATAAATTCCTTAAGAATCATATACATATACCAAGGATCAAGTAAGTGTCTCAAAAGACCTCATACATGTTTCAAAGAATACATATATATCCCGAAAGACCGCGTAGACCCTCGACTCTTGGCATGCCAACTATACCTCTAGATCTCATGACACATAACATGGGCATTATTTTTTCATATTTAACACTTATTCATATCGACACATAGTTCACTTACACATAGAACATTTTCATATGATTCATGTTCACATGTCACATAGCTTATACCTTGTTCTTATGTCTTCTCATAGATATATATTCTTTCTCACGTAGTCACATAGATCCATATCATATAACATATATTACATGTGCATGTAATCATATAAATCGTATCATATAACTTATGTTATTTCTCATGTGTTCATGTAAACATGCATGTCCTATTTTGTTCACATATGTTTATATATACATCATATAATCCTTTCCTATAGTTCATATTTTATTTTCACATGTGGCATATCACATAAATCACATAGCACATATAAGCACATATCAGTTCATATAATCAAGTATACATACATTTCATGTCATTCACATCCTTATAATCAATACTCCATACACTATAACTATTGGAAATAGACTTATCAAAAGTCCAATTCATTATAATCCTATAAACTAAAATGCACTCATAAGAATCATATCAATCATATAACATTTTAGGAGTCACTTCTTACCATAGTAACTCCGTCACTGGCTCATCGCAAGCCAATGTTTTTCGATAGCATAAGTATAATTAAATTGCACTCACCTTACCCTTGCTTTGATTCAATCCTAATCCTTTGATTATTCCAGAACTTGTTTAGGTTCAATATCTACATAAATATAACATTTCAAAACAACTATCAGAAGCCTAAACCTTAAACTTGATGTTAATAACTTAAGCCGGTTCAATGAACCAAAATTCCATTTTTCATTTAGGGGGAATCGATACCCCCAGGGGGGAATCTGTTCCCCTTGCACATACTGGAATTTTTGTTCAAGAGGGGGTATCGATACCCCTTCATAGGGTACCGATTCCCTATCCCCAGAAATTGTATTTTAAGCCCGAAAATCATCAATTCTTCACTCAATTCTCCTATTTTAAACCCCTATCATGTCATTAAACCCAACCACCATTACTTAAACCAACTTATATCCATGAAAACCATCTTTAACCTCAAAATCCTATCCCTCACATGTAATTCAAGAATCATACTCAAATTTCAATATGTTTTAAATACAATTCTAACACTTCATATTCCTTAATTAGCATGATGACAAGTCAAATTTAACTTCAAATTCAACTTATCAACTCTTTTCCATAAATTCAATTAAAAACCCATTTTCTTTAATCTCTTATAACTTCTTCATCTTTTGATTATAAGACAACTTAAGCTCTCCTTAAGCTTAGTTATTATCTAATGATCAAAACCCAACTTAAAATTCAGCTAATAATCAAAAATTAAGAAATCTTACCTTTGCTCTCTTGCTCACGATAGAGAAGAAGAAATGAAGAAGAAGAAGATAACTTCCCCCTTTCCCCACGTGATTCATTCATATATAGGAAAAAAAAAATCTTTCCTATCAAATGACCATTTTGTCCTCTCATTCTTTTAATAATTACTAATAACCCTTCAGGAATTATTTTTACATAAGTCATTAAACTATTCAACTTTTCCACTTTAATCATCAAATTCTAAAATTTTATAATTTAGTCACTAACCCATAGTTTGGGATGTTACAATAGATAGGTAGGAATGTACACTATGAGTCTTTTCATGGTTTCGTTTGATCACATTGAACTTAGATAACTAAGTAAGGTATCCACCATGAATTCTTCAACCAATGGACTTTAGACCTATCCCCCTTAACGAATCTAGAACCAGCTTCCTGCTTAACCCTTTGGTAAGAGGATTTAATAGGTTCTTTTCCCACTTCACATACTCTAAAGAGATCACTCCATTCTTAATTAAGTGTTTAACTGATTCATGTCTTATATAAATGTGTATTTTCTTACCATTTTAAGCTTGGTTCTTAGCCACACATATCTCAACTTGTGAATCACACAAAAAAGAAACTGGAGGAGTTGGTCTTCCCCACAATGGAATTTTTGCTAACAAACTTCTGAGCCACTCAGTTTCTTGCATAGCTAGGTCAAGAGCTATAAACTCTGACTCCATACTAGAACGAACAATACAAGTCTGCTTTGTTAATTTCCATGAGATTGTTGCTCCACCTAAAGTAAAAACATACCCACTCATAGAGATTAATTCATCATTGTCAAAAACCCAGTTGGCGTTATAATATCCTTCAAGTACCGCAGGATATCCAACAAATTCAAGTTTCCAATCTATAGTACCTTTAAAATACTTCAGTAAGTGTCTAAGAGGAATCCAATGTTCACCACTCGGATTATGAGTATATCTACTAAGTCTGCTCACAACATAAGCAATATCAGACCGAGTATAATTCATTAAGAACATCAGTATTCCAATCAATTTAGCATAAAACACTACTTCCTTTATTCTTAAAGAGTTGTATGTTAGGGTCATAAGGAGTTCGAACATGGACGATGTCAAAATTGTCAAATTTCTTTAACACTTTTTCAATAAAGTGTGTTTGACTGAAAATCTCTTTTTCAGTTTTGGTAATTTTGACTCCTAAGATTACATCTACTTCTCCCAAATTCGTCATCTCAAACTTAGTGGACAAGAAACTTTTTGTTTTGTTAATGGACTCAATGTTGGAACTGAAAATCAACATGCCATCAACATATAAACTTATGATGACGCAATTAGTGCCAAACATCCTAAAATACACACAAGCATTCTAACCATTCACAACAAAACCAAAGCTAAGTATAGTTGTATGAAATTTCTCGTACCACTGTTTAGGAGCCTGCTTAAGTCAATAAAGTGACTTTTTAAGTCTACAGACTTTTCCTTCCATACCAGGTGCTTTGAGACCTAGTGGCTGCTCCATGTAGATATCCTCATCTAGATCTCCATTCAGAAATGCAATCTTAACATCATTTGATGTACCTACAACTTGTGAATAATGGTTAGTGCAAATAATGCACAGATCGTTGAGATTTTCGTAACAGGAGAGTAAGTATCAAAGTAGTCTAAACCAAACTTTTGAGTAAAACCTTTGATGACTAGCCTTGCCTTGTACTATTGGATCGAACCATCTGGTCTCAATTTCTTCCAGAAGACCATTTGTTGCAGATTGGTTTGAATCATCTAGGCAAGTCAACTAATTCTCAAGTATGATTAAACATTATTGATTCTAATTCATCCTTGATAGCGCTTTTCCAGAAACTAGCATCGATAGATCTTATAGATTCTTCATAAGTTTTAGGATCAAAAAGAGAGTCTAAATAATTTATCTCATAAATAAAGGAAGTAATAAAATCTGGTCCAAAAGAGGTTTCAACTCTATCTTTTACTTCTTCTAGGCTCGAAGACAATTTCTTCAGAAGACCTAGGAGAAATACTAGAATAAGTGTATGAAATATTTTCTATTTGTGTTTCAACATTTAATCTCGATTTCTTTAAGGGAAAAATATTTCCAAAGAAGACAACATCTATTCACTCACAAATATAATAAACTTGTAGAAGCATTAATCTGTATGCGAAACTATTTGTAGTATACCCTATAAACACTGCATCAACGATTTTAGGTCCGATAGTTGTCTTCCTAAAGTCCAGCAAGCCCACTTCGGCCAGACACCCCCATACTTTCAGGTATTGTAGATTTGGGGCATATACTTTCCACAACTTGTGTGGGGTGGAATCTAATTGCTTATGAGGTACTCGGTTCAAGATATGATTTACTGACATAATAATTTTGCCCCTATGTTATCAGATAACCCAGAACTTATCAATAATGAGTTCATCATCTCTTTTAAAGTTCTATTTTTTCTTTCGACTATAATGTTTTGTTGAGGAAAACAAGGAGTTGAAGTTTTATGAATTATGTCATTCTTCTCACAAACATCTTTTAAGAAATTAGATCCATATCCACCACTTATATCAGATCTAACCAATTTAATTCTCCTATCTAGTTTATTCTCAACTTCTGCCTTATAAACAAGAAAGACATTTTTAGCCTCATCTTTAGTTTTTAGGATATAAACTTTTCTCTATCTTGAATAATCATCTACAAAAGTTATGTAGTAGTGTTTTCCTCCTTTACTTTCAGTGTTTCTAAAGTCGTCTAGATCAATATGAATGAGTTCTTAGAATTCAATATTTCTATCAGAATCGGTCTTAAAGTGAGATTTAGCATTCTTGGCTTCTACACAAATTTCACATTTGTTAAAGCTAGTTATGTCTATTTTAGGCATAACATTCATATTTATCAATTTATTTAAAGCAAGAATATTTATGTGTCCTAATCTAGGATGCCACATGTCAATAGATTCAACAATGTAAGCAGAAGTGGTAGCTTTATTTTCATTAAGTTGAGTTTATATGACAAGTAAACCACTGTTTAAAAAACATTTCCTAACATAATTATCTTTTCAGGAAAATAAAAGCTTATCTTCCTAAAAAACTAACTTAATGCATGCCTTATTTAGAAGCCCACCACTTATCAAATTTCTACGCAAGGTAGGTACATACATAACATTATTCAAGGCCAGAGTTTTACCAGAAGTCAGCTTGAGTAAAACCTTGTCTTTGCCTAGCACTTCAGAGCTTCTAGAGTTCCTCATGTACATACGTTCACTTTCGTTCACATCCTTAAACTCGGTGAAAAATTCATTCCTTGCGCAGAAGTTCTTTGAAGAAACAATATCAACCACCCATTCAAAATTGTTCTCCACCAAATTAACTTCTGAAACCACCGCAGCAATGATGTCATCATCATTTTCCACAATGTGCATCTGTGGCTTGTTTTCATTCTAGCAGTCTGAGCGATATTAACATTGATAAGCTTTGTGACCGACTAGAACGTAGACATAGAACTTGAGTGTCTTCCCTTCAGCTTTGGCCTTTCCAGATTTCTTGAAGTTGACAACCTTCTTAGGTTTTTCTTTTTATCATGATTCTCTCGTTTCATGATCTTCTTAAATTTGGACTCAACTAAGTTAGATTTAAAAGATAAATTACTATGGGAATTAGCAACCTTATCTTTTAACCGGGTTGCCTTTTCAATTTTCATATGGTCCACCAGCTCCTCTAGTGAAATATCTCTATTCTTATGCTTGAGAGAGTTGCGATAGTCAGACTAGGATTTGGGCAGCTTTTCGATAAGGACATTGGCTTAAAGCACTTCACATATTTGCATTCCTTCAGCGATGATGACGGTGACCAAGTTCTCGTAGTCATGGACTTGATCCATTATCGGATTGTCATCCGTCATCTGGAATTTAAGTTATTCATCGACGACGTACTTCTTGATGCCCGCATCGTCAGCACCGTACTTCTTCTCCAAAGTGTCCCAAATCGCCTTGGCACTTCTTTCCCTAAGGAACATGTCAAACAACTTGTTATACATGTGCCTGATAAGTGTCCTCGCACCGTCTTATTGTCCTTTTCATATTTTTCGTTAGTAGCGACGGCAACAGCAGTAACAGTTAAGGCGACCTCGTTTAGAAACACATCAGTATCATTTCCAACGACTGGGGTTGGCGGTATAGTGGGTGGTGGCTTGAGCAGGATGTAGTCCATGTCAAGCTACTCAAAAAATATCAAGATTCGTTGGGACTACCTCCAATAATTCTTTCCATCAAGTGCATTAAGCTTGGAAAGATCGGGGATCAACTTTCTCAAAGGTGATGTCATATTTGCAGTATATATTGAATTCGTTTCTAAATTGTTGGAAATATGGACTTCAAAATCACACCGTTAGCACTGACTGGAAAAATAAATAATAATTCAAAAGTTGAAATAGTAAATTGTGTCGTGGTAAAAACCTCTATCTTAGAAACGAATTCGTCTCGATGTGTGTAATAGCTCCAATAGGCGGTTCGTCCCCCAAGGTTAACATGGTCGCTCCAAATTTCGTACACTCGAAATCGAAGTAGACTACTGGTGGTATTGCACTTTTGATTAGAAAGAAGAGAGATAGTAGCTTTTAGAACACTTTGAGAGTGAATAGTAAGATGTGGAGTGAGTTGAGAAGCTAAATAAAACTCTCTATTTATAGGCTAGAAATAGGGGTATAATCGTCAAACAAAAAATCAGATTAATATATGATTTTAATTATGGAATTAAACTCTGTTATATCTGTTGAAACGTCCTGACAAAGCTGGCTCAAAAATAGTCAAGGTCCGTTGCATCAATATTCAGCTGTTATAACTCATGAAATTAAATCCTGTAACTACTGTAACTCATGATATTAACAGCTTGTCTCTTCTTTGAACAAAGCTGCAAATCAGTCCAGATACATCTTAACGTTCAGATTTAATTTAGGAAAAATAACTGTTAAATTTATTTAATTTCAGAAATAAAAAACAACTAATTAATCAATTGTTATCATCTGAAATATTTTGAATTTAAACAGACCTCAACATCCTATAAATATCAGATGAAATATTTCACATTTTCATTTGTTTTTTAGAGAGAAATTCCTCACGAATTTTAAATGTGTCAAAGACAAGTATTACCACGACCACGATCACGAGCCGAGACAAGACAAACGACGGTGCGCGAGAGTCCCCATTGTTCTCTATCACTCAACAAGAGAGTGGAGAATACAAGCCTTAAATATCTATTCCTAATAGTATTTCTAACTCTACCTGGATTGAGCATTACCAATAATGCTATACTCAAGAAGTCTCATAATGGCTCTTCTCAAAGGCCTCGCTCCGTAGCTCGGATTGTATCCTTCCTCCACAACCCTCTCTCTAAACCTTTCCGTCACTTGAAGCTCGATTTCTTTGAGACTGTCAAATACTTCCTTGAGTATTATATCGGCAATCTCATTCACTTCCAACTTGGTCAGCTGCCTGAAAACAATCATCTCATCTAATCTGTTCAAGAACTCCAGCCCGAAATATTGCTTCAGTTCTTCCGTGACCAGGCTCTTTATTCTGTTATAGCTGTTGTCCTTCTCGTCGTAATCAAGATCAAATCCTATACGCCGTCAACCCTTTTCAATCACACTGCCTCCAACATTAGATGTCATTATCAGAAGTGTTCTTGAAATCCACAGTTCTTCCTTTACTGTCAGTCTCCCGTCCTCGAGTATCTGGAGCATCATGTTGAAAACATCAGGATGGGCTTTCTCAATCTCATCAAAAAGTACAACAGTGTATGGTCGCCTCCTAACAGCCTCGGTTAGCTGACCGCCCTCAGTATAGTCAACATACCCAGGGGGTGAACGTATGAGCTTGGAAACTGTATGCCTTTCCACGAACTCACTCATATCAAGTCGGATCATGGCTTCTTCAGAGGCAAAATAGTAAGCAGCCAGTGCCTTAGCTAGTTCCGACTTTCCTACACCAGTTGGTCCAGAGAAGATAAAGCTTGCAATTGGGCAGTTGGGGTTCTTGAGACCAACACGGGCACGTCGAATAGCACGGCTAATGGCTTTGACAGCTTCATCCTGACCAATGACTCGTTTATGAAGAGTCTCTTCCATTTTAAGTAGATGATCAGATTCATCGGTTGCTACTTTCTAAACGGGGATACCTGTCCATGAAGAGACTATAAGCTAAATGTCAACTTCGATCACAACAGGCCCTCCATCCCCTGCCTCCGCCTCCGCCTTATTCATCTCCTTCTCCTTCTTTTGGATTGCAGTTATTTGAGCACTGAGCTCAATTTCTCGATCGTGTAATTCCCCGGCCTTCTCAAAGTCCTGGCAACGAATTGCTTCATTCTTTGACTTTGTTATCTGCCGAAGCTCCTTTTCAAGCTCTCTAGCTTCCTCGGGGAGCTGTGCATGGCGAAGGCGAACACGAGATCCAGCTTCATCGATCAAGTCAATTGCTTTATCAGGTAGAAAACGGTCATTTATGTACTGGTATGACAGCTGTGCAGCAGAAACTAAGGCCTCATCCGTGTAACGAAGCTTGTGGTGGATCTCGTAACGCTCCCGCAAACCTTTCAAAATATGTATAGTTTCATCTACAGATGGTTCAGGCACTTTGACTGGTTGGAAACGTCTTTCCAAAGCTGGGTCTTTCTCAACATGCTTTCGGTATTCATCAAGGGTTGTAGCTCCAATACATTGCAATTCACCTCTAGCAAGAGCAGGCTTCAAGATATTGGCTGCATCAATGGCACCTTCAGCTGCTCCTGCTCCAATCAAAGTGTGTACCTCATCAATAAACAATATTATTTCATCACTTTGCTTGATTTCCTCCATTAGCTTCTTCAATCTCTCTTCAAACTCTCCACGATATATTGTTCCAGAGACAAGAAGACCCATATCAAGAGTTATAACCTTCTTGCCCTCAATTGTCTCGGGAACATCACCGCTCGCAATTCGTTGGGCAGGGCCTTCAGCGATAGCAGTTTTTCCAACACCAGGTTCTCCAATGAGACATGGGTTGTTTTTTGTCCGTCTACCCAATATTTGGACAACACGTTCAATTTGATCCTGCCTTCCAACAACAGGATCCAATTTACCTTCTTCAGCTAACTTGGTCAAATTGGTTCCATATTCCTCAAGTTTCAGCATCATCGTGTTTCCAGCAGATCCTCTATTAACAACACTAACTTCGTTGCCCTCACCAACCATACGAATAACCTGTGTGTGGATATTACTTGGGTCAGCACCTAAATTCTCAAGAACACGAGCTGCTACACCCATGGTTTTCTGAACTGGACCGGTTAGCGAACCGGCCATGCTACCGGTTCACTGGTTCAACCGGTCGAACCGGTCCGACCGATCGGAAGAATCGGACGACTTCATAATTATTTAAAAAATTAAATAAAAATACCAAAAATATTTAATAAAAAATAATTTTTTCTATAACAAGTCATATTCAAAGCAAGTCATAACATATATATAAGTTAAAAACCATAAAATCAAATGAAACAAAATGATTCAAATTAACTACAATATAATATTTAAGATAAAACATATTAAATAATAAATATAATTATATAACTATAATTAAAAAATAAATTTGGGGCTAAAAAATCATAAAAAAATGATATTGTTTAATTTAATTTTTTTTTTAAAAAACAATATCACATGGCTAAGAAACATAGAAGAGCATCCCAAAAGTCTAAAGAGTAAAAATATGAGAACAAAACAATCTCACATGGCTAAGAAACATAGAAGAGCATCCCAACTAACTTCTATAAATAATAGAGGTAATTTGGCATTCAAAATCATGGAGTCTTTTGGTGAGCATTGAGTGAACTATTCTTTCACTTCAATCAAGCTCGAATTTTAGGCTTCAATTGAGCTTCTAAATTTTTTTTGAGTTCAAGCCTTTTCGAGTTCAAGTTTCAATATTATATTTCGAGTTCGAGTTGAACTTGATAATTTTTAGCTCGTGAGTTTGAGTTGAGTTGAGCTTACTTTTAAAGTTTTCAAGTTCGAGTCGTGCTCAGCAATACTCGAGTTCGACTTGGCTCGTTTAACAAACGACGTCGTTTGATTTAATTTTTTTTTTAAAAAAAAACAAAATTGGCGGTTTTTTTCGGTTTTGCTCGGTTTTTTTTCGATTTTCAGCCGATCCGGTTCGAACGGCTCAGCGGTTCCGGCCGGTTCACTAGTAGCGGTTCAACCGATGTGGATTGAACCGGACTAAACAACGATTCTCGATTAAACCGGTTGAACCGACCTATCCAATCCGATTTTCAAAACACTGGCTACACCTTCAACTTCACATAGCAAACCAAGAAGAAGATTCTCGAATCCAATATAGTTATGGCCAAGTTGGCAGGCTTCTTCCAAAGAGAGTTCCAAAACACGTTTGGCGCGAGGAGTAAATGGAATCTCTACAGCAACAAAACCACTGTCCCTTCCAATTATCTTCTCGACTTTTACTTGCGCATCTTTAAGATTGATTCTCATGGATTTCAGAACTTTTGCACCAATGCCAGTACCTTCACCAATATGGCCCAACAAAATTTGTTCGGTACCAACAAAATTATGACCAAGTCGTCTCGCTTCCTCTTGAGCAAGCATGATTACTTTAATTGCTTTCTCCGTGAAGCGGTCGAACATGGCTTTAGGTACACATCGGCTTCCACTTCCACGTCGATAAGAGATTGAAATTGCTACCTTAGAATGAAAATCTTGGCCGACTCTGACCATATTATCTAAAGAAGTTGAACCACGCAACCCTGAGAAACTACGTATAGTCAATCCAGGTGTTCTTAAACTGCACATCATTTTAGCAGACGTTTTCGATTTTCCAGATTGTTTGGATGGGCCATGACTTCGATTCGTAACTAGAGCAGGAACAAGAGCGGACTGAGCCAGAACTTTTGCCATCTCTCCTACCAAGCTATCTAAAAGAACCGACGAAGAAGAGAAAAAAGGGGTCTTTTCTTTTAGAAATTGCAGGCAGAAGACACCTTTTTTCCACCCTTTTCTACTAAAAAAAAAAAGAGGGGGGAGAGCGACTATGGGGATTGTTCCTTTTAAGTATATTGTCTCGGTTAGAACATAATACGAAAAAAATATTTAATGCACGTGTGTTTCACTACACAAAACTTGTTTTTTTTATAATCATCATTAATTAATTTATTAATCAACTAATCTAAATTAAATTATGCAGAAATAATTGTGATTCTCTTTATTTAATTTTCTCCATTCACGAACATCATAATTCAAACTTTCAACTTTACTTAAAGAAATTAGTGTATCATCCCACTAAAATACTATACAATACTTTATTGGTACAATGATCAAACACAACATAGACTGATATAGGAATTCATGTCAGAGGTGTGAACTTAAGAAGTTATGTTAAAAAATATTAGGGAGTGTGAAGTTATAACATTTCGGAGATACGAAATTAGATAATCAATAGAAAATATAAAGAAAAAACCCTAAAATATAAGGAAATTTAAATTTTCTAAAATATAAATATTAAAAACTTATATCATAATAAAAAAATATATATAAATTCGATTCAAATACATAAATTATCGGATTTGTATCGTTACTATTAAGATGATTTGGTCCAACGAACTTTCTTTAGGTAATTGGTAATCATCGATGAGACTTGCACTGTAATCTATAATAAAGTTTGCAAGATTACAAGTTAGTAAAACACATACATCAACTAGGAATTTTTTCTTTTTGGGTTCTTCTTTCTTATGTTTTATTTTTGAATAAATTTTGAATTCAAAAATTTTAAGGGTAAAGTATACAAATGGTTCCTCGACAATAGGGTGATGCTTTGTTGAGTCCCTCAACTATTAAAAGTTACAAAATAGTCATTCGATTTAGGGTGTTATTTTCTTGAGTCCCCCAACTATTAAAAGTTATAAAATGGTCATTCAACTATTTAGTATGTTCCAAACTCATCATTTTCCGTTAAAAAATTGACGGCAGTCTGAGCTGAATGTTAATCTAATATGATCGAGATATGATAAAATTTGATATCAGAATTTAAAAATATATATATCATATCTTAGTCAACATGTTAACATCCAGCTCAAATTGTCTTCATTTTTAACGAAAAATGATAAGTTTAGAACATACTAAATAGTCGGGTGATCATTTTGTAACTTTTAATAATTGAGAGATTCAACAAAGCAACACCCTATAGTAGATGGATCATTTTGTAGCGTTTAATAGTCGATGAACTCAACAGAACATCACCCTATAATCGAGGGACTATTTGTGTAGTTTACTCAATTTTATTAATGCCTTCTTTCCATAATAATTGTGTGAATACGTATGATTTAAATTTTTATTCGATGGTTAAAATTGAATATATAATCGAATTAATTTAATATTTGACTTTCAATTCAATTAGGTTAATCAATTAAAAGAGACGATTTTATATGATTTATTATTTTATATTTAAACATCAAGTTTGGTGAGACGGAGGTTGAATTATAATAAATGTATTTGATCAATAAATCTATTTTTTAATTAAATCGATCATGTTTCAATTAGATTGACCATCGATTGTAACATATTGATATAGTTCAAATAAAGATTAAGAGTCTGTTTGGTTCTAGAAATTATTTTTTTTTTTAAAACAATTTTCATTTTTAGTTTTTTGAAAATTAGAAAACATGTTTAGTTAATATAAATGAAAACTTGAATCCAAAGATAAAATAGTAAAAATGTATTTAGTATATAATTTTTAAAAATGGGAATGAATAAATACTTATTAAAAAGTAAATTAAATTATAATTATTAAAAAAATTCATTACATTAATTTAACACGTGAGTTATGCAAATATAAAATAATAATATTTTATTAACACAAAATTTATTTTAATTTATAGTAATGATACAATGTTATTGTATATTGGGTATCAATTAAAATTTAAAAATACACAAAAATATTGTTATAAGCAAGAGCACACAAGCGTGTCATTAAAATAGAAATATGTTTAATGATAGTTGAAGCCCTCAATCTTTTGTGAAAAAATAATTAGTATAGCCTCTGAACGTTTTTTGCACTGAAAAAAAAAATTAATCTAACCTTTTTAAAAAAGAATCAAATGTTGATTGTCACAATGCTTACATGACATTTCACAAATTTACATAACAATCTACAATATTGATTTGACAGTTTGAGATATTGTTGTGGCAGTACATGATCAATGATGATGTGGTAGATGAGCTTAATTGATTTTTTGGCTATGTTTAATGGCGTAATTGATTTTTTAAAAAGTTTGAGCACTATATTGAGTGTAAAAATTAAAAATATATATATATATATATATATATATATATTTAAATTATAAAATATAAAAAATTATTAATATATTCAATACATTAAATGTAAAAATACTACAAAATTAAATTATTAAAAAATCAATCTAAAAACTATAGTGAGTGTAAAAAAGATTCACGGAACATACTGATTTTTTTTGCAAAAGTTTGAGAGTTTCAAATACTATTAAATAAAAAAATTATTGATGAAATAATTTAAACTCATATAAGTTAAATTAAAAATCTAGATATCATATTTCATTATTTTTCAAATTTCCAAAATAATTTTAATAAAAGTACTGAAAACATCTTTTTAATGTTTTTTATATTTTCGCTTATTTTTGTTTTTAATTTTCAGAAATCATTTTTAAATTTTACAATCAAACATTTTTTTTTAAATAAAAATAAAATATATTTTTTAGAATAAACATACCCTAAATATTTCTTATAAAATATTCCCAAAAGAACGAGGGAATGCATAGCATTTAAATTTGGAAGTGCCAACAAATCTATAATGAGATTCTGAAGTGAAATTCCACCTTCATTTAATTAGTTTATTAAAGAAAAAAATCAATTGAATCCAATGTTTAGGTTCAGCACAAAGTTACAGAAAAAAACAAATCAAAATTCCAAATCAATGGTTGCGAAACATCATGAGAGGATTCATCTTTTCACGGTGGGAACTGATCAGCGGGGGAGGAACACGACGATAGCTGACAAATCATCGATTTGGCTTACTCTACAAATGAGTTAATTTGTAAAGCAAATCTAATAAAACAAAGAGAGAGAGGAAAGTGACTGATTGCCTATGAGGTTGCTAACTATGATTGCAACATTGAACTTGCATTTCACTCCTAAACAAACAAATCATTCTCTCTCTTTTTCAAATGCATTTTATATTTCAGTTCAGAACCGCCATTGTTGAGGTTTTAAACACTTTGGGTGCTTGAGTTTTGAGGATATAATCGAGGGAGAAGAATTGGGTGTTTTTGTTTCGATCCAAAATGGCAATTTTTGAGAGAGCTTCACCAGCTTTGAAGGAGATACTTCTCAGAATATACAAGTAAGCCATTTTTCTTTTATGTTGGAAGAATTAAGAATCAGTCCATTGCAATTCATGTGTTCGTAAGATACAAACCGTTGCTGAACGAAAATAGACCGTTGAGATTAAGTTTGTGTTAATCTAATTTGCATTATTGGAAACGGAAACAGCTCTGATCAAATGTTAATTGTTTTTCACGGCAGTGCAGAGAAGCCTATAGAGGTTGATCATCACTTGTATGAATTCGGCTCTGTTGAATACTACATTAAGGTAATCTTCCAACATTGTCTGCCATTACCTTATGTCGAGATCGAATATGGCCAATCAGCCATCAGGAACTAATGTATTAAACGATACCGAATTCGAGAGACATTCGAATGAATATATAAATTAGAATCAAATTAGGTCTGCTCTGCCACATTCTGTTGCCATCCTAAATTTGGATATATCATGTTTATAGGTTTCTGTATGTTCTTAACTATTCATCTTCCTGGGTTTTTTTCAACAGTCTTCAGCATCCGAACCGTTTACCTACCTGTCGATATCGACTCCTCTGCTGTCCCAAGGAGTGTTTCTATCACATGGGCTATCGCCATATATCCTGAAAATGATAAGGGAAATCTCCATTGATGTTCTTGACATTATAGAGCCTCCAACAGATTGATACCAGCTTACTCTAAGACTTGATTTTCCCAAGCTCCCACATAACAAAGGTTTCATCTCAATGATTTTTCCAAGTTTTTATAAAAATATTTATATGGGATGCGAGTGTCGGATATAAGTATATGTCCGAAGGGTGCATGTTCATTTTTTTTAATGTGTTAAAAATATAATTTGAAAGTTATATTCCCATATCCATATCCAATATGTATGGAACTAATTAATAAAGCAATTTTTAGTCTCTAAACTTGACAAATTTTCCCAACTTAGTCCTTAAACTCTTTTTTTGTCCATATTAGTCATTGAACATGACACATTATGAGAATGTCACATTACCAAAATGACTAAAAATGAGAAAAAGTTGATAAATTCAAAGAATAACGTGGATCAAAAACTAAAAATTGAAAAAGTTGTCCAATATGTATGGAACACAAGTGTCGGCACATAGTTATGAAAAAGGGATAAAGCAACTTTTAATCCCTGAACTTGATCATTTTCCCCAACTTAGTCCTTGAACATTTTTGTCCACGTTAATCCCTGAATGTGGTACATTATCAAAATGCTACATCATCAGAAGGATTAAAAATGGGAAAAGTTGTCAAATTCAAGGTTTAAAAGTTGTTTTATCCCCATGAAAAATGGGAAATGGGGAATTGTAACGGTTTAAGCAATGAAAAAGAGAAGAGATACAACTACAAGTCTTTGCTTGAATATATTGAATTGAAAGCATATAAAACCTAAACATGGTATATCACAGAAATGTTAATGCTTTCTGATATTTCTTTTTCCTTTTAGAATCTTTGAAGGTGATCACAGAAGTTTCCTCGGTCCAAGCAGTAATATTAAGTTCACAACTGAAAGAGATGTTGCAGAATGTGAATTCTTGGGATATATCTCAGGGGATGTATAAACCCATCAAACTTATTTATCATCCCAGAGAGCCTTTCTATGTCATCAGACAGGTAATTTACTAAATGAATGCTGTCTGCCTATGTTACTCGGAGCTCGGGTGTGAATATCAAAAACGGATATATGTCGAACTTTCTTTTCTAAATGAATGAGAATATTTTGGCAGCCTCAAAAAAATAATAGCAGTGTTTCCCATGAGGTTCAAAGATCATTCAGATGTCATCATTGCAACATCCTTCTTTCAGGTTTCTGATTAAGAGCACAACACTTTCATTTTTGTTGAGGAATCTTTGGATTGCAAGGTCGTTGGAATTCTCAACAATCAGATATTGTATCCCAGGATGGCTCTACCGTGGAATGTTCGGGGTTTTGTCTCCCTACCCTTAGTAAATCCCAGGGAGGGCAGGGTGTAGAGCACTTACCGTGACTTACCTACGGCAGTACCGTCTCAAAGATACAATACCTGGTTGTTGGAGGTTCCGACCAACTTCATAATCGGGAGATCCCTCAACAATTCTCACTGTAACTATATCTGTAAAATAATGGGATTGTTTTTCTCCATACTTTGTTGCCTTGATAGGAGCTAATGGGTGTGGGAAGTTCTGGGAAATGGGCTAAAGTACCTCCTTGCAACTGGTCACCTATTTCTCCTCCAGAACTCAGAGGGGAACCTTTTGAAGATTTGAGCACTAATGGAGGATTTATCTCTTTCGGTATCGTCGTTGTTCTTTGTTGAAATACTCGGTATTGGATATTCACATGCTGGTCTGAGTAACATAGCGTAATCTTAAATTACATGCGACACTCACGTCCAAATCCGAGTAACATGTTCCTATGTCTTTTTGTTTAACAGATATATCTTCACACCATGTTGAACGTAAAAGACTAGACAAGACCGTGAGGAGTTTATTAAATTTCTATGCCTATGTGAAATACCATGTAAAGGTAAACTGCAAAACTTCCTTAAATCCTTGTTTTCATATTTGGAATTGTAAGAACAGGAGCTTTAAATGTCCCTATGGCAATTTTGTTCCACAGTGCACCAGAGGCTTCATTCAAAGAAGGATGAGAAGGCGAATGGATAGTTTAGTTCAGGTGCTGAGCTCAGTTCATGATCATACTGCATACGTATAACTATCTGACACCGACACGAGTTTGGATATCCGAACACAAATATTTTTAAAAATGTCGATGTATAATCAGGGTTTGTAGTATATATAGATATCTGTTGACACACACCCTACCTGGTAAATGAGTAGTACAAGGGGTATGATCTTCCAAATATACGGGGGGAAAAAGAAAAATATTGAACATATCGATATCCTAGTAGTATCAGTTACTTCCATAACTCGAGCTAACTAACCAGTAATGTTGTTTGATCAACCTCAGGTCCTGGAAAAATCAATGATAGAAGAGAATGGAGATATTCAAATGGTTAAAGGTATGAATTCAACTATTAGCACACATACACAAACAAACACATATATATATATATATTTGGAAATAATTATTTTCTCATTGTATTGTTTGGCTGGAAGGAAATGCAGGGTGGAAGAAGATGAAGAAATGGATGAGATTAACATCAAAATCCAAAATGATCAAACGAAGATATCATGATATCACAAAGAAGATAAAGAGAATCCATTTCCGGATTAAAATCCATGGTTTTGTGCGTTTCCGTAGACGATGGTTGACAATGCCCAACTTCTCTTCTTCAATGTAGGGATGTAAAATCGGGTAATTGTTTAGGTTTCAGTCGGATACTGTTAGGTTGGGTAAAATCGGATACATGTCAAGTCAGGTAAATTTGATGCTTCGACTCGAATAAGGTCGGGTCCAGGTCAAATCAAGTCGAGTCATTTTCAGGTTGATTTGACACCAGGTACAGGTCGGGTTACTTTTAGTTCGGATCGATGTCAGTTCAAGTCCGGAGCAATTAAAGACCAGGTTTATTTGTGGATTAATTATTTTCGTCTTTCGCGAACATTGAATTGCAATTTGTAATTGTATATGATTTAGAGTAAATTACTAAGAATATAAATAATTATTGATCAATTTTATGAAAAATAAAAATTTAAGAACTAAATTAAACAAATATGAAATTACAAGTAAAAATTTAATTTAATTAAACAACACACATTGATGAGGGACCAAATCAAAATAATTTTAAAATGTGAGGTTAAAATTAATACAAAAAAGTATTAAATTATATCCATTTAAAAATTTATGGGCCAATTAAAAAATATAAATAAGTAATAAGTAGGGGTAAATTTCATATGCAAATATAATTTTAAGGACTAAATTGAAAAAATATGAAATTACAAATAAAATTTAAATAAATTAAACAACACAAAGGGATCAAATCAAAATAATTGTAAAATGTGAACAAAGTTTGTAAAATAGACTTAATTACATTCATTTCAAAAGTTTGAAAAAAATTTGAAACAACTATAATATAAATATAGATATATATATATATACAAACTATATAGTTTATATTTATATTGTTATATACTATATATAAACTATATATATATATATATATATATTATGTATAAACTATATATACCATGTATAAACTATATAGTTTATATATGAACTATTGAACTATATATAAACTACATAGTTTATTAATATAAATTATATAGTTTATTTATAAATTATATGAATTATATATAAACTATATAGTTTATATATATATATATATATATATAGTATATATGGTTTAGAGTTAATTTATGGAATTATATATAAAATATATAGTTTATAGATAATAGTATATAAACTATATATAAACAATATATACTAACTTATATAAACCATGTAAACTATATATACTATATATATAAACTACGTAAACTATATAATATATATAGTTTAGTAGCTTACATATGAACTATATATATAATGTTTATTAATGAACTATATAAATTATTTATATACTATATACTATATATATAAACTATAGTTTATATTTATATATTATATACTATAGTTTATATTTATATACTATATATTATATATATAAACTATATAAATTATAGTTTATACGTAAACTATATATTATAGTTGATAAATATAATATATACTATAGTTGATATTTATATACTATATAATATAATTTATATTTGTATAATTTATATTATATAAATTCAAAGTATATATTATATGTATGAATATTATATGGTAGAATATATTAATTAATAAACTATTTATATAGTATATACTACATATATAGTTTATATTTACTATATAGTTTACATATGAACTATATATAAAAACTATATATATAAAGTATATGGTATATATAAACTATATATTATATAGTTCATTAGTATATATAACTTATATATTAATATAAACATATATATTAATTGAAAGAATTGAAAAATATATAAGGATCAAATTCAACAAATTTTAAATATAAAGCTTAAATTAATACATTGCATCATTAAATTTGGACTCAAATTAGTCCAAATTTAAAACTAGGAGACAACGTTACAATGCCAAATGAAATTAAAAAACATGCGGTTCAAAACCCAAACGAACACGTATAAAAGGCAAAATTTTTCCAATTTCAGCCATTTTTCTTTCTTTTCTCATTTTGTTATTTTGCTATCTTTCTCTCTAACTCCCCGATTCTCTCAAAATTCTCTGACTTCTCTCTAGAAATTCATATGTGTTCATTTTTTTCATCCGTGTTCATCCCAAAAACCTTCCTTTGATCTTCACAAACACCAAAACCCAAACCATTTCATGTTTTTTTGATCAAACACCCAAAAATTCAACCATTGTTCATTTGTGTTCATCCAATTCTTCCCCAAACCATTATTTGATCTTCACAAACACCAAAACCTAAACTCATTCCTATTTTTTTGATCAAACACCCAAAAATTAAACCATGGTTCATCTGTGTTCTTCCCCAAACCCTTACAAACACCCAAAACTTAAAACCAACTTATTTTTCTCCCGATCAAACACCAGTTCATCCTAAAACCCTTCTTTGTCCTTACAAACACTAAAAATCGAAACCCAAACTGTTTGTTTAGATCAAACCCACCACTTTTCATCTTCTCTAACCTTAACCCGAACCCAAACCCGAACCGAAACCAAACCCAAACCCAAACTTGAACCCCATCTTAAACCCAAACCCTATCCCAAACCCAAACCCAAACTCAAATCCAAACCTGAATTCGAATCTAAATCCAAACCCGAACCCGAACCTGAACCTGAATCCAAACTATTCGAAACATTTATTTTTTCTACGGTTTCATGGATAGTTTGTCTTACGAGTTGAATTATTGAGGTATTTTTCATTCATTTTTCATTTTTATTTTAATATTCAAATTAATATATTCTTTATTTGTTTTGTAGGAGAAAACCCAACAAATCAGAGTAAAGAACATTCTCAAAGAGGTAAGCTGCCTATTCCTTTTTTGTATATGCTTTATATATAAATATTTAAAAATTTTAATTTTGTATACTAACCCTGAGTTTGTTTTTTGCAAGGTAATGTAAATGATCTACTGTCAGAAGCAATTGATATCAATAAATCATATAAGAGGAAGGCTAAATGTTCAGCCGAGTTCGGGAGAAGAACTTATCCTGTTTGGGAGCATTACACCTTCATCAAATTTGTCGATGGTTCTGTTTATGACGAGTGTAAGTATTGCAAAAATAAAAGGTATAAAGTTTATTCTTATATTGGTACATCTAACCCTAGAAGGCATACTCATAAATGCCAATCTTATAAGGAATATCTTGCTGAAAACCCTGCTTTGGTAAGTTCTTTTAATCAAAACAAATATTGTGAATTGTTTGCTGAGGCTATTATGTGTCATGGTTATGCATATAATATTGTTGAGCATGAAAAACTTAGGGATTTGCATCGTTACCTTAATTCTTCTGTTAAGGATATATCTAGGTACATTGTTACTAAGTATTGCATGTTGGAGCATGAAAAGAATAAAAAAAATTGCTACTTGATTCAATGCATTCTGTTTCAAGTCATGTTTGTTTTACATGTGATGGTTGGTCTGCCTGCACTTCACGTTCTTATTTTGCTCTTACTGCTCATTATGTTGATAATAACTGGAAACTTCAGTTTAAAATACTTAATTTTCTTCGTTTTCCTCATCCTCATGATGGTGAGTCAATCTTTAAGTTTGTTAAAAAGATGATATGTGAGTGGGGTCTTGAAAAAAATCATTTACCATTACCGTTGATAATGGTTCTGCAAATGATAAAATGGTCAGAATACTGAAATATGATTTGAATGGCATTTTTCCTCTTCCCTGCAATGGTAAGTACTTCCATATACGATGTGTTGCCCACATTTTGAACTTGATAGTTCAAAAAGGTTTGAAGGTAATTGATTTTTTGTTATTAAACTACATGAGATTGTTTAGTTTATTGATTCTTCTGACTCTCCACTTTGTGCATTTGAATTAACTGTTAAAGACTGTGATTATTCTTTCTCTGGTAAGTTAGTATTGGATGTTCCTACTCGATGAAATTCTACTTACTTGATGATTTATAGGGCACTTGAGGCTAGATTAGCAATTAACTTGTTTGTTAATAGGGAAAATGTGTTGTATTTCATTACTGATCATGAGTGGCTAATTGTTCAAACAATTTGTGATTTTCTTGAGCCTTTTTATGAAATTACTACTTTGTTCTCTGGTTCTAAGTATCTCACTTCTAACTTGTATTTGGCTAACGTTGTTGCAATTGAAAAATTATTGTGTGATGCTCATAATGATCTCTGTGAAGGTATTTCTGTAATGGTAGGACCCATGCTTGAACTATATGAGAAATATTGGTCTAATCACTCAATGATTCTGTCTTTTGTTCTTTTACTTGATCCTCAATATAAATTACAACTTCTAAAAGAGTTATACAATGTTCTTTGTAACATCCTCGATATTGGGTTAGTGACTAAATTGAAACGTTTCAGATTTTGGTGATTAAAGTAGAATAATTGAAAAGTTCAATGATTTATTTGAGCTATATTGTGTATGATCAATTTATAAAGAATGAGGATTAGAAGGAAAATATGGTCTTTTTATAGCAAGATAATTATTTGGGTTAGTATTATATTAACCCACGTGGAAGTATAGGAAACCAAAAACAAGTTTCCAGAGTTCTCCCCTTCTTCATCTTCTTCATACGTGAGACCCAAGCTTAAGGTAAGATATCTTGTTAGTGAATTTATTGCTGAATTTATGGTTGATTTATGACTATTAGACAATAGTTAAGCTTAAGGGAAGTTTAATTTGCTCTAAAACAACAAGAGGATGGAGTTAGGAAGGATTAAAGTAAAGAGGTGAATAAGTGAAATCTTGATATAAAGGTATTAATTAGATTTCAAGATTAAATTTGACTTGTCATTAATGGAATTAAGGAATATGAAGTGTTAGAATGTGAATTAGAACATGTTGGAAATTGAGTATGATTCTTGAATGTCATATAAATGATAGGATTTGGAGTTTAAGAAAGTGATTATTGAGTAGGAATGAGTGTAAGTATATGTATGCAAGTTAGGGATATTAAAGGAGGTGAAATATGAAGAGTTGAACTGAAAAGATAGTGATTTTCGTGCTTAAAATGGTATTTCTGGGCTAGGGGTATCGATACCCATTCAACAGGTATCAATACCCTCTCAAATGAGAAGAATTACAGAATGTCATAAGAGTACCGATACCCCCTGTTGGGTACCGATGCCCCCTTGAACGAAAAATTATAGAATGCCATGAGGGTACCGATACCTTAAGTAGGGTATCGATACCCCTAAAGGAAAAATGAAATATTAATTCCTTAAATTTGTTTAAGCTATTAGAAGTTAATTGCAAGGTTTAGGCATCTGATAATCATTTTGAAAATTATATTTATGTAGATTCAGAGCCTAAACAAGTTCTGGAACAATTACCCAGTAGGATCGATCGAGGGAAAAACAAAGAAATATAGGTGAGTGCATATGCATAACATGATTATAGTAGTGCATCCAGTTCTAGACTTGTGATGAAGGTAAGGAAATGTAAATGAATATGTTTTAAACGAATATGTATGCAAAGTTATATAGACTATGTGATGAAGGTAAGGAAATGTAAATGATATGTCTATGTGATATACTATGTAAACTAAGAAAAACCCATGTTATGTATATGAGAACTATATGTATAGTTGGCATGCCAAGAGTAGAGGGTCTATGTGGTCCTTCGGGACATATATGTATTCTTTGGAACATGTGTGAGGTCTTTTGAGACACATACTAGATCCTTAACATATGTATATGATTCTTACTGAATTTTCTACATGGTCTTTCGGGACATCTTATGTGGCACTTCGGTGCAATTCTACGCGGCACTCCAGTGTAATTCTACGTGGCACTTCGGTGCATTTATACAAGCTGTGGTGACAACATAGTGCACAACCTCACATTACTCACATAACTTAGGTTCTCAGTATGGTATCATGGGCCAATAAACTTATTACTGTGAATTCATGAATGTTAAATTAATATGCTTATGTGTAAGATACATGGTTAAGGATATTGCATTGATTAAATACATATTCTCATTGCACTTTATCTCATTATGGCATTTTCATTATATTTACTTGTTATTATTATATTGCCTCACTAAGTCAACGACTTAGCGTGTGAGTGTTTCACACGTAGGATCCAAGAAGTAGAAGAAACAGATTAAGCAGCTGGACAACATTACTCCTGCAACTATCAGATCAGAAGCAACTTAATCAGTAGGTCATTTTGTTATATAAATGAATGTTGGCATGTAATCAAATGGTCAAGTTATGTATTCTCTGAGTATTTTGACAAACTTGTATTAACCAATGTGTACTATTGTATTTTACTTATATAAGTTTAAATATTTTATTGTTTTGTTAAGAATATGGTTTTAATAAGTCAATGTGACATCTCAGACTCGTATCCGGGTCGGGTACGTGTTGGGGGTGTTACATTTAATGGTATTAGAGCCATGGTTTAGTTGATTCTAGGCATAAACCAAAGTCTATAGAGTCTTTAAATGGAATACATGCCAACATATAGTGAGAATTTCTGATCTAGTATAGTATGAGTATGTTGTTTTACTAATAGAACGATGTGTTTATTCTTATTAGATGTCCAGACGTAGTAGCTCCCGAGGTAAAGAGGGAGATGATAGGCCTACTGAAAGTAGTAATTCACCTACCCTGGGCAAGTAAGGTGAAGGACAAGCATCTCAGGGAGTGCCTGTACAAGACCAAGACACTTTCTTCAGGACGTTGGATACTATTCTGACGCGTCTTAAACCTGCTGACCCACCAACTCAAAGAATGAATGTAACAAAAGAGTTGAGAAGTTTGGGAGCTCCCGAATTTAAGGGAGAATCCGAGGAAGGTCCGGTTGCAGCAGACCTTTGGTTAAATGATTTGAAGATTATGTTATATGATCTCCACTACTCTGAAGTGGAGAAGTTAGCTGGAGTTGTCTCTTTACTAAGGGGTCAAACAAGGATATGGTGGACAAATGTCACCATGAGGATGTCAAGTGACCAGTTGACTTGGCCTTTGTTCTTAGAAGAATTTAAAAACAAGTACATTAGAGATCAGTTTATTCGACAAATGAAGCATGAGTTTATGAACTTAAAATAGATTAACCGCTCTGTATATGAGTATGAATACGAGTTCAACAAGCTGAGTCGATTTGTATCTGAGCTTGTACCTACTGAAAAAGATGCTTGTGAATGGTTTGTGGAAGGCTTGCGCCCTAGGCTTAAGAAAATGTTGATAGTATTAAACTTGTCCTCGTTCCAGGAGGTGATCAATCGTGCAAAAGCTCTTGAAAGAGCTTAAAATAAGAGATTTGGGGAATCAAGAATTCAAACATCAAAGAGAACAAGTACTTCTTCCAACTCAGCACCACCAAAAAAAAGAAGAGATTCAGGATTTCGATCACAAGTTAGATCAGAATCAGTTGCATCCTCTTTTAGAGGAGCAAGTCAAGCTAGACCTAGAAGACACAGTCAATGGGATCTGGTGCTGAGAGATCCAATCAGGGCCAAGCGAGACAGTGTCACTATTGTGGGAATAACCATTTTGGGGTATATTGGATGGCTTTTGGGACTTGTTTTCGATGCGGAGATGCCGAACATTTTATCTGGGATTTCCCGTTAATGGTTGGTGAGTCAACACCACCTGAGAGAGTGAGTTTTGTCTCACAGAGAGGACGAGGAAGAGGAGAGAAAGGAACCAGTCTGAATCCTATGTCCAACCTAAAGTTTGATTAACTGCACGGGTATACAATTTAAAGACAAGTGAAGACTGTGATGATCCTGATATAATAGCAGGTACTTTCCAGTTGTATGATAAATTATTATTGGTACTGATTGATCCGGGTTCTAATTATTCTTATATTACAAGTAAATTAGTAAAGGAATTAAAGATTCCATTAGAAGCTACGAGTAATGAGGTGATAGTAACTAATCCTTTAGGGCATAGTGCTCGGGTGAACAAGGTCTTTAAGGGGTGTCCCATAAAGATTCAGGGAATTGAATTCCCTACTAATCTGATGGAACTACCCTTTGACGAGTTTGAAGTAATTCTAGGAATGAATTGGTTGTTTCATTATTATGGGAATGTCGATTGTATATTGAATAAGGTAACTCTGAAGAGTCCATAAGAAATAAAAGTGAATGTGATCAGTGAAAGGTTTAATCCTTTAGCAAATGTAATATCAGTGATGTCTGCCAAGAAGCTATTGCTACAAGGATGTCAAGGTTTTCTTGCAAATGTGATAAATACAAGAGCTAAGGATAAAGGATTAGATGAAATTCAAATAGTTCAAGAATTCCCTGATGTTTTCCCGGCTGAGTTGCCAGGAATACCTCCAGATAGAGAGGTAGAATTTCAAATCAAAGTAATGCCAGGAACAACTCTGATTGCCATGGCACCTTACCGGATGGCTCCGAAAGAATTGCAAGAATTAAAGAATCAATTACAAGAGTTATTAGAGAAAGGATTTATTCGACGAAGTGTGTCACCTTGGGGAGCTCCGGTGTTATTTGTTAAGAAGAAAGATGGGTCAATGCGTTTCTGCATTGATTATCGGTAGCTTAATAAGGTAACCATCAAGAATAAGTATCCCCTTCCTCGAATTGACGACTTGTTTGATCAGTTAAAAGGAGCATCGGTATTCTCGAAGATTTACTTACATTCGGGTTATCACCAATTGAAGATTCAGGAGGACATTCCAAAGATAACTTTTAGAACGAGATATGGCCATTATGAATTCATCGTAATGCCATTTGGAGTAACGAATGCATCTGCTGCTTTCATGGATCTTAGGAACAAGATTTTTTAACCTTATTTGGACCAGTTTGTGGTTGTCTTTATTGATGACATACTGGTGTACTCGAAATCCATTGAAGAGAATAGTGCACATCTGAGGATAGTTTTGCAAATTCTCAGGGATAAGAAGCTTCACGCTAAACTGTCCAAATGTGAATTTTGGCTAAATTAAGTGATTTTTCCTGGGCATGTAATTTATGCAGACGGGATTCGGGTGGACCCTCAAAAGATAAAAGCTATTATGGACTGGGAGGTTTCAAAGAATATATTGGAGGTTCGGAGTTTCCTTGGACTTACCGGTTATTATCGAAGATTTGTTAATAATTTTTCAATGATAGTGCTGCCTTTAACAATGTTAATGAGAAAGAACGTACCATTTGCTTGGACTCTTGAATGTCAAGATAACTTTGAAGCTTTAAAGAGAATTCTTACAGAAGCTCCTGTATTGGTTCAACCTGAATCTGGCAAGAATTTTATAATATTCAGTGACACATCTCATAATGGTTTGGGTTGTGTATTAATGCAAGAAGGGAAAGTAGTAGCGCATGCATCGAGACACTTGAAACCACATGAAAATAATTACCCCACCCATGATTTAGAAATGGCTGCAGTGGTATTCACTCTCATGATTTAGAAATAGTTGCAGTGGTATTCGCTCTCACGATTTGGTATCATTATCTGATGACTTAGAAAGAACTTAATTTGAGGAGAAGAAGATGTGTTAAGTTCTTAAAAGATTATGATATGATAATTGACTATCATCCCAGAAAGGCTAACGTGGTAGCGGATACTTTGAGCAGAAAAATGTTTGCAACCTTACGAACTATGAGCACAAGATTATCTTTAACTGGAGATGGTGGTTTATGTGCAGAGTTAAAGCTTAAACCAGCATGGTTGGATCGAATTGGAGAATTACAAAACAAAGATGAAATATGTTTGAAAAGAATAGAGCAAGTAAAGAATAAAGAGATTAAAGATTTTGAGGTTAAATCGGATGGGAAATTGTATTATAAAGAAAGCATTGTGATACCTGACGATGAAGAGTTGAAGAAAGATCTACTGACAGAGGCTCATTACAGTCCATTGACAATGCACCTGGGTGGAACCAAGATGTATATGGATTTAAAAGATCGATATTGGTGAACAGGCATGAAACGAAGCATCATTGAATTTGTGTCCAAGTGCTTAACATGTCAACAGGTTAAAGGTGAACATCAAGTTTCGTCTGGATTATTACAACCACTTTTTATTCCTCAATGAAAATGGGAAAATGTTGTGATGAATTTTATTTTGGGGTTACCCTTGACTCCGAACAAAAGAGATTCAATATGGGTAATTGTTGATCGATTGACCAAGTCAGCACATTTCCTTCTCGTCAGAACTGATTTCTCTATGGAAAAGTATGTGGAACTCTATATTAGAGAAATTATTAGATTGTATGGAATACCTATTTCTATAGTTTTTGATGGAGACCCTCGATTCACCTCGAGATTCTGGAAATTATTGCATGGAGCGTTGGGGACTCGTTTAAATTTTAGTACAGCCTTTCACCCCCAGACGGACGGACAATTAGAGAGGACTATTCAAATATTGGAAGATATATTGAGAGGGTCGTGGGAGAAATATTTACCACTGGCAGAGTTCGCTTACAATAATAATTATCAATCTAGTATTAAGATGGTACCCTATGAGACGTTATATGGGAGAAAATGTCGTACGCCATTAAACTGGTATGAACTCAAAGATCGAAGCATGTTTGGTCTGGATTTGATTCAAGATGTTGAAGAGAAAGTTTGGGAAATTTAACATAATCTTAAAGTGGCATTTGATCGGCAAAAGTCTTATTCTGACCTTAAAAGAAAAGAAATTGAATTTGAAGTTGGAGATAAACTGTTTCTGAATGTATCTCCATGGAAGAAAGTATTACTATTTGGTCGGAAAGGAAAGTTAAGTCCTAGATTCATCAGGCCATATGAAGTTGTTAAGAGAATAGGACCAGTGGCATATCAATTATCTTTGCCACTGGAAATGGAGAAGATCCATAATGTCTTCCATGTGTCCATGTTACGAAGATATAGATCTGACCCTCTCACATCGTTGCACCCGAACAAGTAGAAGTCCAACCTGATTTGACTTATGAAGAGGAGCCAGTGAGAATATTAGCTTATATAGTCAAACAATTAAGGAATAAAATGGTTCCGTTGGTAAAAGTGCTATGGAGAAATCATAAGGTAGAAGAAGCCATGTGGGAACGTGAAGAAGATATGCGACTTCAATACCCCCATATGTTCGTGCAATGAAAATTCGAGGATGAATTTTATTAAGGGGGAGATTTGTAACATCCTTGATATTGGTTTCAGATTTTAGTGATTAAAGTAGAATAATTGAAAAGTTCAATGACTTGTTTGAGCTATAATGTGTATGATAAATTTATAAAAAATAAGGATTAGAAGAACAAGATGGTCTTTTTATAGCAAGATAATTATTTAGGTTAGTATTATATTAACCCACGTGGAAGTATAAGAAACCAAAAACAAGTTTCCAGAGTTCTCCTCTTCTTCATACGTGAGACCCGAGCTTAAGGTAACATCTCTTGTTAGTGAATTTCTTGTTGAATTTATGGTTGATTTATGACTATTAGACAATAGTTAAGCTTAAAGGAAGTTTAATTTTCTCTAAAACAACAAGAGGATGGAGTTAGGAAGGATTAAAGTAAGGAGGTGAATAACTGAAATCTTGATAGAAAGGTATTAATTAGATTTCAAGATTAAATTTGACTTGTCATTAATGGAATTAAGGAATAGGAAGCGTTAGAATGAGAATTAGAACATGTTAGAAATTGAGTGTGATTCTTGAATGTAATATAAAGGATAGAATTTGGAGTTTAAGGAAGTGATTATTGAGTAGGAATGAGTGTAAGTATATGTATGCAAGTTAGGGATATTAAAGGAGGTGAAATATGAAGAGTTGAACTGAAAAGAGAGTGATTTTCGTGCTTAAAATGGCATTTCTGGGCTAGGGGTATCGATACCCATTCAACAGGTACTGATACCCTCTCAAACGAGAAGAATTACAGAATGTCATAAGGGTACCGATACCCCCTGTTGGGTACTTATACCCCCTTGAACGAAAAATTACAGAATGCCATGAGGGTACCGATACCTTAAGTAGGGTATCGATACCCCTTAAAGGAAAAATGAAATATTAATTCTTTAAATTTGTTTAAGCTATTAGAAGTTAATTACAAGGTTTAGGCATATAATAATCATTTTGAAAATTATATTTATGTATATTCAGAGCCTAAACAAGTTCTGGAACAATTACCTAGTAGGATCGATCGAGGGAAAAGCAAATAAATATAGGTGAGTGCATATGCATAACATGATTATAGTAGTGCATCCAGATTCTAGACTTGTGATAAGTCTAGATTCAATACGTTGATGCATGATTCATCTCATATTATGAAATATAATGGGAATTCATACTATGTGCATTGTGTAATATGTTTTAAACGAATATGTATGCAAAATTATATGGACTATGTGATGAAGGTAAGGAAATGTAAATGATATGTCTATGTGATATACTATGAAAACTGAGAAAAGCCCATGTTATGTAGATGAGAACTACAGGTATAGTTGGGATGCCAAGAGTAGAGGGTCTAAGCGGTCCTTCGGGACATATATGTATTCTTTGGAACATTTGTGAGATCTTTTGAGACACATACTTGATCCTTAGTATATGTATATGATTCTTAAGGAATTTTCTATGTGGTCCTTCGGGACATCTTATGTGGCACTTCGATGCAATTCTACGCGACACTTCGGTGCAATTCTATATGGTACTTCAGTGCATTTATACGAGCTGTAGTGACAGCATAGTGCACAACCTCACATTACTCGCATACCTTAGGTTCTCAGTATGGTATCATTGGCCAATAAACTTATTATTGTGAATTCATGAATGTTAAATTAATATGCTTATGTGTAAGATACATGGTTATGGATATTGCATTGATTAAATACATATTCTCATTTCACTTTATCTCATTATGGCATTTTCATTACATTTACTTACTATTATTATATTGCCTCACTAAGTCAACGACTTAGCGTGTGAGTGTTTCACACGTAGGATCCAAGAAGTAGAAGAGATAGATTAAGCAGCTGGACAAGATTACTCCTGCAACTATCAGATCAGAAGCAACTTAATCAGTAGGTCATTTTGTTATGTAAATGAATGTTGGCATGTAATCAAATGGTCAAGTTGTGTATGCTCTGAGTATTTTGACAAACTTATATGAACCAATGTGTACTATAATATTTTACTTATATAAGTCCAAATATTTTATTATTTTGTTAAGAATATGGTTTTAATAAGTTAATGTGACATCTCGGACTTGTATCCGGGTCGGGTACGGGTTGGGGGTGTTACATTCTTTTTATTGAGGATGAGGTTCAACGGAGGGTAAGTCTCATTTATAATGTGTTTCTTGAGTTATATGTATTTTATTCAAAAAAAATGCACCTTGTGGTTCTTTCTCTTCTTCTTATTCCAATGTAACACATCCTTAGGCAGAATTGACTCAAGTTCCAATCAGCCTCGAACATTTAGAAAATCATATCTATTTCAGGTTAGAATTGCCCGTCCAGCTCAGTTGGTAGAACGTAAGGCTATTAACCTTGTGGTCGTAGGATTGAGTCCCACGGTGGGCAATTCATAATTCTGACTGTCGGAGGTCTTCCACGGAAGTTGTTCTCAACCCGTTGGGGGCAACCTACTACCTTACCTCCCCCTTACCCCATTACATATGGGAATAAGGTCAGCTAATTTTATATCTATTTCAGGTTAGTTATTATAATTTCGAGTTGAATATTATCTCATTTATTTCCTTTTTTCATTTACTAATTTTTGTCTTTTATTTTTTAGAATTTTATGCCAATTTAGATGCTTCAAGGAGTGGACGATCTGATGTTGATTCTTACATTAGTTTTCCCCTTGTCCCTCATACTGGAGAATTTAACTTTGATATTTTGGAGTATTGGTCATTCCAATTACTTTAGTTGCATCTAAATCGTTCTTTAGTATGGGGGTTAAATTTTGAACAAATTAAGAGCTAAACGCTTACCTAAAAATGTTGAGATTTTTGTAACAATTCGTAATTAGTTGTATGGTTTTGAGTCGGAGGATAATGATGAAGAATATCTTATTGTGGTTAATGAGTCTTCTATGTAAAGGTATGCCAAATTTTTTTAATGTCATTAATATTTCAAATTGTTTATTAATTATTTTAATTTTCCTTTTATTTTTTAGGGTATCTAACGGTTAGTGGAACCATTGGAATTGGATATAATGTCCCTTCAAAGGTAACTTAATATTTTATATTTATTATGTTTATTTAATAAAAGTTTCAAATAGTTCATTAATAATTCTATTTTTTTGTAGGGTGCCTTGCAACATACAATAGTTGGTGCTTGATTCTTCTTGATATTGCTTGATTATGTTTTATATTGTTTACTTATGTTTGATATTGGTTTATTCTGCTTGATATTTCTAAGGGTTTGGTAAAGTCGAAAATGTTTGGAACTGTTGGTCATCTAATTCCCTTTGGCTTTACCACTGATTGTATGCATTCTGAATAAAGGATGCTTGCTGAATTGATGCAATAATGCTTGCTAAATTGATGTAATGATGCTTGCTGAATTGATACAGTGATGCTTGTCAGTTGCTGGTGTCTGTTTGTAATACCCCAAATATCTGGTCAGAGACTTTATTAAAAAGATTTAAAATTTGAAGATTTATTTGAATAAATGGTAAAAGATAAGAAATTGATTTGGAATAGTGTTTTAGACTAAATTGTAATAATAGATGAATTAAGAGGGCATTTTGGTCTTTTAAGGGGAAATGAATTTAAAATACATTCTTTATTAGGGATTTTAAATAAGGGAAAAGAGGAAAGTTAATTTATGTTACTCTTCTTCTTCTTCTTCATGTGGGTAGTGTTCTTCTCCATAACATAAGGTAAACTTCAATTAGCTAGTTCTTCCTTCCGATTCTGGTTTGCTCTTGTAACTTTAAGTGATGTGTAAGCTTTAGGAAGGGGTAAAGAAGATTAAAACAAAGAGGTGGATATTTTATATGAGATTTAAGGAAATGAGTTTTTGAATGATATGTTAATATATGAGTTTTTTATTAAGGTTTATTAGTAGAATTGACTTGTCAAAGGAGTAAATAAGAGATTAGAAACATTGGATATGATTAAAAACATGTTAGAAAAAGTGATATGATTCTTGGGTTGAGATGTTCTATGGAGATTTTAGATGTTGTAAGAGGCTAAATGAAGTAAAGTTAGTTGGATTAAGTAAAGAAGAGTTTATAGTATTGTTGGAGGTAAAAGTAAAAGATTAGAGGGAAAAATTAAGTGAAAATCGAGCTGAAAAATGGTAAGTCTGGGTAATGGTATCAGTACTGATAGAACAATACCGATACTAGGGGTGTGCAAAATTACCCGACCCGCCGATCCGGATAAAAAAAAGCAGGTAATTTTCTTTAAAAAATTACCCGGCTGGGTCAGGCCCGGGTCACAAAATTTGATTTTTTCGGGTTCCAGGTTACCCGAGTACCCGGTTAAGTTTTTTTTAATATAGGCCACATGATCCTGCTGCTACCATTCCTCATCAAAGTTCCGATCCATTAACTCGGTTCCATGAAGCAAATAACCTGCATTCTGGTGATATTCGACCATCACCTCATTTCCATGAAGCAAATAACCAGCATTCTGGTAAATATTCCACCATCACCACAGTTCCATGATAAGATCGACAACCAGCATTCAAATATTTCATCAGTACCTCCTTCATTTCCTTATACCGATTACCCTTTTAACGATTAATCTTTCCTGCAAGAACCCCAACGAGACTTCCATCCATCATTTCCTGGAAACTAATCTGAAAATCCCATATACCCTCAACCATACAACTATCAAACCTATCAGCAAGATCAACCACCACATTTTCTGGTTGGTTACCAATCCCACGAAGCTCCCTCATATTCATTTCCAAGTTTCTCTGAAAGTAGCTTACCTGCAGTCCCGTCTTACTATGTTTGTTTGGAAACTCTTGACATTTGGTAAAACATTTTTCCCTGTTTTGTTTAATATGCTTAATACACTTCGTTTCTAATAGTCAAAAGTAGGCATCTGGTTTGCAGCTTTGAAGATATATACATATTAAAACCTCTTTGTTCCTACTTGCTCTATTATTTTATGATAGATGCTATCTAAATGTTGTGAATCTCATGTATTTTCTGTAAATGTACAAGTATAAATTATTTATATATCAAAAAAATGAAAATTTTTGGGTATGTCGGGTACTCGAAACATCCGGGTCGGGACACGGGCTGAGAAATCACTGACCCAGATATTCCGGGTACCCAGATTTGCACACCCCTAACTGATACTATAGGTATAAATGGATAGAAATGTGACAAACAGTATCGGTACCTATGAAAGTAGTATCGATACTGATGGGGTATCGATACTAACAAGGGGAAGTATCAATACCATGGATAACAGAATGCCAAAATGGTATCGATACCGAATGGGAGTATCGGTAACATAGTGTAGTAGTATCGATACTGAGAGAAAGGTATCAGTACCATAGTATAGAAGTATCGATACCATGGTAGGGGTATCGATACTATTAAGCCTGGAACTGTTAGATCGATTGAAATTGTTATAGTTATTGAAATAATGGTACTTTTGAATATTATTAAAGTATAAATGTTAGGGAATATACTAACATTTGGTGTGTATATGTCTTTAATGGATGCTTGTGTAGATCATAACCAAGCTCCTGAATCTAGCAAGACAAAGGGGAAAGACAAAGTTGCTGATTAGTCAGACATCTCTACATATTATTAGCGGGGATTACCAGGTGAGTACATTTATTGTAATTATTCGAGATGAAGAAGATTCACAATGATTCAAATTAGAATGTTTTAATTTAATGTATGTTTTATAGTATTAATATGTTATCATTATATGTATGGAAAGGATATAATGAATGAGTTTTAGAGTATGAACTATTATAAAACGAATTCATAAATGAAATGCATAACGGTGCATTAAGGTATAAAAGGATGCCATAAATGAAATGCATAACGGTGCATTAAGGCATAAAAGGATGCCATAAATGAAATGCATAACGGTGCATTAAAGGCATGAAAGGAAGTCATAAATGAAAATAATGAATAATTACTCAAGAAAAATGGGAAAATGTAAAGAAAGAAAGGTATGTTGGACATACTAAGAATGTTTATGATGATAGTATGAAAGAAGTTTGGTTTCAATAATTGGGACTTATTAAATCCTTAGGGATGATATGAATTAGTTCGAAATCAAATAATCATGCTATACTTAAATATATATTAATGTTTCTTTACAATATTATGTCTCACTAAGTACATATTTAACGTGTGTTGATTTCACGCGTAGGTAAAGACAGAGATTAGTCAAGTTAGGAGTGCAGCAGTAGCAGCGACTATCATCAATTAAGGTTGAATCGTCAGTAACAATAGGACAATCTGATTTATTTTGAAAAAACTTAGTTTTTTTTATAATTTTAATTTTATTACCCAATAATACAGTGTTTTGCTACAACAAAATCCCATTAATGGGATAAGGAAAGCCTACTTACAACAGAGATGGGTGGTCAACACCCCAACGATTACAAAGATAAATATTGATACTATCTAATCTATTTATATTCCTTTTTCTGAATTGAATACCTATAATCTCTTTAATTGAATTCAGAATTTCTTCAACACTTCTTTTGCTTCCTTGGTACAATCTTCTATTTCTTTCTTCCATATGGTATAGATTAAAGCACACCAAGCAAGTTTCAAGATAGTAGTGAGGAGTGACTTTTCTTTCCAAGAATCATTGGCCCAGACTAACATGTTCACCCATGGTAAAGTTGGAGTGTTCAGGCCGGAGAGATTCATGATGACCTTCTATAGGGAAACTGCCAAAGAGTATTCACTGAACATGTGGTCTCTAGTCTCTGTAACTTCATTGTAGATTATACATGTGCCATCAGTAACTATTCCCATTCTAAGAAGCCTCTCCTTAGTTGGGAGCCTATTCAGAAGTGTCATCCATGTAATCATGTTGTGTTTTGGAATGTGAAGAGGAAACCATATCAATTTGTACAATGAGACTTTTTCTCCTTTCACCCGGAGTGCTTTCCAAATATCTTTTGTTTTAGTTGCTCCTGTAGATAAAATTGAGATGGCAACTGCCCTTTGTTTCAAAATGCGTCTGATACACCAGCTAGAATTTGTCACATCTTCCATCAACAGAAAGTCTTTATCCTTAATAACATAGTTTTTATCCAAGCTACCCACAATGATCCATACCCTACAAGGATGTTTCGTATAAGTTGTATCATACATGCTTTGTTCCATATTCTAACATCTTTTAGTCCTAGCCCTCCTTCAGATTTCGGTTGGTAGATTTTCTGCCAGCTAACTTTGGCTCCAGTGGCGGTCTTATCGGTACCTTTCCAGAAAAATCTAGAGCAAAGTTGTTCAATCCTCTTAATCGTGGTCTGAGGTAGAATTAATTGCCTGCACTAGTAGTTTGATATACTGAAGATGACAGCTCTGATGAGTTCTAATCTTCCTGCATAGCTCAAGAACTTTCCCGACCAATGATGAAGCTTTGATTTGATCTTTTCAATGAGAACCACACGGTCCTTTTCTTTGAGTTTCCTTGTGGTTAAAGGAACCCCTAAGTATCTCACTGACAAGTAATCATGTTTGAATCCCGTTGATTGTAATAAATGCTCTAGATTTCTGGAAGTGATTCCTGTTGTATATATTTCACATTTGGCAGCATTAAGTTTTAGACCTGACATTTCATAGAAATGGTCCAGTACACTAATGACTCCAACAACAGATTCAATATTTCCTTTACAGAAGATTAGAACGTCATCTGTAAAAGAAATGTGAGTGAGGTCGATCTTCTTACATTTAGGGTGGTATCCGAACAAGCCTTTCACTGTAGCCATGTTGAGAATTTTAGAGAGCACATTCATAGCAAGAACAAATAAGATAGGAGAAAGAGGGTATTAAAGTACGAAAAATGCTTTAAATTGTAATTAAGTAGAACTTCGTATTAGATTACAATTAATGTTTTGCTTTATATTTAAATGTTATATTTTAAGAAATCTAAAAACAAAATTTTTACAAGTTTTGAAAAAAAAATACTTTAAAAGGTGATGTGACATATGTATTTCGTATACGGAAAGGTATACAGGATATTGGTGTTATATTGTTGCTCACTGATGCCTTGTAAATTATTGTTGTTGGTCTGACTTAAATCAATTTTGTACCTTGTAAATTCTTATCTAAATAGTTACTCATGTTAAATTATGTTGGTGGCATTTTGGGTTTTAAAGCTAGAAGTTGCCCATAATTAAACATGTTGGCAACATTTAGGTATAAAGGCTTGATGATGAAATTTCTGGTAGTAAAGTTAGGCTTTTATCCTTGTAAAACCTTAGTTATAAGATCCGAGAGCATTTATTTTAACATAAATTTATTTTGTTTAGTTGATTTTATTGTAATTTTAGTGTATTAAAGGGTGATAGAATTTATTTATTCATTTATAAATTTTTTGTTTTAGTATTTGTTATGTTATTCAAGTTTAAAATCTTTAATAAGTTCATCATTTCATCTTATATATATTTATTTTAAAATTTTAAGTTAAATTATTAATCAATTTTCACATTAAAAATAAATTAGAGTTATGAATATTTTAATCCAATTTATATAACCTAATAAAATCATGTTCAATAAGAAAATAACTAAATTTAATTTAATGATTATAAAAATATTTATAATATAAGAATTATAAAGAATATAAAGAATTGGAATTAATATAAAAGCCAAATTTATAATATACAAATTATAATTAATATAAAAACTAAATTTCAAAAAGTAATCATATTAATTTAATTATCATAAGTTTATTATAAATTTAAAATAACATAATTATATTAATTGTAACTTATTTCTTATAAGTCAGGTAAATATAAAGTTAGGTAAATATCATATCAGTTCAACAAGTCGGATCATTTACAAGTTGAGTCAATTACATGTCAGGTTCATAACAAGTCAGGTTGAAAATAGATCGAATAATACTAGTTATTTACCAGGTCAATCTCGGGTTCAGGTTCGAGTTCATATCAGTCGGATGCAATTCGGGTTCGAGTATCATATTTTTGATTCAATTTGGGTTCAGGTCGTTCTCAGGTCGGGTTCAAATCCACAATTTCTAGGTCCAACTCGGGTTCAGGTCAACACTAGTTCTGACTCGAGTTAGTTTCAGATCGTCACAACGTAAGTCAAAATTAGTTTTAACTCGAGTCGGTTTCAGTCAATTTTACAACTTGGGCCAACTTTTTACACCCCTACTTCAATGGACTACACTAAACTAAAAAAAACTAATTAATTATCCTTTGTATTTACATATCTCAATTACTCCTTTTTATTGTAATAATAACCAAATTGATGTTCATAAATCTAATAGTTATGTTAAAAGATTAAGGGTAAAATTAGGGATGGGCATAATATTTGAATTTGACGGGTTTTGATTTGACTCAATTTTATAGGATAGATTTTTTTTTAAATTTGGGTATTAGTCGGGTCGGTTTTGGTTTTTTAGAGGTTATTTTCAAATCTGGTCTGGTTCGGGTTTATAAAAAATATTCGACCCGACCCGAAAAAAAGTAATTTAATCTTATATTTAGGGATAACTACAATAATACATCTCTATATATTATTTTTTCTAATTAAATCCATATTTTTAATTAAATAAAAGTAATATTTTTATAAATATATTATTTCGTGTCGGGTCAGTTCGGATTTTTTTCTCAAAAAAGAAAAGTTAGATTCGGGTAGGATGAAGGATGTATATTTTTCGAGTCGGATTTGGATCAAGTGGATGGTGTATAATTTTCAGATCAAGTCGGGTTGATCGAATACCCGACCCATACCCATCCCTATGGAAAATGCACGTCAGGGTACTCGATTATCAATTATCAGTTTGATTATAAATTGGCCAAATTTTTTTTAGAAAATAATATAATCATTCAATTAAAATATTATTATAAACATATTACTAGTAGTTCAATATTAGATAGAACAATATTATAACATTATATAATAATATTTTTAGGTTTCAAAACTCATACATTCAATCAAGTTAGTCCTAATTCAATAAGTTTAAGCTTTAGTATTTAAAAATTACATCAGTATAGTTAATAGGGTTCTTCAGCACCAACTATAAACTTGTAATATTGTCAAATCAAGTAAATCCATCATATCAAAATAAAAGTTGGATAATTGTATCTTACCACCAAATAATAATTTATTAGAGATGACAAGCAATTTAGGAAGAAAAAAAAATCTATGAATGGGTTAAATCTATTGAATTATTTTGAATTAAAATTAAAATGATAGAATGTATAAGTTTTGATAACTAAAACTATTATTATATCAATTATCAAGTTATCATTATTAGTTTAACAACCAATTACATATTTACAATAATATTTAAATTAAATTATAATTTATTTTTAAAAATTGATTCTTTTGTAGCCGAATTAATAATAGAATGACCCAAAGTTTATTTTACCCTAAAATAAGGGTAATGTACGCAAATGATCCCTTGACTATTGGGTGTTGCTTTGATGAATCTTCCGACTGTTAAAAGTTATAAAATAGTCTTTTGACTATAGGATATTGCTTTGTTTAATCACTTGACTATTAGAAGTTACAAAATGGTCACCTGACTATTCATATGTTTCAAAACTTGTCCTTTTTTGTTAAAAAATTGATGACATTCTAAGCTAGGCATTAACTTGCTGGTTGTGATATGATAAAATTTGATCATAAAATCTCAAACGACTATCATATCTCAGTCAACAGATTAACATCCAACTTAGATTGTCTTCAATTTTTTTAACAAATAAAGACAAATTTGGAACATATAAATAGTTAGATGATCATTTTGTAACTTTTAATAGTCGAGAGACTCAACAAAGCAATGCCCTATAATCAATAGATCATTTCATAACTTTTAATAGTTGAATGACTCAATAAAATAACTTCCTATAGTCAGGGGACCATATGTGTACTTTAACCTAAAAATAAATTTTAAAATTGATATATTGAAATCAAAATTTTGGAGTGGAATCTAAATTTGACGGTGACGATCGTCGTATGAACAATCCAATGGATGCCATCATACCATCGAAAGAAGAACCACTAGATTTCCAGATCCAGATTTTCCTGGAAAATGGTGGACGGTAAATCGCAAAACAGTAACCAAACACACATACGTCATTCTCGCCTTCCATGGCCAGTAAGCCACCCGTATATATGTAGCCACCACAAAATGCTTCAATGGCTCTCTTTCCTCCACACACCACCAAACCCTAAAACAAATATCAATCATTTCACATAAACAAGAAAATACCAATATCAAGCCAGTGAACAACAAAGAAAAGAAGAAAACCAGTGTTTCACATCAGAGCTAGATGAGATCTTCGACTATGTCTTCGATGGCGGTTTCTTCGGTTTCCGTAGTCGGGTTTAAGGGAGGTTTGGGAAAATCGTTTAGTGGAGGTGAAGACTATGGCATGTTGGCTAAATCGGTTCCGAACTTTGTTCGCGTCGGAAAGGCGGTTAGAACCCAGCCGGTGATGAAGAACGTTAACGAAGGGAAAGGGTTGTTCGCACCGCTCGCGGTGGTTACCCGCCAGATTGTTGGCAAGAAGAGGTTCAATCAGCTTAGAGGAAAAGCCATTGCCTTGCATTCTCAGGTACCATCTACAGTTCCGTCCCTGTTATTAATAGTAATGACGAAACTGGTGAAATAGTTTGGATGTAAACTTAAAATTTTAAAAAAAATTAGATATTTAAATTAAGATTTTAAAAATTTTGAAGGTTTAATTTATATGTTTTCCAAAAAAAATTAGAGTTTAACTACAGTTTTTAAAATTTTGATAAATTTAATGAGAATTTTTAAAATTATGGAAGAGAATTTATTAAGAATATTAAAAAAATTAAGATTTAATTTGAATTTCTAAAAATTTTGAGGGTCAAATTAAATTTTTTTAAATTTCAAAGGTTAAAATTACAATTTTTTAAATTTTGGGTTCCTCCCCTAGTAACATACTCAGTTACATGGAACTTTTTGATAAAATTTTTGGATAGAATATATTATTTTTATGCCGAAACTTTTAAAAATCATTAAAATTACTACAAAACAATTACTATAAAGTTTATTATTAAATAAAAGTTCAATGAAATTTAATAAAATTAAATAACTATTTTATAACTATATGAGATAATTTAATCATTTATTTTGTAACTTTTAAATGTTCATTAATAAATGAGTATAATCGTTTGAACATAATTTAGAAGATTTTAATATACTTTTACTTAATTTCTTTTAAAAACAATCTTATCCACTCGACTAAATGTAATTGGATAAATTACATAAAAAATTTATTAAATTTTTAATAATTCAATAATTAAAATAATTATTTAATCATAATTTTATTACATATAAATATAAATTTATTATTAGTCAAACATAATTATATTTTCATGTTATTCTTAGTATATGTACCACAGTTGAAATAAGTTGATATAACATTTAACGGGATTATCAGGTTGGACTTATAAATGGGTAAATTATGCGTTTAATATTTAAATTATTAATTTTGATTCATTTTAGTATCTAAACTTTAATTTTTTCAAAATCATACCAAATACTTATTTTTGTTTCATTTTAGTATCGCACTGTTAAAAATTTAACTTATTCAATTTTTTTCTTCAAAACTTAATGTTAAGTTTTTAACGGGATACTAAAATGAAAACAAACTAAACATTAGGTATGGTTTTGAAAAAAATTGAAAGTTTAAGTATTAAAATAGACCAAAACTGATAGTTTATATACTAAACATGTAGTTTGCCCAATAAAATTTAGTTACTATTATAAAATAATTATTATAATATTATAATAAACTTAAAAAGTTAATAAATTTGATTATTATTTTATAATATTTAAAAATTCAACAATGAAAATGATTATTTAAGCATAATTTTATATCATGTAAATATAAATTTATTATTAATCAAACATAATTTAATTTTTATGTTAGTCTCGGTATATGAACGAGAGGTGAAAGAAGTTGATGTAACATTTAACGGAATTATTAGTTTAGACTTATAAATAAAATTGAGTAAATTATGTGTGTAGTATCTATATTATTAGTTTTAATCTATTTTAGTACCTAAACTTTTAATTTTTTCAAAATCATACATAACATTTTGTTTTTATTCTATTTTAGTATTGCGCCGTTAAAAATTTAACGCGTTCAATTTGGTTAAAAACTTAACATTAAGTTTTCAACCAGGTACTAAAATGAAACAAAAACTAAATGGTAGGTATGATTTTGAAAAAATTAAAAGTTTAAGTATTAAAACGGATCAAAACTGTTAGTTTAGATACTAAACACGTAGTTTACCCAATAAAATTTACATACTATTATAAAATAGTCATTATAATATTATAATAAACTTAAAAAGTTAATAAATTAATTATTATTTTATAGCTTTTAAAAATTCAATCATCAAAATGATTATTTAAACATAATTTTATAACATGTAAATATAAATTTTTTATTAATCAAACATAATTAGATTTTCATGTTAGTCTCAATATATGAACGACAAGTGAAAAAGTTGATGTAACATTTAATAGGATTATAGTTTAGACTTATAAATAAAATTGGGTACATTATGCGTTTAGTACCTAAACTATCAGTTTTTATTTATTTTAGTATCTAAACTTTTAATTTTTTCAAAATCATATCTAACGCTTTGTTTTTGTTTAATTTTAGTACTGCGCCGTTAAAAATATAATGCATTCAATTTTTTTCAAAACTTAACATTAAGTTTTGAACAAGGTACTAAAATGAAACAAAAATTAAACATTAGGTATGATTTTAGAAAAATTGAATATTTAGTTACTAAAATAATTCAAAATTGATAGTTTAGGCACTAAACACATAATTTACCTAATTTTATTTATAAGTCCAAACTGATAATCCCGTTAAATGTAGTGGTGTTCAAACGGTTAATTCGGCCACCGACCGAACCAAATTTTTATTAATCGAATTAACCGAATTTTTTTTAACCGTTAACCGAACTGAACATTTTTTTGAAAATATTAACCGATCCGAACAAAGTTTGTTTATTTCGGTCGGTTAACCAATTTTTTTTATAATTTTTTCTATAATTTTTTCAATTAGATTAATTAGAATATAATAGAAGTTTTTTTTATTTGGGTTAAAATTTTAATTATATATTGATAATTTAATAAGTTTAGTGTGGTTAAAAAAATAATTAAGTTTGATTTCTTAATGAGTAGGAGTTTAAAATATGTATTTAATATATTTTATATTTAATAATTTCGGTTAATTAATCGATTTCGAACCGAATTAAGCGTCAATCGAATATTGAAAAAATTGTTAATTGTTCTTCAATCGAACTAATTTGGTGGCCGACCGAATTAACCAAGTTAATTCTGTTCGATAAGTTAATTCGGTTAAAATCGAAAAATGAACACCCCTAATTAAGTATTACATCAACTTCTTCAACATGTCGTTCATATATTGAGAGTAACATGAAAATCTAATTATTTGATTAATAATAAATTCATATTTACATGTTATAAAATTATTTTAAATACTGATTTTGATTATTTAAATTTTAAAAATTATTTTAAATACTGATTTTGATTATTTAAATTTTAAAAATTATCAAATAATAATTAAATTTTACCAAAGTAAAGTAGAAAAAATAAAGGGTAAATTATAAATTCCGTCATTGAACTTTACTTTCTCTCTCTTTTTTACTTACTGAACTTTAAAGGTTTTCAATTTTCTCACTGGACTTAATATATTAGGATTTTTGTTCACTCCGCTATTAAATAATAGTTAACGGCGTTAAAATGAAACCATTTTAAAAAAAAATTCACCAAAACGTCTTCGTTTTGCATATATATAACAATTCATTTATAACTTTGTTAGTGAGAAAACGGTTGAGTGACAAAAAAATCTAATGTATTAAGTTCAGTGAGGAAATTAAATAAATTTAAAGTACAATGAATGAATCAGGAGATAAAATATAATTCAGTTATCAAATTTTTTATTTTCCAAAAATAAATCTGAACATGATATTAAGGATTGAAACTATAATGAGAGATTTTGAAAGATTGAAATGATTTTCAGGTAATTAATGAATTCTGCAAAGCAATAGGGGCTGATGGTAAACAAAGGCAAGGCCTGATTCGACTGGCAAAGAAGAATGGAGAGAGGCTTGGATTCCTTGCATGATTTTATGACCCTACACGGGTATTTTTGTCTTTTGATTAATATCACGAATGTTCCAACTTCATGTAGTTTTATGTCAAGAACATCCTTCAGTCTTAGTTTGTATTATAGTATAGTTTTCAGACAATGGAACAACTTCATCCTTGATTATAATGGCGAAATTTGGTGATAGAGTTTGGGTGGCTTAACTTAAAATTTTTTAAAAAATTGAGGTTTAAATTAAGATTTTTAAAATTTTTGAAGGATTTAGTTTATATTTTTTTCCAAAAAAAAAATTAAGGATTAACTATAATTTTTAAAATTTTGAGAGGCTTAATAAGAATTTTTAAAAATTATATGAGAGGGTTTAATTGAGAACATTAAAAAATTAGAATTTAATTAGAATTTTTAAAAATTTTAAAGGGGAAAATTGATTTTTTTAATTTTAAGGATCAAAATTAAAAAAATTTAAATTTTGGGGCCATGACCCCCTCAAGTTCAGCTTGTGTTCCGCCCCCGTCCATGAAGGTAACAAATTGTTCTAATTCAACAAGATTTGAAACTATGATTCAGAGGAAAAAATCTCTAAACAATGGCATTGGCTGCACTTGCAATCCTTGGCCATAGATTGGCGCACTCCTTCGGATCGGACCAGTCATGGCGGAGCCTTCAAATTCTCCCTTCGGATTGACAACCACGCCGGCATTATATGCAATCGAAACACAAACTTAGAACGGCGGACAGCTGCATCTATTGAACATATACTTGATAGCAAATGCAGGGCCCAAATGGAGCAGATGAATGCTCCAAGAACATAATGCATCTACAATAAGGGAGGTGATTGGTTTTCAAAACTAGTAGCTGCGTCGAATGGAGCAGATGCAAGCGTCAACGGCTCAACGCATCTGCAACAATGAACATTCGTATTTCAGACGCTCACGACCGAGCCCGAGCAACATAAATCGGTAGTTATGCTGCTTGCGGGCCAGGAAGCATCAAATGAGAGTAGCATATACATCTCGACACCCTTTAACAATGAAGCCGTCTTCAGCAAACAGTCTAAACACCACCATACCATACAAATTTTACTAGTACTAAGTCCTAAACTAACTATGAACATTCGTATTTCAGACGCTTATGACCGATACTGAAACCGAGACCGAATGACATAAATCGATAGGTCTGTAACTTCAATTCACGCTCCCATGACCACAAAACAATGATAATTCGCACATCTAGAAAGGATAAAACAATCTACCTTCAAAGTACATGTAAAGACCATCCTTTCGGCACCAGGGCTTGTGCTGCCTCACGATGACGGCGGGCAAGACCTTCTTCCTCAGATCAGGCTTCCCTTTCTTAACAGTAGCCATCACCATGTCTCCAATGCAAGCCAATGGCAAGTGGTTAAGGTGTCCCCCGATTCCTCAGACAGACGTGATTCAACGGATTAACTAAAACTCGATATATCATGAAAAAATCTACAGATTAATACGAACATACGAAGAATGTATACGGTATACAAATATACAATACACTCTATCTAAAAGTTATACATTCGATCAAAATGTGCAAAATACATTATATTTTTGTTCATGAGGAGGAATCAAGGGTAAATCAAAGCCTAGAAAACATAACAATCTTAAAGAACAGTCAAACTAGCTGCAACAAAACATGAAAACTTAACAATCTCGAGTTCTAGTATAGAACACCTAAATTACGATCTGCACACGGCTGTGATTCAGTAAGGGCTCGGTTACGACTACACGAACTTCAATTCTAGATTGTGCTACCTCGACTGCTGTACATTTTTCGGTCGGAGAGTGGGGCTTTGGGTATGGATGTATGCCACTGCAGCCGAGAAGGACTGTAGAGCTGAGAGTGTGGGTTGAAAATGAATGAAATACAGCCCATCATGAACATTTGATATGGTCAATGTCGGCGAACCGTGTTCGGAACCCTGAAACATGGAATTCTGGAGACAGTCATCACAGTGATTATGATATTATAGTTTTTGTGTTTAAAATACCATAATCTAAGGGAAAACAGGGACACCTGTGTGTACCTGAATGAAAAAATCAAATAACTTGCAGGCCACGGATGCTTCACTTGGAGACGAGCCTCCTCCTTTACTTGATCTGGCTTTAAGTACAGTCAGCGGACATCCCAAGTCCCAGCCACCACAGTCGCAATGTCCACCGGACCTCCATCTTTCAATAAGGCTTGAGGGGCCGCCGTTTCGGGTTCTTGGACCACCATGAATACCTGCTGGAACTAGAATGTTCATACTTCTTGAGCAATCACCAGTATCGCGAGAACAAGCAGAACGAACCGGGGTTTCTGAAGGGTCAACCTTTTGCTTAACCCCTGTTTTCCCAAGAAAGTTTAAGCCCCAACCTCCGACTTCTGAATGAGTATTTTTGGGGAAATGGTCCCTTGAGACGATAGCAATCAATTCAGAATTCGAAGGAAGTTGTTCCTCTAAAAGATCTGTGCCATCTAGTGCATCAGAATTGTTGATCGTATCATGGCATGGATCGAAAGAAGAGCCTTCGATCAAGGAGACTGATCGTCGAAATCTAGACATTGTTCTCTGCTTGGACAAAGGACCACTCTTGAATACTTGCGACACCTTACTCGTTAGACCCTTATTCTTCCTGTGGTTATGGCTCAAAGTTTGCAGATCCGGACTAAAAGTTCCGTTGCCACCGAACAAAACAAACTCTGTCTCCATGATGTTAGAATCTCGGGGGACGATGGAGAACGAAGTAGATACCTTCATCTTGCCAACAAGATGTAGCTCGTTCTCAGTAATCCCATCTTCCATACGACTACCCTTGCTGGAACGGAACAAGTACGTATAGCCCAGACCTTTATTCCGAGCTGACCCTTCCTTCAACAAATTGGCTACATATACCTCTCTCTGATTATCCAGGGAGAAAACAAAATACGGAATCCCACCCTTCCATGTGCAGTGAAGCATTCCCTGCAAAACTTTTGAAGAAGTACAAGAAAAGGACTGATCAGAGCATGTCGAGTTCGAACTTGACAACGAAACAAGCCTTTTCTGCACAGTTTCAGATCCATATTTACAAGTATTTGATACCCGTGCTTCACTTCCGAGCTTATTCGAGGAATAATTCATGAAACCACCAGGAGAGCTTGTGAAATCGTAACTTATCGTCGATCCCTTAACATCATTCAAACTCGGATCAACATCCAATACACCAAATTTCTTTAACAATGGGCTCTGCAATATATTTGCCATACTCTTGCTGCCCATTATAGAACCTACTACCCACGGATCCACCGGACCAATGACGACACTACCGGTCTCAACCTCGAGTGGACAGTCGAAAACAAATCTACCAAAATCGCAGGCACCTTCATCCGGGATTTTAGTTGAATCCAGTCCATCGGCTAAAATACCTGTGTTTAGAGAGCTCAAGTTCACAGAGATGTTGCAATGAGCTGCTTTCGCAGCATTGATATGAATCAAATCCAGGCAACAGCGAAGATATTTCTCGTCTAGAGTGACGACATGCCTTGGAATCTTACTACTTATGCCGGAAATACTCCGTTGGAATGACTCCTTTATAAGACTTTTTCCATCTTGTAATCTTTTAACACTCAAGATCAAAGCATGCCATGGATTTACCTTTCTCACCAGCTTCTTCAACTTCAATTCGGAATAGTCCATTCCATTATCTCCCAAGATATCCCTGTGTAGAGACGAATCCCCATTCTCCCCATTATCTTTCCGGCCGGTAACAAAGGCTTTCTCCATCTTCATTCTCCAATTAGATACGGTGCCTAGCAACAGACATGACTGATCACCATTTTCTGACTCGATGTGGATGATTCCGTGCTATATAAGGCTCCAACTATTCGGATTCGTAACTCACAAGAAATCTGAAGAAAAATACGAATGATCACATTGATACAGAACCGAAAACAAGAAGAAAGTACAAATGGAAACAAAGCCATGACTCATGAATTACCAATTCTTACTGCATCTAGAAGTACAAGAACAAATATCCTACTAACCACAACATACCATGTCGAACACGAATTGTATATATATGTACATATATGTATATAAACTGTATGAAATTATGAAAAAGAACTACACTAACAAAAAACCTACAAACCGAAACATACCATGTCGAACACGAATTTTATATATATGTAAATATATGTATATAAACTGTATGCAATTATGAACGAGAACTACACTAACAAATAACCTACAAACCGAAACATACCATGTCGAACACGAATTGTATATGTACATATATGTATATAAACCGTATGAAATTATGAACAAGAACTACACTAACAAATATCCTACAAACTGAAACATACCATGTCGAACACGAATTGTATATATATATATATATATATGTATATAAACTGTATGAAATTATGAACAAGAGCTACACTAACAAATATCCTACTTTCCAAGCAAATGCCAATCAAAGGTAAGTTAGTTAGCAATCAAAATCAGTGACATACAAAACATTTTTGCTCCGAAATCATCTACGGTACTCTGACTCTTCATTATTCCTAAACTATCAACACTCCACACACTCTAATTATTCGAATATAAACGAAAATTTAAGCATACTCAAATCGAACACATACAGAACAATAATCAACATACATAACCAGAATCAAAAGGCTTCGTCTTTAATTCTCATGTTCATGAATCTCACTGTAGGAACATATACAAAGAAATCAAATTGAAAATCACATCTCATTAGTTTAAAGACACCAGAAAGTTGGCTGGAAATTCAAGCCATGAGAAAACCTTACCCTCAAAGCAGCAAGGAGATGAACCCCAAACCAGATTGATGAGAAGAATTCTTATGGACTGGATTAGTTTGATTTGCACAGAATTTTGGAGCATATCAACTTAGTGTAAACAAACCAGTCCAACCAGCAACTCAGCTAAACATAAAAACACTTTGAATCAAAGAAAATCAAACACTGAACCCAGAAAATTTCAGTCCAGAACACAAAGTTGAAGAACAGGAGAAAACTGACAAAAAATAAAAAAAATAAAGAGGAAAGTTGCAAACTTTTATGAATAAAATATGTAAAAAGATTCACTTTTTTTCCTCTTACCTCAAGAGAAAAGGGCAAAAGCACTCTAATCACCTGTTAACCCTGAGTTTAATCCGAGTGAAGGAACGAGTATTCAACCAATATAATGAAAGAATGAACAGAGACAAGTTTTTTTTTTGTCAGAAAGAAGTGTGTTGTGCTAGGTTCCAAAAAACACTGTTTTGTTTTGCTTTGCTGTATAAGCGTTATGATATTATTATAAATACTGAAATTAATAATATGAACACGACATGAATATAAAGAATGCGGGTTCCGACGGCGATGTTACTTAAGCAGAGGAGGTAGTGGGAGGCGTGAAGGAGGAAGAAACGGTGTTGTAAGGCACGTTTAGTTGTGGAATTTTTTGTTTCCATGTTCATGTTTCCTCCATGGTTTTCAACTTTCCAGGAGGACCCCCGCTTTGATTTATTTTATTTTTGGGTAAATTGTCAGTTTAGTACATAAACTATTAATTTTGATCCGTTTTAATACTTAAACTTTTAATTTTTTTTTCATAATCATACATAATGTTTAGTTTTTGTTTCATTTTAATACCCTCAGTTAAAAACTTAAGGATGGGCTCGCCAGCTGCAGCGTTTACAGTTGTTGACTATCGCATTCATCGGTCGATGAAGCCCAAACTTTTAAGCCCGCACCTTTTCGACCATCTGAACGTGATTATGGTCTCTATTTCATTGGAAAATACCTCAATCTCCCTAAATCAATAACGGACTCTTCGACTTCTTCATCCTTCGATCTTCATCGTCAATTGTCCGATGGACCTTGAAACTAGACTATGTTGGTCAACTCATCATTCTACTATGGTCCACCGTTCAGATTAGTCGTTTGTCCATCGGAGCTATGCCTCATCAATCCATTTATTAAGTTTTTAACGACGAGTACTAAAATAAAATAAAAAGTAAATGTTAGGTATGATTTTGAAAAAACTAAAAGTTTAGGTACTAAAATGGATTAAAATTGATAGTTTAGGTATTAAACGTGTAATTTATCCTTTATTTTTGGGGTAAACTACACCTAAGGTCACTTAATTATGTTTAGTAATGAAAGAGTCAATTTTATTCTAAAAGTTATAAATAGGCCACACATTTAAAATATTATTATAAACATATCATTGGCCGTTAGATATTAAACGAGAACACTAATGTAATATGGTATAATAACAGTTTTAGCCTTTGAAACTTCTATAGTCCATTTACGGGATCCCGATTCAAAATAATTCAATAAATTTAACATTTCATAATTCAAATTTTAAGTATTTTAATCTTTATTCTTCTCTTAAAATACTATACATTTTCCACATTTTTATGGTACAATAACAGTTTAGTAGTATTGTTTTATGGTAAAGTGTAGTTATTAAACCACTACTTTGATCCGATGAAGTTGTATTTGAAGAATTAATTCAAATTATAAAAAATATTGATAGAAAATATAAATTTTGATGATTAAAATTGTTATTATATCATACCATATTTGATGTTCATTTCAATTTTAATAATCGAGAAATATGCTTGGAACAATATTTTAATTGAATGACTTGTTTATAAGTTTTAAAAGAAAAATGATATATTTATTACTAAACTCATAGTTAAGTGACCTTGAATGAAATTTACTTTGTTTTTATATTTTTTATTTTATTTTAGTCAAGTTTGAAGATAATAATTAGAAATGATAAGGAAAGGGAAAATCTTGATAAAGAAACCATTAAAAAATGCATTAAGAAAAGAACAGAGAATGAGCTGGAAACACAGTGAGTAGACTTGCTAAATAGGAAGTATATCTATGGATTTAATAAATAATAAATATAATAAAAATTATCAACTCAAAAATAAATTATATAAAATTTAAATTAAATTAATCATATTAATTGGTCAAATATAAAAGAATTGAAAAAAATACACTATGAGTATTATTATCGGCGGTAGAACTTAGTGATAGAGTTTGGGGCAACTTAAAGCTTTAAAAATTTAGATGATTAAATTAAAATTTTCAAAAATTTTGAAGGATTCAGTTTACATTTTTTTCCAAAGAAAAATTGGGGTATAACTAAAAATTTTGAAATTTTGAGAGGCTTAGTGAGAATTTTAAAAAAATCATGGAGGGATTTAATTAAGAATATTTAAAAAAATTAAAAAATAACATGAATTTTTAAAAATTTTATGGAAACCAAAGTAAATATTTTAAAAATTTTAAAAGTCTAAACTATAATTTTTCAAAATTTTGAGGAGCCATAGCCCATTAGTCTCCATCCATTATCTTTGGCCACTGATTATTATCAACAATAAAAGATAAATACAATTAATATTAACATGAAAATAAAACATTAATTTTTTCATAACCAAAACTTGATACATCTAAAATGAATATAAATATTTATTAGTAAGAGAATAACTATTGTACCATCTTCAACTAATAATGTTTGATAGATGATTTTATAAAATATGAGTACAAATATAATAATATATAATATTTTAAATAATTTTACACAATTTAACCAAATTATCTCAAATGGGTTTTCTTTAAATTCTCTTAACATGTTTTCTTAATGTTTTAATATTGATTTTCTTTATTGAAAAAGAAAAAAGTTGATATTTTTTCCAGACATGTGAAGGAGAGAGAAAGAAGAGTGAATAATGGAAGATTTGTGGGCAATGGTCAAAGTAGTGCCAAGTGGGTACCGTCATTTCCGTCATCTTTTTCAAAGATGGGTAAAACTTAGAAGCAAGAGATTTATGGACAATGGACGAAGTAGTATCAGATGTGTGTGAAGTTCAGATTAATCAATATTAAGTCTTGAAATTCAGAATCTCAATGAAAATATATTGAACTATAATTGGTATTGTCACTTTTTGTACCATAAGTTTTCTTGTTATATATATATGAAATATTACATTTTTTTTCATTCCAGCACATTACGAGTGTAGCAAAGTCTTGTTCGATGCATTTGAAAGGTCGAACGGCATTGCTAACCACTCATAAAGACCATCAGGAGATTTGAGTGTCGTCTTCATTCTTCTCCACCTCTCAACCTGATCTGGTGGTATCCGTTTTTCAAGTCGATCTTTGAAAACACCTTAGAACCATGCAAATGAGGTATTAGTATCTAAAGACCTCTTGCAGTTGCTTTCAATTGACGTATATGGTGATGCATGTTTGAAACCCCATAGCTGCACAGTTAAAAAATCAAACTCAAAATCAGGCCAATGTGTTATTAAAGGGAGACAAACCCGAGACCTCAAGGAAACATGATGGAACTCGAATTCCAGCAGTCACCTCTTAAGGAAGATTACATGAACTGAGCTAAACTCCGGGTTCAATTTTCTCAAAGATTGTTCAATAGTTAACAGGATATGGACCAAAGTCCGTTCATACTCGGTCCTGATGGATCAAAAGTAAAACAACTCTCTCTCAGTGCAAACATCCCAGTACTCATCACCTACTGTTGCAGCAGCGAAGGGCCGCTGCAGGGGAGGTGAGAGGCTATATTCCTACTTAGCAAGTTATACAGAACAAAGAGAACGAGCATGCCGAGTTCTCGCATACCAATTACTTGTAGGTGGCATTTCGGGGCTTGTTGATATGCTACGGGAAAGTTTCCTTTCAATTTTTAGCTATCAAGTTGAAAATGCACTGGTCTTTTACCATGTTTGAGATTCATCAGCAGCCTATCAGATGATCACGAAAGTTCTTATTTTGAACTCGACGTTAAGGAACCGATAAAAAATTACCTCAACGTTGTTTAGCTCAAAGTCCCAGTCATGAGCCAAACACAAGTTCCCGAATGTTTCACAAGGTCCGCTACTTCCACTCAAACTAAGAAAATCACAAACCATGAAAATGGACAATATTTTTAATAAAAGTATTAGTTGGAAGAATTGTAAAAGAGAAAATACCACAATTACAACTTACAGATCTGCATCCAAGCACAGAGCAAAGTTGCTGCCGCCTCCAAGTGCTAACAAGTCATTCAAACATATATAGTAATAACGATTCGCACCTGTTTAGATTGGTGCGACACAAGATCAAAGCCTATAATAGCACATAAATACATTCATCATCGGTAAAGGTCAGTGAAAAGCGAGTAAATTAATCCCTAAAACACAACTATTAATTGCTTATTATGCTGATACAAACTCTTCATTTTTCCTCGAGTACCTGTTTCCAATGCATATATGGACTCGAGCATGGAGATATGACCCTCAATGGACCCTCCATGGAAAAACTAAAAAAAAAAAAACTGAACATACATGCACCAGACACATACCCGTACCTGACACACCCAAGTCCAAGAAACATAGATTGCTTATGCCATCCATCAAGGTCACAATAATTTCAGGAAATAAAAAAAGAATTTGTTCAAAAATGTCAATCTTTATTTGACATTTGACAAAATTGCTTACCAGTTGGTCTAAATAGAATAGGTTCACCATATATGGTTGTGAATACAAATGTCTGATGTGTTCCCTATCATAGAACAAGAGAAATAAAGCTAAAAAACAAGGGGCATCATGCTCAAAACCATATTCATAAGTTAATGAGGCATGTTATCATACTTGATATTTTCTCTTTGGGGTAGGCTTCAAGGGGCATTCTAGCATTGCACCGAAGACTGCTCCTTTCAGATCTCCAGTAATCTAGAATTTGTACAACACCATTAAAAAAAAATTCGAGGTTCAGATAGAAAGCCTCTCAAGAGAATAGATTTATTATATATAACCATGAACATACCAGCAAAGAAGGGCCAGGGAGCTCAGCACTCTTACGAATAAGTGTGCGAAGTGATATACCATGTTTCAACGTACTGCTCCTCATTTCAAAGAGTCAATACCAAATCAAGATCCAAAATAAAAAATATGAATGAAGCTTTCGCCAAACAAACTTAAAACCTTATTGCAAAACTTACCTATACAACAACATCCATTGACACCCTTTAACAATATTGGGAAGTAAAAACACCAAGGATTCATACAAATCAGGTGTAATAAACACTGATTCATCATAAAGGTTCAATGGAGTCTTCACTGGACACCGTTGAACTTGTGCATCTTGATATTCATCGGAATCACTGCTACACCTTTCGTAGAGACAGTCCTTATCCTTGCCTCGAGGACTAACAATCCACTTGTTGTCGCTATGTTTCGAAATTTCATGAGCCTTTGGTAAGGTTTCATTTGTAAAAGTAAGTTTGTGGTCTTTATAGCTATCCAAGGATTCATCTTGAAACTCAAATGTCCTACATTTCCATCTCACAGGATGCGACTGAATTTGCTCGAGATGACTTCCATGATCATTCGATTTAGACCCACCTAAGCTTATGGCAGCGGTGATGTAAGAATAAATCAAAGACCGAGAGCTTGATCCATCGGAATAAAATCTGGCCTAAATATTCAAAAAGTTCACATCATCAGATCACTGAAAACTACAATTCACAAATAAATTAAAACTTCAAACACATGCAAATAATATGAAACATAAATGATCAAAACAAAGAAGAAAAGAAAAAGAATATTCAATTACTCAAACAATCAAAAACCCACTTATTGTTTAAGTCTTACACAACTGAAACTTGAATGAAAAACATTAATTTAGTCCAATCTATGAAGTGGGTTATCTTTAGTGAAATATATATATTATGCATTAACCCAAATCAGAAAATCTCAGTTATTTTCCAAATATCATACATAAAACAAAGAAAAAACAAAAAATTCAGCTACCCCATTTTTTTTCCTGGAAAAAAATCAATATAAATATATACAAAAGAGTAGCTGCATTTCTATAAGTAATCCATATCTAATTCCTAACAACAGATACCAAAAGAGAAAGGAAAAGCAATTACCTGAGAAGGATCAGATGGAGAAGAATGATTCGGTGAATCTGAAAACAAACGTGAAAGACTGTCAGCTACTTTATCTTCCAGTGTATACATTTTCAATTTCTTCGCCTTCTCCAATGATTTAGTGTTGAATATACTTTCGTTTTGAGTTTAGCTCATGAAATTAAACAATCGAATGAATTTTAAGTGATAAATGAAGATTTATCGGTAGGAAAATGACTGGAAAGTAAAAGAAAAACGAAGCCAAGGTTTGATGTTTGATCTTTGCTTAGAACCTTATAAAAAAAATGAATTTTTATTTATATATACCACAAATATGGTAATGCCCCTTTTTTAATTAATTACGTAATTAATATATTACTAATACTAAACAAAATAATTATTTTTTAAAATGTTATATTTAGAATTACTATAGAGTAACATCTTTATTCCATGTATCCAGAAAATAGTTAATCTCAGCTATTATTTTTTTACTCATCTTTCTGCTTAAATCTACATAAATTTAAAAGAAATTTAAACAATATAAATAAATCCTAACTCATATTACTAATACTAAATAAAATAATTATTTTTCTAAAAATGTTATATTTAGAGTTACTATAGAGTAACATCTTATTTCATATATTCAGAAATAGTTAAAAATATTATGATGTATTATTTTATATAATAAATGTATATGTTTAATATATATATATATATATATATATATATATATATATATATATATATATTTAAAAAAATTAAATGATTTCAAATAAGAAAAATAAAAATAGTTGTATCTAAATTTATTAGTTAATGACAGTATTATTTTATATCTCTTATCTCATTAGATTTTTTTTAAATAATTTAAACTTCTATTTTTCAAAAACAAAATAAATTATAAATTATTTTACCAAATTTCATTGCCATTTAAATATATAACAAATTTAAACTCGTATTTAGAGTTGTAAACAAGTTGTGTCGAATTCAATTCGACTCAAAAGATTATCAGATTAAAATTTTCAATTTCTACTCAAAATAAAAAAATTAAAGCTCGAATCGAGTTTGAAAAAACTTGAACTTAAAACATTCTTAGACTTAACTCCAATGAAGTTCAAACTCAAACTTGGCTCAAGCTTGAACTCAAATTCGAACCTGAACTTTCAAGTACATATAAATATTAATATTATTAATAATTTAATTTTACGAATTAAAATTTTAATATTTTTTTTTCAAATTGCTCACGTGATTGTTGAGTTAGGTATCAAGTAACTTGTTTTAATTCGTTAAAAATTCAAGTCAAATTCGAATTTGAGCCGAATCTATTCAATCTAAATATTAATCGATTTTTATTAAATCATACTCTAATTACTACAAATATTAATCGAATTTTATCAAATCAAATTCGAATAACTACAAATATACCTAGTATCATTTACAGCCAACTCATGTTACAAAATTATCTTCAAAAGCGCCATTGAACGAGGTGGCTGATACAAACAATATAATATAGTAAGGTTTTTTATGTGTTCCGAGTGCATTCAAGGTCATTTTCTCGAGAAACAAACAAAAGAAAAAGGCAGAAAGAAAGAAATAACAATAAGATATGGTATTGTTATTCCCGGTCAAAGTTCATGGCAGATTCCTTTCCATCCATACCTCCTTGCCGTTTCTCCCACTACAGCAAAAGTTTTCTGTAGCGGCATTTTTAGTGGCGTTTGGAGAACAAACGCCACAAATTTTAGGGATATAGCGGCGTTTACAATCCAAATGCCACAAATTGAGACTTTAGCGGTGTTTTTCCAACAAACGCCGCAGTTGAATGGTAATTTGACGGCGTTTATAGCAAAAACGCCGTAATATAGTTATTTATAGTGGCGTTTTATCAACAAACGCCGTAAAATAGTAGTACTTTAGCAGCGTTTATGAAAAACCGTCGCAACAGTATTGTCTATAGTGGCGTTTGTGAAACAAACGATGCTATAGAGTGATAAATTACAGGCGTTTATCAAATAAACGCCGCAGAAGGATTATTTATAGTGGCGTTTGTTCATTAAACGCCGCTATAGAGTATTAATATAGCGGCGTTTGTAGTAAAAATGCCACAATATGGTTGTTTATAGTGTCGTTTTGGGAAAACGCTACAGCAGACCTAATCTATAGTGGCGTTTATTTTAAAAACGCCGCAAAAACATGTACTATAGTGGAATTTTATGTAAAAACGTCGCTAAAGGATAAATATATGCTCCACCCTTTTCTCCTTCACAATCCCTAAAATCATTTCAACATTGTTATCTTCAAAAGGGATTTCTGTGGAACAACAACGACACTCACATGATTCCAAGCGAAGTCGTATTCTGTATGTCCCGTGACCAAATTGGCCCTCTCACCGACGAACAGTTATCTGACGATTGCACGGTTTGATCTATTCTCTCACTACTTAACTTTTTCATTTACTTTTTGTTCGTATTCTGAAAAAGGGTAAAACCCAGAAAGCTAACGTAATTGAGAACAATAATAGCGTTCGAATAGGAAAACAATATATATACATATTGTTTTACTGGTTTACTGCTTGGGATCAATGTTTTTCTGCTTTCGAATAGAAAAGTAATAGTTTTCGAATAGGAAAATAATACCTTTTGAAAACTTGAAAAAATGGTTCTGGTACAAACAACAGGTGTTGCCTTGAGTAAGGGAAATTATCATTGGAATGTCCACCTGGCGTATTTGCTCTGACGATGGATCAAATTATCGTTGGGAGTCTATGGGTCCGAGCTTGCCGTCGAAACTCGATGATGACCCGAAAGGAACTCATATTGCTCCAAATCCTTCCATGGCCGATCTCCTAATTGAAGGTAATAATCGGTGAAAGTTTATGCCGCTACATTTTAATTTTGTACTCTAAAATTTCATAGTTCGCACGCATGTAGGATGTTCAAAGCTTATTGAGAACGATGATAGAGGAGTGGATAAATACCTTATGCTTAGAACCGAATTTGGTAACTCTGTGGCATTAAAAGAATCTTCAATTGCAAAAGCAACATCTATCCTCAATGAAGACAACGTTGCCTCAACTGTTACTCCAAGTAAACGTTTCTATCATCTATTTAAAAAAATTTTAATGTTTGATTCTGTTCGCAAGCCACTTCCAATCAAGTTTGATATTGTAGGTGGAATGTCGTTATCTGTTTCAAGTGAAGCACTGAAGCGCGCAAGGAGTCTTCTTGGTGAACCGAAGGTTGGGGATTTATTTGGTGAAATGGATGAAAAGTATCTCCAGATAGACTTTACAAGGAGGAAAAACTTAACGATGCGTCGTGAAACAAGGAAAACGACTTTCCTACGTCATTTCCCCACGAAGGAGCACAACTAATTTCTAGTGAACAATATGGTGCATTTGTTTATGCATAACTTTTAGTAGACTATTTTGATGCATAAATTATGTCTAAATTAAAATGTATGGTTGTTGTTAATTAGATAAAGCTACATATATCAGTCATGGTTACTTGATGTAAAATCAACGAATGTTATCTAAATAAAGGTAATTAGCGGCGTTTGTATCCAAAAAACGCCGCTATATATGACTTTTTGTGGTGTTTGTCTCCAAAAATGCCGCAATATGGTTCACCTATTGTGGCGTTTACAACAAACGCCAATATAGATTAGTACTTTCGTGGCGTTTTCATACAAACACCGCAATAGATATAATATATAGTGGCATTTGTTGAAAACAAACGCCGCTATAGATTTGTATATTAGTGGCGTTTAAATAAAAACGCCGCAAAATATTAAACTCTATAGCTGCGTTTACACCAAACGCCTGTATATTTATTTCCATTAGTGGCGTTTTATACAAACGCCGCAATAGATATAATATTTTGCGGAGTTTTTATATAAACGCCGCTATAGACTAGGGTAATATTGGCGGTTGCTAGGTAAATGCCTCAATAGAATTGTCAATTAGCGGCGTTTGGTTTACAAACGCCGTAAAGTATTATAAAAACCCAAAAATCAAATTTCTTGCCCGAGCCCTAATTTCTTTCTCACCATCATTCAGCCAAGCGTTCTGGTTCCCCTTTCAGTATCCATTTCAGCAATTCCGCCTTGCCACGATTGACGTCGTCGGTCCAAGTGTCGCGCCATCAGCCACGATTGTCGCTGGAACTAAACTTTTTTTATCTCAGGTAATATTCTCTTCTCCGTAAGAAAGGAGGGTAATGAAGATAAAAAAAATCCCTGCATTCGTGGAAATTCTATAGTTTCTTATCTTTCAGTTCATCAGTTTCAGGCAGTGGCTTTGGTTTTTCCTCCAGGCTTACAATCTCTTCAACCTATTCAGGTAGGATTTTAATCAATTATTTATCTTTTTCAGATAAACTTTCATTTCGTTTTCTAATTTCATGATTATTTTTAAAATCCCTAATTTCACCATGTAGTTTTCCCTGATTTGTTGTTCATACATTGTTCTATTTTATATATTTTAAATATCCCTTAAAATCCTCGATATTGTAAATATTCGTTACTTTTCATGGAAACTTAGAAGATGAATTGGATTTCTGAAGGCATGAGAAAAGAGTGTTTGTATATAGGAACCTTTGAAGCATGCTATATTTAGAGATATGTAAGGAAAATTAATGATATTTTATTCAATGATCTGTGCAAGAATCGGTTCAAGAAAAATATCAGAAAATCTGGTGGATTTGATTTGTCTATTGTCAATTTTAAAACTTATATAATATAAAGATGTGAAGAAAATAATGATTAACAAGATTGTGAGAAATGAAAAGAATCTAGAACCAAATGTAAGAAAAAAATATATCGATTAGATTATATATAATCTCATTATTGTAATTAAAATGGAGACATGAATCTGGATTTAAAAATTCATTCATCACAATGAGTTGTTGAATGAGATTAAAATATAGTCTAATACAAAGACTGTTTGATATTGATATTCATTGTATATGTTAATTTTCAATGGTTCTTTTTAAGTAATATGAGGAATTTTTGACTGGATATCGGTGGTTCCAACTTAATTCAAATCAATTATATCATCATGTTATAGAATGGTTGTTGTAACGATATTTGTTGTGATTGTTATATCGGTAACACCATAAGACTTTTTTAAGAAATTGGATTATGGAATAGTGAACCGTTTTTGTTTTTGTTTTTGGTCTTATTGTTCTCGCGTGAATGATTACTCTCTCTGTTTTATAGGTTTAGATTATTGTATAAAACGATTGAATTCGGATGAATGGTAATTAGATGTAAATGATTTTCCAGGTTTTTGTGAATGATCATTTCTTGAACTGGGATCCACATAATATAATTAAAGTTCGGATTGTCTCAGTTATAGCTTATCATTCACTGTTTATGCACAACATGTAAGTAAAAGCTAAGCAATCTAAAAATGTCCTTTATATGTCAGTCTTGTTTGTGTTTTCATAGGTACTTGTTCATATATAGCTTGCATTCAGGTATGTAGCTTAATGAATGTTATCGTGTTTAGCAATGCCCGATATAAAGAATTTGTACTTCTTTCACATATATTATTATGTTTGTTTAAACTAAGACCGACCTTGACAACCTTTGAAATCACTATTAAGTTTTCTTTTTGGAGAGATATATTTTGAGATATAAAGCTTTAGAAAAATTAACGTCAAATTATGTTTTTCATTCCTCCATCTGGCTTCGAGTATTCAATTGAATTATAAAGAGTGTTCTTCCATTGTTTCACACATTATTTTATCTAGGAACAACTTGGATTTCAGCTTACAATGAATTTTAACTGGGTTATAGGATTTATAGGAAGCATTTCTGAAGTCACCAGATAATTCGCATTTATAAAGTTTGTATTCTTTAAGATTTATAGGAAACAATTCAGCACTGGTATTAAAGTGCCAGCAGCCCTCAACAATCATATTTAAGTCGATAACCACTTCATACTCACCTCGGTAATAATGCTCAAATTTAATCCTCCTCTTCCAACTAGCCATAGCAGCTCCTCCCACACGGTGAACATAATCTTTGGGATACCTGCAACAAGGGGAAGCTAATTTCTAGTTCCTATGCAAACTTTAGAAACACTAAGAATGCATAGCAACAACCTCCATTTGAAGCTATTATAATAATAAACCTAAAAAGATGACAATCTCTGCTCCAAGTTTTTAAGATTAATAAATCTATTTTATAATATTTATTAATTTGCACATATCTCTAGGAATTGCATTCTACCAAATAAACCATTATAATTTGTAATGATTCAATATCTGAATATATGCACTACATCTTCACCTCTCCCTGAAAAGCACATAGTTTGATAATGCATACAAAGTTAACAAGGCACAACTAATTGCATCAATATGTTAACTGTAGGCACCTTATACAGTAAATGATTTTATTTATCTCTCAAGTTAATGCATCAATATCATTGCACAGTTATAATATTTTCTGCTATTCCATTAACAACCCATACTTAACGTGCGCACGTTCCATTTATTACCAAATAGTTTGATACTGTGTGGATATATCAAACATCTTTAATTCTTTTACAATATGTTTTAAGGTATTATATCAAATATCACTAAATTCTTTTATAATATGTTTCTTGTGCTAAAGTTTTTGAAAGCATATACCAAAGCTGGAAAAACCAAATATTGAGAAGTAATACTTTTACATTCCTGATACTTTCTTTAGCCATCTGAAAATGTTAGTTTATCATAAAGTAAACACATTTCAATAGAGCATAAGGTCAAGGAAAGATGAAATAGTGAACCCCTATAAAAGACAATAAAAATCAGACTTATCTTAATTCTGAAAGTAAAATTGTAATTGATGATGATGAAGAGGATTTGAAAGGAATTTTAATGTTTGATTCTATATAAAAGTGCTATTTAATTAGAAACCTCAAATGTTTCCCTTTATATTCTACTGATGTTTGGTAGGTTTAAAATCAAAGCAACTTGATGATATATACTAATTATCGGAATCTAGGAAAACATATATTATGACATGTTCAATATATGATATCCATACAATGTCTTGATCACATATACAAGATTAATTACTTACTTTTCTCTATAGTATTAGTAATAAAATGTGAAATTAAATGTAAAGCTTCTGTTTAGGTTCTAAATTTATCTATAATATTAGAAATTAACATTTGAATTTGAAACTCCAAAAATACGAAATGGATAAGAGTTGGATGGATTTCTCAAGGGTTAGCATCGAATATCGAAATGGAGTCGAGAACTTTCTAAATTTAGCTTTTCTGAATGCAATACAAGAGAATATGATTCTTTGCCCTTGTAAGAATTGTGTGAACATTAATTGGCACATTCGTGAAGTTGTGTACGAGCATCTAGTTGTTTTTGGATTTGTTCAGGGGTATAGAAAATGGATCTTTCATGGAGAGTTTGTATCAGACAGATCTGCATCCACGAGTTATTCGACTTATACTGCTCCTTCTCACCATCCAACTTTTAGAGAAGATGACATGGAATGGATGTTACGAGATGCATTTAATATGCACACTCATTAGCCGTATGTTACAGAAAATTATTGTCAGAATGAAGTTAATGATTTCATTGAGATGGAAAGAATTGGAAGTGATGAAGAGCCAAATGGAGAAGCGACAAAGTTTTACAAGCTGCTGAATGAAATGAATGAACAACTTTATGCGGGATCAAAGTTTTCAAAGCTTTCTTTCTGCATTCGTCTTTTCCACTTAAAATGCCTGGGAGAGTGGACTGGTAACTCATTTACGTAATTGTTGGAGTTACTAGGAGAAGTGTTTCATTTTGCAAAATTCCCTCAATCATGCAAAGATATGAAGAAAATGATAAAGGATTTGGGTCTTGGATATGACAAAATTCATAGTTGTCTGAATGATTGTATGTTGTATTGGGGTGATCGAAAAAAATCAGGACTCTTGTCATGTATGCAGAAAATCTCGATGGATGATTAGGGAGGCAGAAAATGTTACTGAGGATGAAGCTCAAGCACGATCAAGAAAGAAACCGATCAAGATTCTGCGATATTTTCCTCTCATACCTAGGCTACAAAGATTGTTTATGTCCTCCAATATTTTTAAGTTATTATAAATGGAGATGGGGGTATTAATCCCTATACCTCTCGCATGCTAAGCAAGCGCTCTAACATTTGTGCTACATCCCCTCACGTTTTATGGTTTTATGTTTACCACTAGAATATTGTTATCTTGATGCAATATGACACATTTTCATGTTTGTAACAACCATGTATATCTCTTTGTTTGGTGAGATAGTTAGATACATTAGCTTCTTTTCTTTTCCATTACTAATACTAGATTATTTTTCTACATTTTCTTTTGATCTTGAAAACTTTCCTTCCTAAAAAAAAATTAATCTAAAGTAAATATCAAAGATGTCATTATTCTGTTTCATGGTTTATCCAAATGTTATTTTATCTTTGCAAAACATGTATTCAGGTTTGTTTTGTCCTTAATCTTCTCTCAAAATATATTAGTCCAATAAAATATATACTAACTAAAACACAACCCTATGGCAAGTATCGTATAAAACATGGGAAGCAAGGCAAATGGTGTGCTCGATTTTGGTTTGAAAACATGGATTTTGATCGTCGTTTCATTGGGGTGGGAGTTTAGCTTTTCAGAATATCTATGCTATGTAAAATACAAGAAAATTGAAAATAATTAAATAAATTTCTTTTTTAAAATGGAGGTGATTGTTACCAAGAAGAAACTTTTAAAATATATACAATAATTGCATTTACAATTCTTTTAAAAAATAGTTGCCAACACAAAACAAATTTAATTAAGATATTAATTTAGTCTTTAATAGTTTATATTAAATTTAATTCACGTGTTTTGGTAGAAAAAATATGAGCACTTCCATTTATGATTATAATTTAAAGTTTTCAAAAGTGTATTTAAAAACAAATTATTCCGTGAAACGTTTAAATCTAAGTAAACATAAAATTAACTACATAACCACTGACAATACATCCTCAAAATCTAATGTGGAGATGCCGGGTATCGATTCCCGTACTTCTCACATGCAAAGTGAGCACTCTACCATTTGAGCTACAAACCCTAATCCTACTAAATTTTCATGCTTAACATTAATATAGTTTAATCATTTTTATTTTACTACAACAATTTTTTATATCTATTTTAAAAAATGGTTATTATTATTCCGTAAAAATTCAATTCTTTGAGAATAAGAAATAACTTAATACATTTATCTCACTTTATTTTTAAGTTATTATATATAGAGATGTGGAGTATCAATCCCCATACCTCTTGCTTGCTAAGCGAGCGCTCTACCATTTGAGCTACATTGTTTCATGTTTAACACTAGAATATTGTTATCTTGAATGAAATATGAAACATTTCATATTTTTAACAACCACATATAACTCTTTGTTTGGTAAGATAGTCAGAGACATTAGTTTCTTTTTCTTTTTCATTACTTATGCAAGATGATTTTTCTACATTTTCTTCTGAATTGCATACTCTTCTTCATCTAGTAAAATCAATCTAAAGTAAATATCAAAGATGTCATTATTCTATTTTTTGCTCTATCCAAAGGTTATTTTATCCTTCCAATACATGTATCATGATATATTTTTTCCTTAATCTTTACTCAAAATGTATATATCTAATGGAGTCCATACTACCCAAAACCCAACCCTATGGCAAGTATCACATAACAAATAGGAAGAAAAGAAAATTAGGAGCTCAATTTTGGTTTGAAAATATGGATTTGGATCAACGGTTAAATTGTCCTTAACGGGTATAAAATCCAAAAATTTTCTAAAAGTTCTCTTATTCTTTTATATTTTCCCCCATATATGAAATGACACCATTCTCTCTCATTTTGATGACATTGACAATATATCACCGTCTAGCCATCCATGTTTGATATCACAAGTTCCACAGACTTTAGTTCGTCGTCTTACGTTGATCGGTATCTTTAGTTTCTTATTGGCCATCGATGTTGAGCGGTGTAGAAGAAAATAAGTTTTGGTTAATTTTGAAACCATATTTTTTCCACAAGTCAGTATAAAATAACCCATCTATGAGGCTCATTAGTTGATTTTCTTAAAATCTAGAGTATTTTGTGTTTTTAAGATTTATTTTAATGACATAAGCTTCACACATCTAATCCTTACATGTGGGCTTCATCTACTACTTGAAACCAATATACACTACTTGAACTCGATCAATACCTCACAAGTACTTGATTTGTACTTGACCGATGAAGTTTCAACCCATATATAGGATTAGCCTCTATAAGTACTTGAACTCGATCAATACCTCACAAGTACTTGATTTGTTGAGCTAAGTCTATTGGAGCCCAACATTCTATCCCAAACCGAAGAAAGCTTAAAATGGATCAAACTCGTCCAGAACAAGTTATTTAGGACCACACCAAACCAATCTACCATTTGGGGTAAATCCCCTCATATTTTATGGTTTCTTGTTTAACATTGGAACATTGTTCTCTTATATGTTGTACGACACATTTTCATATTTATAACAACCACATATTTCTTATTTTATTGTAAGATAGTTATAGATATTAGTTTTTTTCTTATGCATTATTAATGCAACATGATTTTTCTACATTTTCTTTTGATCTTGCAATCTGTCCTTACTCTAGCAAAATTAATCCAAAGTAAATATCAAAGATGTCATTGTTTTGTTTCTTGGTTTCTCCAAAGGTTGTTTTCTCTTTTCAAAACATGTATAATGATATGTTACGTCCTTAATCTTTTCTCGAAATGTACTTATTCAATGAAATATATACTACCTAAAACATAACCCTATGGCAAGTATCACATAAAACATAGGAAGCAAGACAAATGGGGTGCTCGATTTTGGTTTGAAAACATAGATTTGGATCATCAGTTCATTGGGATTGGAGTTTAGGTTTTTAGAATGTCTATGCTATGTAAAAGACATTAAAAAGAGCAAATAAAAAATAAATTTCTTTTGTAGAAAATGAGGTGATTGTTATCGAGAACAAATTTTAAAATATATACAATAATTTCATTCATCATTATTTAAAAGATTAATTATTCTCATAAAAAAAATTTAATTAAGATACTAATACATCTTCTTTAATAGTTTACTTTAAATTTATTTAATGTGTTTTGCTAGAAATAACATGAGTACTAGTTTTTTATTTTAATTTAAAGTTGTCAAAAGTTTATTTAAAAACAAAAATTTCAAATAAATTTTTGATTCTAAGAAAACATAAAAATCAAATACATAATTATTGATAAATACAACCTTGGATGATGTGATCCAATTCAGCATCATGTTTACAATGGCTATTCCACCCTTACAAGGGAAGAAACTTTCTAACTTTACACATATATATGTTTATTTCAAATGTTTTAATATAGTTATTTTCATATATATTATATCTATGGCTGTTATAATAACTTAATCATTAATATATGAGATATAAGTTATTATATAATATAATTCACATTATTATATTTTACACATTATATAAGTTTATATACTTAGTTTATTTCTTATGTTATGCATGTAGGCATATTCGGCCAATACTTCGGAGCTACATTGGAGGTAAATGGAGCATGCAACAACAAGGAAACTTACATGGGAACGATTAGGAGAGCATAAGGAGCAAATTGGTGAAAAAGTGTCTAGAGGCTGCGAGCTCATAGCTGGATTGAGCTGAAGATTTGAGCTACAAGATGACTTCATTTTAGCTGGGGAGCTGCACCATCATCATCACCACTTAGGACATTTCAAATATGTCCTTAGTCAAAAATTTTTAAATCGTACATTTTTCACGAATAGTTGCCACCTCAAAAGGTACCTTTTCACAAGGAGCTGCCATAATGTTCACCATGCTTCAAGACACCCATGGCCATCTCACCTTTAGCTCATTCACACTAGAAGTAGCTCAAACATGAAGGGTTACCTTTCCCAAACATTGTGACCTTTCATGAATGCTGCTGGCCATGAAGATGCCTTTTCATCCAAGAGCATGTGAATGAAGAAATTGCAAATATTAGAGGCTTAAATCACCAAGAGACATTATATAGAGATCCATGGCTATTCGACCACACCCCCATACCTTGTATATGTGAGATTTGGCGCTAATTTGAGGAGACATATCACCATTCAGCCAAAGGGATGTTCCCTCATCATTGCCGAAACATCAAGTCCCTTTATGAAGGGTTAGCCGAACCAACACCAAGCCTATAGACATGTTCTTTTATTTTGAAGCATTATGTATCTTCCTAATGTCATGTATCTATCCAAAACATCTTGTAACCATTCGGCCAAGCCCTCTCAATTCCTATAAATAGAGTGGCTTTCCATCATTTGTACTCATCTCATCTCATATATAAAAATTACTCTTGTGAGTTAATTTCTCTTCAAAGTTCTTTGTGAACTTTATCAATTAAACAAGTATAATTCCTATACTTGTGGCGTCATTCCTTCCATCCTGATTCCAAAATTCATAGATTAATATCTAGAGGGTTGAAGACACTATCAACACCCCTCAAGCAAGTTTGTGAAGACCGGGATTGTGCTCTTTAGCATTGTTTCATCTCTAGCGTGCTTGAGATACAACATCATCACTATCTCCATTTCATCAACATCATCCATCAAGACCATCAATTCCACAATCATCTCTATCCCTTCTTTATTTAATTTCATTTCTTATCTTTATTATTTCATTTATTCTTCCTTTATTAATCATCTTCCTTTTCTTATCTTTGTTGCAGCCAAACTTATAATTCAAGGACATCAGTACTTGTCAATCCTAGATTGGGACACAATAAGGCTATCTACTCTCTCCCATCAAAGCGTGTAGATCAGGCAACATCAAGCGGTAATCAGAGCATAGTTGAATTGACAACAAAAGTGTCATTGGCGTGAAAAACAAAAGAAAAAGACTCCTTCAACAAAATTGGAGTGCAAAAAAGAAAAGAAAAGACAAAAAGAAGAAAAAAACTCAGAAAAGAATAAAAGAAAAAGAAATTCAAAAAGATAAAACAAGCCAAGAAAAGTGATCTACCATTGCAAATACATCAAAGAGGCTTATCTACACTAAGAGAAGATAACCTTATTATTTCTTGAGAAAGGTTGTAGGAAGTGTTGTTTCTTGAATTGTAAGTCACCTCTTCCTTTTCTATACCTTCATTTTCCTTGTCTTCAACCATTTCTTTCTTTTAATACCTTTGAATCATTTCTTCTACCTTTCCATTTTTCTTCTATTGTTTCTACCCTAACCTATTTACAGCCGACGCATACAAGGAAATAATTAACTTGTTCTAATCTTGAGTAAGTTCCTCAAAGGACTTAGCAAGAGAAATTGACTGGAAAAAGGCTATTGAGAGAGTGAGATCAAAATGGGAATTGTTAAAAGCCAAGATATATTCCCGAGAGTAAACACGAGTGTTGAGTGGAGTGATCTTATCATTTCTTTGGAGTGAATTTTGAGAGGCTTTGTGAGTGTGCTGGTAAGGTTTACTTTTTGTTTTATTTATCTACTAACCATGTCTCAAAGTCCTAAAGGAAATGCAGGTCAACCCAACTTGCAAATGCAAGCACTAATTGGAGAAATGATGAGAATGTTAATTTGTTGCAATTCATGAAAAATTAGACCAAAGACAAGATCAACCACCAACTCGAAACAATGATACTCCTTGAAGGCAACAACCTCTTCCAGAAAATGATGTCCTAGATCCTTATGATGATGAAGAACCAACATTGATACAAGGACCCAGGCGTGCCAATGTTGATGATAACATGAGCAACATAAAAATCAAGATTCCTCAAATTCAAGGAAAAACTTATCCGGAAGCATATATTGAATGGGAAATCAAGGTGGAACATGTTTTCAGTTGCCACAATTATTTCGAACTCAAGAAAGTAAGATTGGCAGCCATGGAGTTTGTCGATTATGCTTTGATATGGTGGGATAAACTTACTATTACCCGGAGGAGGAATGGAGAGAGACCAATCTCAACATGGCTCGAAATGAAAGGTATCATGCGTAAACATTTTATTCATACTCATTATCACCAGGACATGTTTCAAAAATTACAGAACCTGAAGCAAGGCCAACAGAGTATAGAGGATTATTATAAGGAAATGGAAGTGGCAATGATTCGAGTCAATATTGAGGAGGATCGTGAAGCAACCATGGCTAGATTTCTTGTTGGACTCAATCCTGAGATTTCCAACACACTAGAGTTGTACCATTACATAGAACTTGATGAAATGGTGAAAATGGCTATGAAAATAGAGAGGCAATTACGGAGAATATCTATATCTCGCACTACTATTCCTTCAAGATGGAGTCCTAACAATTTAAAGAAGTCTACTTCTACTCCTATCAAGGAAAAGGTCGAATCATCAAATGCTTCTCAACCCGGAAATGATATTCGAGGAAAAGATATCCCTAAATGATCAAGAGACATCTGATGTTTTAAATGTCTTGGGAGGGGGCATGTATCCACACAATGTCCCATCCTAACCGAAACACCATGTTACTACTTGGAAATGGTGAGATTGAATCTGACCATGAAGAAGAAGAAACACCACCAACAAAAGTTGAAGAAGAAGCCGAAATTGGTGCTCTCGTAGAAGGTGAAGCCCTAGTGGTCAAAGAAGTATAAGTGCTCAAGTGGTAGAGGACAATGCACAACGGGGAAACATCTTTCATACCTACTGCCATGTGAATGAAAAGGTATGTTTTATGATCATAGACGGTGGAAGTTGTACAAATGTATCGAGTACCATTATGGTGGAGAAATTGGGATTAAAAACGTTGAAGCACCCAAATCCCTACAAATTACAATGGCTAAATAAATGAGGAGAACTTGATGTCAACAAACAGGTGATGGTTCATTTCTCAATTGGTAAGTACAAGGACAAGGTTATGTGCGATGTTGTTCCTATGCATGCTAGCCATTTACTCCTTGGAAGACCATGGCAATATGATAGGCGGACCATTCATGATTGTTTTACTAATCAGTATTCATTCAACCATGGAGGAAAGAAGATCATCCTAACACCCTTGAAGCCTAAACAAGTCCAAATTGGTCAAATGAAGATGAAACAAAGTGTTGAGGCCATGAGGAAAAGAAAATTGAAGTTAATCCAGGAGGAAACTAGTCCAAAAACAAGTGCTTATACATCAAGGTTCTTGTTATAAAGATGTTTATTGACAAAACGCAAAGTTGATGAAGATTTTTCTAACATTAACCATAAAGGAGTTTCCTTTGATTTGCAGGATGATCCAAGTGACACGATCCATTAATTTGGTGAACTAAAGGACGTGACTTTTCAAAAACCAAGAGGTGCGACTATTGAAAAGAAAAGAGTGGTAATTCTTCATCCGAAAGAAATGATCCTTCAAGAATCAAGAGTTATGCCTAATGAAAACCAAAAGGAAGCAATTCTTCATCCAAAGGGTGTGACTTATGAGGACATCACCATTCCAAGAGTCATCACCTTTCATGAATCAATGCACATATCTATGGAAGAACAAAGGGGCATGATTTTTCGAATACAAAAGGGCACCAACGTTCAAAGCCAAATGTCTTCAATAGACATGAACTTTGAAACTACATTTTACAAGAAGTATTTATTGACTTTAATTTTGTTTGATCATATTTTTACTAATGAAAGTTTTCTTTCTTTTTAGATCAAGAACTTCCAAGGAATTCTTTCAAAAGATATGAAACTTTTCATAAAGGTACTTATCGAATGGAATGACTCAGGGAAAAGAAGATCTTTCGATTTGAGGACAACTCAATTAAAATAAGGGGAGGATGATGTGATCCAATTCAACATCATGTTTACAATGGCTATTCCACCATTTCAAGGGAAGAAACTTTCTAACTTTACACATATATATGTTTATTTCAAATTTTTTAATATAGTTATTTTCATATATATTATATCTATGGTTGTTATAATAACTTAATCATTAATATATGAGATATAAGTTATTATATTCTATAGTTCACATTATTATATTTTACACATTATATAAGTTTATATACTTAGTTTATTTCTTATGTTATGCATGTAGGCATATTCGTCCAATACTTGGGAGCTACATTGGAGCTAAATGGAGCATGCAACAATAAGGAAACTTACATGGGAACGATTAGGAGAGCATAAGGAGCAAATTGGTGAAAATGTGTCTAAAGGCCGTGAGCTCATAGCTGGATTGAGCTGAAGATTTGAGCTACAAGATGACTTCATTTTAGCTGGGGAGCTGCACCATCATCATCACCACTTAGGAAACTTCAAATATGTCCTAAAAATTTGTGAAATCGTACCTTTTCATGAATAGTTACCACCTCAAAAGGTACCTTTTCACAAGAAGCTGCCATAATGTTCACTATGCTTCAAGACACCTATGTCCAGCTCACCTTTAGCTCATTCACACCAGAAGTAGCTCAAACATGAAGGGTTACCTTTCCCAAACATTGTGACCTTTCATGAATGATGCTGCCCATGAAGATGACTTTTTATCCAAGAGCAAGTGAGTGAAGAAATTGTAAACATTGGAGGCTTAAATCACCAAGAAAGATGATATAGAGATCCACGATTATCGACCACACCCCCATGCCTTGCACATGTGAGATTTGGCACCAATTTGAGGAGATATATCACCATTTGGCCAGGGGAGATGTTCCCTCATCTTTACCGAAACATCAAGTCCCTTTATGAAGGGTTAGCCGAACCAACACCAAGCCTATAGTCATGTGCTTTTATTTTGAAGCATTATGTATCTTCCTAAAGTCATGTATCTAGCCGAAACATCATGTAACCATTCGGCCAAGCCCTCTCATTTCCTATAAATAGAGTGGCTTGCCATCATTTGTACTCATCTCATCTCATATATAAAAAATTACTCTTGTGGTTGAAGACACTATCACCACCCCTCAAGCAAGTTTGTGAAGATCGGGATTGTGCTCTTTAGCATTGTTTCATCTTTAGCGTGCTTGAGATACAACATCATCCATCAAGACCATCAATTCCACAACCATCTCTATCCCTTCTTTATTTAATTTCATTTCTTATCTTTATTATTTCATTTATTCTTCCTTTATTAATCATCTTCCTTTTCTTATCTTTGTTGCAGCCAAACTTATAATTCAAGGACATCAGTACTTGTCAATCCTAGATCGGGACACAATAAGGCTATCTACTCTCTTCCATCAAAGCGTGTAGATCAGCCTACATCATTGGAAGAATCTAATATGGAGATGTGGGGAATCAATACTCGTACTTCTCACATGTAAAGGGAGTTCTCTACCATTTGAGCTATATCCTCTCACTCTTTTCAACTTTCATGCCTAACGTTAAAATAACTTAATCATTTTTATTTTACTACAACATTATTTTTTTATATTTATTTAAAATAATAGTTATTATTATTTTTTAAAAAGTTTATTTTTTGAGAAGAATTGATAACTTAATACTTTTTTTTTTCACTTCATATTCAAGTTATGATAAATGGAGATGTAGGGTATATATCTGCCATTCTAAGAGAGCGCTCTATCATTTGAGCTATATTCCCTCACATTATATGGTTTCATGTATAACACTAAAATATTGTTATCTTGAATGCAATACGATACATTTTCATGTTCATATCAACCATATATATCTCTTTTGTGTGGTAAGATAGTTAGAGACATTATCTTCTTTTCTTTTCCATTATTAATGCAAGATGATTTTTCTACATTTTCTTTTGATCTTGCAATCTCTTCTTTCTCTAGCAAAATTAATCTAAAGTAAATATTAAAGATTCCATTGATATGTTTCTTGATCTATCCAAAGGTTATTTTATCTTTCAAAAAAATGTTTCCAGATATGTTATCTCCTTAATATTCACTCAAAATATATTGAATCGATAAAATATATACTAACAAAACACAACCGTATGGAAAGTATCATATAACACATGGGAAGCAAGAAAAATAGAGTGCTCGATTCTGGTTTGAAATCATGAATTTTGATCGTCGTTTCATTAGGGTGGGAGTTTAGCTTTTCAGAATGTCTATGTTATGTACAATACATGAAAAAGTGCAAATAATTAAATAAATTTTTTTTAAATGTAGGTGATTGTTACGAAGAATAAACTTTTTAATATATACAATAATTTCATTTACAATTCTTTAAAAGAATAGTTACCAACATAAAACAAATTTAATTAAGATACTAATATATCATCTATATTGGTTTATATTAAATTTAATTCACGTTTATTGCTAGAAAAAAATATGAGCACTTGCATTTATGATTATAATTCAAAGTTTTCAAAAGTATATTTAAAAACAAATTATTCAATTAAATGTTTAACTCTAAGTAAACGTAAAATTAACTACATAACCATTGACAATACAACCTTGAAATGTAATATGGAGATGCGGGTATCAATCCCCGTACTTCTCACATGAAAAGAGAGCACTCTGCCATTTGAGCTACATCCCCTCATCCTATTAAATTTTCATGCTTAACGTTAATATAGTTTTATCATTTTTATTTTACTGAAACAATTTTTTATATCTATTTTAAAAAACGGTTATTATTATTCCATAAAAAATTTAATTTTTTGAGAATAAGTGACAACTTAATACATTTATCTCACTTGATTTTTAAGTTTTTATAAATGGAGATGTGGGTTATAAATCCCCAAACCTCTCGCATGCTAAGTGAGCGCTCTACCATTTGAGCTATATGCTCTCACATTTTATGGTTTCATGTTTAACACTATAATATTGTTATCTTGAATGCAATACAACACATTTTCATATTTATAACAACCACATATATCTCTTTGTTTGGTAAGATAGTCTGAGACCTTAGCTTATTTTCTTTTTCATTACTTATGCAAGATGATTTTTCTACATTTTCTTTTGATCTTCCTTACTCTTCTTCATCTAGTAAAATTAATCTAAAGTAAATTCAAAGATGTCATTATTCTATTTTTTTGTCGAACCAAAGGTTATTCTATCCTTCCAAGACATGTATCCTGATATATTTTGTCCTTAACCTACACTCAAAATGTATGTATCCAATGCAGTCTATACTACCCAAAACCCAACCCTATGGTAAGTATCACATAACATATATGAAGCAAAGAAAATTAGGTGCTCGATTTTGGTTTGAAAACATGGATTTGGATCAACGGTTAAACCGACCTTAATGGGTATAAAATCCAAAATTTTTCTAAAAGTTCTCTTCTTCTTCCATATTTTTCTCCCATATATGAAATGCCACCATTCTCTCTCATTTTGATGTCATTGACAATATATCACTGCCTAGCTATCCATGTTTGATATCCAAAGTTCCACCGACTTTAGTTCGTCATCTTGCATCGATCGATATCTTTAGTTTCTTATTGGCTATCGACGCTGAGCGGTGTAGAAGAGAAAAAGTCATGGTTAATTTTGAAACCATATTTTTGCCACATGTAAGTGTAAAATAACCCAGGTATAAGGCTCCTTAGTTGATTTTCTTAAAATATAGAGTATTTGGTGTTTTCAGAGTTATTTTAATGCCATAAATCCTCAGTGTGGGCTTCATCCACTGCTTGAAACTAGTCTACACTAGTTGAACTCGATCAATACCTGAGAAGTACTTGATTTGTACCTTACCGATGAAGTTTCAACATATATTTAGGATTAGGCTCGATAATTACTCAAGCTTGTTGAGCTGAATCTATTGATGCCCAACATTCTATCCCAAACCGAAGAAAGCTTAAAATGTATCAAACTCATCCAGTACAAGTTATCTAGGACAACACCAAACCATTCTACCATTTTAGGTAATTCCTCTCACATTTTATGGTTTCTTGTTTAACACTAGAACATTGTTCTCTTGAATGTTGTATGACACATTTTCATACTTATAACAACCACATTTTTTTATCTTGCAATCAAAGATGTCATTGTTTTGTTTCTTGGTTTCTCCAAAGGTTGTTTTCTCTTTTCAAAACATGTATAATGATATGTTATGTCCTTAATATTCACTTGAAATGTATTTATTCAATAAAATATATACTACCTAAAACACAACCCTATTGCAAGTATCACATAACACATGGGAAACAAGATGAATGGGGTGCTCAATTTTGGTTTAAAAACATGGATTTGGATCATCGGTTTATTGGGATTGGAGTTTAGGTTTTTAGAATGTCTATGCTATGTAAAAGACATTAAAAAGAGCAAATAAATAGATAAATTTCTTTTGTAGAAAAGGGGGTGATTGTTATCGAGAAGAAACTTTGAAATGTATACAATAATTTCATTTATCATTCTTTAAAAGAATAATTATTGTCAAAAAAAATAATAATTAAGATACTAATACATCTTCTTTAATAGTTTACTTTAAATTTATTTCATGTGTTTTTCTAGAAAAAATATGAGTACTTGCATTTATTATTTTAATTTAAAGTTGTCAAAAGTTTATTTAAAAACAAAAATTTCAATTCAATGTTTGATTCTAAGAAAACATTAAAAACCAAAACATAATTATTGACAAATACAACCTTGGAAGAATCTAATATGGAGATGTGGGTATCAATCCTCGTACTTCCCGCATGCAAAGGGAGTGCTCTACCATTTGAGCTACATCCTCTCACTCTTTTCAACTTTTATAATTAACGTTAAAATAACTTAATCATTTTTATTTTACTACAACATTATTTTTTATATTTATTTAAAACAACATTTATTATTATTTTTTAAAAAGTCAATTTTTTTGAGAAAAATTGACAACTTAATACTTTTTTTCATTTCATATTCAAGTTATGACAAATGGAGATGTAGGGTATATATATGACATTCTAAGCGTGCGCTCTATCGTTTGAGCTACATCCCCTCACATTATATGGTTTCATGTTTAACACTAAAATATTGTTATCTTGAATGCAATACAACACATTTTCATGTTCATAACAACCATATATATCTCTTTTGTATGGTAAGATAGTTAGAGACATTATCTTCTTTTCTTTTCCATTACTAAGGCATGATGATTTTTCTACATTTTCTTTTGATCTTGCAATCTCTTCTTCCTCTAGCAAAATTAATCTAAAGTAAATATCAAAGATGCCATTATTCTATTTCTTGGTCTATCCAAAGGTTATTTTATCTTTCCAAAACATGTTTCCAGTTATGGTATGCCCTTAATCTTCACTCAAAATATATTGATCCAATAAAATATATACTAACTAAAACACAACCCTATGGCAAGTATCATATAACACATGGGAAACAAGACAAATGGGGTGCTTGATTCTGGTTTGAAAACATGAATTTTGATCGTTGTTTCATTAGGGTGGGAGTTTAGCTTTTCAGAATGTCTATGCTATGTAAAATACATGAAAAAGTGCAAATAATTAAATAAATTTATTTTTTTAGAAATGTAGATGATTGTTACCAAGAAAAAACTTTTGAAATATATACAATAATTTCGTTTACATTTCTTTCAAAGAATAATTACCAACACAAAACAAATTTAATTTAGATACTTATATATTGTCTATATTAATTTATATTAAATTTAATTCACGTGATTTGCTAGAAAAAATGTGAGCACTTGCATTTATGATTATAATTTAAAGTTTTCAAAAGTATATTTAAAAACAAATTATTCAATTAAATGTTTGAATTTAAGTAAACATAAATATTGACTACATAACTATTGACAATACAACATCATAATCTAATGCGGAGATGCAGAGGGTACTTATCGCATACAAAGAGAGCGCTCTACCATTTGAGCTACATCCTCTCATCATATTAAATTTTCATGCTTAACGTTAATATTGTTTAATAATTTTTATTTTACTGCAATAATTTTTTATATGTATTTTAAAAAACGTTTATTATTATTCAATAAAAAGTTCATTTTTTAAGAAGAAGTGATAACTTAATACTTTTATCTCACTTGATTTTTAAGTTATTATAAATGGAGATGGGGGTTTCAATCCCCACACCTCTCGCATGCTAAGCGAGCGCTCTACCATTCGAAGCTACATCCCCTCACGTTTTATGGTTTCATGTTTACCACTAGAATATTGTTATCTTGAATGCAATATGACACATTTTCATGTTTAAAACAACAACGTATATCTCTTTTTTTTGGTGAGATAGTTAGAGACATTAGCTTATTTTCTTTTTCCATTACTAATGCTATATGATTTTTCTACATTTTATTTTGATCTTGCATACTTTTCTTCCTCTAACAAAATTAATCTAAAGTAAATATCAAAGATGTCAATATTCTGTTTCTTAGTCTATCCAAAGGTTATTTTATCATTCCAAAACATGTATCCTGGTATGTTAAGTCCTTAATCTTCACTCAAAATATATTAGTCCAATAAAATATATACTATCTAAAACACAACCCTATGGAAAGTATCATATAACACATGGCAAGCAAGGCAAATGGTGTGGTCGATTCTGGTTTGAAAACATGGATTTTGATTGTTGTTTCATTGGGGTGGGAGTTTAGATTTTCAGAATATCTATACTATGTAAAATACAAGAAAAATTTCAAATAATTAAATAAATTTCTTTTTTTAGAAATGGAGGTAACTATTACCAAGAATAAAGTTTGAAATATATACAATAATTTCATTTACAATTCTTATAAAGAATAGTTACCAACACAAAAAAAATTAACTAAGATATTAATATATAGTCTTTAATAGTTTATATTAAATTTAATTCAAGTGTTCTGGTATAAAAAATATTAGCACTTCCATTTATGATTATAATTTAAAGTTTTCAAAAGTTTATTTAAAAACAAAATATTTAATTAAATGTTTAACTCTAAGTAAACATAAAAATTAACCACATAACCATTGACAATACAAGCTCAAAATCTAATGTGGAGATGCGGGGTATCAATCCCCGTACTTCTCGCATGCAAAGCAAGCGCTCTATCATTTGAGCTACATCCCCTCATCCTACTAAATTTTCATGCTTAATGATGATATAGTTTAATCATTTTTATTTTACTGCAACAATATTTTATATCTATTTTAAAAATGGTTATTATTATACTGTAAAAAGTTTAATTTTTTGAGAATAAGTGATAACTTAATACATTTATCTCAGATTTTTAAGTTATTATAAATGGAGATGTGGGGTATCGATCTCCATACCTCTCGCATGCTAAGCAAGCGCTCTACCATTTAAGCTACATCCCCTCATATTTTATGGTTTCATGTTTAACACTAGAAAATTGTTATCTTGAATGCAATACGACACATTTTCATATTTATAAAAACCATATATATCTCTTTGTTTGGTAAGATAGTCAGAGTCATTAGCTTATTTTCTTTTTCATTACTTATGCAAGATGATTTTTCTACATTTTCTTCTGATCTTGCATACACTTCTTCATCTAGTAAAATTAATCTAAAGTAAATATCAAAGATGTAATTATTCTATTTTTTGGTCTATCCAAAGGTTATTCTATCAATTCAAGACATGTATCCTGATATATTTTGTCCGTAATCCTCACTCCAAATGTATTTATCTAATGGAGTCCATAATACCCAAAACCCAACCCAATGGCAAGTATCACATAACATATAGGAAGTAAAGAAAAGTAGGTGCTCGATTTTAGCTTGAAAACATGGATTTGGATAAACGGTTAAACCAACCTTAATGGGTATAAAATCCAAAAATTTTCTCAAAGTTATATTATTCTTCCATATATGAAATGACACCATTATCTCTCATTTTGATGTCATTGACAATATATCACCGTCTAGCCATCGATGTTTGATAAAATAAAAGTTCCACCGACTTTAGCTAGTTGTCCTACATCGATCGGTATCTTTAGTTTCTTATTGGCCATCGACGCTAAGCGATGTAGAAGATAAGAAGTCATGGTTAATTTTGAAACCATATTTTTTCCACATGTAAGTGTAAAATAACCCAGGTATGAGGCTCATTAGTTGATTTTCTTAAAATCTAGAGTATTTGGTGTTTTTAGAGTTATTTTAATGCCATACGCATCACACATCTAATCCTTACGTGTCGGCTTCATCCACTGCTTGAAACCAGTCTACACTATTTGATCTCGATCAATACCTGACAAGTACTTGATTTGTGCCTAACGGATGAAGTTTCATCCCATATTTAGGATTAGGCTCGATAATTACTCAAGCTTGTTGAGTTGAATCTATTGGAGCCAAAAATTCTATCCCAATCCAAAGAAAGCTTAAAATGGATCAAACTCGTCCAATACAAATTATCTAGGACCACACCAAACCAATCTAACATTTGAGGTAAATCTCCTCACATTTTATGGTTTCTTGTTTAACAGTGGAACATTATTCTCTTGAATGTTGTACGACACATTTTCATATTTATAACAACCACATATTTCTCCTTTTATTGTAAGATAGTCATAAATATTATCTTTTTTTTCTTATGCATTACTAATGCATGATGATTTTTCTATATTTTCTTTTGATCTTGCAATCTCTCGTTCCTCTAGCAAAATTAATCTAAAGTAAATATCAATGATGCCATTGTTTTGTTTCTTGGTTTCTCTAAAGGTTGTTTTCTCTTTTCAAAACATGTATAATGATATGTTATGTCCTTAATCTTCACTCGAAATGTATTTATTGAATGAAATATATACTACCTAAAACACAACCTCATGGCAACTATCACATAACACATGTGAAGCAAGATGAATGGGGTGCTTGATTTTGGTTTGAAAACATGGATTTAGATCATCGATTCATTGGGATAGGAGGTTAGGTTTTAAGAATGTCTAGGCTATGTAAAAGACATTAAAAATAGCAAATAAATAAATAAATTTCTTTTGTAGAAAATGAGGTGATTGTTATCGAGAAGAAACTTTGAAATATATACAATAATTTCATTTATCATTCTTTAAAAGAATAATTATTGACACAAAACAAATTGAATTAAGATACTAATACATCTTCTTTAATAGTTTACTTTAAATTTATTTCATGTGTTTTACTGGAAAAAATATGAGTACTTGCATTTATTATTTTAATTTAATGTTGTTAAAAGTTTATTTAAAAAAATTCAATTAAATTTTTTATTCTAAGAAAACATAAAAATTGAATACACAATTATTGACAAATACAACCTTGGAAGAATCTAACATGGAGATGCGGGGTATCAATCCTCGTACTTCTCACATGAAAAGGGAGTGCTCTACCATTTGAACTACATCCTCTCACTCTTTTCAACTTTTATGATTAACATTAAAATAGCTTAATCATTTTTAGTTTACTACAACATTATTTTTATATTTATTTAAAACAACATTTATTATTATTTTTTTAAAAAATTATTTTTTGAGAAGAATTGCAACTTAATACTTTTGTTTCACTTCATATTCAAGTTATGATAAATGGAGATGTAGGGTATATATTAGGCATTCTAGGCGAGCTCTCTATAATTTGAGCTATATCCCCTCACATTATATGGTTTCATGTTTAACACTAAAATATAATTATCTTGAACGCAATACGACAAATTTTAATGTTCATAACAACCATATATGTAACCCCCTCAGACAGATGTGGGTAACCTGATCCGATCTAGAGTGTCACATTAGGGCCACCGGAGTGACCCACTGTAAAAATAGCGGAAACTTTAAAACTTTTATTAAAACATGTAAACTCATAAAATGATTTACCAGTATGCATAAATAAAATAGATTTTTTAGACTCGTATATAAAACAAAATATAATTACATGTCGTCTAATCACATATACCATACTCTGATAGTAACGCCAGAAGAACTCTTTTGCTGATGTTGATAGATGCACTAATACGATTCTTTTAACCTACAATGGTGAGTAATAGAGTGAGCTTTGGAAAGCTCAATAATACAAAACTACCAGATGATGCTTCAAGACATGTCGATTAATGGAAAGCCATATAATTTCCTTATTGAATCAGACGTATACAATTTTTTGAAATAATCTGAGGTTCTACTGGTAGTTCATCGAGTAAAAGCCATGAAGATCTTAGGTCATAGGAAACATTCATAGTATGATAATTCAGGAGGTATAATAGGATGTCTAGTGTGTTCCAATTAAAACCAGTGATAAGATATAAATCTTTTAAAATCATAGTGGAACCCTCCAACCAAACGCCATTATGCAGTTCCCCATAACTGCGTCCATAGGGCTTACCCTAAGCACACAGCAAATGGAGCCAACCTAAGGATATGCCTTGGGGCCCATGGGCCTACCCAAGGGTATCCTTAGGTCCGTAAGGTCTTACTAGCTGGATCAGGGTTGTGCCTCCATACTCTAGAATCCTATCCATATAAAAATCCAGTAGAAATCAGTTTTAGCCATAAATCGTAATACCTGGACCGTTATCCAATAATATTTCATAATCATAATAATGAAATAAACCATATAATAGATTTCCACCTATACACAATAAGTAGTTCCATGATTAATCCAAGGGAGTGCCTTGGGGCCTGAGAGCCTACCCAAGGATCACCTTAGGTCCGTAAGAAATTTCCAGCTTGATCAGAGCTGTATCTCCAGTCTACCCATATAATATCCCAATAAAAAATTCCATTAGTAACCAGTATATTTCATGGTCCATAAATCAATAACCATAATTTTATTCCAGTGAAAACAGGGAAACCTGATAATACATTTCAACGATATCAGGAAATACGGATGTACTTGATTCATGGTTCATTTCCCATAGGGACAATTCATCATATAAGCTTAACAGTGTTTCCATACTCATCCAATCACTTATTTAATCTTCAGTCATTGAGGTTACTTAGTTCGTTTAACAATGAAGTCTATCCCGGTTACATCAGAGTTTTTCAGACTAATTCAGATGTTTCTGAATTTCAAATACATATTGTATTTCTTTTCAGTTCAATTTAGTCATTCTGATATTCGTGGTTTATTTATCTTACGGATATCCATTTCTTACTATCAAATGTGCTCTAGCGTAGAGTTGAGCTGAGTACTTTTAGAATTATCATCAATTCAAACTTGAGGAGATGAACAAACATTCAAGTGGTTCCTATGCCATTCAAATACTGATATAGCACTAGCATTGTTTAACCGACTTAAGTTGCGTTCCATATCCTTTAAGAGCAGTACATCATCCATTTTTATTTGAACTTCTTAAATAATCTGAGACATCTACTTAGTCTAGGACATAACGGTATTTTGGTCCTTTTGGTGCTCAAAGTTCTTCCATCCATTTCAAAGCTTGAGGATATCCATTCATTAATGGGCTTGGTGATATTCTTTAATCATTTCCATTATAAGGGTATTTTGGTTATTTTACAGATCTAGGGTATTTCAATCATTTCCTACTGTCCGGTCTTATTATTTAATTCAAACTTAATCTACTTCGGGTCTTTCAACGATGCTAATAAAAGAGAACCATCAATAAATTATTCTTCATGTACTTACTCAGGTTAGAGATTTCCAGGTTAATTGCCTTCTCAGATGTTACTAACGGATTATCAGGAATTTTCCATACAAAAGTAGGATCTCAATCAAATAAGTAATTTATCAGTTTAAATACAAATTATCCGATTATTTTCTCATTCAGAGTCAACTCGGACTATTTTTACCTCTCAAGGGTATTTTTGTAATTTCAGTATTAAACTCTTAACAAACCTCTTACCAAACTATCCAAGTCAATTCTTGCCTTTTACAACATAAGGGTATTTTCATAATTTTACCAAATTGGAGTATTTCCATAATTTATCATTTAAACGAATTCGATTCGAGTCCATCCATAATCAAGTAGGCATAATAGTCCAATTACAAACATCCATGCATTTATCAATTATCAACATGTTCCATAAAGCATAAAGAGGTAGTAATGTATTACCTCAATTTTTGTGTCATACTGATCGACCATTAAATTCCATTCGAATGTCCTTGATCCTTAATTCAACTTCCAATTATTCCTCAAATATATAACAATATAAATTTCATAAGAAACGGGATATAATTCCGAAAAACATATCGAATAGGATGATAAATCAGTGCAAAATAACTTAATCGGTTTGAATTTGGCAAAACGGACTTCGGATTCGGATTCAAGACGTCGAAAAACATCAGGATATGTATACCCGGAAAAACTCAACGGTCGTTTAATGGCCGGTCAACACCGATCAAAGTTTTGGTCAATGGTGGTCAACGTCTGTCAACGGTCAACACTGGTCAAAGGGTCAACAGTTTTATACAAATATCACGCTAATATAAATTAATTACATATTAGGCACCATTTTAAAAATATTTACAAAACTAGCACCCGAGTTCTTTTCGGCTATTAACTGGTGCAGAAAAATCCCCACGCGCGTACGACATCCTCGAAGCCCCTATAAATCTCGAAAAAATTTCTAAAAAATATTTTATAGCATTTTGAGACACTTACAAAGCTCAGTTCACAATTTTTAACGGTGGAGAGCTCGATTCTGAAATGTTTGAAGCTTTGACTTTCTCACCCCTCCACGCGCCGATGACGACGGAGATAGAGATCACCAGTAGACTCGGAACGATGTAAGGAACACGATAGTGTGGGAGGTGTCGAAAATAGATGGCCGAATCGACGTGAATCGATGAAAAACCAACATAAATTGAGTTAAAACTGACGATACTTCTGATTGAGATTTACAACAAACGACGACGATTTAAGATGAAAGGTTTGAGGGGTTTTGTTCATCGTTCGACAATGAACACGATGGTGGTCTCGGTTCTTCAGACAGTGGCCGGACGATGCGTAGATCAGAGGTCAAATGAGGGTTGAGGGGAAGGGAAAATAGGAAGCAATCTGAAAAAAATATCAGATTGCTATGGGGAGAGAGAGTTTATAATTCCCTCCTAAAGAAAAATGGTTAAACTATGAGTTTAGCCACTGAATTACCTGCACTTTATAAAATATTCAACCACCTTTGAAATTAAATCTATCACTTTATAATTCTAAAATTTAGCCCCTAAATTAGGATGTTACAATTCTCCCATCCTTAAAAGAATTTTGTCCTTGAAATTCATTCATGTCACATAATTACAGAAATGAAACTTCCATCAGTTCTTTCCTTGTTTTCACATAGCGTTTATAGAAATACGGATCCTCCACTAATCCTCATCCAGTTGAGCATATATTCTTATCAAAACTTTTCCTCATTTCAATAAAATAATCTGAACGAAAATTTCCTTGAGAAATCAATTCAGTCTTGATTATGAGAATAGGCTCATAAAGCAGTAGCATATCCCAATTTCATTTTCGAAGTTGGGTCAGAATTTCTCAAATGAGTAACTCTCACATGGCTCGTGTGGTACTTTACAGAATTTAGACAGACGCTATTAGTATTCCTTTATGCAATGGTAGAGTCCTAACGCATAGAAAACTTAGATTTACTTGTTACAGATAGGGGCTCAACCTTGGAATTACAACTCATAGAAGTACAATTGTAGTCTAGGGGCATGTACTTATCAGACATCTTTTAAAATTTGACCGGCTGGTCTATCTTGAAAATGCTGACTCAACCAAAGCTCTGATACCACTAAATGTAACTACTTCAGACCGATACGGGTAACTAGAGTTTATTTTTAGAGAAGAATTTCAACTTAATACTTTTGTTACACTTCATATTCAAGTTATGATAAATGGAGATGTAGGGTATATATTACGCATTCTAGGCAAGTGCTCTATAATTTGAGCTACATCCCCTTACATTTTATGGTTTCTTGTTTAACACTAAAATATTGTTATCTTGAATGCAATACGACAAATTTTCATGTTCATAACAACCATATATATAACCCCTCAGAGCGATGTGGGTAACCCGATCTGATCTAGAGTGTCACATTAGGACCACCGGAGCGACCCACCGTAAAAATAACGAAAAATTTAAAACTTTTATTTAAAACATGTAAACTCGTAAAATGATTTATCAGTATGCAAAAATAAAATAGATTTTTCAGACTTATATATAAAAAAAAATACAATTACATGCCGCCTAATCACATATACCATACTCTGATAGTAACACCGAAAGAACTCATTTGCTGATGTCGATAGATGCACTAATACGATTCTTTTAACTTGAAATAGTGAGTAATAGAGTGAGCTTCAGAAAGCTCAATAATACAAAACTACCAGATGATGCTACAAGACATGTCAATTAATGAAAAGCCATATAATTTCCTTATTGAATCAGACGTATATAAATTTTTGAAATAATCTGGGGTTCTACTGGTAGTTCATCGAGTAAAAGGCATGAATATCTTAGGTCATAGGAAACATTCATAGTATGACAATTCAGGAGGTTGAATAGGATGTCTAGTGTGTTCCAATTAAAACCAGTGACAAGATATATATCTTTTAAAACCATAGCGGAACCCTCCAACCAAACTCCATTATGCAGTTCCCCAGAACTGCGTCCGTATGGCTTACCCTAAGCACACAACAAAGGGCGCCAACCAAAGGATATGCCTTGAGGCCCAAGGGTATCCTTAGGTCCATAAGGTCTTACCAACTGGATCAGAGTTGTGCCTCCATACTCCAGAATCCTATCCATATAAAAATCCAGTAGAAATCAGTTTTAGCCATAAATCGTAATACCTGGACCATTATCCAGTAATATATCATAATCATAATAATGAAATAAATCTTATAATTGATTTCCACCTGCACACCATAATTAGTTCAATGATTAACCCAAGGGAGTGCCTTGGGGCCTGAGAGCCTACCCAAGGATCGCGTTAGGTCCGTAAGAAATTTCTAGCTTGATCAGAGCGGTATCTTCAGTATACCCATATAATATCCTAATAAAATAGTTCCATTAGTAACCAGTATATTTCATGGTCCATAAATCAATAACCATTATTTTATTCCAGTGAAAATAGGGAAACCTGATAACACATTTCAACGATATCAGGAAATAAGGATGTACTTGATTCATGGTTCATGACCCATAGGGACAGTTCATCATATAAGCTCAACAATGTTTCCATACTCATCCAATCACCTATTTAATCCTTAGTCGTTGAGGTTACTTAGTTCGTTTCACAATCAAGTATATCCCGGTTACTTCAGAGTTTTCCAGACTAATTCAGATATTTCTGAATTTCAAATACATATTGCATTTCCTTTCAGTTCAATTTAGTTATTCTAGTATTTGTGGTTGATTTGTCTTACGGATATCCATTTCTTACTATCAAATGTGTTCTTGCGTTGAGCTGAGTACTTTTAGAATTATCATCAATTCAAACTTGAGGAGACGAACAAACATTCAAGTGGTTCATATGCCATTCAAATACTGATATAGCACTAACATTGTTTGACCGACTTAAGTTACGTTCCATATCCTTTAAGAGCAGTACAACATCCATTTTTATTTGAATTTCTTAAATAATTCGAGACATCTACTTAGTCTAGGACATAAGGGTATTTTTGTCCTTTTGGTGCTCGAAGTTCTTTCATCCATTTCAAAGCTTGATGATATCCATTCATTGTTAGGCTTGGTGATATTCTTTAATCAATTCCATTACAGGGGTATTTTGGTTATTTTACAGATCTAGGGTATTTAAATCATTTCCTACCGCCCGATCTTATTATTTAATTCAAACTTATCATCTACTTTGGGCCTTTCAACGATGCTAATAAAAGAGCACTACCAATAAATTATTCTTCATGTACTTACTCAGCTCGGAGATTTCTAGGTTAATTACCTTCTCAAATGTTACTAACGGATTATCTGAAATTTTCCATATACAAATAGGATCCCAACAATCAAATCAATAATTTATCAATTTAAATACAAATTCTTCTGTTAATTTCTCATTTAGAGTCAACTCGGACTATTTTTACCTCTCAAGGTTATTTTTGTAATTTCGTAATCAGATAATTTCAGTATTAAACTCTTAGCAAACCTCTTACCCAACTTTTCAGGTCAATTCTTGCCTTTTACAACATAAGGGCATTTTCATAATTTTACCAAATGAGTATTCTCACAATTTATCATTTAAACGAATTCGATTTGAGTCCATCCATAATCGAGCAGGCATAATAGTCCAATTATATACGTCCATGCATTTATCAATTATCAACATGTTCCATAAAGCATAAAGAGGTAGTAATATATTACATCGATTTCTATGCCATACTAATCGACCATTAACATCCATTCGAACGTCCTTGATCCTTAATTCAACTTCCAATAATTCCTCAAATATATAACAATATAAATTTCATAAAAAATGGGACTTAATTTTGAAAAACGGATCGAATCAGATGATAAATGATTCAAAAACAACTTATTGGGATTAAATTTGGCAAAACGGACTTCAAATTCAAGACGTTAAAAATGTCAGGATAGGTATACCCAGAAAAACTCAACGTCCGTTTAATGGCCGGTCAACGCCGGTCGAAGTTCTAGTCAACGGTCAACACTGCTCAACGGATCAACAGTTTTATACAAATATGACCCTAACATAAATTAAATACATATTAGGTACCATTTTAAAAATATTTACAAAACTAGCACCCGAGTTCTTTTCTTCTGTTAACTGGTGCAGAAAAATCCCCACGTGTAGGGGGCGGCGCGTAAGGCTCGTGTGATGTCCTCGGAGCCCCTATAAATCCTGAAAAAATTTTAAAAATTATTTTATGGCATTTTGAGACACTTACCAAGCTCGGTTCACAATTTTGAACGGTGGAGAGCTCGATTCTGAAACCTTTGAAGCTTTGACTTTCTGACCCCTCCACGCGTCGGCGATGACGGAGACACGGATATCACCGGTAAACTCGAAACGATGCAACAAACACGATGGTGTGGGAGGTGTCGAAAATGGATGGCCAGATCGACGTGAATCGACGAAAAACCAACAAAAATTGAGGTAAAAAAGATGATACTTCTGATTGAGATTTACGACAAACGACGACGATTCAAGACGAAAGGTTTGAGGAATTTTGTTCATCGTTCGACAACGAACATGATGGTGGTCTTGGCTTGTTAGATGGTGGTTGGACGATGCGTAGGTAGGAGGTTAAAGGAGGGTTGAGGGGAAGGGAAAATAGGGAACAATCTGGAAAAAAATATCAGATTGCTACGAGGAGAGAGAGTTTATAATTCTATCCTAAAGAAAATGGTTAAACTATGAGTTTAGCCACTAAATTACCTACACTTTATAAAATATTCAGCCAACTTTGAAATTTTTCAATTTAATCCTCAATTTCTTCCAAAATACCAATTAAATCTACCACTTTATAATTCTAAAATTTAGCCCCTAAATTGGGGTGTTACAATATATAACTCTTTTGTATGGTAGGATAGTTAGAGACATTATCTTCTTTTCTTTTCCATTATTATTACAAGATGATTTTTCTACATTTCTTTTGATCTTGCAATATATTCTTCCTCTAGCAAAATTTATCTAATGTAAATATTTAAGATCCCATTATTCTGTTTCTTGTTCTATCCAAAGGTTATTTTATCTTTCAAAAACATGTTTCCAGATATGTTTTGTCCTTAATCTTCACTCAAAATATATTTGTCTAATAAAATATATACTAACTAAAACACAACCCTATGGCAAGTATCATATAACACATGGGAAGCAAGAAAACATGCATTTTGATCATCGTTTCATTGGGGTGGAAGTTTAGCTTTTCAGAATGTCTATGCTATGTAAAATACAAGAAAAATTGCAAATAATTAAAAAATATTCCTTTTTTTAGAAATGGAGGTGATTTTTACCAAGAAAAAACTTTTGAAATATATATAATAATTTCATTTACAATTCTTTTAAAGAATAGTTACGAATACAAAACAAGTTTAATTAATAAATTAATATATAGTCTTTAATAGTTTATATTAGATTTAATTCACGTGTTTTGGTTGAAAAAATATGAGCACTTCCATTTATGATTATAATTTAAAGTTTTCAAAAGTAAATTTAAAATAAAAAATATTCAATTAAATGTTTAACTCTAAGTAAACATAAAAATTAACCACATAAACATTGACAATACAACCTCAAATGTAATGTGGAGAAGCAGGTAATCGATCCCCGTACTTCTCACATGCAAATCGAGCACTCTACCATTTGAGCTACATCCCTTCATCCTATTAAATATTCATGCTTAACGATAATATAGTTTAATTTCTTTATTTTACTACAACAAATTTTTTATATCTATTTTAAAAAACGGATATTATTATTCTGTAAAAAGTTCAATTTTTTGAGAATAAGTGACAACTTAATACATTTATATCACTTGATTTTTAAGTAATTTTAAATGGAGATGTGGGGTATTGATCCCCATACCTCTCACAAGCTAAGCGAGCGCTCTACCATTTGAGCTACATCCCCTCACATTTTATGGTTTCATGTTTAACACTAGAATATTGTTATCTTGAACACAATACTACACATTTTCATATTTATAACAACCACATTTATCTCTTTGTTTGGTAAAATATTCATAAACATTAACTTATTTTCTTTTTCACTACTTACGCAAGATGGTTTTTCTACATTTTCTTCTGATCTTGCATACACTTCTTCATCTAGCAAAATTAATCTAAAGTAAATATAAAGATGTCATTATTCTAGTTTTTGGTCTATCCAATGGTTATTCTATCATTCCAAGACATGTATCCTGATATATTTTGTCCTTATTCCTCACTCAAAATGTATGTATCCAATAGAGTACATGCTACCCAAAGTCCAACCCCATGTCAAGTATCACAGAACACATAGGAAGCAAAAAAAATTAGGTGCTTGATTTTGATTTGAAAACAAGGATTTGGATCAACAGTTAAACCGACCTCAACGGGTATAAAATCCAAAATTTTTCTAAAAGTTCTATTCTTCTTCCATATTTTTCTCCCATATATGAAATGACACCATTCTCTCTCATTTTGATGTAATTGACAATATGTCACCGTCTAGCCATCCATGTTTGATAAAATGCAAGTTCCACTGACTTTATATCGTCATCTTGCATCGATCGGTATTTTTAGTTTCTTATTGGCCATCGAATTTGAACGGTGTAGAAGAGAAGAAGTCATGGTTAATTTTGAAACCATATTTTTGCCACATGTCAGTGTACAATAACCCAGGTATGAGGCTCCTTAGTTTATTTTCTTAAAATCTAGAGTATTTGGTGTTTTTCTGAGTTATTTTAATGCCATAATCATTATACATCTAATCCTTACGTGTGGCTTCATCCACTGCTTGAAACCAGTCTACACTACTTGAACTCGATCAATACCTGACAAATACTTGATTTGTTCCTGACCGGTGAAGTTTCAACCCATATTTAGGATTAGACTCGATAATTACTCAAGCTTGTTGAGTTGAATCTATTGGATCCCAACATTCTATGCCAAACCAAATAAAGCTTAAAATAGATCAAACTCTACCAATATAAGTTAGCTAGGACCAGAACAAACCAATCTACCATTTGAGGTAAATCCCCTCACATTTTATGTTTTCCAGTTTAACACTAGAACATTGTTCTCTTGAATGCAGTATGACACATTATCATGTTTATAACAACCATATATTTCTCCTTTTATGGTAAGATAGTCATAGCTATTATCTTTTTTTCCTTTTGCATTACTAATGCAAGATGATTTTTCTACATTTTCTTTTGATCTTGCAATCTCTCCTTCCTCTAGAAAAATTAATCTAAAGTAAATATCAAAGATTCCATTGTTTTGCTTCTTGGTTTCTCCAAAGGTTGTTTTCTCTTTTCAAAACAAGTATAATGATATGTTATGTCCTTAATCTTCACTTGAAATGAATTTATTCAATGAAATATATTCTACCTAAAACATAACCATATGACAAGTATCATATAACACATGGGAAGTAAGGAGAATGGGGTGCTCGATTTTGGTTTGAAATCATGGATTTGGATCATCGGTTCATTGGAATTGGAGTTTAGGTTTTTAGAATGTCTATGATATGTAAAAGACATTAAAAAGAGCAAATAAATAAATAAATTATTTTTTATAAAAGGAGGAGATTGTTATCGAGAAGAAACTTTGAATTGTTGCATAATATTTAAAACACATTTTAATATAAAATACGTCCATTTAGAAAATTAATATTGAATGATATTATTCATGATGAAATATGGTAAAACAATTTAGTTTAACCATTACAAACCATTTCCAAAATATTATAACAGATCAACTAGGACATTCATATGTACATGCCACTAACTAAGTCAAAATCACATCAAAGGATGTCTTTCAAATATTGTATTATACTCCTCGATGCATGATGTTGCTCTGTACTCCTTACTCATACTCCCGGTCTTTACCTACACGTGAAAATCATCACACGCTAAGTATATACTTAGTGAGGCAATCAAAAATATTAACAATGCAATACAACTCATGTATGAAAGTAAATGTCATTATCTAATTCCATAATATCACCTTACCTGCTTGTCCAATACTTTACCATGATTAAAATGACATGGTATACATATAATCATTTTACCAACAACTATAGCCCAAATAAACCTATGAAGACAGGTACTCGAGTAATATATATGCATTGAAGTGCTAATACAAATAAGGTCATGCCCACCATATGCACTTAATACCCTTACACATTATAGTGCTGCACTAAATGTCTTTACACACTAGTGCTAATATAAAACTGCAGCTGCTAACTCTATGGCATGCCAACTATACTCTGTCCTTCAATGACTGACTTGGGAATATAGTATAATTTATTTCATCCATAACATCGTATATCCATATAATTAACATTAGGTCAGTTCATACCCGAAATAACACTCATGTCAAAATACCATATTTATCAGTGATCAATACATTACGATTTCACACTTTGACATATCAAGGTAATGTCGAGGTTATGGAAAATGACATAACATCATGCTGATATGAACAAGGTAGACTTATCGCAAGTCTTCCTAATAATCTATAAAACATCCATGTATATCATGCAACCATTGCACTCACCTTGACACTTTATAAATATCAAAAGATTTTGTCTCACTATACTCCAACTTAATACTTTTTCTATTCAATTAGCTTTGAACACTAGGTAAAACACGATAATCATACTTGAAACTTATTCACCACCAAATACTTTACCACTTATTAATTCCTTTTAATTTTGTCACCAACTTTTCCAACTTATATAAAATGGTCCTTCACCATTTTACCACTTAAAGTTTCAATATAAAAATTCCAGCATTGAAATAATTACCACCCAATTACACATACATAGGCATAATAACAATAAACACCCCAAAATATTCGAATATTGCATTTAAAGCACCAAACTTTCCGAACTTCCAAAATGATCAAATTTCACATCCTAACACTCATTTTAATTCCTAAACTGCAATTTCTAGCATAGTACATCAATTATAGAACAATTACACAATAACCTACCATTTTTTCAAAATTATTAAATTAGACCCCTAACTTTTCAAAAATTACCAAATGGTCCCTAAATTTTTCTAAGGCTTTTAGAACACTTCCTACATCATTTCCAACCCTTACATAATTTTTCCATAATTTTTCTCATCAAAACAAGCCATGTCCGAAAGTTCTAAACTTCTAAAACTAAGGTTTTCATGATTTTGCTCGATTTTGATTAGATTCAAGCACGAAATCAACTTCCATCAAACCTTACAATATCTCTACAATCAAATCCCTAATAAAATTTCATCAAAACACAAAGTTTCTCCATGTTAAGATTTGGTTGATTCTTAAAGAACAATCTCTAAGAATACTGAACATGTTCTAATCATCATACAAGCTTGAATATGAATATACAACCTCAAAAACATCAAGATTCATCATCAATTTCATAAACCCTAATATGAACACAAACCTCCAAATTTGGGATCTTTAAAATCAAGCAAGATTAGGAAGCATAAATGGTACCAAAACTCAAAACCCAAAGGAAATTGCTCAAAAATTAAAAATAAAATTTCTCTCACCTTAGGGAGGATTTAATGGCCTTAGAGGAAAAATATGAACAAGTTTAATGAATGTTAGGTAAATTTCTTGTTAATTTACCTTTAATTTAACCTAAAATGAACATTTTATTCATTTAATTGAGAAAAGACCAAATTACCCTTAATAAAACTTACCAAGACACCTTAACCATATCATCTTCCACAAGTCAAAGATGAACAAATTATTTCCCTCTTTAATGTTTTGCCCTTGATATTTCACAAAATTACAATTTTTGCCACTTTAATTCAATAGTCCAAATTTAACTTGAAATTAAATCCTAAAATCCAATGTTTATATTATTTTCGATTATTTTAAAATGTAGAAATAATATTTTTAAGCCTAATTCATCAACCTTTATTTTTTCCCACAATTTCTATTTAATCAGATTTACCGATTCTTACCAACTTTAACCCTTTCTAGTTTTCAACATAAATTCCGGATCAAGAATCTAATTTCAATAAAACCCAACTTCAAATAGTAAACTATCCATTTATGGAATAAAAATTCTTTTTGAGAAAATTACCATTTAGGTCCCTAAACTTTTCCAAGTTTTATATTTTGCCACTAAACTTTCAAAAGTTATATTTTGGTCACTAACCAAAATTTGTGGTATTAAAAATTTAGTGTTTGTAAAAATACTAAAATATCATCTATATAGAATACACATATTTTTTTATACTTATTAAAAGTTGGTTATTTAACTCGGTTATTTAGTATATCCTTTCTTGAAATAAAATAGCCATCAAATATAATATTTTGGTTTAATCTTTTATAATTGATAACCATTCTAGTTTTTTCTCTTTTAATTTCAGCATGATTTCTTACCATAAATGTTGGACTAGATTGTGAACTGATAGTTGGTTCTATTAATCCTTTATCAAGTAGTTTTATTTGAATATCAAATTCATCTAAATCTTATTTAGTATATATCATAGGTTTTACTCTTATTATTTTATTGGAATTTTCTAATTTTATACTACAATATCTGGGATTGTTTTCCCATAATTTTAGTTGTTCTTCACTAATATTATTCTATAATATTTTAAACATCTAATGATTTGTTTATATGTGTTTAATATTTTCATTTATAGGTGAAATAAAGTTTATCACATAGAAATTTATGATTTTCTATTAATTGAATTTATATGAAAGTTTTTTATGCATATAATATTATCATATTTTTATCTATAGAAAATGGTAAATGTTGATAGATATAATTATGTAGATTGATATATTTTTAGCTTTATATTGAATAATGGTGTCATTACCATTTATTTCTACAACTCTAATAGGATTTTTCATTGGTTCATATTTTTCTATAGGAATGACATTCTTTTCACAACTACTTCTCGTAGCTCCTTTATCTAATAAGGCATGTAAAAAATATGTATTATATTCTCTAAACTGAAATGTTATCTCAATATATGTATAATATTTCCTTGATTGAAATATAAAAAAAGTAATTATTTATTTTCCAAGTTTCATTTATTGTATTATAGTTAATGTATTTATTTCTTCCATTCTAGTGTTTCTTGAACTTATGCTAGATTTTGTTTGAAAAATAGGAATATGAATTGTTTTTATTCCTATTGGGGTATTAGTATTTTCTTATTCGTTGTCATCTAGTTGACTAGAAGATGATAAAACCATGTTTTGATTATTTACTATCGCTAAATTTTTAAAATATAGTTTGTCTCCTGACGCAACATACTCTATTGTGTTTAGAAGTTTAGGAGTACTTTAATTTTCTAATATCCAATCTCTTGATAAAGATAAATCTTTCAAATGTAATAATTTAGGATGGATTTTTAAAGTGAATTTATATGGTTCAAAAAGCTCAATAATTTTGTTATTAACTTCTTTTATTTATGTTTCAGCTGTATTAATATATTCTTTTATAAAAGTCCAACATATTGCTAGATCTGTAGCTAAATATTTAATATTATAATTCTTATGTAACACCCTAAATTTTGATAAATGATTAAATTATGGAATATTAAAGTTGGGATTCAAATTAAAATGGAGTTGTGAAAATATAGGTACTAAGTTGAAACCAAATATAAGTTGAGAGTCAAAATGGAAAAATTCTATAGAGATTACGGACCTTGGTTGACCCATTCATCTTTTGAAAGGCATAATATAACAAATGAGAAAAAAATTAGAATTTGGGGCATGGAAAAGCTCAAAGGATATGTCTCCTCATCGCGAACAAAACACAACCCTCCACTCTCGATGAAATTGTGCCGATTGTCGTAAAAGTGGCCTCGAAGGCTCGTCCGAAAACTTTACTTTCATCATGATTTTTCATCATTTTGTCATCGACCGCCCATCGATGAGCCTCACCGCCCCCACCATCATTTTCTGCTCGATATTCTTCTCTGTTTAGCACCCTCAAGGTTTTCCCTGTCGTCATGGAAAGAGGTGACGCATGAAGGATTCAGTTTTTCTTTTTTTGGAAATCATCCCTTCGTCTTTCACAATCATAAAACAACACTTGTATAAGATTTCTTAGGTGACGATCTACGAATTTGGAAAATTTCACGTTGATTCGACGATCGGAGCTACTACACGTGTCACCCCTTGTGCGTTGGCGTCATCTACCAACTAGGGAGTCTACTACCTGGTTGAATCAGTCTGAACCAATTGGATCGATCTGGTTCGAGCCGAGTCGTATTAACCATTGACCATGTTAACCTTTGACCGACTGTTGACTAGCGTTGACTTTTTCCTGGTATCGATACAAGGTTGCATCGAATCTAATTTTGGTATCGATACCGGAAGTGGGTATCGATACCATAGTAGGCTAGTATCGATACCATGGTAGGGGTATCGATACTAAAGAGCCATAAATTTTAAGATAGGCTGATATTGTTGTAGAAAGGTTAATAATATATACTTTTAATTCATGTTTAGGTATAATTGTTAGGAAATATACTAACAATTGATATTATACACGCATTTAATGAATATATAGTAGATCGAAATCAAGCTCCCGAGTCGAGTAAAGCAAAAGGAAAATGGAAAGTTCTGGAGTAATCATCTTTCCATTTTGGATATCTAATCAAGGCGAGCCAGATGAGTGCATTTAATTATGTACGTGCATGCTACAATAGTAATAGTGTTGAAATTATTAATGTATGAATGGTTTTTTACCAAAAGGCACTCTGTGTACTAAAATGTTAAAAAATTCATACTAAGTGTATGAATTTCTGTATAGGGCACTTCGTGTGCTAAAATGTTAAAAAATTCAAACTAAGTGTATGAATTTCCTTATAGGGCACTTCATATGCTAAAATGTTAAGAAATTCATACCAAGTGTATGAATTTCTGTATAGGGCACTTCTTGTGCTAAAATGTTAAGAAATTCATACTAAGTGTAAGAATTTCCATATAGGGAACTTCGTGTGCTAAAATGTTAAGAAATTCACACTAAGTGTATGAATTTTCGTATAGGGCACTTCGTGTGCTAAAATGTTAAGAAATTAATACTAAGTGTATGAATTTTCGTATAGGGCACTTCGTATGCTAAAATGTTAAAAAATTCATACTAAGTGTATGAATTTTCGTATAAGGCACTTCGTGTGCTAAAATGTTAAGAAATTCATACCAAGTGTATGAATTTCCGTATTGGGCACTTTTTGTGTAAAATGCTAAGAAATTCATACTAAGTGTATGAATTTCCGTGTTGGGCACTTTGTGTGCAAATCATGGAGTTAATCATATCTTGATGAACAACCATACATGCACTGTATGTGTAAATCTGCGGAATTTATCATAAGTTGATGAATAGCCATACAGGCACTATGTGTACATACCGTAGAATTTATAATATGTTTATGAATGACTGTATGGGAACTAGGTGTACGAATTAAGAGATTCATACTAAATGTAGTAATTTCCTTATTGAAAATATATGTACAGATATAAGAAGTTCATAATAAGTAGGTGAATTTTTGTATTTGTAGTGGGTATGCAACTGACGTAAATTATAGTAAGGGTTAAGAAATGACGGTATTAGCACCAGCAATGTAAACTATAATGAGTAGAAAGAGAGTTAATTGATATTCAAAAACAATTATTAAAGTAGAAACTATTCTAAAGTAAAAGATTAATTGCCTACATGTGCTTTTGACAGAAAGGTGTCAATTATGGCAGTTAGATGAAAGGTTAAATACCTTTAGGTAAAAGACTAGATGTATAACAATGTATAAAAGGCATAAAAGAATGCCATAAATGAAATGGTATAATGGTGCATTATAAGTGTCATAACCGTTTTTCAGGTGGAACGATTAAATATTATTTTAAAAACGGTTATGACTTTAAATTTTGGAAAATGTGTGATTTCGAATTGATATAGATTAATTTGAATAGAGTCGCCATCAACCTTTGGGTTAGGTAGGTTAAACACCTAAAAACGTCTTTTAAAAACAATTTTAAGAAAATTTGTTTTTAAGACAAAAACTGGTCTGCGTTTACCAAGATTCAATTAAAAACGGATTCGGGAGTCAGTTACGTGTGGGGAAGGATTACCACCCCCACAGTGCCCAAAATTGGTACTGTGTCGCTTACACGTTGTCGTAATGGTGGAAATTATGAATTAACAACAATAATTAAAGTGTGATCCTTTTATTAAAAATAATTTAATTTGCTTCAACTTAATAATTTAAAGAAAAATTCAAAGAACTGAAATGAAAACAAATACATATTATAAACCAAAATACAAATAAGAAAAAATAAATATTTAAGTTTATAAAAAACCAAAATAGAGAAAAACATAAAGGATCAAAATATTAAAAACCTAAAGTTAAAGGGCTAAAATAGTAATAATAGACACTTAAGGGACTAAAATGACATTAGCATATATTTAAAATATTAAAGTATAAAAAAATGATTAAGAACATTTAAGACACTAAATAGCAAAAAGATAATTTTTTTAAAATTTTTTTAATCAAAAACAAAAATTAATTAAGTTTTTAAAATTGAAAATACTAAATAATATAAATACTAGAAAATGAAAATAACCTATAAGTGAAACTTAGGATTAAAATGCAATAAATTAGAAACATGAAAGTCTAAACAATAATTAAACCAAAATGCTAATAGTGATTAAAATAAAATATTTACAAACAACCTAGCTAAATTAAAATAATATCAAATTAATGACTAAAAATTAAATAATAAAATAAATTGTGACCAAATTCGAATAATCAACAAAGATACACAACAATTGAACTTAGGGACCAAAATAAACTAATTGAAAATATCGTTATAAAAGTTTAACATGGATAATAATAACAAAATCAATAATAACGAGACTGAAATATAAAATCTTAAACATCTAAACTCAAAATAAAACAAAGTAAAATTCATTAAAGGTTTGAAAGATGAGTTTACAATAGCAGAGGGACCTAAAGTAGAGTTTACCCACAACGTAAAATTATGAACTGGTCCCCCTTCGAAACTACATCGTTTCATGAGGGACATATAAGCCCAAAACATGGGCCTTTAATGATTCATCCTTCATTTTTTTTCATTTTAAAAAAAATTTGAGAGAGAGTGTGTGTGTGTTAAAACTCTCTCAACTTTCCCATCGTCTGGAAAGGAAACCACGACGGAGCTCGCGATGGCGAACAATGGCACATGACTGTTCCGGCGACCGGAGATACCTAACTTACCTCAAAACGTTCCCCTTGTTTCCCTCTACCCGAAAACCGAATTCCTTTAGCCTAAAACTACCCCTAAATCCGTAGATCTAAGGGTTTATCTATTTTTTTAGTGTTCCGCAACCTCCGACGAAACTCTCCTCGGTATGCTCTCTTTTAAATTATTCCCTATTCGAATCCTTTATGTTTTTTTGCTCTGTCAAACTCTCCTACAATTCGAATGCTTCCCCCTCCCCCTACAAAATGGTTGCATGCATCCATTTATAATCGATTTTGAGTGGATTTTCTGTTGTTTGTTTGTAATGGTTTCTCCATTCATTCGAATAGTAGTAGGGTATCACTGATTTTTTTTTAGATTTGTTTGAATTTTAAAAATGATTAGTGGATGTCTGACTTTATTTTTTGGTTGCTGTTTCGTTAGTGATATTTGGCGTAAGGGATGACGTTCTCGGGTAGTTTAGAGGCTCGGAGGTTGCTCGGCGTTCACTGTTGTAACTGCTCGGCGTTTACTATTGCGGCGATTGGAATCTGGCGGCGTGGGTAGTGGACTGATCACTGTTGTGGCTGGATGTTAATAGTTTAGGGTTTTAAACCCTTTATGGCTTTAGATTTGGACCGTTGATTTGGGTCTAGATCCTAAGTGGTCTGGGTTTCCCTAGGGCAGTGAACATGAAATCCTAAGTGGTCTGGGTCGGTCGGGTCAGGTCGTGGACCTCGGGTCCGATCCAGTTGGGTTTGTTTTAGGTCGGGGTTCCAGCTATTTGGGTATGTATCATGGTGTTGGGCTTGTAAATATTGCATCTGGGCTACTTGTATTGGCTCTAAGTATAGGCCTACAAATATTATAAATAACTTTAATAATAATAATAATAATAATAATAATAATAATAATAATAATAATAATAATAATAATAATTTAATATTTTTGGCCCAGACAAAAATGGGTGTCTATAACTGCCCCTCTTTCCACATTCTTGTGTTACCAAGAATAAGGCAAAGACGAAAAGATAACCAATTTTTGTCCGATTTTCTTTTTCTGTTTTGAGATTCATTGTTTGATTTGGGAGGCAATACTGCTTATACGTGATGAAGAGTTCGGGTTGTCTAAGGGTGAAAAGGCTCCTACATAATGAGGAGATCTAGTCAGGGATGACACTGCTCATGAGTGATGAAGAGTTCTGGCCATCTAAAGGTGATAACATGGCTCGTTCGTGATGAAGAGTTTTGGTTATCAAGGTTGACATAGCTCCTACATAATAAGGAAACCTAGTCGGCTGATGACACAACTCATACGTGTTGAAGAGTTCTGGCCATCTTAAGGTGATAAAACGGCTCATACATGATGAAGAGTTCTGGCCATCTTAAGGTGATAACACAGCTCATACATGATGAAGAGTTCTGGTTATCAAAGATTGACACGACTCCTACGTGATGAGGAAATCTGGTCGAGGGATGACACGGTTCTTACGTGATGAGGATGACAGACCATCATTAGGGATGATAACACGATTCCTATATTATGGGGATGGCTGGTTATCTGGGGTGACATGGTTCTTACGTGATGAGGACGGTAGGCCATCTAAGTGTGATAACACAGTTCCTATGTGATGAGGTTGATTGGTTATCTGGGGTTGAAACGGTTCCTACGTGATGAGGACAGTAGGCCATCTAAGTGTGATAACACAATTCCTACGTGATGAGGATAGTTGGTTATCTGGGGTTGACACAGTTCCTACGTGATGAGGAAATTAGGTCGGTGGATGACAAGTTGTTGTGACACTAATTCGATCCATTGGGTACAATATTCTTCTTCATGAATTTGAAATCGTGAGTGACTCATTCGTCGTGAAGTTGAGCTTTGAGTTGGATATCTTTTATTTTGAGGTGCTGCATTGAACAAGTTATTCTCATTATGAACTCTCCAATGGAATTATTGATCCACCTCCTTCTGTGATGGAATCAAACCAATGTTGAACAAGTTCTTCCCATTATGAACTTTTTCTTCCTCATTGGATGAGTTCTTGTCATTATAAACTTTCCATTGAAAATGTTGATCCATCTCCTTCTGTGATGGAATCAAACCAAGGTCGAACAAGTTCTTCTTATTATGAACTTCTTATTCCTCATTGGATGAGTTCATCTCATTATGAAATCTCTATTGAAAATGTTAGTTCACATCCTTCTGCGGTGTACTTGAAAGGAACAATTTCTTCTCATTATGATCTTTCTCCTTTAGGACGAGTTCTTCTCATTATGAACTCTTCTGGAAATATTGGTTCACATCCTTCTATGGTGAATCATAATCTTTGCTAAAATATTTGTTAATCTCATTTCAAAATAATGCTTCTTCTATGGATTGCGACAATCTATTCTTCAGATGTTTGACTCTCCTGACATGATTCCTGTATTTGAGATTTTGAATTATACCTTATATTTGTAAGGTATTTTCCATCATGAATCTTATTTTTTTATACAAAGATCTATAAAAAAACTTTGTGTTTGAATGCAATCAATAGTATCAATGTAATGCATTTTCTATCATGCAAATGATGTTCTTATGAATGCAAAAATGTTGATGTAATCTTCATTTGACTTCAAAGTGGTGAACTCGGTCTTCCTTCACTTAGTCAAAATGTCATTTTAAGATGGCATTTCTGTTGAACCATCTGATCAACTTACATCTTTGTGTTTTCTTTGTTTCATTAAAGCCTCAAAAGAAATGTTTCATTTGTGGAACTCTTTGCCATAGTCAGAATTATGATCTTGATGCACCATTTTGTCCTGGATAACACCGACTTTCTTTGTTTGGACTTGTGTAGAAAATCAATAAAGCTTTCATCTTTGAAAAGATAATCTATTATCTTTGAAAAATGTAGATGTATATATGCTAAACTCAGTAGAGACTAATTAGAAGAGCAACGTGTGTTCTGATTTGACTCTTGAAACACATTACAAGGAATATTTATCCTAATTCATTTCATGTATCCACTACTCGAATCTTGAACAAGGCTATTTGGACCATATGATCTCGAGATGCTTAACAACAACCTATTGTTCAATCTTAGTTGGCTCCACTAGTTTTTTGTTGTTAAAATTCCATCTTCCCTTCCATATAAAGAAATCTTCATAATTTCTTGAAATTTTGAACCTTGGGGTTGAAGAAGTCAAACTTCATCTTGGATCAACAAATGGAAACACCATATGATCACAACATTGTTCAATACCATAATCATTGGTTCGTAAAACATTTGACAACATATTCATCCTTTCCTGTGGCTTCTGCCCAGATTTCGCAATCAGTGAAGCTCTTTGCATAATGTTCGGAGCTTTTATAGGACGTCACTTAAAAACAAAGCTCAGTGAGAATACAAGTAGGATGCTTTAACTGCCATCATCAAATCACCAGAATAATGCTACTACTTGATGAACAAAGCAATTATGTATAGCCAGTTCCACTATCACTGTTTCACCATTTTCATTCTTTATATCATTTTATCTTATTGAAAATATTTTCTAAAATCAATAATCTTGACACATGATGATATGGCCTTCAGCATGCCCCAACATTTGCTGATATGAACATTTAAGATGTATTCCAAATTATTTCTTGCTGATATGAGCTTTTAAAATGCCTCAAAATACCACACACATATCATTTCTGTCTAGAATGGGCCTTCAAAATGCCCCAACATTCTATTTCTAGTTGAAATGGACTTTCAAAATATCCCAACCTTTTCATACTGATGTGAGCCTTCAAGATGCCCCACATGGATTACTTTTGTCTTTTTCATGCTGATGTGAGCCTTCAAGATGCCCCACATGGACTACTTCTGTCTTTTTCATGCTGATATGAGCCTTCAATATACCCACATGGATAATATGGACCCTAAAAAATACATCCAACGTTCAAGTCAAAAGGTTCACTCTCAATGTCCACTGAATTTGAATCTCATTGTAAATATTCGTGGCTCTCTTCGTGACCAAAATTGTTAATCTTGCTCTCATTCCATTGTTACTAAACAACAATGTTGTTAAGTAAATTGAGGGATTCTCTTCATGTTGTCACAAACTTAAGAAATGATCAATCATTCTGACATAAATGTCTGAGATATATACCTCTTCTTAATAAGGTGGTCATCTTCTGCTTGACTGGTTGCATTCTTGCCTTTTTGCTATGCATTAGGATATGTGATCTTTCTTGAATGAGAAAATCATCCTCTTCTGATCAAATTGATTATAATGTCACAAGAGAGTGTTACAAGTTCTCTCCTTCATCCCTCATGATCTTCCACGCCACTTGCCTTCAATAATGGGAAGTGCTTCATCATTTTGGCATTGCTCATTCTTTTTTCAAATAAAGGCATAACAAACATCAACTTGCTTCAAGGACTTTCCTCATTTGAGATAATCTTGTTTGAAAATGTTTTTGCTCCTTTTTTTTTATCAAAGAATGAAAGAATTTTGTAAATTGTTTTCTCTTATAGGTTCACAATTAAATCAAATCATAAAACATGAATTTAATGAATATCAAATAAATCAACTAATCTTTTAAATCATTCAAAAATCGTAGTCCTATGGCAAGTGTCAAAATTATTGACTAATTTAAGGTGTAGGCTGATTCTGGTAAACTAAGGTCTCTCAGGTTGGTCCAACACATATGTCTCTTTAAACTTTCACTAACTTGAATAAATGATTGTTATGTTCATCTCATAGAGATACTTCTTGGTTCCAGACTCTCAGGAACGTCTTTAGGATGTGCGGTTCTTCATCAAGAGCTTAAGATTGTCTCTTATGTTGTTTTTGCACCATTCAATATTCGAGCCACCTTTTCGGGTTTCCAACTTAAATCCTCCTTTGGTTTCAAGACATTATTCAAAATTTACATCTTAAACCCCCTTTTATAATATCATGCATTAAAGATTTTTAAAAAATAATTTTTTTAAATAAAAATCAATCTTGAGAGGCAGAATAAAATATGAAGATAATCTCTCTTACTTAGAGATCCATGTATGATTATAATGGACTTTTCAGGTACGTAACATAGGCCAGGGTTCATAGTTATTAAATAAAGGGATAAAAAGGCCCAAACAAGTGTTTAAGGGTAATTGAACCAAGGATCAATTCATTCTAATGCCTTCAATCTTGTCTTGCTTGACCTGGATCTTCTTTGCTACTTATATTTCATCATTCCTTTTTCTGGATCACTCTAGACTGCCAAATTTTGGGTTCATTTCAATTTTCTTATATCTCCGACATTTGTTGCGCTTCTTGTTGAATATGAATCTTTGAACTAATTGCACTTGATCAACCTTATAACTTGAGGCTCAATGAATTACCCATCTTGATTCAATTTCTTTTCTTTTTTTTTCTTTTCTCTTTTGTTTCTCTGATTGACGAGTATAAGACTTCAATTGCTTTGAGTACCTCCTTTTACTCTTGCATTTATTATTCTTGACTGGATTTGATCTTTAAGCACCTCATATTTGACTTGCCTTGTGGTTCAAAACTCTCATGGAGATTAGTCTTCGTAATAAAAACTAGATTGATAATCTTTATTCCTGTTAGTAGATATCCTTCACCTTGCCCCCCAATGTGGATGGTGCTCCTTGGTTAGGGTTGAATCAGAAGAAAAATCATTCATGCTCAAACGGGAACAACAAATGATATATTTTTCTTTTGCGAAGGGATAAATGAAAGAAGGCCGTTCATCATTTCATACACTGAAGTTTATGTAAAAAGAGGTATCCCAGGGGAATGAATATTCAGGATTAACTTTTATTTACATGAAAACAATGTAATTAATGCATGATATAATTATTTAAATCAATCACACTTTTTTATTTTTTATTTTTTATTTTTTTCTTCATTTTTCTTCTTCTTACTTCGATTCTACCCCAATTACTCGAAATTCTCTTCAACAAGTTGGTCCATGATGCCCCATCTCATTTTTTCTTAGAGGAAGATTCACAGATAATTGAAAGTCTAGTTCTTTTGAGGTTTGTTGATTTCACCAGTATGATGATTTTGCATCTAGAAGGACAAATATGTGACTTTTGAAGTCGTGTATATGGTGGAATGTTATAAACCAATCAACTCTACCCAAGAAGGTAAACATTTGGATTTGGTGTCTCAAAAATAGATAGACACATTACTTCAGATCCTCAGATAAATGTAGGGTCAGGATTTGGTAAGGGTCAAAATAGATCAAATAATTGTATTTCTGGCATTGTATAGGATATGAAAGGTCTACTTTTACCACTTGCCAAAGATCTATGATTCATGAAAAAATAAATGAATATTTAATTTACTTGATACTCAAAAACTTCAAGATTAAAATTTGATTCTTTTCTCATAACCATAAAAGCAACACAAATTTATTTATAACAAAAAGGTGGAGAAAGGAACAAAAAACATGTTCAAACAAGATGCTGAAAATCAAATTCAACTGTGGAAGATAACAACTTCCACTTATTTATCTAACTACCCAATTACTCTTAGAATGTGGGTGTGTGATCGGTCCAGGATCTTTAACCTCATTTTCTCCCCATTTCTCAACCATTTCACTTTCCATGACTCTTTTCAATATACCCTCAGACGCACAAATTTCTGCTTCTTCTTCAGCAGCTTCTTCGTAAAATCTCAATTTCTTGTTATTCATCAGTTTTCTCTTCCCTGATTAAAAATTATATCCAAATTTAGATCTGAAATGATTTTCCTTGGTGATAATAATTTTTGCTGGATTGTGAACACATATTGCAGCTGTGATTGGCATAACATTTTTCAAACCTCCTAAATTGCCCAAAATCACACTTGCCTTCAAGAAATCTGATATAGGTGTTTTAGATTTCTTCAAGGCTGCGTCTTCCCCATTCATTCTTAAACCCATGGGCCAGTCTTGTATTACATTTATAGAAGCCCTCTTGCTTTGATTTCCTTTCTCATCCTCTTGTGCCTTGTGTTCTTCATAGTAATTGACTATATTAATCTCTATTAAAGCAACAACTTTCGATTTTTTTACCTTAACCCCTTTCTCTTCTACTTTGCACCTTTGAATTGCTTGCTCTAAAGGATTCCTCAAAGTTGCTACGAACCTTAAATAAATAATCTAGGGTTCTGTTCTGGTTTATCCAAGGAATCACCTTATAGATCAACTTCTCATTCGGGGGCCACTGTGGCTGGACATAACCCGGTATAACCAATCCGGCTGTGAGCATTTTTTTAACGTAATTTTCAAGTGAAAAGTGGAAAGGAGGAAACTGAAAACCCAGCACTCTCTTTTTCTTCTCATGTAATCCCCCTGACGAGAGATTATTTGGTGATGGCTTTATATTTATAACTTGATTATCTTGAATGGAGGATTGTAAAGGGTTAAAACCTCTAATCAGGAGAGATTTATCATTTTTAGCTGTCTTGGTCAGCATTTGGTCCTCTTTTATGCCCCTCTTCTTTGAGTAAGACTCAACTTTCCCAAGGGAAACTTTATCTCTTGTTAGCTCTTCATTCATTGTGGGCCCAATGGAACCTTCTACAATCACATTTTCAACACTAGCATTCATAGTCCCATTCAAAAAGGGATCCTCTAGTGGCTCTTCTCCAAGGATCATAACATTTACCATGTCCATTAATTTGGTCATTTGTTCTCTTGATTCACTTTGGAAGTTCTCTGTTTGATCCATTTGTTCTTTTTAATCATCCTAGAACTTTTTTGCTTGATCAATCATCACTTGTTAAGTCTTGATAATTTGCTTTTGGAGTTTTTTGATTCTATATACCCTTGCTAAAATCTCATTCATGGTTCTTATCATTCTCTAGGAAGACCAAGTTAGCTCTAATTTGATTTTGAAAATTCTGTCATGGAATCCCCCACAAATTATTCCCATATTTTCGTGATTTAATGCATGTAAAGTAGTTTGGAAAAAATGCAAATACATGATGTAAGATTGAAAATACAAACATAAAAATCCAAAGATGCGAATTCATATGCAAATGCAAAGATGCAAATGCAGTACAAAATGCAAAGATGCAAATGCAGATGCAAAAATGTTGATCCCAATGATGGATATCGTATAATAATTTTCACCAGTGATAAAAGCTTTCACATTACAAGACAATACACTTTACAAACATGCCTTTGCATAGATGGTTGAGTCAGAAGTTGATCATGGTTTTATCTTGGATATTCTTCCTTGAAAATGATTCCCTTCAAGCACTTTGTAACCTAACTCTGTTAATGCCCCGACGGTGCTGAAGAGTATTAATCCTTGATAGTTAAAGATGAAATGATCATAGATAAGAATGTATTGATGGATTACTCATTGGATCAGTGGATCATTATTTCAGTCTCAAATGCTATACAATCTTTGAGCTCACTACTTTGTCTTGGATCTTCGTATTTGGAACTGATACCCTTCAATGCTCTGTAAACTAACTCCATTAATGCCTCTACGGTGTTGAAGTCAATACGTCGCTCCTTGAAGGCTAGTTATGAGAGGATCATAGATAAGAATCTACTGTTGTATTACCTCTTAGATCAAACGATAAGCTTTCCAATCTCAAATATTGCACGATCTTCGAACAAGTATCATTCTAGAACTCTGGACTTCTCTTAGCCCTCGGTGCATGCCTGTGTACACGACTGTTTGATTGAAAAATTTTATCTCTTCTTATGAAGATTTTATAATGAATATCCCCTTGCGAATCAACACTTTTGCATTATGTTATGTTGATGCAATGCAATGAAAATAAAGATGAAAAAATGACACAAACAAAAGAAATAAGTTAGTGTACACAAACAAAACAAAAGAAATTAGTTAGTACATGTAAGATAATCAATACAAATAAAAATGTTATTCAAAGATGAATAAAACACCTACCCCGTCATGATATCTACTCAAACATGCTTTAATAACATTCATACCCGGACATGTTATCTACCCAAAATGATTTTTTCAAGAAATTAATCCTAATCGCATGGTATCTAGTTCACATGTTGTTATTAGAAAAGAACAAATATATTCTACGAACATAAAGCAAAAAGGTAAAGGTTCAGAAACACTCCTCCTTTGTGTACACTTATTTTGGGTACTTATTGACAGACAGAGGTTCAATATGTCTATACCTAGGGTGATTGTTCTACGGTTCACTATATGCATGGTTTTGACTCTATCAGGAAAAGGTACTCGAATTGTCCTTGATGTCGGTGCCCCCTTGGGCTGCCAAACCCTCAATCCTCACCCATTACATGTTTCAAGAAGAACGAGTTCAATTCAAGAGGATACATTCCATTATACCTATGCAGAGAATAAATTCCCTCGAAGACATAAGGTATATGAATCCCGAAGGTTACTTGCTAGGCTCGCACGGAGAATAAATTCTCTCGAAGGTGTCGTTATCACCCCCACTTAAAAAGGGTTCATATCTCAGGTATATAGATTATGTTATGCAAATGCCCATGATGTGTGTGAAGAGGAACCCTTTGACTTAAAAGAAAAACGAAACCTTTCTACAAAAAATTGGACATATCTGAAAACAAAAAACAAAAATATTAGCATGACAATAATAAAATGAAGCAATTAAAAACTTCAATAAAATGATCATAAGTTAACTAAAGAGTCAAACTCATAATTTCCACCACAACAACAACGAGTAAGCGACTTACATCTTAACTCTCTAAAAAAGTCCTCAGCAGAGTCTCCAAGCTGTCATAACCATTTTTTAGGTGGAACGATTAAATGTTATTTTAAAAACGGTTACGACTTTAAATTTTGGAAAATAGGTGATTTTGAATTGATTTAGATTAATTTGAATAGAGACGCCATCAACCTTTGGGTTAGGTAGGTTAAACACCTAAAAACGTCTTTTAAAAACAATTTTAAGAAAAATTATTTTTTAAGACAAAAGCTGGTATGCGTTTACCAATATTAACTTAAAAACGGATTCGGGAGTCGGTTACGTGTGTGGAAGGATTTGCACCCCCTAGCGCCCAAAATTGATACTGTGTTGCTTACACGTTGCCGTAATGGTGGAAATTATGAATTAACAACAATAATTAAAGTGTGATCCTTTTATTAAAATTAATTTAATTTGCTTCAACTTAATAATTTAAAGGAAAAAAATCAAAGGACTGAAATGAAAACAAATAAATATTACAAACCAAAATACAAATAAACAAAAATAAATACTTAAGCTTATAAGAAACCAAAATAGAGAAAAACTTAAAGGATCAAAATATCAAAAACCTAAAGTTAAAGGGTTAAAATAGTAAAAATAGAAACTTAAGGGACTAAAATGACATTAATAGATATTTAAAATATTAAAGTAGAAAAAATGATTAAAAGAACATTTAAGAGACTAAATAGCAAAAACATATATTTTTTAAACAAATCAAAAAAAATAATAATTAAGTTCTTAAAATTGAAAATACTAAATAATATGTGTCAAAACGATTTTTGAAGTTGGGGAGCTAGATTTTGAAAACCACGTCATTTTTAATTATTCTCTTTAAAATTAAATATTAATTAAAAACAATGCGATCTTAGAAAACCTCTCGTTTCGAAAATTTGAAAATTCCTTAACGATAAGAAAATCATACGGTTCGAAGAGTCATCACCAATCTTTAATCAGGGTGTGATTGGGCACCCAAAAACATTATGTCATTTTAAATAAAAATAAATTTTAATTAAAATGACAATATATGGTTTGTGTTACCAGAAAATGAGTTCGGGAGGCGGTTACGCATGGGGAAGGATTAGCACCCCCACAGCGCCCTAAATCGGTACCTAGTCGATTAATTAATGCCTTTGCAACGAATTTCACAAGTTCGAATTTAATTTGATTTATGATCCCTTAAAACAAAAAAATGCAAAGTTACAACATTCAAAAGCAAAAAAATAGATTTAATTGAAATTATCAAACCATTAGAAAGATAAAGAATATTCGATTATTTAAAAATATTGAGACCAAATCTTTAGGTGAGTTCTAACGACATTTTCTCGAAAAATTTAAATAGCCGAATATTTCCTTTTCTTTCGTTCCCAAATTTTATGGTGACGAAACATTTTTTAAAGTGTCACTAACGGGATACACTTTTAATTTAAAATCGTCGAAAACAACTATCTAGTTAGTTAAGAAAACTCATTCCGATAATTTTAAATTAAAAGTGTACTACCCTTAATCCAATTATGTAATAGGAGTCGAATTATGCACTTGAGGGTAACATACAGTTTAACAAAAAAATATGATTAACGAATAACATGTGAAGAATTGCAATTACACATTTTTATAATTATACATTATAACCTATTTATATATATATACATGTAATACATAAATATGACTCAAATGCTAATGGACATGTGAATACAAACAAAATGCTAATGGAACAAACAAAATGCTAATGGACGCGTGAATACAAACAAAATACAAACCAAATTATATTAAACATAATTTTACTATCTAAAATAGATTAAAATACAAACGAAATGCTATGATGGACACGTGAATAGCACACATAATAAACAATGAAACCAAAATAAAACAAGCCATTACCATAAGGGACTAAAATTATAATAAACCCTAAATATACATAGGACCAAAATGAAACATACAAACATTAGAGGTTAAATGTCTAAAATAATAGAAGTTAAATACAATAATGCTGCTCGGGATTGAAATTGAACGCACATAAAATAAAGGAACAAAATTATAAACATGTGAATTTTAATTACCTAAAAATAATTTACCCTAACAAGTACGTTGACTAAGAGTTTAATTTACCCAAAACATTTAATATAAAACTAACTTATGTCTAAACCTAAGCTAATTTACACGCATAAAACATTGAAACCCCCCTACCGCTCAGCTTCACTCTTCATTCTCTCTTTTTTTCTTTCACGCATGGGTAAGGTAATATTAGACCCTTAAATCAACTTTAATCTTCAAAGAAAGCTCTCCTACCTCTCGGCATAAAACTATGGCTAAGGTAATATTGCCCCTACTTCCCTATTTATTTTGTTTTTAAATAATAATAGCACACAAAAATAAAATAACAAAAAAACATAAGAAATTGATGAAAAATACCTTGAAATGAAAATCTGTAGACGTTGTTTTTTATTTTTAAACTAAGATATTATTATTTTTTTTAATTTTCGAATAGCCTAGCAAAACCCACTATCCCCATATAATTGTTGTTAGAAATTTACTATTGAAAACTGATAACCACCTCCTGTTCGAATGGACACCTCTTGTTCATATCGATGAGTACCCTCCTGTTGATATGTTCTTCCTTCCGTTTTTCTTATGTGCTTGGTATGCCCTCTTTTTTCGTTCCTGATCCTTTTTTCTTTGTCCCCCTCGTATTATATTTCTTGACCTCCTCCCAAAACAACAACAAGTTCTGCTGGTTATTGGCTCGAGAAAAGTGCGTATGAACGGCGGTAGTGGCTTCGGTGAATGGCCAATAGGCGTTGATGGGTGCTTGGTGGACATGCGCACTGTTTCGGGGATATGGGCGTGTTAATGGTTGATGTCTCATTACTGATATGTTAATGCTTGTTTTAACTATTCCCCATAATATGTTGTCCCCACTTCTTGTGTTGAATATGCTAATTTTTTGTATTTTTCAAGGCATGGGTCTTCACGAGAGGCATGGGCAACATAGGTAGTCTTCACGTGGGTGCTTTACTTCATGTGGGATGTTTCAAATGGGTTACGGGTTTGGGTCTTAAACTTGTAACTAATTTGGGTCTAGTTTGTAATTGGTCTTCAAAGATGTAAATGGAATTTAGACACTCAAATTTGTATTTGGGATTGAATTCCAATTTTGTGCCTTGATTTCCAAAATGAACATATACTATTTCAGTCCAATTAAGAACCTCAAGCTTTTAAACGCTAACTTCCATGATTTATCACTTGAATTAATTCCTCATCGAACACAAACATCTCCAAATTAATTCCCGATCATCTTCAAGTGAGTTTAAATGGTCCGGACAAAATTAGGGTATTATACCTACCCCTCTTTGCTCATTCTTATGAAAACAACAATGTAGCAAAGACAAAAAATAACCTAGTTTTGTCCGACCGCAGCGTCCTTTTCCCTTCTTCAGTATTCTTCTTGGCTTTTGCCTCCATCTCACGTGCACAGAACCCTTTTAATCGATTTCTCTACTTCTTTGTACTCGAGAATCTTCGATTTCCTTCCACATCTGATGATCTGATGGTTTGCTCCAACACTCTACTTAGAAGGCTTAAAATGGTTCGGATGACTTATCATCTTGGTGTGAAAACATCCTACCCGATGGTCTTATGGATGACCCGAAGGATTTAAAATTACCCGAAGGATTTAATCATCATGCTCGAAAGACTTACGTATGGCACTTACTGATGGATTTGCTTCACTACTCTTCGGTGAAGGCTTATAAATGACCCAAAAAATTTAATCATCATGCTCGAAAGACTTACTAATAGATTTGCTTCACTACTCTCTTGTGAAGGCTTACAAATTACTCGAAAGATTTAATCATCATGCTCAAAAAACTTAATGATGGCCCGAAGGACTTCATCATCATGCTCGAAAGAATCATAAATGACCCGAAAGATTTAAGCATCATGCTCAAAAGACTTACTGATGGCCCGAAGGACTTGTAAATTGTGAAATTTTGAAAATCACATTCTTTGTTTTCAAAAATTTCATCTTCTTAAAACATCATTTTTTTTTATTTTCAAATTCATGTGAAAACATCATACCCGAAGGTTTTATGGATGGCCCGAAGGACTTATCATCTTGCTCTAAACACTTACAGATGACCCGAAGGATTTAAGCATCATGCTTGAAATACTTAATGATGGTCCGAAGGACTTATAAATTGTGAAATGTTGAAAATCGCATTCTTAGTTTTCAAAAATTTCATCTTCTTAAAACATAATTTTTTTCATTTTCAAATTCATGTGAAAACATCCTACCCGAAGGTTTTATGGATGGCCCGAAGGACTTATCATCTTGCTCTAAAGGCTTACATATGACCCGAAGGATTTAAGCATCATGTTCGAAAGACTTACTGATGGCCCGAAAGACTTATAAATTGTGAAATTTTGAAAATCACATTCTTAGTTTTCAAAAAATTTCATCTTCATAAAACATCATTTTTTCCATTTTCAAATTCATGTCAAAACATCCTACCTAAACGTTTTATGGATGGCTCGAATGACTTATCATATTACTCTAAAGGCTTATAGATGACCCGAAGGATTTAAGCATCATGCTCGAAAGACTTACTGATGGCTCAAAGGACTTATAAATTGTGAAATTTTGAAAATCACATTATTTGTTTTCAAAAATTCATTTTCTTAAAACATCATTTTTTCATTTTCAAATTCATGTGAAAACATCCTACCCGAAGGTCTTATGGATGGCCCGAAAGACTTTTCATCTTGCTCTAAAGGCTTACAGATGACCCGAAGGTTTTAAGCATCATGCTCGAAAGACTTACTGATGACCCGAAGGTTTTAAGCATCATGCTCGAAAGACTTACTGATGGCCCGAAGGACTTATAAATTGTGAAATTTTGAAAATCACATTCTTAGCTTTCAAAAATTGCATCTTCTTGAAATATCATTTTCTCATTTTCAAATTCATTTGAAAACATCCTACCCGAAGGTCTTATGGATGGCCTAAAGGACTTATCATCTTGCTCTAAAGGCTTATAGATGGATTTGCTTCACTACTCTTCGATGAAGGCTTAAGATGGTGCTTCACTAATCTTCTTTGAAGGCTTAAAATTGTTTGATTCGCTACTCTTCGGTGAAGGCTTAAGATGATTGCTTCACTACTCTTCGGTGAAGGCTTAAGATTGACTTGCCCCAATCTCATGTGTGCAAGTCCTTCCAATCGATCGATTTACTTCTTCATACACAAAAATCTTTGTTTTTCTTCTATATCCGATGGTAATCACTTCAGAGTAATGCTTCTTCTATGGATTAGACCTCTCTATTCTTCAGGGTATGCCCTTCTAAATGTGATTTCTTATGTTTGAGGTTTAACTCCTACCTTTTAATCATCGAGATTTTAACATTCTGCATCTTCTCTTTTCGCTTGGAAGATCTGTCAAAATCATGTATTTATGCATGAAACACGAATGCAATTAAATGTATCAGTATAATGCATTTTCTTTTATGCAATTGATGTTCTCATGAATGCATAAATGTCAATTTAATTTTCATTTGCGTTCAAAGTGGCGAACTCAATCTTTTTCTACTTGATCATTCTTTCCAAGGTCTGCTTCATATACCCGTATAGCAACTCATAGTTTCCAACTTGCATTTTTGACAAGCCCTCTGATCTTCATCTATCTTCTTGCTGTCTTTGTTTTCTGCCTTCATTTCAGAGAAACCATTTTCTCTCTCAACTTCTTTCTATGGTCAGAAATATGATTGTGTTTCCCTATTTTTGTCCTTGATTCAATTACGCTTTCAGAGTTGTTCTTCCAAGACTCTGCCATTGATCGATGCTCAATTGATTAGCTTTACAAGGTAAGCTCTATTCAAATTCACAGCCTGCCCCTGACACTTCAAGTTGAGAGAGTCATTCTCAATAACTTCTTGGTCTGAATCTTGTCATCTCAAAAGGATATGGGTTCAGTCGTGCCCCAACCTTATCTTATACTAGTATGGGCTTTCAAAATGCCCCATCACCTCAAATTATAAGACTCATTCTTTATGCTTCCTTGGTCTGTATCTTATCATCTCAACATGATGTGGATTCAGTCGTGCCCCAACATTATCTTATACTGGTACAGGCCTTCAAAATACCTCATCACCTCAAATTATAAGGCTCATTCTTAATGCCTCCTTCTTCTGAATCTTATCATCTCAACCCGATGTGGGTTTACTCGTGCCCCAACATATCCTAAATTGAATATTATGATTATGGTGTCACTACACAGTAGTGTTGTCAAAAAGTTTGAGGGTTCTCTTCATGTTGCCATAAACACTTAAGAAGTGTTCAATTTTCTAACAAAATGTCTTGCATTTTTATATAAGCTGTAATATGTTCCCCTTTTAAACAATGAGGTCATCTTCTTCTTGATGGGTTACTGATGACATCCCAAGAAAGCGTTCTTCATCCATTCTGATTTCTTAGACCACCTGCTTCAAGATTGTGGAATGCTTCGTATTCTGACATTGCTTATTCTTCTTCTCCAATAGAAGCACAATGAACCTCACCAGCTTCAAGGACCTTTCACAATTGAACTGTCCTATTTGAAAATGTTTTCCCCTTTCTCTTATTTCAAAGAATGAAAGAATTTTATAAAGTATTGCCCCTTAATTCAGACTCAAAATCAAATCGAATCATAAACATGAGTTCACAAAATATCAAAAGAATCAATAGCTCTTTAATGTTTTCAGGGTTATAGCTCTTTGATAAGTGTCAAATTGAGGGGTTAGCTTCATGGTTGGTTTCCTATTTTCTAAGGTTTCGACCACCTAAATCACTTCTTTCTTGATCATTATGATCATCACAACATGCTCTTCTTTCTTGGCTTGGTATTTTAATCGGATGCGGACAAAATGACACAGCTAGCATAATCAATTACTAGACTTTCTAGAACACTTCTATTTCAGTTCTCTGAAATCTTCCATTTGTTCAAACGTCGTAGGTTCCTCTAACAAAGGAAGTATAGAAATATCAATCTAAAAAATGAAAATTCTGAGTGCTCGTGTGAAATTTACTATAACAGTTGTTCCTCAACTCCTTTAGTCCATCTTTACTGCAACTCCTTATTTAGATAACTTGATTTAATTTGCCATTTTCTGGCTAGCTGAAATCAGCTTTATAGTAATTTGCCTTTATCGGGCTAGCTGAAGGGTTCATCTCATCACAAAGTCTTTGACTTGACAGTCACAGTGGAGCATACACCGAATTGCCAGGTACCCGATCAAGGTCATGGTTTGAATATAATCTATTCATAAAGCCGGGGCCTTCGAGTTTCCTCTATAACCAATTTCCTTAGCGGAATAGCTCAGCTTTATTGTATACATATAATATAATCACCTTTACATATAATATTATAATCTGGGTATACAGATCCAATTTCTTAAGCTTGTTAAGAAGAACCTGTCATAGTCATGTGTTGTTGAAAGTCAGAAAATCTCATTGTTAGAGTTAAATTTCCAAGTAACTGACCTAAACTAGATTTACCTACTCGACTATTCTATCCGTACAGATCATAATCATCATTGAACGTCGTCAACAAAAGTATGGTCGAGACAATTTTGTAACATCATACACAAAAGACGCCCCATGTTGTCCGCTCCTATGCATACCTGAATACCAAGCCTATTGTTCATTATTTTATGATAGGAGAAGGCTATATCGGTCCCTATAATAAAAAGGTACGATGTTTGATTGTATATTCTTGGGATAAGGTCAAGGTCCTTGTTTTATCAGGTTTCAACCTTGTCATTTTGTCAAAGATATATGACTGATCATTATTAAAGAGCTTTTAATTCAGTTGATATTCAAAGAATTTCAAGTCATAAATTCGATTCAATGCTCACCATTCTTAAAGTAACATGAATTCATTTGAATATCATTACAAAACTGATGAGAAAGTCAAAACACATGTTCAAACAAGATGTTGCAAATGAAAAAAAGTTTCATGATGAACAAAATGATTTCTGTGCAGTTAGAATGCCCCATTATTCTTCTAATGTAGTGGTATTTGATTTGATCGAGTGCTACACATTTGTCTTTGGTGTCCCACTCTAACTCATCATCCATTGTTCCACCAATTCTTGTGTCAACATCCCATTTTCCATAAGTATCTCTATCTCCCTCAATAGCGGCCTACAATTCCCCGTAGAATGCCCCTAAGTGAAAATCACATGCACTATATTGATCATAGCTGTGAGCAGAAGGGTCTGGTTTCACTTTCACTGGCCACGGTGTGAGGTATTGACCTTTAACCAAGTGGGGATACAGATCCGAGATAGAAGTTTGGAACACTTTCAAAGTATTTTTAGGTCTTGGGACTTTTTTTGGATGACTCGAATAACCTGTTGCCCCTTTTTATTTACGGTTGTGGGAGCTCTGGATGTGATATTCATTCACATGATCAACCCTTTCCCTTTGATCGGTTGGATGTTTGGAAGTGACTTTCAAGTTTCCTTTGTTGATTGCATCTTCAATTGATTCTCCAGCCAGCATAAGATCCTTAAAGCCATTCGTCGAGTTTCCCAGCATCAACTCAAAGAAAGGAGCTAGGAGAGAATCGTGAAACATGCATGATATTTCTTGTTCTAACAAAGGAGGCTGAACTTGTGCTGCCACTCCTCTCTATCTTAAGGCATACTCTTTAAAGCTCTCAGTAGTTTTCATCATTATCCTTTGAAGATCATGACGTTTTGGGGCTAAGCCTTTAACATATTGATATTTCCCCAGAAAAGTATCAGCTAGGTTGACTCATGTCTTGATATACTCTCTGTTCAAATGATTATACCATACTATAGCTGGACCAGCAAGACTATATTGGAAGAAATAAATCAACAAATTATCATTATTTAAGTACCCTTCCATCTTTCTACAAAACATTCTCAAATGTATTAGGGGACAACTAGTGACATCATATTTCTCAAAATTAGGCACCCTAAATTTATGTGGGATGACCAAATTAGGGACCAAACTGAGTTCCCTACCTTCTAACTCCTTGTGAGAGGCATTAACGACCTTCATATCTTTAATGGCTTCATTCAACCACCTGAACTCGTCTTCAAATTGCTCAAAATTGATGAGGCTCATCCCTAGGTCTGAGTTAGATGCTCCAGGTTAAATTATCGCTCTTGATATACCAGTCTGATGAGATTGATTTCCTTTATCCTCCATTTTATCTTTACCAGTAGCATGTGGTACCAATACCTGAATCATTTGATTTGATACGCCTTGTAGAGAACCCGATGCTTGATTCCTCGTATCTTGTTGTAACCCGACCAACTGTTCTTGCAACTGATCTTGTGATTTCTCATTAGATTGCTCCATTGCTTCTATTTGTTTGTTCATGATGATGAGGACGTGGTATGAATGAATGATCTTGTTATTACTGTCACAACCTCCCATAAGTTATTTTCATGTTTTCATAATTAATGCATATAAAATGCTTAAATAAATATATGCAACACAAATGCAAATGCTAAATGAAAATACAAAAGATGCCATTTTAGAGTGACCATCTTAAAACAGCTTTCATCGAACACAAACTTTTACAGATAATGGACAGCTGTTACTCTTAGCTTTTCTATCTCATTCAAAAGCCAATTTAACTTCCTCTCATGCTCGAGGGTCGAGTTGTCAATCTGCTTCAGTTCTCTTGCAAAGCCAGCTAAATCAACCCATTTGTGAGCCACATCAATTGCTTGGGTCATAACCTCTTTCATGACTTTATCCCTTTTATCTATCTTGAGTTCCGATTCTCGGAGGTGTAGACACTGCTGTTGATTTTTCCTTGTAAGAAAGTCATTGTGGTTATGAAACTCTTGCATAAGATTACTATAATTATCCACCATCTTCTTATTCTTGGCTTTAATGGCTTCTAGCTCAGCTTCACTCTCCTGCTTGTGGCATTGATACGAAATTTCCATATTGGCAATGGACCTGTTCAACATATGATTTTCGGCTTGATATCTACCCAAATCATTGATAGATGTATCACGCCTTTTCTCTGCCACCTGTAAATCATGAGAAAACTTATCCGCTCGGCCTTCATACACCTTGCAATTCTTTCTCCACTGTTTAACATCATTCTTCAATTTAGCGACCCCTGCTATCCACTCCTCTGGGACATTTCCTATACCGACAAATTCAAAGGCTTGGCTGATCCTTTGAAAACTATCCCGCATGACTTCCATCTATCTGCTCAATCTATCATTATCACTCATTAAATGACGAATCTGAGCGTCATATCTCAGAAAACTATCTTCTTCTTGGATGTCCTCACTGATACCCTTACCTTTGAACACTTTTGACTCCATCTTAATTGGATAATCAGTCACCAAACCCAGTCGACTCTTCATTTTGAACTCTAAAACTTCATGATCCAAAAGATGTTGGACTCGATGTTTGAAGGCGGTGCAATTCTTAATGGAATATCCTTAAACCCCAACATGATACTTACAACGAACATTGATGTCATACCATTTTAGATACGGAGGCTGCAGAGGTTTTACATAATGTGGGGACACTTCTTGGGCTTCTAGCAGTGCATCATACAACTCCTTATATGATATTGGGATAGAATCAAAACGAGAGCCACCTCTCGACTTGGGTTGGACTGGAATTTCCCGTTTTAATGCCTTGATGTGGGGAGTAGACTATTAAATACCAATGAGTTCTGATTACATGGCTTCTTTTCATCCTTCTAAACTTCTACGGTTGCCACTATTTCTTTGGCGTTTCCAAACAGCTTGTTGATACGAACAATGATTGTGTATGGCCTCTCATACTGGCTAGAATCAGCAGGCTCTAAAGTAGTCTCTTGCATATTTGACACCTCAAGGTTGCTTCTGTCGAGCTCTGTTGTAGAAGTCTCTCTTCTTTTAGAGAAAGCATCTATCCTATCCATCATCCTGGACATCTGCTCTTTTATCTCTCTTATCTCCTTTTGCTCTTTCTCAGCCATGCGATCTTCGGGTGCAGATCTTTCCACTATTCTCGAAGCTTTCTTAGGATGTCATTTCTCATCTGTGTTATAGTCTGCTTGATCATGAAACCCCTTGTCCATCATGAAAACCTTCTATTATGCTGACCACTCACAAATCAACACCTTTTGATTATGTCATGATCATGCAATGCAGACAACGTAAAAACAAGTTAGTACAAATAAGGTAACAAAATGACAAAAAACAACAATAGAAAAATAAATTAATAAGCTAATGCAAAAATAAAAATGCAAATGCAAATGCACAAGGTGTTAATTCTGAAAGTGACCACTTATAGAACAACCTTCATTTAGACGACAAGAATTCAGTAAGTACACCATGTAGTCAAAATATAAATGTGATTCTTCATCTATTCATTTCCTTGAGCCGTACACTTCATGGAATCTAACATCGCACCCCGAAGTTGTCGGCGTATTTTATCACCTTTGGTGACGTCGGATGTCCTTAAATTGAATCTTGAAATTTTCATTCTTACCTCTAATACGAATTGGTCTTCTTGTCTTTATGAAGGGTCTTCTCGTCCTTGGTATGACTATATCCATCTCTTGAGTTAACATCTTGGCCTTTGCACCTTTTAAATGAATCTTCAGTCAGCTTAAAATTTCTTCATTCATCGGATGTCCTTCTTCATGGATCGTTCAAACGTCTTTGGATCTCCTGGTTTTGACTACATAGATGAGAATTTCTGGCCTCAATATTGTCAGCCTTCTTATTAGTCAATCACTTGCGAATTAACACCTCTGATGACATGAAGATGTAAATGAAATAGAATCAAAATAAAATAGACACATAACAAAAATGGGTTAGTACACATAAGATAAACAACAAGATAGTAAGTACCGTAAACATCAAATAAAACCTACCCTCACATGCTATTTACCCAATCATGCTTTAGTAGATCCTACCCAACATGATATATACCCTTATGATCTGTTATTCATAGAAAATCCTAACCGGATGATATCTAGTTCACAGGCTTCGCACGGAAATATAAAACCTAATCACATGCTTTTCTTGTTCTCATACTTATTACAAAAATAAATTCGAGAAAAAGGTTAGAATGAGTTTCCCCTTTGTGTATGCGAACACAAATTCAGTATAAGATGGATAGAGTTTTGGTATCACCAAAAGGGTCCTCGAATTGTCCTTTGCTGGTGCCCCCTTGGGCTTGCGAGACCCTCGACCCTCACCCATTATAGGCTTAAACGAGTCAAGTTCAATTCGAGAGGATACATTCCCTATGTCCATGCGAGGAAACTCAATGTTTCACTCATAAACATAAGGCATGTACCCTAGAGGTTACTTGCTAAAGCCCATGCGGAGAAAAATAATTTTTCTCACGTAAGCGTAGCGTTCACCCCTACCTAACGGGAAAGAGCACAGTTAGAAAGCTCTAAATATCGAAAGGTTGTAACGACAATAAGGGGAAACCCATAATCCTTTACCTCAATCTAAGAAAATCAACAAACTAAAGTGAAGGTAAAAAAACTGAAACATGGAAATCACACGTTAGTACAACTATTTATTCGTTAACCAAATCACAAACTAAATTATAAACAAGAAATTTAAAACAAACAAGGGATCAAAAACTAAATTAAAACGAACTTATAAATTTCGTTTGAAAAGACAATTAATTACTTGACTATCGGCTTGACACTCTAAAAAAGTACCCAATGGAGTCGCCAAGCTGTCGAAATGATTTTTAAAGTTCGGGGGTGCTAGATTTTGAAAATCACGTCATTTTTAATTATTCTCTTTACGATTGAATTTTAATTAAAAACAATGCGATTTTAGAAAACCTCTCGTTTCGAAAATTTGAAAATTCCTTAACGATAAGAAAATCATACGGTTTGAGAAGTCGCCACCAATATTTAATCAGGGTGTGTTTGAGCACCAATAAACATTATGTCATTTTAAATAAAAATCAATATTAATTAAAACGATAATATATGGTCTGCGATACCAGAAAATGAGTTCGGGAGTCAGTTATGCGTGGGGAAGGATTAGCACCCCCACAGTGCCCTAAATCGATACCTAGTCGATTAATTAATGTCTTTGCAATGAATTTCACAAGTTCAAATTTAATTTGATTTATGATCACTTAAAACAAAAAAAAAATGCAAATTTACAACATTCAAAAGAAACAAAATAGATTAATTGAAATTACCAAACCATTAGAAAGATAAAGAATATTCGATTATTTAAAAATATCGAGACCAAATCTTTAGGTGAGTTCTAACGACCTTTTCTCGAAAAATTTAAATAGCCGAATATTTCTTTTTCTTTTGTTCCCAAATTTTACGGTGACGAAACATTTTTTAAAGTGTCACTAACGGGATACACTTTTAATTTAAAATCGTCAAAAAGAACTATCTAATGAGTTAAGAAAAGTCATTCCGATAATTTTAAATTAAAAGGGTATTACCCTTAATCCAATTATGTAATAGGAGTCGAATTATGCACTTGAGGGTAACATACGATTTAACTAAAAAATATGATTAACGAATAACATATGAAGAATTGCAATTACATATTTTTATAATTATACATTATAACCTATTTATATATATATACATGTAATACACAAATATGTCTCAAATGCTAATGGACACGTGAATACAAACAAAATACAAACTAAATTATATTAAACATAATTTTACTATCTAAAATAGATTAAAATACAAACAAAATACTAATGGACAAGTGAATAGCACACATAATAAACAATGAAACTAAAATAAAACAAATCATTACCATAAGGGATTAAATTTATAATAAACCCTAAATATACGTAGGACCAAAACAAAACATACAAACATTAGAGGTTAAATGTCTAAAACAATAGAAGTTAAATACAATAATGCTGCTCAGGATTGAAATTGAACGCACATAAAATAAAGAACATAATTATAAACATGTGAATTTTAATGACCTAAAAATAATTTACCCTAACAAGTACAATGACTAAGAGTTTAATTTACCCAAAACATTTAATATAAAACTAACTTATGTCTAAACCTAAGCTAATTTACACGCATGAAACATTGAAACCCCCCTGCCGCTCAGCTTCGCTCTTCATTCTCTTTTTGTTTTCTTTCACGCATGGCCAAGGTAATATTAGACCCCTAAATCAACTTTAATATTCAAAGAAAGCTCTCCTACCTCTTGGCAGAAACCCATGGCTAAGGTAATATTACCCCTATTTCCCTGTTTATTTTGTTTTTAAATAATAATAGCACACAAAAATAAAATAACAAATAAGCATAAGAAATTGATGAAAAATACCTTGAAATGAAAATTTGTAGACGTTGTTTTTTATTTTTAAACTAAGATATTACACTGTTTTTTTAATTTTTGAATAAACTAGCAAAACCCACTATCCCCTTACAATTGTTGCTAGAAATTTATTGTTGAAAACTGAAAACCACCTCCTGTTCGAATGAACACATCTTGTTCATATCGATGAGTACCCTCCTGTTGATATGTTCTTCCTTCCGTTTTTCTTCTGTGCTTGGTATCCCCTCTTTTTTTGTTCCTGATCCTTTTTTTCTCTGCCCCCCGTATTATATTACATGGCCTCCTCCCAAAACAACAACAAGTTCTACTGGTTATTGGCTCGAGCAAAGTGCGTATGAATGGCGGTAGTGGCTTCGGTGAATGGCCGATAGGTGTGGATGGGTGCTTGGTGGATATGCACACTATTTCGGGGATATGGGCGTGTTAATGGTTGATGTCTCATTGCTGATCTGTTAATGCTTTTTTTAATTATTCCCCATAATATGTTGTCCCCACTTCATGAGTTGAATATGCTAATATTTTGTATTTTGCAGGACATGGGTCTTTACGAGAGGTATAGGCAGCATAGGTGGTCTTCACGTGGGTCCTTTGCTTCACGTGGGATGTTTCAAATGGGTTCCGGGTTTGGGTCTTAAACTTATAACTAATTTGGGTCTAGTTTGTAATTGGGCTTCAAAGATGTAGATGGAATTTAGACACTTAAATTTGTATTTGGGATTGAATTCCAATTTTGTGCCTTGATTTCCAAAATGAAAATATACGATTTCAGTCCAATTAAGCACCTCAAGCTTTCAAACGATAACTTCCATGAGTTATCACTTGAATTAATTCCTCGTCGAACATAAATATCTCCAAATTAATTCCCGATCATCTTCAAGTGAGTTTAAATGGTCCGGTCAAAATTAGGGTATTACAATATAAATACTAAAAAATGAAAATAACCTATAGCTGAAACTTACGATTAAAATGCAATAAATCATAAACATGAAAGTTTAAACAATAATTAAACCAAAATGCTAACCAATGATTAAAATAACATATTTACAAACAACCTAGCCAAATTTGAATAATATAAAAAATATATCAAATTAATGACTAAAAACTAAAAAATAAAATAAATTGTGACCAAATTCAAATAATCAACAAAGATACACAACAATTGAACTTATGGACCAAAATAAACTAATAGAAAATATCGTTATCAAAGTTTAACATGGATAATAATAACAAAATAAATAATAACATGACTAAAATATAAAATCTTAAACATCTAAACTCAAAATAAAACAAAGTAAATTCATTAATGGTTTAAAAGATGAGATTACAATAGAAGAGGGACCTAAAGTAGAGTTTACCCACTCGTAAAATTACGAACTAGTCCCCATTCGAAGCTACATTGTTTCATGGGGGATATATAAGCCCAAAACATGGAAATTTAATGTTTCATCCTTCATTTTTTCATTTCAGCAAAAATTTGAGAGAGAGAGACAGTTAAAACTCTCTCAACTTTCCCCTCACCAGGAAAGGAAACCGTGGCAGAGCTCGCGGTGGCGAGCGACAACGCACGGATATACCCAACTTACCTCAAAACGTTCCCCTCGTTTGCCTCTACTCGAAACATGAATTCCTTTAGCCTAAAACTGTCCCTAAATCAGTAGATCTAAGGGTTTACCTATTGAGATTTGGTGATTTTCAGTGTTCCACAACCTCCGACGAAACTCTCCTTGGTAAGCTCTCTTTCAAATTCTTCCATATTTGAATCCTTTATGTTTTTTTTGCTCGGTCGAACTCTCCTACCATTCGAATGCTTCCCCCTCCCTCTACCGAATGGTTGCATGCATCAATTTATAATAGATTTTGAGTGGATTATGGTTGTTTATTTGTAATAGTTTCTCCACTGATTCGAATAGTGGTAGGGTATCACTAATTTTTTTATATTTGTTTGAATTTTAAAAATGTTTAGTAGATGTTTGATTTGATTTTTTTTGGTTATTATTTTGTGAGTGATATTTGGCATAAGAGATAACGTTCTTGGGTAGTTTGGAGGCTGAGAGGTTGCTCGGCATTCACTATTGCATATGCTCGGCGTTCACTGTTGCGGCGGTTGGAATCTAGTGGTCACTGGCGGCGTGGGCAGTGGACTGATCACTATTGCGGCTAGATGTTAATAGTTTAGGGTTTTAAACCCTATGTGGCTTTGGATCTAGACCGTTGATTTGGGTCTAGATCCAACAGATGACGTTGGGCGGTGCTAGGGCAGAGAACATGAAACCCTAAGGGGTCTGGGTCAGTCTGGTCGGGTGGTGGACCTCGGTTAAGATCCAGCTGGGTTTGTTTTGGGCCGGGTTCCAGCTATTTGGGTCAACATCTTGGTGTTGGGCTTGTAAATATTGCATTTGGACAGCTTTGTATTGCCTCTGAGTCTGGGCCTGCAAATATTGTAAAAATAATATTAATGTTAATAATAATAATAATAATAATAAATATTTAATATTTTTGGCTTAAACAAAAACGGGTGTCTACAATAAGCATGAAAGGATGCTATCAATAAAAATAAAGAATAATGACTAAAGAGATAAATGGATAAGAAAAATAAAAAGGAAGATAGGTATGCTAGGCATACTAAAATATTTATGATAATTGTGAATGGAATATGGTTTAAATGAGGAGGATTATAGAATCCTTAAAGAAATATACGATTTAGTACGAACTAAATTAAAAGGACATACTTATGTATTTAAAAATGTTACTTTATAATTTTATGTCTCACTAAGTAAATAAATAACGTGTGTTGTTTCCACACGTAGGTAAAAGTGGAGGTAAATTAAGCAAGGAATGCAATAGTGGCTGCGGGTATCATCTATTAAGGTTGACTCTCTTCAGTAATGGTAGGATAATCATGTTTATTTTGAACAATTAATGGCATGTAATCAAATTTAAAGAAAAATACTCTAGAATGTATATAAAGTGGAAAATTTTGGTAGTATATTTCGATGAACGTTTTATGACTGTGGTGAAATGTTTTAAGTTAAATTTTGAAACAAACTTTTAAGGGTTTTCAAATGAAAAACTTTTTTTTTAAAAGTGATGTGAGATCCATATCTCATACATGGAAAGGTATACGGGATATAGGTGTTACATAGGGTGATTGGGACTAGCTCTTACAACTATTAGATCTACATTACAATTTGGTCAGCTTGCCTTAAAGCTGCAACATAGTCAAACAACCTTTCAAACTTATATGTAACCCTCCCATTAATCTCATCCTTTTCCCACATCCTTGTTTTACTACATAAATTGAGAGGGACATCCACATTTAACTCTTCTTTGGCCAAATGTTGCATCTCTTGCAAAGTTAACTTTGGTGTGATTCTCAATTTCTTTAAAAAGTGTTTACCTATAAACTTGTAGTTTGCAATCATGCTGACTTATTAGTTTTTAACTTTAAAAAACCCATCACTACTGTCGACAGAGGCATAAATCTCTCATTTACATCCTTCGCCCATGCATTTTGCACTGACCTTGTCTCTCTCATTTCTCACTAACTTATAATCAAACATTTTTAACACGACATAATTAACTAAAGCATCTTTGAACTGTCTTGTGCTAAAAAAATTAACCCAACAGCTAAATTAGGGATTGGAAATGAAGGGTCATAAAATACCTTGTTACTTTTCTTGTAAAAAACTTTTGCATTTTCCTCACTTTCATAACTTCCAACATCTGATGAATTAATATAACTTGTTTCTTATCTACTATCAGAATCCCTATATTCTTTATCATCCTTATCACTCTTCATATTTGAGGCTTCACCAGTTGCAACATCTTCAAAAATGGGCTCCTCATGCATATCATCAATTGATATCTTCTTACTATTTTGCTTCTTATATGACTTAAGACACTCTTCCCCTATTCCCCTAATTTCAACATCATCAGATCCATAACCATTTATGTCTACAAAAATAAAACCTAAACCATCATTAGCAGCAGAGTTATCATTCTCATTGTCAGCCTTACCCTTAGCACCCTCACCCTCACCCTCATTGTTAGACTTATCAACCTCACCCTCAGCATCCTCACCCTTATTGTTAGACTTATCAACCTCACCCTCAGCACCCTCACCCTCGGTTTTAGAATTATCAGCCTCACCCTGTGCACCCTCAATCTCACTTTTCAATTTCTCAACCTCTGTCTCAAGCTCAGTCTGAGATTATGGGTAAAACTTTGCTTCAATTAATTTTTTTCATTCGACATGTAGGCCCTACCATCATTTGTTGTATCACCCACACAGCTGTTAGGTCCGCCAGCATTATGACATGTACCACCGACATGTAACTCAGACAACATCTCAATGGATATACTTAATTGGTCTTCATCAACATATTCTGAGAAATCCACTTCATGCTCAAAATACATATGCAATACCCCTTTCATACTATGTAAAATCATAGTCCTAAAAGATGCATCATCATAACAAACTATAGGCCCATCCTTTAAAGTTTCTTCTAGTACCAAATAGCTAAACCACTTTACTTCTCTATAACCAGCCTTATGTACCAAGTCAATTAACTGAAAATAACTTAATAAATCCCCGTTAATTTCTCACTCAACCTCATCTCCACATACATATTCCAAATCTCGGTTCTTAACAAACTTGCCACCCATGTGCATAACAATTATTGTTATGTCTACACTCATTTTGCAATTGAAGCCTAACATATACAAGAACAAATTTAACTAAACATTATATTCAATTTTTTAAGCATTTCTATTTGTAAAGATGAATAGTGCATAAAATAAATCAAACATACAAAGCAAACAGTAGTCACTCTCTAAAATAAATCAAACATACAAAGCAAATTATAAAAAATTAAACCCTTTTAAAATCCAAGAACTTCAGACCCCTATTCAAAATCAAACAATAAAGAACCATGAACCCCAAAAACCGAATACAATATTATAATTTAGATAAGGTTAATTTCCTCAAATTAGATGCAAATATGAAGAAGATTAAACCTTTTTTCATATTTCAAAATTTCCTCAAAATTAATTAACAAACAAACCTTGCTCCCATGTAGAAACCCTAACCTTGATTGTTTAAAACCTCAGTAAAGTCAAACTCAAAGTGGGTATTCACATAGAAACATCAGTTCGCACACTTCTCTCCGATGTACAACCTTCTTCTCTGATGAACAGAGGTGCAAAATGAAATCAGGTTAATCCACGTGGGAAAGAGGCAGTTTAAATTCAAATGGGTTTCCTCTGACCTTTTAACCCATATGGAAATTAGGAGCCAAATGGGTAAAACAATTGTGGGAAAAACTTTAAAAATTATTTTTTTATTAGCCACGTGCCTAATTTTTATGGGTCAAAGGGTTCCACGTCATCTTCCGTGACTGAAATGGGTATACCCGTTAACGACAGAAAACATTATGTAGTTAATAGAGAATTTTTTAAACTCTATGTATGAAACTGAGAATCGGGTATAGTTCATGTATGAATTGGGTAATTAACCCAAACTTTTTTTGGAATGTCGAAGGAAGTAGTGATAACACTGCAAGAAAATATACCTTTAATGACACACGAACGATGACACACGCTAATTTATGACTTACAAAACATGTGTGTCATAAAAAATGTCATGTTTTTTAAAATCTGAACGATTTATGACTTACAATGATGTGTGTCATATTTAATAGTCATAATGAAATTTTTTTTACAAAAACACGGAGTATAGATGAATTTTGTGTGTCATCTTTAGGAGCCGTATTCTGATTTCCCCCTTTATTTTTCATCATTTCCTACTTCTTCCCCCTCGTTAACAAAAGTTCACGCCGTGCTTCCCCTATTTTTCTCTATTTTCCCTTTTTTCTCTTTGTTGATTTCTATTTTATTTGATTTAATGGAAAAAAAGTTTATGATTTACGTAGAAACTGGTTTCCAAATCTGACTGCCATCCATGAAGTTTTATGAACACCACGCCTCCTCTAAAATAGTCTCTCCTATAAAACACATATCTTGGAAACCTCCTCTCTTAAATCTTAGCATTCGATTTTCGTGTTGAGAAAGAGAAATGGACGCCCTTGACAACGTCGTAGATCCTTTGAGGGACTTTGCCAAGAACAGCATCCTCCTCGTCAAGCATTGCCACAAGCTCGATCGTAAAGGTATCCCCTTTCTTTTTCCATCCATTTTTTCTCTTTTTCTATTTGTATCAGTCCATTTTTCTCTTTAAGTGGGAGGCGATATATCTTCAGCCCAAGCAGTTCTACTCGGAGCTTTAGCTGCTGGTGTTAATGTCAGTTCAATTACCTTGTCGATGATATATTATACATGATATTCATAGTCATTTGTATCTAGTTTGAATCTTTTTGTTGTTTGAGTTTCAGGCTCCAACATGGAATACACTAAAATCGACATTTCTGATGTTGGGTATTTGCCTTGCTATTATGCTGGGTTTAGCTTTCTCCTCTAGTGGCTCTTCTTTGATTCTTCATGTTTCTTACCTCGTTCTAATTGTCGTTGCCCTATTCTTGCTTCTTAATTGGTACTGTTTCTTAATTCTTTGCTAGATTTTTACCCAGTCAAGTCAATATTAAATTTTCTAGCTTTTCATTAATTTTGGAGTTGCATCATGTGTTATTCATGCTTTGATCATTACATGAATGTTATTTTACTCAGATTCAGATTCGTGTGCGAGTGTTAGTAAATTCATGAGTATGGTTAACTTTTTTTAAGATTTTTTAGATTCTAGTGCTGATTGTAATGGGAGTGTCAGATTCATGTGTATGGTTAAATTTTTTTAAAGATTTTTCATGTATTTGAAATATCCTTAGTAATGGTGTCTCATATTCATGTGTCAGACACGAATGATGAACAACATAGCTCGAAACAAAACCAAAGAACTATGTATGGGTCATTAGACAAACTTTCTATGTTAGATCTGAGAGCATACTTGGAGAAACAAGGTATATTTTGCTATATTAACTATGTCAACTTAGAGGAATTTTGAGTGTTTCTTATTAAACATGATGAATATTGTAGCTTACAACTTTTACAATGTTCTCTGCCTCTATGTCATGTAATTTGTTATATTCGATTTCAGTTAGGGTTGGAACTAACATGACATGGTTTAGATAACAAGTTTAAGTAGGGGGCTCAGAATTTAGTTTTGAAGATGTCAATTATTGCATGCTTGCTTAGATCTTTTCTCAGTTTTAGAACAATGAAGTGGAGGGACGCAGCCTGAAATGATTTTTTTTTTCTTATGATGATCTTTATACAAGTGTGTAATTACATATGCATGGGGATGATGATTCAGAGCAGCGAAATTGAATCTCTAATCTTTTTTTCTAGTTGAAATCTTTTACTCTGAATACACCCTGAATTTTACTGATTGGATTACTTATGTAGGTTCCTTGAACAGACGGGTTTAGTTTCTATCGAACATTAAATACAAGACATGGACTTGATAGCGAAATATCGTACGAGATAATCAACAAGAATCAGTTTAACTGGATGAATTAGTCACCTTTTTTTTCTCTAACATTTGGATAGTATTACAAGTGAAGATGTCATCGAACACAAGGCAAATCACATCGGAGACACTCCGATCATTATCTCCTCTTCTCTTCTTTCTCCTTATGTTTGCTCTTCACGCACTCAATTAGGGGTATTTATCTTCATTTCATTTTTTTCCTCATGCAATTCCTATATCTTGGTCGCACTGGGAAATTTTTACATCTGTTTCGGCAACAACAAACTAACAAGACACAAAAAGTATAAACAATAAAATTTGAAGTTCTATTTCAATATTTTTTGGTGGAAAGTTTTACTTGCCTACCTTTTCTTTCGTTTTCTTCTAAATTTTTGTGATAATATGCAGGTCGGATCAGATGGCTTGTCTGTTACACTGGGCATTGTTGCTGCTACTGGATTAGGCTTATTGGCTTTTTTAGAAGTATGATATTTGAGCAATGTTACTTGGTTATGAGTGTCGGATAGGGATATGTGTCGGAGACCGATAGGCTCAACTTTTTCCAAGTTATGCATTTGGATGGTCCTTGGAGGAACGTGTCCTTACATGTTCAAAAAATATGTAGGCCATGAGTACTTTAAGAGAAATGAAGAGTTCGAGCAGTATAGTTTTTAAGTCCCTTCTATAGTACTTGGGTATTTTTCATCAAAACAACTCAAATAGTGGTTTTCTCCCATCATCTTCAGGTAGAAACTGTTCTTCAACTTGTGGGCTCAGCTGCTATTATTCAGCTTCTGAGCAAGAAGCTCCTATTTGCAGAGGTAAGTCTCCACTTCTATTTGAGTATCTTTCCATGAATTTAAATAAAATCAAGTATTTTGTGCCTTAGTTTTTCATCCTCCTATTTGTAACAGGATCTTTGGTTGGGCAAAGCCCTGACCTAGTGGTTTTCTTATCGCTTGTTGAAAAATGTTGACAAGATCTTTGTGATCAAATGTTGATGATTCGTGGTATAGCCTTGTACCTGGATAGAACATATGTTAAACAAACCCCAAATATGCATTCTTTATAGGACATGGGCCTGTAACTCTTCCGTAAACATCTTCTCTGGCTCCAGAAGTTGAGCACAAAACTGTCACCGGTCTTTTAAGAATGATTGAGAGTGAGAAGTAACTCTAACAAAATTCAAGTCGAAATGAGCAAAAAATTTTCCTATTATATTTTTTGTGTGTTTCAAAGTAACAACCTATGCAAAAAATGAAATGTTGTTTCAATGTTACTATTCCTTTGTTTGTTTTACTTCTTTTTCTATGATTTTAGTGGTAGAAGGTGGTTACATATCTTCATTTGCGGAAAAAAGTTCCTAGAAAGGTCAATTAGGATGCATAGTCAATTTAACTATAATCCGCTTTGTTCTAGCTCATTTTAATTATCCGTGCTTCCATCATTCTCAAGGAAAAACATAAAAATTGTTGAGGAACTTACTATTTTGTTGCTTTCTTTCTTGTAATTGTCATGCATTTAGTTTCCTTCCACATAAATGTTGCCCCTTAGTTTCTTGGATGATGTTAGTAATTAATTCTTATCTTTCAGGTGTTTATTAAATTTGTATCTTGTAATCCACTGTGTCTGTTTTGATCATGCAGGTTAGGTGAAGCAGTTGACAGGACACTACTTAACCATCTTTTGAAGATGTTTACTGCTTTGGGCATTTACTCATAAAGTTTTGAGAAGCCTTTCATGGAGTGCACATCCAAGTTTTATGGAGCTGAAAGAATGAAATACATGCAGCAATCGGATGTTCCAGATTACTTGAAGCATGTAGAGGTGCCTCTTCATATTTCACTTTCCCAGTTAGCAGTGATTGTTACTCTGTATTTTGAATTGTGCATGTTTTATCCTTCTAAAAAGAATGTTAAATTTGTCACATTATTCCATATATATGGAATTTGAATGTTTATCCCTCTACCATTTTTGTGTAAGTTTATGTAACTGTTTGTGTGTATTGATACTTATGAGGTTACTTGTATTGTGAATATATTGTACGCAAATGGATTGCTTATATATAATATGATATATATTGTATCATGAGGCATTAAATTTGATTTAGTTTGATTATTTGTTAATCTAAAATATATATATATATATATATATAATTTACGAAATACAATCACGACACACAAATGTCTGTCATTTTCATTTATGACAGGGGCTTCAATGACACACAATGTAAGTCATAAATGCATGTCATACATTTATGACACACAAATGTGTGTCATCTTCATTTATGACGGGAGCTTCAATGACGCACAATGTAAGTCATAAATGCGCGTCATAAATGTGTGTTATAAATGCGAGTCATAAATGCGCGTCATAAATTTTTGACGCACAGTTGCGCGTCATTTTAAATTCATGTCGGTGGCTTCAATGACAGGCAAATGTGTGTCATCCGCACCCATAGATGACACACAATGCGCGTCATTAAAGGGTTTTTTTCTACTAGTGTAAGAAGTTTATTATTTTTACTAAATATTTTCATAGAGATAATAAACTTGATGTTGGTTTTGTGCAACCTCGAGCTAGCGGATTTGAAGCTGATAAGGTTATTGCGTCTTTGGGTGTCCCGAACTCTCATATAATTGAAGCTCAAGGCTTTATTGGTATGATGAAATTTAGGTTGATATACTTTTTCACCATTTTCAGTTTCTCCACTTTTGTATCTCTCGTTCCAATTCCTTCGCCACTCTAGTGTATGTGAGCCCTAATGTCACTAAGCGGAAGATTGTTTGAAGTCATATTCATTCTCTTACCTCCATAAATTTCCTTTGGATTTTATTCGATGACTTCAACTCTACCTTGACTATTAATGACCACAAACGTTGTTCCTCCTCTACCTGTCCAAACAAAGATTTTCAACAATTCATTTTTTACACCGAGTTAAGAGACACGGGGTACCAAGGACTTGAATTCACTTGGAACCGAGGCAGTGCCTACGCTCTTCTCGAACATTTTCTTTGCAACTCCTACTGGGATGAACTTTATTTGGAATATAATGTCTCTCATCTTCTTAGTGTGTACTCTGATCACAAGCCCCTTATCCATTGTATTGGGCATCTTGAGAAGTCTAATTTTTTAAGACAACTTTGCTATTTCTTGGGTTGGCTTTGTCATCAAGATTTTAATAGAATGGTCCAAGATAACTAAAATTTTTCTCCTAATATCTCCGAGACCATACCAATTATACAGAAGTTGTTGAGGCTTAGAACATCTCTACATTCGGTTACATCGACACTAAAAAATGAAAAATCATGGCCCGTCTTTCGGGGGTTTAAAGGTCTCTTGAATATCACACTTCCAAATTTCTCGTTAACCTTGAAATTGAACTTCAGATTGAACTTGAGAACTTACTCGATCATGAAGAGCTCTAATGGAGACAAAAATCCCGCTCTGAGTGATAACCCACAATGACCAAAATACCGCATTCTTTCACCAAAAGGCTACACATTGTAAGTGTCACAATAATGTCACCACTCTTAAACTTATTAACAGTGAATTATACAGTGACAATGACATCTTAAGAAGTGAGACCCTTGATGACCCTCCATTCGACTCAGAAATTAAGGAAGCTCTCTTCGACATTGTGCCCCTTAAATCTGGGTCGGATGGCTTACATGTTAAGTTATTTTAAAAAAGAATGGCATATCGTTGGCACTGACATTAGTGTCATATTCCGTTCGATCTTCCAGGTGACCCAATTGATCACTGTCTAAAGAGCACTACCATTAATCTCGTCCCCAAAGTTGAGGCTCCTCAAATTTTTCAAATTTCCACCCTTTCAACTTCTACTATGTGTTGTACAAACTCGCCACCAAAATCATTTCGCGTCAGCTCAAGAACATTATGTCCCTTCTCATCCACTCAGCCCAAACATGCTTCATATCAGGGAGGTCCAACACAGAGAACAGCATTCTTAATTAAGAAATCATCCACTGTGTGAAGTAAAAAAAATGAAGAAAGGTTGGATGGTAATTAAAGTTAACCTTGAGAAACTAGTTGATAGAATCCGTTGGGAGTTTATCCTTAATACTCCTTAGGACGCGGGCTTCTCTCAGGTATAAACCAATTCATTATGAATGGTTTCTCCACATCCTCTATGAAGGATTAATGGAATGTTGCCCTTTATAATGCCTTAAACAAAAGGGGAGTGCTTTAGGGCTAGCAGCTTATATGTTCGTTATTTCCATGGAATGCCTAGGTCATCACATTCGAAGCTCAGTCTCGTCTGACTACTGACAGCCTTTCTCCTTTGCTCAGCATGGCTTGCCCCTATCTCACTTACTCTTGGTTGACGACCACATTCTTTATGGGAAAGCTGACTTAAATCAAGCCCAACTACTTTCTTTTATCCTTGCTAACTCTCGTCGAGTCCTTTGCATGGCAACGACTCGTGTGTTTTGAAATGGGCTCTAAAAATTGTTTTATTATTTCCTCTGATTACTGCAAATTGGTTGAAGCGCGATGGGACATACCCAGCAAATTTGGGTCTTTGAAAATCCAATAAAAACTCAATTATTCCATTGGCTCGCCTCCCACCAACGTCTCATGACCAAACAAGAGTGTAATCGATGTGGCCTCACTCTTGACCTGTCTTGGCCTATTTGTGGACATGTTAATGAACCCATTCTCCATGTGTTTCGCGATTGAACAACTTTTCTTCAGCTTTGGTTATTTACTATTACACCTGTTTTATCTTAATGGCTTTTGTCTGTTAATCCGCAGGATTGCTCTCAAAAAACCTCTTGAGAAATTTCTCTTCTCAGCTGCCTAGCATATATTGGTCAGTGCTTTTTTCAACCATAACTTGGCATATTTGGAAGAGTCGCGACTCCTTTGTCTTCACAGATACTTTCCCTTCGATCAACGAATTCTGTAGTCGAAGTGTTGCTTGGACCACTCACTTCGTTGGTTGCTCACTGATTACTATCCCCTCTTTGCCTCATCGTAAAGATCCTGTCACGTGGAAGCATCCCTCGAAAAGATGGTATTGCCTCAACACCAACGCAGCAGTTGATTCTCGCACGAATGAAGGGTCCAATGATGGAGTGATTCGTTCTGCGGATGGTACATTGCTGATGGGCTTTAATAAATTTGTTGGCATATCTTTGCCTCTTCAAGCAGAGCTTTGAGGAATTTTCACCGGTCTTGACCTAACGTGGACACTCAGTTTCAAGCTCATTCAACTCCAAACTGATAGCTCCCAGACATCTCAACGATCCTACCGCTACACATAATGCCTTCCCCGTGATTCGAACCTTTTCCATGCTCTGTAATCGAAGCTGGTATGTAGAGATAATCTGGATTCCTTTTGAAGAGAACATAGTGGCAGACGAGATAACCAAGATCACCACCGTTTCAAGCTTCCAAGTGACCACCTTTCATGATGTCCCTGCTTCGATCTCCCAGCTTTTTGACAGCGACATTTTGGGTCCACTTTATATCATACTGGTTTCTAATTAGTTAAGGCCTATTACCTCTTCTCAATTCAAAATAAATAAAATAAAATAAAAACAAAGAACAAAACTAACACTAAAATTTTAATTACAATAATATACGTTTTTAAATATTTAAATTAACTAATAATTTTATAAAAATAAAAAATTAAATTACGAGTAATTATAATATAGGATTAGCCTTGTAGCTGAGTCTGAATAGGAGAGGAACTGTTAGTAAGCGAGAGTTGTGTAATATTCCTTATAGAAGGCCATGAAGAACTGCTGCTATGGTCTGAGAAGGAAGGCTATAATGTTTAGGTTCTAGTAATACATTTTCTTCCAAGATAAGACATTGCCTTGATAAAAGGAAGGCCTTGAAGCTATTTCTTAACCTCTTTTTCCAGATTAACTAAAATTTCTTCGCCACTAGAACCTAATGAGAGACCTTAATAGTAAATGGAAATGTTGTTCTCCCTAAAGATTTAATGTTCGAGCAACAGTATCTGCAAAGTGTGTAATTTATCTCTCAGTACATGTCTTGGGCATGTAAGTTAAAGGTAGAAGTGTTAAATCGATTGAGGTGACAAGTGACCATATTATATCATATGCACATGTGAAAGATAAAATATTGTTGGGTTTTTGGTAGGGTTTCGATTTAATCGGAGTAATACTGAGGAACATAAGATAAATTTTTTTATTCTGAAAAACCCGTATAGGATCGCATACGCATTATAGAAATCGAAAGAAGAGTAATTGAAAATTACCCAATTTGATTCGTTTAATATTTAGATGTTGCGTTAGACTTGTTCCAGATCTTCAAAACGTGTTGTATTTTTCAAAGACGACCATCCACTACAAGTATTCACAAACGAATGAAGAATGGTTGATTGGAATGCTAATTCCGATTTGTTTTCTCAATTTTAGTACTTATTATCTCAAATGACAACACTTTCTAAGAACTGTTTGTAATATTATGAATTTGATCCATAAATAAGGTGAATCTAAGATGTCACATTAAACCTTTAAACAACCCTTGTATTCATCCTTGGAAATTTTTTATAATTATACATCATTTTAAAACAACCAATTAATAAATATAATAAATTATTTATGAAAAAAATGAAACTCTATAATACAACATGTTATAAATCAAAATAATAATAAAAAAGAATAATAATGATAAGAGAGTTATAAATATAGTACAAGTAAGACCAATGAATACATATGATCATTAAAGGAAAAAGAACTATACTTTGATCGATGATACTAAAGATTCCTCGCTGATGGTGCTCCTCGGACACAAATAGGAAATCTATTAACTTGCAAACCAAAATAATATGAATCTTGAGATTTACAGACGTAGTGGTATATACCCATTATTAATTGTGTAAAACAAGTGTATTTAATACCTTTTTACTTGGGTTATTACTTGGTTTCAAGTTCATTTAGCTGCATGTAGTTGCATTTAGCATGCATTATTGGAGTTTCCTTCTAAGTTTTAAATGTTTATTAAATGATGTTGTGATGAGGGAAAGGTGGTTGCTTTGTGATGGTTTGTGCAGGTTTTATAAGGAATGGTGTGAAGTGGTGAATCGTCGTGGCATTTGTTTGGACAAGGAGTGAAGAATTTGCTGACAACATTTCGGGAGTAAAAGACAAAAGAGTTGTTTTGGCGTCTACACATGGGTCCCCCTGCCAGTTGTTATTCTCCACAAATGAAATGCAATATTTCCCTAGGGTACCATAGAAAGTGAGGGCAACAAATCCTAGGAGCTCCCACTATATAAAGAAAAGGGTAAATACATTAAAAAGAAGCTGAATTTAGGAGAAAAGCTAGCACCTTGGATGAGAAGAAAGGCGACCCCTTTTTATTCTCTCCTTCATCGTAGGACAAGCTCAACTGTTGAGTTCTTGAAGATATATCACATAATCTCTTGGAATAAGCTTGCAAACCTTAGCCCAGCTCATGGCAACACAATATGTTGAAAACATTTTTTATATTTCGATATAACAAATTAAGTTAAATGAATTTTAAGATTTTACAAATGATGTTACAATTTTATATTCGATTCAATTAACAGAATATCAAATTATTACTCCAAGTTTTTCAAGATCAATTTTAAACCTTACTAAATGTGTAAAATTGTGATTTGTACTTAAACTATTTTTAAAACAATTTTCACAAAGTATTTTGAACCAAAATCAAAGTCTAAATTCAATTATTTGAGGTGATGCACCGATGCATCAACCATGCATCGATGCATTAGTGAATTAATTGAAACATCGAATGCATTCCATGCACCGATGCATTCTCCATGCATCGATGCACTCTGAATATTTTCAAAACATCGAATGCATTTGATACATCGATGCACAAGCCATGCATCGATGCACGCAGGCTATTTTCAAACATCGAATGCATTTCATGCATCGATGAACACTTGGTGCACCGATGCATCAAGTGTTCCAACGGTCAAAATATTTGAATTTTACACTAATGCACCGATGCATCCTCCATCATGCATCGATGCATGAGACGCTCCACCCAGAAAATTAATTGTTTTCATACAATAACGGCTCTATTGACTCCACTAATTATCACCAACGTTCAGAATTGATTCAAGGAGTATTTAAACAAGTTTAGAAGCCATTGATCAAAAACAAGAAACATCAAGCAACTAGAATCAAGAGAGAATCAAAGAGAAAGCATCAAACCTCAAGTTTGAGCATTTCAAGCCTATTTTTCATCCAATATTCATTTGCTTTCAAGAACACTTTTGTACTCAATTGTATTTATCTTTGAGTGTTCTTTTCTTTGTTCTAGAATTGTGCAAACATCTTTCCTTGTGAGGTTTTCTTGTAAGTTTGCAAATTTGTAATATTCTCTTTGGGAAAAAGAGTGTTCTCAAGAGTTGGGGTATACTCTTGAGGGATTTTGTAAGGTTATCTCTTTGGCCTCAAAAGAAAGAACAAATTAGTGAATTTGTTGGAAAATCCTTAGTGTGGATAGCTAAGGTTGTGGACGTAGACTTTGTTTGAGAAAGTCGAACCACTGTAAATCACTGTGCAATTACTTTCAATTTTTTGCAAAAGCTTCCACGAAATTTTTAATTGCCAATTCACCCCCCTCTTGGCCGATTCTGTCGATCGATTAACTCAACAATTGGTATCAGAGCCTCACTCATTTGAAGGTTTAATCACCTCTTGAGTCGATTCGGGAAGAGTTACATCTATTACAAAGTCATCAATGGCCTTCACTTCAAATTACGACTCCGGTCTCGATTCGATGCCCGTCAACAAGCCTTCTTTCTTCAATGGGGCTAATTATGCCTATTGGAAGAATAGAATGATGTACTTCATTCAAGCAAGTGACAGGGGAGCATGGAATGCCGTAGAAGAAGGATACATCAAGCCTCTTACTCATCCAAGGTTGTGGAGTGAAGGAGACACAAGAATGTTCCAGCTCAACTCCAAAGCCATCCATATTATTTTTTGTGCTCTTGGACCAGATGAATACGGACGAGTTTCATCATGTACAACCGCCAAAGAAATATGGGACAAGCTTCAAGTCACACATGAAGGTACAGAGGAGGTAAAGAAATCAAAAATTAGTATTCTAAAGCATAGCTATGAAAATTTCAGGATGAAACCAAATGAAGACATCAAAGCTATGATGGATAGATTTTCAACGATTGTCAATGGTCTTAAATCGTATGGAGAGATCATCTCAAATGAAAAGCTTGTGAGGAAGTTAGTCTACTCCCTCCCAAAATCATGGCAATCAAAGAAGACGACAATCATCGAGTCTAAGGACTTATCATCCTTAACTCTTGAAAAACTTATCGGTTCACTCCTCACTCATGAGATGATGCTTGAAGATGAGGTGGACCTTGATAAAGTTGAAGAGACACCAAAGGAGAAGGGGAAGAAGAAAAACATTGGAGTTGCTCTCAAATCCACAAAAGATGAGAGTGATTCTAATAATGATGATGATGACGAGGAAATGGCATTATTTGCCAAACGGTTCAGAAAAATGATGAGACCTTACCGAGGAAGAAAATTCAAACGAAACGAAGGCCTCAAAAATGAACCAAAAGAGAAGGACCCAATCATTTGCTATGAATGCAAAAAGCCGGGGCATGTTAAATATGATTGCCCACAATTGAAGAAAAAGGGTCAATCAAAGAATAAGCACAAGGCTCATGTAGCTACATGGAGCGATGAAGAAAGTTCCGATGAAGAGGAACAAGAAGTAGCAAACTTGTGCTTGATCGCATTCGGGGAAGATTCTAAGGTAACCTCTAACTCATCCGATTTTGATGATTTATCTTATGATGAGTTATTTGAGGAATACAATGGGTTGGCTTCGGATTATGAGAAATTGTTTTTAAAATATAAAAATGATGTTTCAAAATTGAAAAATGAAAACAAACTCATATCCAAAACCAACAAATATCTTGAAAGTAAAATCAAAGATTTGCATATCAAACTAGAAGAATTTGAAAAGAAAAATTTAGATTTGCAAAATTTACTTTCAAAGGTCAATTATGATCATCAAAAGAAAATTGATGATCTTAAAACTTTTTTTGATAAAGTTGGTACAAAACATTTTGAAAAAGGAGAAAATTCAAAATCCAACTTTGTTAGAAAAAGTTTTAGAAACTACAATCATAGAGGTCCCCAAAGAACCTCAAATGGAAAAATCATTAGAAGCATATGGGTTCCTAAAGAACTCATTACTACTAAAGATAAAGATATCCTACACAAATGGATACCTAAGGGGATTAGGATTTTGGAAACTAATGAATATGGACCCAAAAGAATTTGGGTACCAAAAATCAAAAATTAATCTATGTTTGTAGGGAAAGGAGTATTGCTACAAGGCACGGGAAACAAATTCAAATTCATGGTACCTTGATAGTGGATGCTCAAGACATATGACCGGAGAAAAAAGCTGGTTCATTGAGCTTAACGCCAAAAATGGAGGAGAAGTGACTTTTGGAGACAATTCAAAAGGTCATATTGAAGGTATTGGTACTATAGGTAATACCTCTTCCATACAAATTAAAAATGTTTTGTATGTGAATGGATTAAAGCATAATCTTTTGAGTATTAGTCAATTGTGTGATAAAGGATTCAATATCTTATTTGAAATTAATGGTTGTAAAGTCATTGACATTGCATCTAATCGGATTATGCTTGTTGGTCATAGAATAGGAAACATTTACATGGTGCATTTAGATTCTATTGATATGACTAATTTATGCCTAGTTGCTAAGGATGAGCATGATAGCTGGTTATGGCATAGGAGACTAGGTCATGCTAGTATGAGTGTTTTGCAACGGTTAATTCAAGGAGACTTAGTAAGAGGGTTGCCTAAGCTTAAATTTGATAATGATAAAATCTGTGATGCTTGTGCTAAAGGAAAACAAAAACGAGTTTCTTTTAAATCTATTAATGATGTATCAACTAGTAGAGTATTACAATTGATCTATTTAGATCTGTTTGGGCCAACTAGAACTACTAGCTTGGGTGGAAAACAATATGCATTTGTCTTGGTAGATGACTATTCTAGATACACTTGGGTTCTATTCTTAAGTACTAAAGATGAAGCATTAGAACATTTCATCACATTTTCAAAAATAATCCAAAATGAAAAAGGTTACTCTATAACTAGTGTTAGGAGTGATCATGGAACTGAATTTGAAAATCTTGGATTTATTGAGTTTTGTAATTCTAATGGTATTAGCCATAATTTTTCAGCACCTAGAACCCCTCAACAAAATGGAGTTGTTGAGAGGAAAAATCGAACTTTAGAAGAAATGGCTAGAACCATGCTTTGTGAAAATAATTTGCCAAAATATTTTTGGGCGGAAGCCAGAAATACCGCTTGTTATGTTGTAAATCGAGTAATGATTAGGCCAATTTTAAAGAAAACTCCATATGAAATTCTCAAAAATAAAAAGCCTAACATTAGCTATTTTCATCCTTTTGGATGTAAATGTTTTGTTTTAAACAATGGTAAAGAAAACCTTGGCAAATTTGATGCTAAAAGTGATGAAGGAATTTTTCTGGGTTATTCCTTAAATTCTAAAGCTTATCGTGTATTTAATAAAAGAACTTTAGTTGTAGAAGAGTCTATACATGTTGTTTTCGATGATAATCTCCTTCCGAGGAAGGATTCTTGTGTTAATGATGATGTAGGTATTGTACAAACAAATGACGTTAGACATGATGTTGGAGAATCATCATCAAAGGAAGAAACAAATGATGAGGAAACTCATGATCCCCTCGAGAATCCAACCATTGAAGAAAGGGAAGTATCTTTTCCAAGAGAGTACAACTATGTCAAGGATGGTGAAATTATAGGTGATCCATCAAAAGGGGTAACTACTCGATCTTCTCTTAGAAATATCTATAATTATGTTGCATTTATTTCATGCATAGAGACTAAGAACATCAAAGAAGCATTAAAAGATGAACATTGGATTATGGCTATGCAAGAAGAATTAAATCAATTTGAGAGAAGTAAAGTATGGACATTAGTTGAAAGGCCTAGTAATAAATCTACTGTAGGTACTAGATGGGTTTTTAGAAATAAACTTGATGAAAGTGGTAATATAGTGAGGAACAAGGCTAGACTTGTTGCTCAAGGCTATACTCAAGAAGAAGGCATAGACTATGATGAAACATACGCTCCCGTAGCTAGGATAGAAGCAATTAGAATGTTATTAGCATTTCATGTTTCATGAATTTAAATTATATCAAATGGATGTTAAAAGTGCATTTTTAAATGGTTTTATAAAAGAAGAAGTGTATGTGGAACAACCTCCAGGTTTTGAAGATTCAAAATTTCCAAATCATGTTCTTAAATTGACAAAAGCTCTTTATGGTTTAAAACAAGCTCCTAGTGCTTAGTATGAAAGATTGTCAAATTTTTTAATTGAAAAAGGTTTTTCAAAAGGAAAGGTTGACACTACATTGTTTTTAAAGCATAAAGGTAAAGATTTATTAGTAGTTCAAATTTATGTTGATGATATAATATTTGGTTCTACTAATGATGTTCTTTGCCAAGAATTTTCTAAGCTAATGCAAAGTGAGTTTGTGATGAGCATGATTGGGGAGCTCTCATTTTTCTTGGGACTCCAAATCAAGCAAAGAAAAGATGGCATCTTCATTAATCAAGCTAAGTACGTCAAAGATATGCTCAAGAAGTTTGGACTGGAAAATGGGAAACCTCATAACACTCCAATGAGCTCTTCAATAAAGCTTGACTTAGATGAAGGAGGTAAATGTGTGGATGTTAAATTATATAGATCCATGATTGGCTCATTGCTTTATCTAACCACAAGTAGACCGGATATTATGTTTAGTGTTTGCTTGTGTGCTAGGTTTCAATCATGTCCTAAGGAATCACATTTACTAGCTGTTAAGAGAATCTTTAGATACCTTAAGGACACTCCTAGTTTAGGACTTTGGTATCCTAGAGACTCTAGCTTTAGCTTGCATGCCTTTTCTGATGCGGATTATGGAGGATGCAAATTAGATAGGAAAAGCACCTCCGGTACTTGCCAATTCCTTGGAAATATGCTGATTTCTTGGTTTTCAAAGAAACAAAATTGTGTTGCATTATCTACCACTGAAGCGGAATACATTTCAGCCGGTAGTTGTTGTTCACAAGTTTTATGGATGAAACAACAACTTTTTGATTATAGAATTGAAGTAGGTACCATTCCTATCAAGTGTGACAATACTAGTGCTATTTGTCTCACTAAAAATCCCATCCAACACTCTAGAACTAAGCACATTGAAATAAGACATCATTTCATTAGAGACCATGTCACTAAGGAAGATGTAGTTCTAGAATATGTTGATACTTTGCATCAATTAGCGGATATCTTTACAAAACCCTTAGACAAGGAAAGATTTTGGACATTTAGGAGAGAATTAGGTTTAACTGACCTATCTTCACTTAGTGTTTAAAATAATTTTAGCACTTTTAAGAATAAATGAAAAATGCTTATAAATAATAATTTTTGATTGCATTCTTGTTATTAGTTAGGGGGAGTTTGTGATTCTTAGTGAAAAATAATTTTATGTTCAAATAAAGTTTGAAGATTAATTTGTTTGATTGAACATAATTAATTTTTGATATATGAGTTGCCATTACCATTAGAGCCAAATTATTTAGCATTTTAAGTGTTTAAAACGGATTTTTGACATTTTTGTGCTTCATGCACCGATGCATTTAACAATGCATCGATGCATCCTTGAATATGTATCGATGCATAAGACCATGCACCGATGCATCCGTCGGGTTTTAAGTTTAAAATCCTCATATTCTTTATTTTTCTCAAACCCTAAACACTAAAACATACGGCCATTCGACCCCTCTCTCTCCAAAATCTCTATTTTTGCTCATAATCTTCGGGAAAACATCGGATTCTTCAAGATTTTCATTCTACAAACCTGCTACACTCATTAAATCGCACAAAACATCTCCACATTCCCCTCAATCCAAATTTTTCAAGGTGTTTTTTTACAAAAACTCTATTTTATTAATTTTTGAACTTAGGACTAGTTTAGATTAGTTATAGTTTAAAATAATTATCGGGCATTGGTTATATGATGATTTTAAACTAGTTTCTACAACGAATTTAATCAAAAACGCATAATTTTTCAAAATTATTTGGAAATTCCGAATTAAAAAAATTATTATTATTATTTCGAAAGTTAATGATACTTTTGATTCAATTATGTTAGTTTCATGAAAACTATGCGTATTATGATATTAATTTTAAATAGTTTTCAAAACTTTGCCCATTAGGACTTTGTTAGAGAACCTTGAATTATTGAGGACTCATTTGAGTTTTGGGATTAATTGTTGTGCATACATGTGTTTTAAAATTGCAGGTGATATTCCTTTTCAAATTTCCCTTACCATGTCAAATCCTAAACGCCCTAGGTCATCCTCTAGTCGGTCTCACCAAAACCGTCCTCCCGTTCCTCAACATCCTAATCCCGTTCCTCCTTAACCTAATCCTGATCCTCAAGCTCCTAATGGCTTATTGAGTTTTTGTTTCAATATGCCAGAGCGTCGTAGAAACGAACTTTATAATAGATACATTGAGTCTTTCCAATCCTATCGAATTCGGGAAGAACGTATTCCCTCGCTTCAAGCCATGAACAAAATTGAATTTGAATACCTCCCGACTCTTAGAAGGTGGAAGTTTGATAAACTCTTTTCTCTTCAACCCATCGTTTTTCATCAACTTGTCCGTATTTTTTATTCAAATGCGGTATGCATTCAAAATGAAACCTAATGTGGAACCATCGGTATTCGATCCTACCTTTTAGGACAATACATTGTGGTTGATTCCGCAACCATTTCTACTCAATTCAGATTAGATAATGATGGTGCTTTTGATGAAAAAGAGAATGTGAATTATCCCTACACCCCTCATGCGAGTGTCAGTTCACTCCAAACTCATCACGACCATTTTCTACACTTTATTATTTCTTGGTGGTTTAGACCATCGGCTGGTCGTTACTCCACTCTTCGTAATAGGGATTTGTGGTGGATGTACTGCATTAAAAATAAAATCAAAATAAATCTTCCACAAATTATATTCAGCCAATTAGTAGACATCGTTAATATTGTCCCTTCCAAACATGTTGAAACCTTAGCCTACGGTTGTCTACTTAGTAACCTGTTTATCAAACTTGGTTTAAACGTTTCACTCGACACTCCTATCCCTCTCCAAAATCAAATCAACCTCACATCTTTGAAGAAAGCAGATTGGATTTAGGATGAGCGAACCGGTCTTTGGGTCTTTCGACCCAATAAGCCAACTTCGGGAGCTAGTTCTTCTCGAGCTACTCCTAGTTATTCTCGTGCTCCTCCTCCAGCTCCTGACGCTGATGATGATCCAGAGCTTCAAAGGCTTATGAGAGATATTGATGAGGAAGTACCAGCTCGGCAAGATGATCAAACACCACCTTATTTCCGATCTTTTCTAGAGTCGTTTGATCTACGTTTTGCCTCCATTGAGTCTACGATTTCTGAGTTTCAGAGGGAGATGTGTGATCGTATGGATGCTATGACTCTTGAAGTTCGAGCTCATTATCCTCCTCCTCCCGATCCTCCGATGGAGTAGACTTACTTGCCATGCTTTCTTGTTCTTAAAAGTTTGAACTTGATTAGTTGTTGGATGTTTGTTTGAGGATGCTTGAACTTATTATATATATATTTGGTTTGACATTTTAACGCTTTATGTTTATTAATTTTGCATCATTAGAAATTTATGACCAAATTATGCCATTTCACATTTTATTATGAATATTGTTTATGAAAACTAATGGCTAATCTCTCTTTTGATTGTGATCTTAGCAGCTTATTATTAATAAATCAATTGGCTAATGTTTTTCAAAATTCTTGTTTAAAACGTTTTTATAGATTCTTTTTGATTTAACAAAAAGGGGGAGAAAATTTAAGATGTGCTATAGTAAGGGGGAGTAAGTTTTTCAAAATCGATTTCAAAAATAATTTCTTAAACAAATCTTAAAATTACTCAAATGTTTTGTTATATCAAAAAGGGGGAGAATGTTGAAAACATTTTTGATATTTCGATATAACAAATTAAGTAAAATGAATTTTAAGATTTTACAAATGATGTTACAATTTGATATTCGGTTAATATATTCGATTCAATTAAACGAATATCAAATTATTACTCCAAGTTTTTCAAGATCAATTTTAAACCTTACTAAATGTGTAAAATTGTGATTTGTACTTAAACTATTTTTAAAACAATTTTCACAAAGTATTTTGAACCAAAATCAAAGCCTAAATTCAATTATTTGAGGTGATGCACCGATGCATCAACCATGCATCGATGCATTAGTGAATTAATTGAAACATCGAATGCATTCCATGCACCGATGCATTCTCCATGCATCGATGCACTCTGAATATTTTCAAAACATCGAATGCATTTGATGCATCAATGCACGCAGGCTATTTTCAAACATCGAATGCATTTCATGCATCGATGCACACTTGGTGCACCGATGCATCAAGTGTTCCAACGGTCAAAATATTTGAATTTTACACTGATGCACCGATGCATCCTCTATCATGCATCGATGCATGAGACGCTCCACCCAGAAAATTAATTGTTTTCACACAATAACGGCTCTATTGACTCCACTAATTATCATCAACGTTTAGAATTGAATCAAGGAGTATTTAAACAAGTTTAGAAGCCATTGATCAAAAACAAGAAACATCAAGCAACTAGAATCAAGAGAGAATCAAAGAGAAAGCATCAAACCTCAAGTCTGAGCATTTCAAGCCTATTTTTCATCCAATATTCATTTGCTTTCAAGAACACTTTTGTACTCAATTGTATTTATCTTTGAGTGTTCTTTTCTTTGTTCTAGAATTGTGCAAACATCTTACCTTGTGAGGTTTTCTTGTAAGTTTGCAAATTTGTAATCTTCTCTTTGGGAAAAAGAGTGTTCTCAAGAGTTGGGGTATACTCTTGAGGGATTTTGTAAGGTTATCTCTTTGTCCTCAAAAGAAAGAACAAATTAGTGAATTTGTTGGAAAATCCTTAGTGTGGATAGCTAAGGTAGTGGACGTAGACTTTGTTTGAGATAGTCGAACCACTGTAAATCGCTGTGCAATTACTTTCAATTTTCTGCAAAAGCTTCCACGAAATTTTTAATTGCCAATTCACCCCCCTCTTGGCCGATTCCGTCGATCGATTAACTCTACACAATAGTTCTTCTATCTTTATTTTTCGCTTGTGTTGTTTACCATTTATTTAGGGATTTTATTTGAATATTTAACTATATATGCTATTTGCCATGCCATGAACTGATTTAGCTTGGCTTGAGTTTATTTTGGATGACAATGATTTGCTTTGAATGAATGTATAAGCATTTTTTGTCTATACCTGTTTTGTTCACTAGTTTACTTATTTATGTTAGTAACAACCCTCAAAAGTTGGCCATAACCTAGTTAGATTCTTAATATTTGAAAGAGTTAATTTAGATCTATGTGAATAATGATGTTGAAGCATGAATGTATCTCTTTAACATTTTATTATCAGTCTCTTGCTAGGAATAGTGCAAGGTTATATAAACTTTATCGAGAAATGTATTAATTGTGTGTGCTAGGTATATCTTTAGAACAAATCATAGGAATGCATAGTAAATTCAACCTTTTATTATTCTTAAGCACTTAACAGGTTTTTGGTTTTGCTGGTTTATATCTTGAATCCCAGTTCTCATTACTTTTGTTACAACATTTGTTAGACCTTGTTCATATCACTTAAATCACAACACTTCTGTTTATTATGTGAATGCATTTACTTATCTTAATTTCCATCCAATCCTTGTGGTGACAATCTCACTTATCACTTTATTACTTGATCGACGTGTATACTGGCACAATTTGTGCATCACATTTACACATGCAATAAGTTTATGGCTTCGTTGCCGAAGATTGACAATTGTAATTTTAAGCTTAGTTTTTTCACCATTTATTTTACTTTTATTGTAGTTATTTATTTATTTTGTTGATCTTCTCCATATGTTTTTTTGTTTAACGACTCAAGGAAGATCAGGAGAATTATTATTTCCTTTTGAACTTTAGATTAAAAGATTGTTTCATCAAAGACTATGCATATAATGCCCCAAATTTTAATTTAGTAGTTTCAGGTTGACCCAAGTGGTTTTAGATGAACCCAATAGTCCATTAAGAAGCATTGGGAAATGTGGACTTAATTGGATTTAATTTGGGCCCAGTCATAAGAATAAGATTTTTTACATAGTAGGCAAATGAGAAGGCCCAAAAGTGTAATTATCCTATTTATAAAAACAAGGCTGATATTTTGGGATTTTTTGAGTGTTTGGATGGGGGTTTTGGAGCTAAAAAGCTAAAAAGATTTTTCCTTTTGCTCTTCATCTTCTTCCATCTCATTTTTTTCTCCATTCTTTCTCCCCAATTACCATTGCTCAAAGCTAAGTTCTTAAGAAAATTTCATCTTTCTTTAGACTTCAAGTCTGTCATTAAGTCTTCCAGTAACTTAGTTTTGGATTAAAGACTCCTCTATTTCTTTTGGGATAGAAAAAGTGAGTGTTGAGTAATCAAGTTTAAGAGGAAGAGGAAAAAGCAGTAGTAGAGTCGAAAGTAAGCTCATTTCGGGAATTTAGCATCAAGCTAGTGCATTTTTAATCTTTTATGGTGTTATGGCTTACATAATCATTATGTTTTATTGAGATTTGAGTGTTTAAGTATGTTAGAGTTTTTGCTTGATTTAATCCTTGGATGAAGTTACTGTTGAAAAGCTTGTGTTTTTACAGTGCTAGATGACCCTAAATAACTTCCCTAAACTTAATGAGTTGATTTGGGACCAATATAGGGTGTTTGGAATGATTCTTTAGTGTTTAATTAGCTTAAATGAGACATTTCTAGGTTTGACTATCAATACTGGATGAACTAAGATGATTTCTAAGCATTTTATAAGGGTAATATCGATACTATAAGGAGGTATCGATACTTCTCCTCTGCTATCGATATGAAGGGTGACATTATTGATATTGGAGGGATGTTTTAGCAACTTATAAGTTGTTTTTTTGTACCAATACCAAATGAAGTATCGATACTTGACTAGGGAGTATTGATACTACATGTAGGGTATCGATATTACCTATTTTGGATGGTCAAATTTGACTTTGTTAAGGCCCGTAAGAGTTAAGGATGACCTGTAATGGTTAGATTTAGCCTGAGAGAGACTTAAATGGTTAAAAGTGTTTATAAACACTCTTATAAGTGAGTTATGACCAAATTAATATATAGAGGGGAAATACTTCTGAGTACCCCTCATTTGAGCACTTATCGAGTAATCTCAAACAAATGATCATTGCGAAGGAGGTGTCTGCGAGTGAGATGATGAACCACATGAATAGCATGATAGAGGAAATCGAGTACCACATGTACATCTATAAATAATATATGGGAAAGTTCATTGGTTCTAGGGTGAATCGATGAGAAGTTTGAAGAGAACTATCAAGAATCAACCCCGAATCAAGTGTCAGGCTAGTAATAATGTACTAAGCGGGTAGCGATGAATATTAATTACTTTAAGGGCATAAAAACTAAAAGTCTAATAAGCCCTTGCATAATGTTCTAGATGAGAGAACATGCGCGATAGTGATGAGTGAAGATATGACCTCACCTTAGTGTGGTAAGTTACGATAGTGAGTAGCTAAGCTACCTTGATTTCCCTTGCGAGACATTGGTTGATGTGTGTAGAGGAATTTAGCTCTATATAAGATATTGATAATAATGGCGAGATAAAAACATGATAATAATATTATGTGTGATAATCATAAGATCATTATAAAGTGAGACTCCATAAGAGTTATGTCTTTTTTTATGCTCATAAATGACAATGACAGACGAGTTACTTGTGTGCGTGTGTGTGATGATTGTCTAATTAATTGAGAAATGTCCAGATATATTCAAATCAGTGCGAGAGAACTTTAAATGGTAGTCGGATGTTGCTCTAATACTTCTTGACTCAGACATGTCCTGAGTACTCTAGATGAGTAGAGTAGTCAGTTTTAGATGTTGATGCTCCGTGACCTAGATCTCATCCAAGGTACTTGGCAACGAGGGCCATTTGGACGTAAGATACTGATACTTAATGACCCAAATCTTATTTAAAATTCCTATGCCGTAGGTTAGAGGGGTGTGAGTCACGTGATTCTAAGGTGACCGCATATTACATCATGACCCTTTCTTGTGTGTGTATGTATGTCATAAGCTAGAGGGATGTGAGTTTTATGATGCTGAGGAGACCCCAAACAACACCATGATATTTACGTCTTGTTTTATGATTAGTACATGAAAGTTATGGTAACATTTGGATCTATCATTGTATTGTGTGTGATGTTGAGTATTGCATATGAAGATGCATGGCTTGTATGATATTATGGTTAGAGACCCAATATACGTATACTTTTGGCGAGGCCCTTAGCTGAAGGCTAAGGGAAGCATGAGACTCATACTATAGTGATAGAAATGTGGAACTTTAAGTAAGTAGCACTTGATTATGATAATGCATGTACCTACTACTTATTACCATATATGCTTGCATGCTTATGCATTATGAGATTCATATGCTGCTCTAGATTAGCGATTATATGATTGCGCTTTATAAGCTCAATGTTCGAATATTTTCGTTCACAACTTAGTATATTGAGATGTTCGAGGATCATCATTGCAGTAGGATTTCTAGCATTCCTTGCAAAGTATTGAATAGTTATAATGGATATGTGTATTCGTTAGACCCTTATTATTATATTCGAATTTAAAACACAGAGTTGTATTACTTTGATTTAAAATACGTGTCAATGAGCTCCGGTTTATAGAAGTATTTTTAACAATTATGAATGTATATTTTGGTAAACCATATGATGTTTTTTAATAGAAATGGAAAAGGTTTTAAATTTTATTGGTTACCTCAGCAATCCAATGTGACATTTTAGGCCTATTCGGTTTTAAGGTGTTACAATGCACTCGAAGAACTATGAATAGAAGAGGTAAAAATCAAGTTAATGATCCTGAAGATCCAAATGTTGTAGCAATTCATGATGATGGGGTTATAATTTGACCACGACCCATTACAAATCACTTCACTCCTATTTTGGATGATCTCAAGCCAAGGCTTGTAGCTCTAGAGATCCAGGCAGACCACTTCTAGCTCAAACATGTGATGTTCAACATGTTCAACTTTATTGAACAAATTGGTGGTGTACCTCATGAAGATGCTAGGCAAATATTCGAGATTTTTAGAAGTGCACAATTCCTTTAGATAACAAGGTGTGGAAGAAGAAGTATTGAAGCTAAAGTTATTTCCTTACTTTTTGAAAGATCGAGAAGAGCATGGTTAAGTGGAGTACCCTATGGTTTTATGGAATTATGGATAGGCTTATACAAGTTCTTTTTGCTATGATACAACTAAATAGATATAAACACACAACTCAGAAATGATATTGCTTCATGTTGTCATGTTGATGACGAGTCTATTTATGAATGATGGGATAGATACAAATATATTTTTACGTAACTAAACAAACCATGAATTTCATGACTGGACACTAGTCATCAATTTCTATAATGGCGTAAATGCTCCAACAAGGACGATTCTTGATTCGTCAACAAATAGAACTTTGCTTTGAAAACCACCTGAAGAAGCATTTGATATCCTTGATCGGATAGCTAGTAATAATTATTAGTTCCCTTCCTCGAAATTAGGATTATGGAGGAAGACTTCGAGCACATTCTATCTCGATGCTAAGGATTTTGTTTCAACTCAATTATCATTTATTAATAATGTAATACCTTAATCCGATTTAATCCAAGATATGAAGGATTAAAGTATTACACAGAATCACCAATGTGACTAACATTTTTTAAAAAACATCATTCATAACCATCAAGTAAAGCCCATAGTTTAAAATAGTAATAAGGCCATAGTTTAAAATAATAATACATCCAAAAATACATTGAGTTTATCAAATAGAGTTATTACTCAAATATGCATAAGGTCTATGAATAATACATGCCCACTAAATACTCAAGATATACTTTTGTAGCTTGATCCAATTTGGAATCCACAGTCTGATGATGAGCTCACCGACTACCATCTAAGAACCTGCATATGGAAACACATTCTAGATGATGAGTTCACAAGCTCAATGCCACAAAAATAACTCTACTATACTACATGCATTCATCAAATGAGCATGCTAGCAAGTATATATTATGAAAAATAAAAGTGTACCATGCATACAACACAAGTAAGCATCATATTGTAGTTTGGGGCCTCATCAACATCACATAACTCACACTCATTTTTGCTTATTGAAAGGTACCTTGGGTAAGATCTGGGTCACGTAACATTAGCACCTTACCTCCAATGACACTTTCAGAAAGGTACCTTTTTTGAGATCTGTATCACGAAACATCAACATTCTACCCAACCAGTCTATTCCTCTTGAGTACACGAGACTGTTTGGATTACAAAGCATCATAATGACATCAAACTATCAATTAAAGTGCCATTTTTATGAATTGGATATATCTGAATATTCTTCAAGAAACTAAATGATCACCATTTGCACAAGTAACCTAAGTGTTCTCATTGTTTCCCGAGTATCAAACAAAGGAATAAGTCTTATGGAATCGTACCTCATAATGTTCTTATGTAAAGCACACAATTTATTTGTTGTTACCACTTGCAAGCTGTTATTTATAGAGTTATCGTATTGAGGTTTCCTCTCTTGAATTCCTAAACAAATCAATATCCTTAGCCCTAATTCCACTCAGTATTATCAGTACCCTACCCTGGGGTATCAATACCCTATAACCTTTAGTGTTTTTGGAAACCCTTAATATAGATACCCCAAAGTAGAGTATCGGTACTACTCTCTGGTGGTATTGATACTACTTAAAGTATCAGTACCAAATTTGCATTCTATATTTGGAATATTACCCCAGTATCAATACCCCTACCTAGAGTATAGTATCAATACTGCCCCAAGTATCGATACCAATTTTGTTACTAGAATCTAAAATTGACTCATGGTATCGATACCATGTCTTTAGTATCGGTACCTGCTGAACATTATCGATACTCGATGAATAAAGTATCAATATTACCCGACCAAAACCCCTAATTTTGGCCTTTCAGTAGAATATTACTAATATTTTCTTCCAATTTTTGACATAGAAAATACTCTTACACATCCCCAAAGCCACTCTAAGATCCTATAGTTTTATTTAAAGCTTACGAGAGAATAAGGGGATCATAATATATCATTTAGATGCATGAATAACTTCAAAAGAATCTAAAACCATTTCTAAACTCAAAATACACTTACATGCTCATGAACTCATACAAGCGACACATCCACATAGGACAATATACAGGTGGTATATATGAGTTAGAAGTGTGTTACCTTACTGTTAGCTGCTGCTAAACATCTTCAAGCTCACCCAAGCCCAAGTTTGTCCTTGCCTTTGTCTTTGGAGCTTTATCCCAGTTCTTTCACTAATCACATAGCAAGGAATGAGTTACTAACTCATAGGGACTTAAGAGAAGCAGAAACATGAATGCTAACTACTAGAAACAGATTAAAACGACTCTTAGGTTCTAGAATTTGAAACCTCTCTTGAACCCCCACTATGACTACCATGACCAAACCTTAAGGCTTAGAGCTCAAATAAGAGATTTATTGGTGGATATTATCATTATTACCTTCTCAATCTCCGACTAGGAATGATTAACACTAAAGCTCTCACCTTAGGCCACTCACAAGAAGAAGAAAATGAGAGAAAATGAGATGTGGAAGAAGAAAAGCTTGGAAGGGAAAATGAGGAGAATAATCACCCTTTTCCCTCTCTGTGCCTAATTACATCACCAAAATTAATTGGTTTTCAACCTTAAAAAATACTTTATGGGTTAATTACATCCTATATCCATCATCTTTTGCACCCAATTCAAAAATGCCTATTTTCTAGCTATTTGGACTTAATTCTAGCCTAATCAACCTTAACTTGGTCAAAAGCTTCATAATGGCCTACCTTGCTCATTCGTAGCCCACTCGGGTCTACCCGAAGATATTAACGCAAAATTTAGGGTGCTACAACCAATATGCTGAAGAATCTTCAGTTTCCTAGTAAAGTTAGAGAAATGAATGGTGCAAGCTCTTCTTGTAGTATTTGTGATAATACTCATCATGTTAGTGAATCCCTTGAGAATCAAGAGTCTAGCACCTACGTGGGGAATTATAATAGGAGTAACAACAACCCATACTCTATCACTTACAATCTAGGATGGCATCAGCATCAGGGAAATCAATGAGTGAAAAACACAATCAATTATAATAGACAACTCTATGAATAAACTCCCAAGTTCTCAACTGAATTAGTCATGGCAAAAAAATAAAGGTTCAACATCTTCATCAAATTCTAATTCTTTGGAATATATTTTCCAAGATCTTATAGAAACTACAAAGGCTTTATTTCAATATCATGTTGCATCTATAAAAAGATAAGGAGTACTGCTACAAAGTCATAGTTCTTCTTTGAGAGCTCTAGAAACTCAAGTGAGGAAAAATTGTCAGAGATTTGCATGTTCGGCCTCAAGGGGATTTACCAAGTGATATCGAACTCATAAAATCTAAAGGTTTTAGTGCCATCACTCTAAGGAGTGGAACCCAGTTTAAGAAGAAAGATAAGTTTTAGGGGAAGAAACTCGATGACACCAGCACTAAATTTATGCATGAAGAATATAAAGTGCAAGAAGGCTTACCTCCTGTGAAGGGAAGGGATGTGGGTTCAATAAGTAAATCTAATGTTTTCAGACAAGATATTACTACAACAAAAGATAAACACCCAAAAGAAGAGAATAAATATCCACCACCCTTTCCCCAAAGATTGAAGAATTAAAAGAAAGACCTTCAATTCACACAATTTCTAGATATTTTTGAATAAATTATAAATCAATGTCTCAGTTTTGGAGGCCACTGATCAAAATCCCCACATAAGCAAAATTTCTCAATGATATAATCACTAAGAAGAGGAAAGTGGGAGAGTATGAAATCATTGCTACAGAAAGAGAGAAATTTGATGTGCTAAACAGTTTGCCACCTATGTTTAAAAACCCAATTAACTTCACATCTCATGCTCGATAGGCAACAGTTTTGTTGGGAGAGCCCTTTGTGATCTTGGAGCTAGTGTAAACCTCAGGCCCAAGTTGGTGTTTATGAAGCTGGGTATGAGAAATGCTAAGCCTACCATGATGATTTTAAAATTGGTAGACTGATCCAAGTTCTTCCTAAAGGAAAGATTGAAGATGTTATAATGAGGGTAGAAAATTTTATCTTTCTAGCTGATACTAATAATAATGGTACAACATAAATATAAGCATACATATCGAACAAGTAATAAAGTGAAAGTCTTTTTTGATTTAAGATTCGAACCCACAGAGAGAAAAGTTGTTTACACAAGAGTTAACATATAGAATTGATGAGAAGATGGGATGCAAGCGAAACAAATATTAAAATGATAAATTTCAAAGAGAAAAGGTCGGTCCATATCATGCTACATCATCGAGTATATCCTAGAGTCAAATATTGAATGGTGTGAATTGATATAAGAGATCTTACTCTATATTCATGTGTTTAAATTTACCAAAAATTATCTAGCATTGATTACAATTAACTGATCATTTAGAATTAACACTAACTAAATCAATTAATCAATTTAGTAACTATACTAACTGCTTGGCATCATATATCTCAACATGCTATTATTTCTCACAATACCAAGACCATAAAAATAACATGTATATCATTAGGTTTATCTCTAAACTAAATGATCAACATACTTGAACAATAAAATATCTTTCATCATTCATAAGTTCAAGGCAAAATGTAATAAATTTAAAATAGTCATAATTGTGAAGCATCGAACAAAATAACTAAGTTTAAAACAATCATCATCCGCAATAATAGTATTTGAAGCTATCCTAGTACTCCCCTATCTCAGGCGGAGGATAAGTAAGCTGAAGGGGTCTTTTTGTTGATTGTCGATGCTACTCGGTGAAGGCCCTTCCTAGAATGCTGCAGAACTTCCCAACTAAGTGACTTAAGCAGCCATGGAAAAGGACAAGAAGATTTTGTGAAGAAGATATGATGAAGATCTGATGCAGAAATAAGTAAAGGACTACCCTATTTATAAGTAAGGGGTGCCAAATCCTCTCTAATAAGAGTTCTCAATGTTGCAAGTACTGATAGGAGAGGATTACAGATGCCCAAGCCAATTGTCCTATTCCAAAATGTTCTGCCCAACCATGGCGAGTCATCACTTGTTGTATCATCCACTCCAATTATGTAGCATCTTGCACCTTTTTCAACATAAAATCTAAAAACCAACCCAAGTTAACCAAATTCCTAATAATGCAAAAATATATGTAATTAAGACTAATTTAATCCTAAAATGTTTTAAAACATGCTTAAATTCAATCTAAACCTAGGTATAAAGGGCCAACATGATAAATCTTTTGGAGAGTTATCACACCCTAAACCTAGATGTTTGTTTGTCCCAAGCAACAATATGTATTAAATACAACTAAACTAAACAACAATACACATATTAAAACCAATTAACCAATTTAGCATTTAACTTCATTTTTTAGCCCTTATATCACTATTGTAGAAAAGTAAACAATATTCATATAATCTCAAATTAGGAATTGAATCATTAACCCATCCAAATCAGAGTCCATAGTGTGCAAGTGTGCATGCTAGGCGTATCCAGTCAATACTTAGTTGATTTAGAAAAATGTGAACCTACTCAATCAAATATTTTCAATGCTACAGCAATATCCTAATTTATACTAATGTTGGAGCCAATGTTAGGCACCTATAACTCATTTTCACTCTTATTGTTGCTAGAGACAGTCCTGGGCACCTCTAGTTGAGTGTTTTGTTTCTCTTTTTCATTTTCTTTATTGTTTTTACCTAGAGATAGTTTTAGGCACCTCTAGTTGGTTTAATGATGCATCATATAATAGGGATGTGAGTCTAATTCAAAAATTCTCTAAATATTGAAAACATACACCTAAGGTAAGGAATTTTTATATGTACCCCAATTTGAATAAGCTCATAAGCAATTCCATGGCATCTCATTTTCTAACTTATTTTATAATTGGCATCATAAAAATTAATTAAAAGTTCCTTGATTTATTCACCTTAATTTATGGTATTTTTTATACAAAACCTAAACAATACGCTATAAGCAACAAAATGAAAAATATAATGCTAAAAAGTGTGCTTAACAACATGCAATTGCTACTATACACATAATGCAAATAAAACAAATGACTTGCAAACAAAATGACATTCTTATATATGCACAACACCAACGGACAATACACCTCCAAACTCAACGTGTGAATTGTCCCCAATGCATAAAAAACTAAAAAACAATTAAAGAAAATAAAGAAAAGGAGAACAAGACTCCCTTAAGTTGGTTTCCTTGGGCTTTTTTGTAGACTGGAAGTAGTTGGTCGAACTCGCTTGGATGTTACTTTTGCCTTCATTGAACTCTTCCTTTTAATGTCGGTGGACGTTGATGTGGCATGCACCGCAACAACGTCAAGAATTATGAGAGGAACCTTATTAATTTATTCAGGTGTGGTAGTGTCTAGGTTCTCCAAATTTTAGCTAGCGCCGCCCACAATAGTTTTCAGATGAGTCATTGGGTTGACTCGCAGTCGCTTACTGAATCTCCTTAATAATTTAACTAGTAATTTTCTAATAGTCAATGACTTTAACAAATTCTAAATAAGAGTATGGATTAAATTCCTATGCATTGAATCAATATTGGTGTCTCCAAGCTAGCTGCTGCGTTTGCTTCATAGTAATTAGATTTATAGATGCAGGTAATTGTTTCAAGAGAAGTGTTTCAACAGGGAAGCTAAAACACTAACCTAGACAAAAAGAAAGAAAATTAATTAAAATCTAACTAATATCAAAATTGACTTATTTATTATAACAAAAGGAAATAAAAAAGAAGAAGGATTACTTAGTGTGATAGAGGCAATATGAGGGATTTGTTGTTGGCAATAATGCTTTAAGCGTTGTCATTGACTTTGAATGTGCTTCCATCACCTAAATTATTCAAAAGCATTTCCCCATGAGGATAGAATGTCATAGGGCCCCAAACAACGAGACTTGAGTTTACCCGAGAAAAGCTTTAGACGAAAATTAAATAACAATACTTGTTGTCAAGCATGAAATCGTTCGGGAATGATATTTTGGTCATGCCATTTCTTATTCTTATCCTTATATATTCGAGAACTCTCATAAGTGTTGTTGTGTAGCTCCTCGAGTTCATTGATCTCCAGTATTCTTTGTTCACCAACAATATTGAGGTTAAAGTTCAGATTCTTAAGCGCCCACATGGCTTTTTGCTCCAGCTCAATGGGTAAGTGATAAGCTTTTCCATACACAAGGCAATAAGAAGACATACCCAAAGGAGTTTTATAAGCTGTCCTATAGGCCCAAAGTGCTTCCTCATGTCGTAAAGACCAATCTTTCCTCAAGTGATTGACCAGTTTTTCTAAGATTTCCTTGATTTCACGGTTGGAAACCTAAGCTTGATCATTTGTTTTTAGGATGATATGTTGTAGAATATGTGATGTTTGACTCCATAACGCTGCAAGACATTAGCTAATTTTAAACCAATAAATTGGGAACCTTCATCACTAATGAACATTCTTGGTATTCCAAAGAAAGTAAAAATGTACTTGTGGAGAAATCTAAGAATCGCTTTAGCATGACTTGAAGGTAATGCTACAATCTTGACCCACTTAGACTCATAATCAATGACAACAAGGATGAAATTGTTGCCACACGAAGATGTATAAGGGCACATGAAATCCAATCCTCAAAAATCAAATAATTATTTCTTCAAAATTGGATGTATTGGCATTTCATGGCGTCGAGAAATACTGCATGTTCTTTGGCATCGATCACAATGCTGGACAAAAGTATTAACATCTTTAAATAGTGATGTCCAATAATAAATACATTGGAATACCTTTGCTGTTGTACGCATGCCACCAAAATTTTCGCCATAAGGTGCGTTGTGGCAATGCTGTAAAATGTTGTGTTACTCTCGGGAACACATCTCCTCAAAAGTTGGTCATTACATTGTTTGAAAATGTAGGGTTCTTCCTAAAAATATGCTTTGACATTTCGCATAAACTTCTTTCTACTTTGATGATTAAGATCTGGTGTCAACATACCATTAATTAAATAATTCACAAAATCCACATACCATGGTAGAGCATCGATGGCCAGCAATTTCTCATCGGGGAAATTATCTAGTATCATAAGTGTTTTTCATCCTCACTTTCAGATTCCAAGCGAGATAAGTGGTCGACCACTTGATTTTTGATCCCATTCTTATCTCAGACTTTAATGTCATATTTTTTAAGTAACAACACCCAACGAATCAATATCATCTTATGGTCCTTCTTAGGGAACAAATGCTTCAGAGTCGAATGGTTGATGTAAACTATCACCTTAGAACCAACCAAGTATGGCCTAAATTTGTCAAAAGCAAACACCACATCATGAAATTGCTTTTCGATTATGGTGTAATTTACATGAGCATCATTCAATATCCTACTAGCATAATGAATAGCATGGAAGACTTGCTCCTTGCGTTCCCCAACAATGCTCCTATAGCATGGTCACTACAATCAAATATCAATTCAAAAGGTAAACTCCAATCTGGTGCTATGACAATACCGGCATTGACTAGGTTAGATTTGTTGGTTTTAAAGGATTTATAAACTTCAACATCAACACGAATTTCTTGTTTTTCTCTAGCAATTAACATAAAGGTTTGGCGATTTGGGGGAAATCCTTGATGAATCTATAATAAAAGCATGCATACCCTAGGAAGCTTCTTACAACCTTTATATTTGAGGGAAGGGGTAACTTGTCAATAACTTCTAGCTTGGCCTTGTCCAGTTCAATGCCACGTTGAGAAATGTGGTGCTCCAGCACTATGCCTTTAGTCACCATGCTAATTCAAAACAAGGCTGGTTTCTTCACATCTCTTTAAAACAGTAGCCAAGTTTGCAAGGCATTACTCAAAATATTATCCAAAAATAGAGAAATCGTCCATGAATATCTCCAAGCAATATTTAATCATGTCAGAGAATATTGTCATCATAAAGTGCTGAAATGTTGCTGGAGCATTGCACAAGCAGAACGACATTCTTCTAAAAGAAAAAGTTCTATAAGGACAATTAAAGTTCGTTTTACCTTTATCCTCAAGAGATATAACAATTTGATTATAGATGTTATACTCATCAGGGAAATAATAGAAAGCCTTTCCAGTAAGTATGTCCAATATTTTGTTAATAAATAGTAATTGAAAGTGATCATTCTTTATAGCTTTACTTACCTTAACGTAGTTCATGAAAATTCTCCAACCCGTTGTTGTGCATGTAGGAACCAATTCATTCTTCTCATTTGCTACTGCGGTTAAGCCCCTTTTTGGGAATACATTGCACGAGGATCACCCAATTACTATCAGAAATAGAGTACATGATCCAAGAATTTAGCCATTTTATGTCTTATTTGTGAACAAATTCCTTTATGATTAGGTTTAACCATCTTTCTTGCTCAATAGAATTACTATTTGGATCTTCCAACAGTATCTTGTGCATGCAAAATACTAGACTAATCCCCTTGATATCAATGATGCTCCAAGCAATTACCATCTTACGTTGCTTTAGCACGACAATCAGACTAGCTGCTTGTGATGTTGTAAGCTTTTCTATGACAATGACTGGCAGAGTATTGTTTTCTCCTAGGAAAACATATTTCAATTCCTCGGACAAGGGTTTGAGTTCAAACTTAGGCGATTTTATGGACATCTTTAGTGCCTGAATAGGCTGATTACGAAAGTCTGAGGACTCAAAGTGTTGCATAAAATTTTTTGCCTCATTATCTTCGATTTTTGTAATTGCTACATCATTTAATGTAGTAACTTCCATATTGTAGTTTTCATCCAAATGATCATGCACATAAACATCAAAAGCATCAATTCTATTGCACTGAACATTGTCGTCCATATAAGAAACATTTTTAAAGACATTGAAAGTAATATATTCATTATTTAAAGACATAGTAAGTTATGCCTTTTCAAAATTAATTAAAGCTTGCTTTGAGAAAAGAATGGTCCTTCCAAGAGTTATTGGAACTTCTTTGTTAGCTTTGTAGTCTATTAAAATAATGTTAGTAGGGAATATAAATTTATCCACTCGAACCATCATATTCTCTATGATTTCACTCGGATACACGGTGGATCGAACAGTGAGCTACAACGTCACGATAGTTGGCCTTGCATCTCCACTTCCAAACTTCCTAAAAATAGACAATGGTATCAAATAAATGTAGGAACCTAAGTCGCATAAGGCTTTACCTAGAAATAGATCACCAATGCTACAGGGGATAGTAAAACTCCCTAGATCATCCAGCTTTGCCAGCAGTCTGGTCGTGGCCATAGTAATACAACCTATAGTAAGTGCAGCAGTTTCAAACTCACCAAACCTTGTCTTCTTGGATAGTACCTCTTGGATGAATTTGATTTAGTTTAGGGTTTGCTCCAAAGCATCACAGAATGTTGCTTGTTAACTGGCAAAGTACATCAATGAACGCTTTAAATTGTTGATCCTCCTTAGTCTTCTTGAATCTTTGTGGGAACATATGAGAGGTATTAGTTGATTCTGTGATAGATATGGCATCATGGGTGTGACAGGACATGCCGTTTAAGGTTATGCTGCTGGCATTTGCTCCATAATTACTGCTTTTTCAATAAGCCTTTGATGTAATATCTTAAATAGATTTATCTTGTGCTACCTTATTGTCCTTGATTTGTTGCTCATTATCTTTCATCTTATTTTTAGCAGTTGGTCTACCAATATGGATTTCAGTTCTGGTTGTGATGGCTTTGCAATGCTCATTACAATGAGCCTTCCCATGAGCCTTAGAAACTTTAGTATCGCTGGGTAGCGTCCCTGGTTGCCTATTGCTTAAAGCATTGGCCAGCTGACCAACTTGGTTCTCTGGTGCTCTCAATGATGCTGATTGGATTTGAATTACTACTTCATTTCTTGAAATGTACACCTTTAATAGGGATTCAAGAAGGGTTAGTTGGGGCTTGATTACAATTTTTCCCTTGACAATTCTACCTTTGCTGAGTATGTGGCATCATCGGCTGTTGGTTGTAATGCTACTTCTGGTTACCAAATTTGGATTGTACATCATTTGGACTGGCAACATTTTGGCTCCACCATGATAAATTGTGGTGTTGCGGTAGTTTTCATTGTATAAATTTCCATTGTGTCGGCAATATCACCCTGTTAAAAATGTTCATAAAATAAATATACTTGGGGTTTTATGGACATTCTTTATAATCATGTGCATCTCCACAATAAACACAAAATGGAGTAGAAACATTTCTTACCTCATACATGCCACCTTACCTTTGCAATTTCTTTACTATATCTATCAATGTTGTGATTTGTGACACCATTGAGTTTAGAACTTCAGTGTTAGTTGCTACAACATTGCGTCTATCGAACATATTTCTCGTATCAGAGTATTTATAGTCGTTATTGGAAATCCTCTCCAATATGTCATATGTTTCATTGGACAAACAATGCTCCATTTGCTGAAGCATCGACCACCATGCGAGTGTGTATGTTCAACCCATTATAAAAGATCTCCATTTTCATCCAATGGGGAAATCCATGCATCAGACACTTTTGAAACAACTCCTTAAAGTGCTCCCCAAGCTTCGTATAAATTCTCATCTTCAAGTTGCTTGAAGGAGTCAAGGTTATTCTTCAGCTTTGCATTCATATTAGAGGATTGAAGAGCAATAAAATTTTTTATGCAAGCTCATTCCAAGAGGATAAGCACCCAATCACAGTGAATTGAGCCATGCTCTAGCTTTATCTCGCATCGAATAAGGAAACACATTTAATTTAAGTGTTTCTTTAAGAACTCCTTGTTGTACAATGAAATCACACACCTCCATGAATGCTCAGAGGTTTGCTCTCAATTCTTCGATAAATAAGCCACTATATTGCAACATTTGAAACATCATCGGATTTAGTTAAAAGTTAATAGCTTGGATGGTTGGCTATGCAATTCCAGGGTGTAAATCATCCTGCATAGGGATAACATGCTCCCTAGTAAGATGATTGTGATCATCCTTATTGAAGTATCTATGTTGCTCAAGTCTAATGTCGTGCGACATTTCTCCTTCAGTAGCATGCTATAATGACGACAAGGCGTTCTGTCCTTGAGGTTGGTCACACATGTTAATTCGGTTACGGTTAGCTTCTCATCGACCACAACGAAAGATTCTTTCAATTTCAGGTTATATTGGAACAAGGTAGTCATCATCGAACATACAATATTAAGAAAAACATACAAAAGAAAATAACAAAGTTAGGAAATGAAATCAAACTCAAATGAAAATAGTGCCAAAAACTTGATGCTAATAATAATGATGCATCATAACCGCAAGCATACATATCGAACAAGTAATAAAGTGAAAGTCTTTTTAGACTTTGTATGTCAAACCCACAGAGAGGAAAGTTGTTTACACAAGAGTAATTTAAACAAATTATTAATAATGCAAAAATATATGCAATTAAGACTAATTTATTCCTAAAATGCTTTAAAACATGCTTAAATTCAAGTTAAACCTAGGTATAAAGTGCAAACATGATTACTCTTTTGGAGAGTTATCACTAGTTGACTTTCACATTCTAGTTGTGAGGTTGATGAAATTGCACCCATCATTTTAGGAGACAGTTTCTAGCCACAAGGAGTATTCTAACTAACTGAGATAAGGGAGAATTCACCATGAGAGTGGATGATCAGCGGGTGACTATTAATGTCTTAAACACTTTCAAACATACTGATGATTCTATGGTATAAGGTCCCAAAATTTATTTGAGGACTAAATTAGTAAATAAAATTATTAATAACTAATTAGATAATTTTAGGCGTTGTAGATTGAAATGAAATTTTGATAACTAGTTGGACTAAATTGGTAAATAAAATAATTTCGATAAATAGTTGGACCAAAATTATTTCGATAACTAGTTAGATAAAATTTGAATTATGTTATGAAAAAATAATTATTAGAATTTAGTTGTGGGAGATAACTGACTAAATTGAAATAAAGGAATTACGCATCTCAAAAGTGAAAAAAGGGAATAGTTGAATTCTTTAATGAATTAATTATCCCAAAAAATTATAAGATATGTTTGCTTGGATGAATATGAACCATTAGATTGGATGGGGTTTTCCATCTTTAATTTACACCATTGGATGTAAGTAAATTTTTTGTTGTTATTTTATTAGAAAATAAGTTTTTATATATGTAAATAAACAAATAGAGAAAAGATGAAAAAGTTATCCTTTTCTTATTTAAGCACACAATATGAGATAGAGAGAGAGAAGTATGGTCTCCATCTTTTCTTTATTTACTCTATTGCTAGTTAGATTTGAGGTTAGCTTGTGAGGGAAAAATGTTCATATCCTCATTTTCTTTAAAATGGATACAAGAAAGAAGATTTTGAGTGAGATTTTTTCAAACCCTAAGTTTTTCCTTAATATTTCTAGTTAGAAAGTTTAGGGTTTGAGAGATTTTTACATAATAAAGAGCGATGAGTGAAAATCTTCCATCTCCAAGGTTGCATTCTCTTGAGACTAGTGAAGAAAACAAGTTATGGGAGAAGTAATTATTAAAGGTTAGAGGCTAAAGGTAAGAGAGTCCATACTTCTCCTTTTATTCATGTTTATATCCTTTTGTTTTAAGGATGGAAGAATATATTTAGTGAAATTTGGTTGATTTTGTGCTACGAGTCTTGTGGAAGATCAAAGGGAATATGAGAAAGGTGATTCTTTTATGGGAAAAAGTAGGATCTTTAATGAAGGTATTGGATGCTTGCTTGAGGTGATTACACTGAACTTATTTACTTCAATTACAATCATGAAGGTTGAATCCTATCACTAACTAAGGTAAGTGATCAAACAAGCCAAGGTGAGGTTATAATTGTTCATGGTTGTTAGAGATTTTGTATGAGTTAATGATGGTGAAAAGATTATTGAGAAGTGTAATCAAAGCCATATAATGTGTGGGAATTATCAAAAACATGTTTGATCATGTTGGTTACAATTAGAAGGTGTTTAAAGGTGATTATAGTTCATTAGAAAGTCAAAACATAGTAATCTGCAGTAGAGGTTTCATAACCCCTCTAACTGGTTTTAAAACCTTTTGTTCAAAATGTAAAATTCTAGAATTTTGCAAAGTGGTTTTGAAACCCCCTCTAATAGTTTCAAAACCACTGTCTACAAATGTAACACACTTAGATCGATACGGGTGACCCGATCTGATCCAGGGTGTCACATTAAGACCACCTAAGCGAACCACACTAAAAATCTAGGGAAGTTAATTTTTTTAAACCATTTTGAAAACGTAAAATGATTTATAATTATGTCGTAATATAAAAATAAGATGTGGCCTACATACCCCTTAATTACACCTGCATTGTACTCCACAAGCAATGTCAAAGGAACTTCTAAATTGATGTGGATAAAAGCACGAGATCAACCTCTTTAACCTAAAATATTAAGTAACAAACTAAGATTTGGGAAGATTAGTAATATAGAACTACCAAATGAATGCAATATATCATCAAGTATATGGTAAATCATAAATTTTCTTTGTCATATAGGTACCATCAGGTTCTAGCGGTGAGTTCATATTTCATTAATTAGTTCTTCAAGTAACAGTCGTGAATCTTGCAATTTGAAAAGACATTCAGAGCGAAAGATTCAGGAGATTGAGCTCAGGAATCTAGTGTGTTCCAACAAACTAGAGAAAAGTGTACATGCCATTTAAAAACAATTATAGTTTAAAAATATATTTTAAAACAACAGTAATACCCTTGAACAGAACACATATATGTAGTTTCCCAAAATTGCATCCATAAAGACTTAGGTATAAGAGACAACATAAGGTAGTACCTTGGATCCATAAGGTATTACCATAGCCGAAGCATAGGAGCCCACCTAAGGGGAGTGCCCTCAGGCCCATAAGGGCTTACCCAATGCACATAGCAGACGAGCCACCCTAAGAGAGTGCCTTAGGGTCCATAAGGTCTAAAAATTAGGCCCATTGGGCACAAGAGACCACCCAATGTTCGATTTAGGTCTATAAGGAATTACCTGCTTAATCAGAGATGAACCTACAGAGACTTTGTACCAGATCCCATATAAAAACCAATAAATAGGAATTTCAGACAATAACCAGTAATGTCAGAAATTAAGAATCATGTATACTTTTGTATCAGAAACAAAAATCATAGGTCATATTGTCATTTCAGATAACAAAGTCATACTTTTAACATAAAAAATTTCTATGTGTTTATGGGACACACTAGAGCATCTAGTTATTTCCCGGAGGTACTTGATAATTATCAAGTATGGAAAACATGAAACACCTATAAATTGATCAAATTTTAGAAATGATGTCCCTATTAAAAGGGTTTGATTACTAACAGATATAATCAAACTTTTAGAAATGTATGCTTCAAGTAAATTTAGGATTCGAGTGCATCAGAAAGGTATTCAGGAACCATTACTTCAGGATTATTGGTATTTTGCAGCTAAGTTCATTAGGAAGGTATTAAAATTTTTACAGGAAAAATCAAAACTTACAATTCCAATGCTAAGTTCACTGAACTTAAAATTTCATAATGGTAAACTAATTCCCTATAAGAGTTATCCGAGCCTTATTTAGTTTACTTACTTTATACCACATTTGAATCAAGTTTAGAAATATTAACTACATACATGTGACCAAACATTTTTATCCATGCATTATCAAATACCAACATGATCCATAAAACATGCAAAAACTAGTAATGTATTACGTCAATTTGTGATCCATATCGGTTGACCATTTAAACTGCATTTGAACTCTTTCAAGCTTGAATTTGATATCCAATAATATATCGAATACATAAAAAATGAATTATATCAAAAATAAAACTTAATTGTGAAAAATAGATTGAATTAAAATGTCAAACAGTGAAAAACAAGTTAATGAGTTCAAATTAGGTGAAACATACCTAAAAAACGGACTCATGACGTCAAAAAATGTTAGGATAGGCATTCATAAAAAAGTCAATGCTGGTCAACAACCAATCAACGCCCGATCAACCCAGCTCGGCTCGGCTCGGCTCGAATTGAATGACTAGGGTCAAATGTTTTAGACTGAGTGGTCTTAACCAGTCCATATTAGTTCCAAAATCCCCCAAGTAGTAACCACGCACGGATGGTGGTGCATGCGGTGGCCTACGGTGGTCGGACAACTATCCAAATCTCCAAAAAAAGCATTTCAAGGGCCCAAGAGTCTCTTATATATTTTGTTTCAGGACGAAGAACAACGGAGGGTAGAATTTGAATATGACCAAAACTTTCTCCTAATATCCTGCTCCACACCGATGACAACAATAAATTAAAGGTTACCAACCGACTGCTCACATCTCCAGGTACACGATGATATCAACGGTAAGGCAAATAGAACATCGGACGATGATAAAATGATGATGGAAGCTTCATTGAAGAGAGAGAAAATAAAATTTGAAAGAGAGTAGGAGAGAGAAAAGTGGATGTTTCTAGACAAGTATGAGACTTTAAGCACACTTCACCTAAAAGTGGATAATCACACTTTAAGTCCTTGAACTTTCTCCATTTTTTGAATTGATTCAATACTTTATTGAAAGATTAATTTAATCCTTATTTTAAAAAAAGATAAAGATTTTAGCCCCCTAGATTAGGATGTGACAACTCTCCCCTCCTTGAAAGAAATTTCTTCCTCGAAATTTACCAAGGTTAAATAAATGTGAAAACTAAACTTTCATCAATTCTTCAATCTCTCATAAATCTTTTACAAGATTATGATTAATGTACGAAACCTTAACCATCTAAATATTTGTCCTTGATAGAACTCTTCTTGATCAATATTCCATAGTTTGAACATAATTTTCCTTGTACAACCAATCAGACCTTAATTATCAATCCTTGTTTAGAATAATACTTGCTTACCTTAAATGCAACATGTAGACATAATTTTCTCTTTCTTTTAAACGCATTAGAATCACCTCAAGATTTACACTTTTACTATGCACACAAAAGCTTGGACCAAAAACCTAGCTCTCTAATCCACTTGGTAGTATTTCTTAATCTTGAAACATCACGTATAATGTTTAGTTACGAGGTTATCATCATAAAATGTTTGGGGATAATAAAACTCAAATTTAGGTCGGAAGTCAGGTCATAATTTTTAAACAAGTAACTCGTATCTTACTCGCGATGCGATTTTCAGAATCTAGATGAATGCTAACGATATTTTTTCCTTCAAAGATAAAAACTTAACGGTCAAAACTACTTCGGTACATTTATTAAAGAATGATGATTTAACATCAGAGTTTCATCTCAGAAGAGTACGGTCATAATCTAAGAGCATGTACTGACCAGGCAACTTATGACATACGATAAGTCGATCAACCCAAAAAGACTTGACCTAACCTAAACTCTGATACCACTAAATATAACATCCTTATACCGATACGGGTGACCCGGTCCGATATGGGGTGTCACATTAGGGCCACCGGAGTAACCCACATTGAAAATCTAGGTAAATTAAAATTTTGTTAAACGAATTGAAAACGTAAAATAATTTATATATAAAAATATAAGTTTAGAAATCATTTATCTATTAAAACAAAAATCAATCATACACAGTATCATACTCTAATATAAAATTAAGATTTGACCAACATGCGCTTAAATTACAATTGTATCGTACTCCACAAGCAACGCCAAAAAAACTTCTATAACTGATGCCGATAAAAGCACAATATCAACATCTTTAACCTAAAATAGTGAGTAATAGAGTGAGCTTTGGGAAGCTTAGTAATACAGAACTACTAAATGAATGCAATGGGTCATCAGGTATATGGTAAAACATAAATTTCCATAGTGATATAGGCATCATCAGGTACCAACTGTGAGTTTAGATTTTATTAATTAGTTCTTCTAGAAACAATTGTGAAACTTATAGTTTGAAGTAGACATTCAGAGACACAAATTCAAGAGATTGAGTTCAGGAATCTATTATGTTCCAACAGACCATAGAAAAGTGAACATATCATTTAAAAACAATAATAGTTTAAAAACAATAATAGTTTAAAACAACAGTAATATCCTTGAACTGAACACATATATATAGTTTCCTAAAATTGCATCCATAAAGACTTAGGTATAACAGCTAACATAAGGTAGTACCTTGGGTCCATAAGGTCTTTCCCTAGCCGAAGCATAGGAGGCCACCTAAGGGGAGTGCCCTCAGGCAATACATATAGCAGACGAGCCACCCTAAGAGAGTGCCTTAGGGTCCATAAGGTCTTAACATTAGGCCCATTGGGCACAAGAGCCCACCCAAGGTTCGATTTAGGTCTATAAGGAATTAACAGCTTAATCAGAGATGAACTTACAAAGACTTTGTACCGTATCCCATATAAAAACCAATAAATATGAATTTCAGACAATAACCAGTAATGTCAAAAATTAATAATCATGTATACTTTTGTATCAGAAACAAAAATCATAGGTCATATTGTCATTTCAGATAACAAATTCATACTTTTAAAATAAAAAATATCTATGTGTTTAGGGGACACACTAGAGCATCTAGTTATTTCCTGGAGGTACTTGATAATTATTGTTGAAAACGTTTTGATATTTCGATATAACAAATTAAGTTAAATGAATTTTAAGATTGTGCAAAAAGGTTTTCTAAGTATATTCGATATAATTATTCGAATATCAAAACATTACTCTAAATCTTTCAAATATCATTTTTAATCCTTAATCAAGTGTAAAATTAAGTTTTAATATTAAAACAATTTCAAAATAATGTTACAAAGTATTTCGAACCATTTCAAAGCCAAATATTCCAGATTGCTCAGAGGGAACCGATTCCCCCCCAAGGGGGTACCGATTCCCCCTGAATGGTTTGGCTCCGAGAATTCCAGTATGCTTGGAGGGAACCGATTCCCCCCCAGGGGGTACCGATTCCCCCCTGTGTAACGGTCGAAATATTTTAATTTTACACTTAGGGAACCGATTCCCCATAGGGGGTACCGATTCCCCCCACGCTCCAAGCTGTTTTATTAATTGTTTTCACACTAAAACGGCTATATTATCTTCTCTAATCATCCCCAACGTTCAGAAGTGATTCAAGGTGTATTTAAGCAAGCTTAGAAGCCATTGATCAAGAACAAGAAACATCAAGCAACTAGAATCAAGAGAGAATCAAAGAGAAAGCATCAAACCTCAAGTTTGAGCATTTCAAGCCTATTTTTCATTCAATATTCATTTTGCTTTCAAGAACACTTATTGTGCTCAATTGTATTCATTCTTGAGTGTTCTTTTCTTTGTTCTAGAATTGTACAAACAATCTACCTTATGAGGATTTCCTTGTAAGTTTGCAAATTTGTATTGTTCTCTTTGGGAGAGAGTGTTCTCAAGAATTTGGGGTATAATTCTTAAGGGTTTGTAAGGTTACTCTTTGTCCTCAAAAGAAAGAAAAATTAGTGAATTTATGGAAAATCCTTAGTGTGGATAGCTAAGGTAGTGGACGTAGACTTTGGTTGTTAAAGTCAAACCACTCTAAATCACTGTGCAATTTTTTTCAATTTTCTGCAAAAGCTTCCACCAAATTTTTTTTGCCAATTCACCCCTCTCTTGGCCGATTCCGTCAATCGATTAACTCAATAATTGGTATCAGAGCCTAACTCATTTGAAGGTTTAATCACCTCTTGAGTCGATTCGGGAAGAGTTATATCGATAATCAAAGTCATCAATGGCCTCTACTTCAAACTTCGACTCTGATCTCGATTTGATGCCCGTCAACAAGCCTCCTTTCTTCAATGGGGCTAATTATGCCTATTGGAAAAAGCCTATTGGAAAAATAGGATGATGTACTTCATTCAAGAAAGTGACATGGGAGCATGGAATGTCGTAGAAGAAGGATACTTCAAGCCTCTCACTCATCCAAGATTATGGAGTGAATGAGAGACAAAAATGTTCCAGCTCAACTCAAAAGCCATCCATATCATATTTTGTGCTCTTGGACCAGATGAATACGGAAGAGTTTCATCTTGTACAACCGCTAAAGAAATATGGGAAAAACTTCAAGTCATTCATGAAGGTACCGATGAGGTAAAGAAATCTAAAATTAGTATTCTAACGCATAACTATGAAAATTTCAGGATGAAACCAAATGAAGATATCAAAGCTATGACGGATAGATTCTCAATTATTTTCAATGGTCTCAAATCATATGGAGAGATCATTTCAAATGAAAAGCTTGTGAGAAAGTTAGTCTACTCCCTCCCAAAATCGTGGCAATAAAAGAAGACGGCAATCATCGACTCTAAGGATCTAACATCCTTAACTCTTGAAGAGCTAATCGGTTCACTCCTCACTCATGAAATGTTGCTTGAAGATGAGGTGGACCTTGATAAGATTGAAAAGACACCAAAGGAGAAGGAGAAGAAGAAAAACATTGGAGTTGCTCTCAAATCCACAAAAAATGAGAGTGATTCGGATGAAGATGACGAGGAAATGGCATTATTTTCCAAACGGTTCAGAAAAATGATGAGACCTTATCGAGGAAGAAAATTCAAACGAAATGAAGGCCTCAAAAATGAACCAAAAGAGAAGGACCTAATCATTTGCTATGAATGCAAAAAGCCGGGGCATGTCAAATATGATTGCCCACAATTGAAGAGAAAGGGTCAATCAAAGAATAAGCACAAGGTCATGTGGCTACATGGAGCGATGAAGATGGTTCTGATGAAGAGGAACAAGAAGTAGCAAACTTGTGCTTAATGGCATTCGGGGAAGATTCTAAGGTAACCTCTAACTCATCTGATTTTGTTGATTTATCCTATGATGAGCTATTAGAGGAATATAATGGCTTGGCTTCGGATTATGAGAAATTGTTTTTAAAATATAAAAATGATGTTTCAAAATTGAAAAATGAAAATAAACTCATATCCAAAACCAAAAACGATCTTGAAAATAAAAACAAATATTTGCAAATCAAACTAGAAGAGTGTGAAAAGAAAAATTTAGATTTTCAAAATTTACTTTCAAAGGTCAATGATGATCATCAAAAGAAAATTGATGATCTTAAAGCTTCTTTTGATAAAGTTGGAACAAAACGTTTTGAAAGTGGAGAAAATTCAAAATCCAACTTTGTTAGAAAAAGTTTTAAAAACTACAATCATAGAGGTCCCCAAAGAACCTCTAATGGAAAAATCGTTAGAAGTATATAGGTTCATAAGGAGCTCATTACTACTAAAGATAAGGATGTCCTACACAAATGGATACATAAGGGGACTAGGATTTTGGAAACTAATGAATATGGACCCAAAAAATTTGGGTACCAAAAATTAGAAATTAATCTATGTTTGTAGGAAAATGAGCATTGCTACAAGGCCCGGGAAACAAATCCAAATTCATGGTACCTTGATAGTGGATGCTCAAGACACATGACCGGAGACAAAAACTGGTTTATTGAGCTTAATGTCAAAAATGGAGCAGAAGTGACTTTTAGTGATGATTCAAAAGGTCACATTGAAGGTATTGGTACTATTGGTAATACCTCTTCCATACAAATTAAGAATTTTTTATATGTGAATGGATTGAAGCATAATCTATTGAGTATTAGTCAATTTTGTGATAAGGGATTCAATGTCATATTTGATATTAATGGTTGTAAAGTCATTGACATTGCATCTAATCGGATTATGGTTGTTGGTCATAGAATAGGAAACATATACATGGTGCATTTAGATTCTATTGATATGACTAATTTGTGCCTAGTTGCTAAGGATGAACATGATAGTTGGTTATGGCATAGGAGACTAGGACATGCTAGTATGAGTGTTTTGCAGCGGCTAATTCAAGGTGATTTAGTTCGAGGGTTGCCTAAGCTTAAATTTGATAATGATAAAATCTGTGATGCTTGTGCTAAAGGAAAACAAAAGCGAGTTTCTTTTAAATCCATTAATGACGTATCAACTAGTAGAGTATTACAATTGATCCATATAGATTTTTTTGGGCCAACTAGGACTACTAGCTTGGGTGGAAAACAATATGCATTTGTCTTGGTAGATGACTACTCTAGATATACTTGGGTTCTATTCTTAAGTACTAAAGATGAAGCATTAGAAAAATTCATCGTGTTTTCAAAAGTAATCCAAAACGATAAAGGTTACTCTATAACTAGTGTTAGGAGTGATCATGGCACTGAATTTGAAAATCTTGGATTTATTGAGTTTTATAATTCTAATGGTATTAGCCACAATTTTTCAGCACCTAGAACCCCTCAACAAAATGGAGTTGTTGAGAGGAAAAATATAACTTTATAAGAAATGGCTAGAACCATGCTTTGTGAAAATAATTTGCCAAAATATTTTTGGGTGGAAGCCACAAATACCGATTGTTATGTTATAAATTGAGTAATGATTAGGCCAATTTTAAATAAAACTCCATATGAAATTTTCAAAAATAAAAAACCTAACATTAGCTATTTTCATCCTTTTGGATGTAAATGTTTTGTTTTAAACAACGGTAAAGAGAACCTTGGAAAATTTGATGGTAAAAGTGATGAAGGAATTTTTCTGGGTTTTTCCTTAAATTCTAAAGCTTATCGAGTATTTAATAAAATAAGTTTAGTTGTAGAAGAGTCTATACATGTTGTTTTTTATGATAATCCCCTTCCAAGGAAGGATTCTTGTGTGAATGATGATGTAGGTGTTATAAATACAAATGACGTTAGACATGACGTTGGAGAACCATCATCAAAGGAAGAAACGAAAAATGAGTAAACTCATGATCCTCTTGAGAATCCAACCATTGAAGAAAGGGAAGTATCTTATCCAAGAGAGTACAACTATGTCAAGGATGGTGAAATTATAGGTGATCCATCCAAAGGGGTAATAACTCGATCTTCTCTTAGAAATATTTGTAATTATGTTGCATTTATTTCATTCATAGAGCCTAAGAATATTAAAGAAGCATTAAAATATGAACATTGGATTATGGCTATGCAAGAAGAATTAAATAAATTTGAGAGAAGTAAAGTATAGACATTAGTTGAAAGGCCTAGTAATAAATCTACTTTAGGTACTAGATCAGTATTTAGGAATAAGCTTGATGAGAGTGGTAATATAGTGAGAAACAAGGCTAGACTTGTTGCTCAAGGGTATACTCAAGAAGAGGGCATAGACTATGATGAAACATACGCTCCCGTAGCTAGGATGGAAGCAATTAGAATGTTACTAGCATTTGCATGTTTTCATGAATTTAAATTATATCAAATGGATGTTAAAAGTGCATTCTTAAATGGTTTTATAAAAGAAGAAGTGTATGTGGAACAAACTCCAGGTTTTGAAGATTCAAAATTTCCGGATCATGTTCTTAAATTTACAAAAGCACTTTATGGTTTAAAACAAGCTCCAAGAGCTTGGTATGAAAGATTGTCAAATTTTTTAATTGAAAAAGGTTTTTCAAAAGGGAAGGTTAACACTACATTGTTTTTAAAGCATAAAGGTAAAGATTTATTAGTAGTTCAAATTTATGTTGATGATATAATATTTGGTTCTACTAATGATGTTCTTTGCCAAGAATTTTCCAAGCTAATGCAAAGTGAATTCGAAATGAGCAAGATGGGGGAGCTCTTAATTTTCTTAGGACTCCAAATCAAGCAAAGAAAAGATGGCATCTTCATCAATCAAGCTAAGTACGTCAAAGATATGCTCAAGAAGTTTGGACTAGAAAATGGAAAACCTCATGACACTCCAATGAGCTCTTCAACAAAGCTTGACTTAGATGAAGGAGGTAAATGTGTAGATGTTAAATTATATAGGTCAATGATTGGATCTCTACTTTATCTAACTGCAAGTAGACCGAACATTATGTTTAGTGTTTGCTTATGTGCTAGATTTCAATCATGCCCTAAGGAATCACATTTACTAGCTGTTAAGAGAATCTTTAGATACCTTAAGGACACTCATAGGTTAGGACTTTGGTATCCTAGAGACTCTAGCTTTAGCTTGCATGCTTTTTCTGATGCGGATTATGGAGGATGCAAATTAGATAGGAAAAGCACCTCCGGTACTTGCCAATTCCTTGGAAATATGCTGATTTCTTGGTTTTCAAAGAAACAAAATTGTGTTGCATTATTTACCATTGAAGCCGAATACATTTCAGCTGGTAGTTGTTGTGCACAAGTTTTATGGATGAAACAACAACTTTTTGATTATAGAATTGAAGTTGGTACCATTCCTATCAAGTGTGACAATACTAGTTCTATTTGTCTCACTAAAAATCCCATCCAACACTATAGAACTAAGCACATTGAAATAAGACATCACTTCATTATAGACCATGTCACTAAGGAAGATGTAGTTCTAGAATTTGTTGATACTTTGCACCAATTAGCGGATATCTTTACAAAACCTTTAGACAAGGAAAGATTTTGGACACTTAGGAGAGAATTAGGTTTAACCATTCTATCTTCACTTAGTGTTTAAAATAATTTTAGCACTTTTAAGACTAAATGAAAAATGCTAATTTTTAATTACATTCATTGCTATTAGTTAGGGGGGAGTTTATGATTCTTGATGAAAAATTAATTTTATGTTCAAATATCGTTTAAAGAATAATTTGATTGTTTGAACATGATTAATTTTCAATATATGAGTTGCCAATACCACTAGAGAAAATTAATTTAGCATTTTATGTGTTTAAAATCGGATTTTAGCATTTTGGTGCAAAGGGAATCGATACCCCCATGAGGGAACCGATTCCCCTTTTGAAGGGGAACCGATTCCCCCCATAGGGGAATCGATACCCCTTGGGGTTCTGGATTTTAACACGGGCAGAACCCTTAAATCTTCAAAACCTTCTCTTCTTCTTCCTTCCGCCGTTTCTCCTCTCTAACCTCTCAAATCTCCATTTTTGCCTCAAATCATCGATTTTAATCGGAATTCACTTCAAATATCATCTTCTAAACTTGCTATCATCATTAAAATCGTGCAAACAACATCAAAATCCACTCAATCTCATCCTTCAAGTTAAAATTTTCTAAACTCTCTATTTCATCAATTTATGAACATATAACTAGTTTTAATTAGTTCTAGGTTGAACTTTAGATCGAACATTGATTTTTTAGTGATTAGAAACTAGATATTACAACTAATTTCATAAAAAACACAAGAATTTTCCAAAATATTTAAAATTTTTGAAATAAAAAAAATTTGTTTTCCAAATTATTTTGTTTTGATTGAATTATGTTGTTGTTATGAAAACTATACATATATTATTTTTCAAAATCTTTTTTTTTTCAAATAGTTTTCAAAAACTTTTCCCATTAGAATTGAATTAGAGAACCTTGAAATATTGAGGACTCAATTGAGTTTTGGGATTAATTGAATTGCATACATGTGTTTTCTAAATTGCAGGTTATCCATCCTATTCCGATTTCCTAAACCATGTCCAATCCTAAACGAGCTAGGTCATCTAGTCGCTCACACCGTCAACCAAATCCACCTCCAAATCCTCCTCCTATTCCTAAAATTCCAATTCCTAATCCTAATCCCATTGATCCTAATTTGACTATCCAAAACCCGTGCTTCAATCATCCTGGTCCTAGAAATCATCGTTTTTGGTATTATCAATATTTCGACTCTTACAAAATTAGAGAAGAACATATCCCTTCTCGTCAAGCTATGTTAGATATTAATTTTAAATATCTTCCTCTTTTACAGTAGTGGAAATTTGATAAACTTTTTGATCTTGAACCTATTATCTACCATCAACTTGTTCGTATTTTCTATTCTAATGTCGTTTGTGTTAAAAACCGAACTGAAACCGAAACTGTAGAAGTTCATTCCTACCTCCTAGGACAATTCTTACATATTAACTCGACTTACATAGCCAAGGCATTAGGATTAGATAACGATGGTATTTCAAATGAAAAACAAATCTTAGGATCTCGTTATAAAAGAAGGGATAGTGCAAGTGTCTTAGACCTTCATGAACGTTTTCTTCATCTAATGATTTCTTGGTGGTTTTGACTATCCGGAGGTCGTTATTCTACTCTTAGAGCCTTGGATCTTTGGTGGTTACATTGTTTTGAAAACAGTATTAAAATAAACCTACCTCAGATCATTTTTGCTGAAATTATTGAAACCGTAAACCTTGTTCCTAACAAAAAACTTTGTTCATCTCTAGTTTACGGTTGCATTTTGAGTAACTTAGTTTCTAAAGTCGGGCTTAGAGTTGGTCTAGACGCCTCCTTTCCTCCAAAGAAATAAATTAATCTTCTTTCCTTAACGAGAGAGGGATGGATAAAGGATAAGGAAACCGGTGAATGGATTCGATCGTCTGAAAATACTCCGGGAGCTAGTTCTTCACGAGCTCAACCAGAAGCTGATGACGATCCCGAGCTTCAACAATTAATGCGAGACATCAATGAAGCCGAAGATGAGCCTGAGCGTCCCGAGGAGCAGCCCGAGGAGCAAGCACAACAAACGCATCAAATGCCTCCATATTTTCAATCCTTTATGAAGACATTCGATTTTCGATATGCGACCATGGATTCGCGCTTTACTTCTATAGAGTCCTTTTTATCCACAATGGGAGCTCAACAATTAGAAATTCTTCGGGAGATGCGTGCAAACAATGAAGCAACCAACGGGCGTATTAATGAACTCACTCACGAAATGGCCGCTATGCGAGCTCGTTTTCCTCCTCCCGATCCGGATGTTTGATTTTGTGCTTAGCTTTAAAAACTTTGAACTAAAAGATTATTGTTTTAACATTTTGGTTATTTTGGAATGTTTGAATTTGTGGATTGATTGATTTTAAATTTGTTTGGATTTATGGATGGTGAGAACTTATATATTTGGTGTGGTTAAATTTATTAATTATTGCATCATTTATATTATTTTAGCAATATGACCAATTTTGCCATGTCAAATTAAATATGAATATTGATTATGAAACTAATGGCTAACGTTTCTCTTGATTGTGATCTTAGCAGCTTAAACTATATATAATTGGCTAAGTAATTTGATAACCTTGTTTAAATTCTTTTAAAATGTCTTTTTGATTTAACAAAAAGGGGGAGAAGTGTTAAATGTTTTAAAAGAGGAGTAAGGGTTAAAGTAAGGGGGAGTAATTTTAAAAAACGTCGGTTTTTGATTTCAAAATCTTAAAATTACTAAAATGTTTTGTTATATCAAAAAGGGGAAGATTGTTGAAAACATTTTGATATTTCGATATAACAAATTCAGTTAAATGAATTTTAAGATTGTGCAAAAAGGTTTTCTAAGTATATTCGATATAATTATTCGAATATCAAAACATTACTCTAAATCTTTCAAATATCATTTTTAATCCTTACTCAAGTGTAAAATTAAGTTTTAATATTAAAACAATTTCAAAATAATTTTACAAAGTATTTTGAACCATTTCAAAGCCAAAAATTCCAGATTGCTCAGAGGGAACCGATTTCCCCGCAAGGAGGTACCGATTCCCCCCTGAATGGTTTGGCTCCGAGAATTCCAGTATGCTCAGAGGGAACCGATTCCCCCCCAGGGGGTACCGATTCCCCCCTGTGTAACGGTCGAAATATTTGAATTTTACACTTAGGGAACCGATTTCCCATCGGGGGTACCGATTCCCCCCACGCTCTAAGCTGTTTTATTAATTGTTTTCACACTAAAACGGCTATATTATCTTCTCTAATCATCCCCAACGTTCAGAAGTGATTCAAGGTGTATTTAAGCAAGCTTAAAAGCCATTGATCAAGAACAAGAAACATCAAGCAACTAGAATCAAGAGAGAATCAAAGAGAAAACATCAAACCTCAAGTTTGAGCATTTCAAGCCTATTTTTCATTCAATATTCATTTTTCTTTCAAGAACACTTATTGTGCTCAATTGTATTCATTCTTGAGTGTTCTTTTCTTTGTTCTAGAATTGTGCAAACAATCTACCTTGTGAGGATTTACTTGTAAGTTTGCAAATATGTATTGTTCTCTTTGGGAGAGAGTGTTCTCAAGAATTTGGGGTAAAATTCTTGAGGGTTTGTAAGGTTACTCTTTGTCCTCAAATAAAAGACAAATTAGTGAATTTGTGGAAAATCCTTAGTGTGGATAGCTAAGGTAGTGGACGTAGACTTTGGTTGATAAAGTCAAACCACGCTAAATCACTGTGCAATTTCCTTCAATTTTCTGCCAAAGCTTCCACCAAAATTTTTATTCCCAATGCACCCCCCTCTTGGCCGATTCCTTCAATCGATTAACTCAACAATTATCAAGTAGGGAAAGCATGAAAAACCAATAAATTGATCGGATTTTAGAAATGGTGGCCCTATTAAAAGGGCTTGATTACTAACATATATAATCAAACTTTTAGAAATTTATGCTTCAAGTCAATTTAGGATTCGAGTGCATCAGAAAGGTATTCAGGAACCATTACTTCAGGATTAATGATGATTTTGTGGCTAAGTTCATTAGGAAGGTATTAAAATTTTTACAGGAAAAATCAAAACTTACAATTCCACGGCTAAGTTCACTGAACTTAAAATTTCATAATGGTAAACTAATTCCTTATAAGAGTTATCCGAGTCTTATTTAGTTTACTTACTTTATACCACATTTCAATAAAGTTTAGAAATATTAACTACACACATGTGACCAAACATTTTTATCCATGCATTAACAAATACCAACATGATCCATTAAACATGCAAAAACTAGTAATGTATTACCTCGATTTCTGATCCATATCGGTCGACCATTTAAACTACATTGAAACTCTTTCAAACTTGAATTCGATATCCAATAATATATCGAATACATAAAAAAACGAAGTATATCAAAAATAAAACTTAATTATGAAAAATAGATTGAATTAAAATGTCAAACAGTGAAAAACAACTTACTGAGTTCAAATTAGGTGAAACAGACCTAAAAAATGGACTCATGACGTCAAAAAATGTTAGGATAGGTGTTCATAAAAAAAGTCAATTCTAGTCAACAACCGATTAACGGCCGATGAACCCAGCCCGGCTCGGCTTTCCTCGACTCTGCTCGAATTGAATGACTAGGGTCAAATGTTTTAGACTGAGTGGTCTTAACCAGACCATATCAATTACAAAATCCTCCAAGTAGTAAACAATTCCCACGCACGGATGGTGGTGCATACGGCGGCCTACGGTGGTCGGACAACTATCCAAATCTCCAAAAAATGCATTTCAAGGGCCCAAGAGTCTCTTATATATATTTCGTTTCATGACGAAGAACAACGGAGGGTAGAATTTGAATATGACCGAAACTTTCTCCTACTATCCTGCTCCACGTTGATGATAACAATAAATTGGAGGTTACCAGCCAACTCCTCACATCTCCATGAACACGATGATATCGAAAGTAAGGCAACTAGAACATCGGACAGTGATAAAATGATGATGGAAGCTTCATTGAAGAGAGAAAATAAAATTTGAAAGAGATTAGGAGAGAGAAAAATGGATGTTTCTAGACAAGTATGAGACTTTAAGCACACTTCACCTAAAAGTTGATAATCACACTTTAAGTCCTTGAACTTTCTCCATTTTTTGAATTGATTCAATGCTTTATTGAAAGATTAATTTAATCCTTATTTAAACAAAAGATAAAGATTTTAGCCCCTTAGGTTGGGATGGGACAACTCTCCCCTCCTTGAAAAAAATTTCTTCCTCGAAATTTACCAAGGTTAAATAAATGTGAAAACTAAACTTTCACCAATTCTTCAATCTCTCAGAAATCTTTTACAAGATTATGATTAATGTACGAAACCTTAACCAACTAAATATTTGTCCTTGATAGAACTCTTCTTGATCAATATTCCATAGTTTGAACATAATTCTCCTTGTAGAACCAATCTGACCTTAATTATCAATCCTTGTTTAGAATAATACTTGCTTACCTTAAATGCAACATGTAGACATAATTTTCTCTTTCTTTTAAACGCATTAGAATCACCTCAAGATTTACACTTTTACTATGCACAAAAAAACTTTTCTTTAATATCATAAAATTGGATCAAAAAATGATTTCAAAAATTCTTTAGTTCGTTTCATCAGTGCAAAACTATAGGGCACAACACTTTGTCAAAGCTTGGACCAAATACTTAACTCTCCAATCCACTTGGTAGTAGTTCTTAATCTTGAAACATCACGTTTAATGTTTGGTTACGAGGTTATCATCATAGAATGTTTGGGGATAATAAAACTCAAATTTAGGTCGGGAGTCAGGTGATAATTTTCAAACAAGTAACCCGTATCTTACTCGCGATGCGATTTTCAGAATCTAGATGAATGCTAACAATATTTTTTCCTTCAAAGATAAAAACTTAACGGTCAAAACTACTTGGGTACATTTATTAAAGAATGATGATTTAACATCAGAGTTTTGTCTTAGAAGAGTACGATCATAATCTAAGAGCATGTACTGACCAGACAACTTATGACATACGATAAGCCGATCTACCCAAAAAGACTTGACTTAACCTAAGCTCTGATACCACTAAATATAACATCCTCATACCGATACGGGTGACCCGGTCCGATCTGGGGTGTCACATTAAGCCCACCGGAGTAACCCACATTGAAAATCTAGGTAAATTAAAATTTTGTTAAACCAATTGAAAACGTAAAACAATTTATAAATAAAAATATAAGTTTAGAAATCATTTATATATTCAAAAAAAATCAATCATACACAGTATCATACTCTAAGATAAAATTAAGATTTGACCAAAATGCACTTAAATTACAATTGTATCGTACTCCACAAGCAACGCCAAAGAAACTTCCATAACTGATGCAGATAAAAGCACAATATCAACATCTTTAACCTAAAATGGTGAGTAATAGAGTGAGCTTTGGGAAGTTTAGTAATACATAACTACTAAATTAATGCAATAGGTCATCAGGTATATGGTAAAACATAAATTTCCTTAGTGATATAGGCATCATCAGATACCAACTGTGAGTTTAGATTTCATTAATTAGTTCTTCAAGTAACAATTGTGAAACTTATAGTTTGAAGTAGACATTCAGAGACACAAATTCAAGAGATTGAGCTCAGGAATCTATTATGTTACAACAAACCATAGAAAAGTGTACATGTCATTTAAAAACAATAATAGTTTAAAAACAGTAATAGTTTAAACACATATTTTTATAATCATAGTAATACCCTCTAATCGAACACATATATGTATTTCCTCAAAATTGCATCCATAAGGACTTACCCTATACTCATTGCTATATGAGCCAACCTAAAATAATACTTTGGGTCTATAAAGTCTTACCCTGGCTGAAGCGTAGTAGCCTACCTGAAAGGAGTGTCCCCAGGCCTAGAAGAACTTACAGTAGAGGAGCCACCCTAAGGGAGTGCCTTAGAGTCCACAAGGTCTTACCACTAGGCCCATTGGGCCCAAGGGTCACCTTAGGTTCAAAAGGAACTACTAGCTTGATCAGAGTTGAACCTACAGAGACTTTATACCATATCCCAATAAACCATGGTAAATAAGAGTTCGAAACAATAATCAATAATTTCAAAAATAAAGAATCATATATAATTTTGTATCAGAAACAGAAATCAGAGATCATACTGTTATTTCAAATAACATAGTCATACTTTCAAAATCAAAGAAAATATCTATGTGTTTAGGGAACACATTAGAGGATCCATTTATTTCCCAGAGGTACTTGATAATTATCAGGTAGGGAAAACATGAACCATCAACAAACTAATCGAATTTTAGAAATGACAACCTTATTAAAAGGGTTTGATTACTAACAAATCTAATCAAACTATTGGAAAATGATGTTTCAAGTGCATTTAGGATTCGAGTGCATCAGGAAGATATTCAGGAACCATTGCTTCAAGATTACTAAAAGTTCAGATATAACAAGAGTGATTCTATTATTCAGGCAAACAAATGCATTTTAGACATTACAATTTCTAAAGAATTCTTAGTAATTTACACTAGTAAGGGTAAAACAACAATTTGTAATATTCATGATTTACATTCAATTATCAGGATTGTGAGTCAAATTAAACTAACATATCCCAGCACTAAGATACTTACTAATAATTCTAATAGAGATACTTCATAATTATTCACTTCTTTATACTGATTGTATTTAGTTGCACTAATAACCCTCATAATTAATATGAATAGATCTTAAGGAACAGAACAAGTATTCAAGTGGTTTTTATTTTATTTCTGTATTGCAGTGGTATTTAGAATGATAGACGTGCTTGAGTCGTGCTCTAAACCTTAAAGGGTGGTACATCACTTAGATTTATTGATATTTCTAGATTTTATCCAAATGTATTCACTTATTCTAAGCCATGAGATTTAGGACATTTTGATAATCGGGGTTAATTTAGTCATTTCGATTATTTTAGTACTTGGGGTATTTTTGTCAATTTGGGGGTTCAAGGGTATTTCAATAATTTAACATTCAATTTTGATTCACTACGCACTTCTAATAACTTAATCTTCAAATATTCGCTCAGGCTTAATTAATTCTAAGTCTTGTGTCATCTAAGAGGTTAGGAACTGATTATTGATTTTTTTCGTAATAGTTTAGGAATTTAATCGTTGATTTAGTAGTTTTATCTAATTGGGTTTTAGTTCTCAAGTTATTTACACTATTAGAGGCAACCATATCTTTATTAAACCTTTAGGGTATTTTAGTCATTTCAACTATGTATTTTGTGTATTAAAACTTTTACAGGAAAAATTAGAACTTACAATTCTGCGGCTAAGTTCACTGAACTTAAATTTCATACTGGTCAACTAGTTCCTTATAAGAGTTATCTGAGTCTTATTTAGTTTACTTACTTTATACCGATTTGAATTGAGTTTAGAAATGTTAACTATGCACATGTGACTAAATGTTTTCATCTGTGCATTAACTAATACCAACATGCTCCATAAGCATTAACCATTACCTCAATTTTTGAGATATATCGATCATCCATTTAAACTCCTTTCGAACACTTTCAAACTTAAATTCGATCTCCAATAATATTTCGAATACATACAAAAATGAATTATATTAGAAACAAAACTTAACTGTGAAAAATGTATTGAATTGAAAGGTTAATCAGTGAAAAACAACTTACATAGTTTGAATTTGGCAAAACGAACATAAAAAATGGACTTAGGACGTCAAAAAGCGTTAGGATAGGTGTTCCTGGGAAAAAGTCAATAGTTGGTTAATGACGACGAATGACGGAGGGATGAATTTCAAGACGGTTGAAATTTTCTCCTACTCACCCCGCTACATGCCGCCGACAACAAGAAATCATAGGACCTCGATCGACTCCTCACAACTCTGGGAACAGGATGATACATACAGTGAGGCAAATGGAACATCGGATGAAAACAAAACAACGATGGAAGCTTCATTAAAGAGAAATAAAATAAAAATTTGAAAGAAAATTGGGGAGAGAAAAATGGATGTTTTCAGACAAATAGGACACTTTTAAACACACGTAACCTAAAAGTGGTATAATCACACTTTAAGTTCTCAAACTTTCTCCATTTTATGAATTGATTCAATAATATATTGAAATATTAATTTAATCCTTATATTAAAATAGAAAAAAATTTAGCCTCTAGGTTGGGGTGTGACAAGAAATGACCAACTAGTCCCGAAATGTTACCCGAGAGGCTATGAACCTATAGTATGATCATAAATGAGATTGATTAAGTATAAAACACTATAATAAGTGTTTCTCTCCATGTATCCTTGGATCTAGCTATTTTATTAAATATCTATATCAAAATTTATGAAGAAATAAGAAATTACGAAATATCTTGTTAGGCCAAATAATTCATAAGTGTTAAACTGAGTAATTATCTAAGAATTCTGAAATGTCATAAAGGTTGAGAAGTTATGTAATAATGTTGTAATGAGAATAATGATATTTGTAAATAAGAGAATGTTGAAATTATCAGTGTGATTAGAAAACGACTAAAAGACCTATTAACAAAAATGAAAAAAATGCCCTTATGTACTAAAATGACCATAACATAGTGGTTTAATGAGCTGGTAAATGTGAAATTACCAATAATACTTAGAAACTATTTATAATGATTAGAAAGTCCATTTTATTGGTAAAAGATTGAACTACCCCTAAGTAAGGAAAAATTACCAACATGACCTTATGGGTAGAAAATGTCTCAAAGATTATATAAAAGATTAAAATATAATTTGTTTAAAGAATAAATGATGATCATAATGCATAATATAGTGTATGATGTTGGGAAGGCTTGAGGCAAGCTAATCAAATCTTTATTATGATGATGTGTGATGATATGGAGACCTGTGATGAGGTATCCCAATTTATTGATGGCTAATTATGCTGAGGTAAGAGCATTGCATGTATTCTGATATTGTTGTTACCCAAGTAAACTAGATAGAGGTCTTTAGTATAATGGTATGCCTAGGGTCGAGTAACTGTGTCTTGTCTATCTACAATGTTACCTTAACGAAATAATTTTGTGATGATGTTGACACTTCGGTGCGTTTGGACCTATGGGTTCATGGAACTTCAGTGCTTGGGGAACTTATAGTTTGTTACTTTGGCCCACGACACCTATATAGACCCCTATTAGAGTTTACTTCGGGCATCCTTAATAATATTTCATGATAATATATCAATTTTGATGTTACCATGTATGATACAAACGTGTTTGGTACTGATGATTTTATGCATTATCTTTACCCATGTTGATGATAGGATAGGATAAAATATATTATTTGGACAAGGAAATTGTAAGATAAATAGTTAATGATGATACTATGATGATGGGAACAACTTTACTGAATTAGAGAAAATATCCTAGACTAGATAATTATCGTACTTACTACATAATAAACTTAGAGTTTCCAAAATCACAATTATGATAGAATGTGTAAGGTAATCTGATAAGAAAAGACATGGCATATTATAGACCTTGGGTAAGTATAATGAACCAGGGTGGAATTGATAAGACTATAAGAATAATGAAATAATGGATTAAGTTCATAATTGGCTAGCATGTTTACATATGAGAAGTCTCTGAGAAAATATATTGTTCTTCTTAAGTCTATAAGAACCGATTACCACCACCTTCTCTTAGGTAATCAGTTGCATGGTTTTACATCTTGATAAAAGTCTTTCGATTTACGTGTCTTTGGTTAAGGACATTGCAAAAATCATCTGCAATAACTATGTTATTATTTAGCACATTCATAGAGTATGCAATGTCGAAGCAGAATCTCTAGGTAAAATTGGAATAGGCTAAATATTTCTATTGAAACTACTGGGTTGTTTTTAGCTTGGGTTTCTATATGATGATTGTATTTTCGCTTAGGTGGTGTGTCATTGATGATTGTGTTGGTTATATGAGGGGTGTAAACTTGGTTGATGTTTTTATTTAATAAATTTTATGGGAAATATTTTCCTCATTCCACTACTAGCAGTTCTATTTCGATACGACTTTGGTATGAGGAGGTTTCTAATGAGGCCCCCACTTCAATAAAAAAGAATATTTTTATATTTATTTACAAGAAAAGTTATCATTATTTTTAAAAGTTTATCATTTTTGGGAAAGAATGTATAGCTTAATACTTTTGTTTCACTTAATTTTAAAGTTTTGATAAAAGAAGTCGTTTTTCCTTCCAGTACTAGCAGTTGTATTTCGATACGACTTTTGTATGAGGGGATTTTTAATGAGGCCCCTATTTCTATAAAAATAATATTTTTATATTTATTTAAAAGAATTATTATTATTATTTTAAAGTTTGTCTTTTTTGGGAAAAATGAATAGCTTAATCCTTTTGTTTCAATTCTTTTTCAAGTTTTGATAAATAAAAATAAGAGGTATCAATCCTCATATCTCTCACATACTAAGCGAGCACTCCACTATTTGAACTACATCTCCTCACATTATATAACTACATTTTTAACACTGGAATATTGGTATATTGAATGCAGTATGACATATTTGCATGTTTATTACAATATTTCTCCTCCTATGGTAAGATAGTCAAAGACATTAGTTTATTTTCGTTTCCATTACTAACGTAAGATGATTTTTCTATATTTTCTTTTGATCTTGCAATCTATCATTCCTCTAGGAAAATTAATGAAGTAAATATCAAAGATGTCATTAATACTCTTTTTGGTCTCTGCAAAGGTTGTTTTCTATTTCCAAAACATGTATCATGATATGTTATGTCCTTAATCTTCACTCGAAATGTATGTATCCAATGAAAAATATACTACAAAAAACATAACCCTATGGCAAGTAGAAGAGAATACATGGGAAGCACGGCAAATTAGGTGCTTGATTTTGATTTAAAATATGGATTTGGATCGTCAGTTCATTGGGATAGAGTTTAGGCTTTTAGAATGTCTATGCTATATAAAAGATATGAAAAATTGCAAATAAATAAATAATTTTATTTTGTAGCAATGGAGGTGATTGTTACCCATAAAAACACTTTTGAAATATATACAATAATTTCATTTATCATTCTTTAAAAGAATAGTTATCGTCAGAAAAATTTTAATTAAGTTGTTAACAAATCACCTTTAATAGTTTATATTAAATTTAATTCACTTGTTTCTCTATAAAAAACATGACTACATGCATTTATTATTATAATTTAAAATTGTTAAAAGTATTTTTAAAAACAAAATATTGAATTAAATATTTGATTCTAAGAAAACATAAAAATTGACAACATAATTATTGACAAAATAACCTCGGATGAATCAAATGTGGAGATTTTGGATATCAATCCACCTGCTTCTCACATGCAAAGCGAGCTCTATACCATTTGAGCTACATCCCCTAATTATATTCAATTTTCATGCTTAATGTTATAATATCTTAATCATTACTATCTGTTACTACCTGAAATATCAGTAGGATCATCTTCGCTCAACATAAAGTTCTGTAGATATCTGAACCAATAAGAAAAATTATGCCTATATGTTATCTGCATGTTCCTCAACACCTTCTGGTATTTCTATGTTACTGATCTTTCCAAAGCTCACTCAGTTACACACATTTTCAGGTTAAAAAGATTGAACCAGTACAACTATCGACATCAGTAATGGAGTTCTTCCGGTATTGTTTGAAGAGTAGGGTACATGTGATTAGGGGGCATGTAGGTTGTATTTTGTTTTTATATCCGATTTTGTTATCTGTTTTATTTTTTAATATGCTTAAATTTTACTTTTGTATTTATAAATTCTTTTACGATTTTAAGTGTTTTAAGAAAAATGTTAATTTTTCTGCTATTTTTACGATGGTTCGCTCTGGTGGCTCTAATGTGACACCTCGGATGGAATCGGGCCACCCGCATCAGTCTGGGGGTGTTTTATTTAGTGGTATCAGAGCTTAGGTTGAGTTAAAATTTTCAATATAGACCAGCCGGTCGAATGTCAAAAGATGACTGATCAATACATGCCCATATACTACAATCGCACCTCTCTGAGCCGAAACTCAAGGTCGAGTCCCTCCCTGTAATGAACTAACCTAAGTTTTATATCTATTAGGGATTGACCTATGTAGAAAGGAATATTAGTAATCTTTGTCCAATTTTTGTAATGTACCTCATGAGTATTGTGAAAGTTAATCATCCGAGAAATTCTGATCAGTCTCCATAAATGAAAATGGGATTTATTACTTATCTATGAACATAACCTCATAGCAAAGGTTGAATTGATTCCACAATAATATATACATTCTGATTCTTTTGTTGGAATGAGGAAGAGTTCTAACGAAAATGTATACTCAGCTGGTTAAAGATTAATAGAGGGCATGTACTTCGGTAAAAGCTACTAGAAGACATGGAAAAACTAATGGAAGTTTCATGTCTTTAATTTTGTAACATGAATGAATTTTGTGGACATGTACTTCTGTAAAAGCTACTAGAAGACATGGAAAAACTGATGAAAGTTTCATGTCTTTAATTTTGTAACATGAAAAAATTTTGAGGACAAAATTCTTTTAAGGAGGGGAGAATTGTCAGTCCCTAATTTAGGGGTTAAGTTTTAGAAATTATAAAGTATTATATTAAAATGGCATTTTGGAAGAAACTGAGGATTAAAGTGTAAAGTCGTAAAGTTGGCAGACTATTTTAGGAAGTTCAAGAAAATTCAGGGACTTGAACCTAAATTTACCCTGAAAGTTTGGTTTTTGAAAGAAAATCCCTCCGTGGAATAACCCCAAAAGTTTTCTCCAAATTCCCTCACCCGTTAACCCCCTTTATAACTCTAATTCTCCACCGTCTGGCCATCGTCCGTGGATCCAAAACCACCAATAAACTCACCATTGAACGAAGAACAAAACCCAACCTCTATCCCATCGTGAATCGACATTGTTCGCCATAAAACTCAACTGAAAGCTTCATCGATTTTAACTCGATTGTTGTTGGTTTTCCGTCGATCCGGTCACCCTTTTATCAGACCTCCTACACCATTGCACTCACTGTCACTGTACGCTCAAAACTCAACCGAAATTGTCGTGCTGTTTTTGATCCGTCATCCTCACTTTCTGACCACCGTTCGAGAAGTTGGTACGTTTTAAAATTCTATGATCCATTATGATTCGTTAAAAAATAACACTTGCACGAGACTCCTGGGGTGTCGATCTACAAGTCTGGAAAATTTCACGCCGAACCAATCACTGGAGACACCGCACGCACTACCCATTGTACGTAGGATTCGTCTGGCAGATTGAAGAACCGATTGACCGGCTAGATCGAGCCGACCGGCTGGATCGAGCCGACCAGCTGGATCGAGCTGACCGATCTGAGCCAAGCCGTAGACCGTGTTGGCCGTTGACCGACGTTGACTGTCGTTGATCCACCCTTGACCGATCGTTAACTTTTTTTGGGAACATCTATCTGATAACTCCGTAAAAAGACTCAATTTCTAGTCTTCTCAATTAAGTTATTGATCATCTAAATAAAGTATGCACATCATTTTAGTTTCACTTAGTTGAATATAGATTATATTAACTTGTGGTGGATAAGTTTTGCTTCGGCAAGATTTATGTGGTTTAATTGGTGCTATTGAAGATAAAGGGTTTACTTGGATTGTGTATGTGTAGGAAAATTACAGAGAAAGAATATTGCAATTGTGACAACGTAGTTTGCAAATGCCAATGAAACAGAGAAGAACGTAAGGAGCAGATTTATCTCGCAAAGGTAAGGTTTATCTGAAGAGTCTAAAGCGGGTATGATGAAACCACCTTTGTCACACACCAGGTAGATGACCTACTTCACATGCAGACAAGCCTTAAATGTTCTGCCAGCCACCAACCACATTTTCTTTTTAAAGTCTGGGTAGATAACAACAATTATTTAAAGAATCTCCAAATCATGCGAATTCCTAGGAGTTTTTTCTCTATAAATAACCAGATGTAGCCACCAAAATAAGGAGGCAAGGAAGAAAAGAGAAGACCTTTACTCAAGGCGTGAGCGAGCAACTGCAGTGCTTTCTCACTGTTCGCCAACCACCATTCCTTAGTGTTCTCCATAGCCAGACTGTAGCATAGTGGTGGTCAGGTATCGAGAGAGGTTGATCACCAAGGCAGGTGCGGTACTGATCAGAATTGTCGTGACATAGCCATCGGTTTTTTGGAGTAGTTCTTTATTTTTTCTTAATATCTTTATATAATTTGGGTTGTATTAAATGTTGAAACTTGGATGACATTTGATACCACCATGACCGTCTTACTTGCTGTTAAACTTTGTGTTGCCTGAACAATTATTTTTTGTTTAATGAATGATGTATTATGTTTTGCTCATGACTATTTTCTTCATTGATTGAATATTTTACCTTGACACTGTAAGAGAATTGAGAGATCACCTAGGGTTTTGGTAAATCATGTATTAACACTGTAAGAGCATCAAGAGATAACCTTTTGTCTAGATAATGATTCTTAGATTCGAGAGAATTAAGATAGATCTACGTGAAAAAGGGAATGAATCTGGGATGGTGAAGTTCGAAGTTGTCTACCTTATATATAAGTAGCGGGTTTCAATTGACTAAGAGGGATAGATGCTAGAGTATGATAGACAACACCTATAGTTCACGTTGAGAGGTATTGTTATAATAACATTCTGACAAACTAAGGGTTGTAGTTAACACTGAGTGGTATTGCCATAGCCACCGTCTAAGAATACCTAGTAATCCTGTTGGGCTGTTTAAGTAAGCCATAATAATTCAATCTAGACTTAGAGTAATTGTTTTCAATACAAAAGTTTAACATAAATGCTCTGTGATAAGTCTGAATATGTGAGGCTGTTTGAATCATAGTTAAATCAACACTTGTCTTTATTTTGTTTATTTCAGTGTTTTGCATATTTATTTTGCCTTAACCAAACTTTTTGAAATCATTATAATATTTCCTTGTTTTATTAATATTAGTTTCTAAGCTGACAAGAGAGTAGGAATTAGTTTGTGACGACTAGTTCTAGTTGTGGTGAAGATAAATTTCTAAACCAATCCCTGAGGAGACGGTAACTCACTTAACCTATATTGCTTAATTCAATTGTGTATACTTGCATAGAATTGCTTTCCTTAGCATATACATTTATAAGCGATCAAGTTTTTGGCGCCGTTACCGGGGATTGGCAACAGAAGAAATTTTTATTCACTATAACAAGTTTTTCTTATCACCTTATATCTATTTCGTCTAACGTAGTTTACTATTTTTTTTTGTAGGTTTTTATTATTACATGAACATGTGATATACTGTTAAACTTTGGAACCATTCGACCCTGAAATTGAGAGATCATCCAGACAAAGGCTACGTGCCCAAGGAACCAGAGAACATTTAAACCAGCTTTAAATGCAAGACAACATGGGAGATATAGGAGATCCTGATGCAGTAATTAATCTTCAAGTTGCAAGACCAAGAGCGATACAATATCACTTGAATCTAATTCTCGATGACCTCAACCTATGCATAGTGGCACTTGAAATACAAGCAACTCATTTCGAACTTAAACCGATGATGTTTAATATATTAAACTCTATTTGCCAATTTAGTGGTTCACCCAATGTGGATGCTAGACAGCATGTTCGTGCTTTCCTTGAATTATGCGATTCGTTTAGACAATAAGGAGTACATGAATATGTGCTTAAAATAAAACTTTTCCCTTATTCCCTATACGATAGAGCAAAAGCCTGGCTCAGCGGAGTTCCCTCCGGCTCAATGGAATCATGGGAAAATTTATGTAAGAGTTTCTTACTTCAATATATTCCGCCTAATATGAATACACAGCTTCGCAATGACATTGCAAGTTTTTACCAAGGAGATGATGAATCAATGTACGAATATTGGGATAGGTACAAAAGTCTACTTCGCAAATGTGTCAACCATGGATGTCATAACTGGATGCAAGTGGTGATGTTTTACAACGGAGTTAATGCACCAACTTGAATGATGTCAGATGCCTCAGCAAACGACACCTTACTGGATAAATAACCTAAGAAAGCCTTTGACATCCTCAACAAGATAGAAAATAATGATTATCAATTCCCAAATACAAGATTGGAAACATGCAGAAAAATATATGCATCATATGATTTAGAGGCTAAGGATTCGGTAGTTGCTAAACTTTCTGCCATAACTAATATGTTGAAAATTTGCAACGTCCTAATGAGGTAAGAGAAGTCAAGGTGACCACTCACGTATGCATATTTTGTCACGGAAATCATCATGAGAGTAAATATCTAGAAAACCATGAGTCAACCAATTTTGTGGGCAATTACAATCGGAGCAATAATAACCCCTATTCAAACACGTATAATCCTGGTTGGAGACAGCACCCGATTTTTTCATGGAGTAATCAAGGGAACAACAACAATCAAGCACCAAATTACAGGCCACAACATAATAATGTTGATCATCAACATTTTTAGAATCAACATCATTAGCAGCCTTGGCAAAACAATAAAGGTATAGCTTCTTCCTCTAATACTAATTCCTTGGAGTTATCATTGCAGGAATTTATGGCTTCGAGAAAAGATTTCATGGCTTCAACAAAGAGCTGAATGCACGAACATTCTACAACAATTAAAAATCAAGGAAATTTTCTACAAAGCCAAGCCACACTTTTGCAAAGCCATAGTGCGTCTCTAAGAGCATTGGAGAATCAAGTGGGACAAATTGTTACGACATTACATTCTCATCCACAAGGAAATCTCCCTAGCGATGCTGAGATCACTAAACATCAAAGAAAGGAGAAATACAGTGTACTCACACTAAGGAGTGGAAAACAGATCAACCAAAATGACAAGTTTGGGGAGAACACCTAAACAGTCCTCACCATGGCATGACACAACCAGAGGATCGTGCTGAAAATGATGAACAAGATGAAGTGCCTGAAGAGAAAGAAATAAATGAAAGCCTAGAAAAACATCGTTCAATAATGAGAAATTCATGGCCAACGCAAGAGATTTCTCAGCACCAAAATCAGACAACGTGTAACCTCCACCACCATTCCCTCAACGATTGAAGAAGCATGATGATGACATCCAGTTCAATCGATGATTTTTTGGACCAGTTGTATATCAACATGTCCTTAGTTACAGCCATCGAGCAAATGCATTCCTATGCCAAGTTTCTTAAGGACATCAATACAAAGAAATGGAATGTAGAACATGTTACCACAGCAATAGAAATCTATTCGATAGTAATCAAACTCCCACCAAAGAAAAAAGACCCTGACAGTTTTATAATACCATGTTCAACCGGTAATGACTTCATAGGAGGAGCTCTTGTTGATTTGAGATCAAGTGTAAACTTGATACCAAAGTCCATATTTATGAAACTGGAAGGGTATCAAGTCTGTCCAACCACAGTCATCCTACAACTGGTCGATCGGTCTTATATTCTGCCCGAGGGCAGAATAAAAGACGTTATAATAAAGGTGGAAAAATTCATATTTCCAGTTGATTTCCTCATCTTGGATTGCGAAACCGATGAAAATGCACCAATCATTATGGGACGACCATTCTTAGCCACTGGGAGAATTCTAATAGATTGTGAAAATGGAGAATTCACAATGCGAGTAGGAGAGCAAAGCGTCACCATCAATGTATTCAACTCTACGAAATACGTGGACGACTCAGAGGAAAGCCAATGAATTAACAAAGTAGAAGAAAATACAATCCTTGGACATGGTGAATCCCTAAGGATCGATTGATACAATGCTTTGTACCATGACCATATAACCGAGACGCATGAACAAGAAAATTTTGGCCCAGGTGAATTATTCTCAGAAGACGATTACGAGAATTATTGCCCTGACAACAGAAATATGAAAAATGAGTGCCCTGAACACGACACCAATGCAGGATATAAAGGAAAGAGAAGGAATCAATCGAGGCTTCTTCGTAATAAATCATGTATGAAATTTGAACCCTTAGATTATGATGAAGTTAATTCTCCATAGTCATCTTTACATCATGCACCGAAATTGGAACTTAAAACTTTTCCATCACATTTGAAGTATGCATACCTAGGAACTTATTAAACTTTACCAGTAATAATCTCTATCAATCTAACCTCCAGACATGAGAATTGTTTGTTAAATGTTTTGTCACAACACAAAAAGGCTCTAGGATGGACAATGGCATACTTGAAGGGAATTAGTCCTACCATATACATACACAGGATCAATTTAGAAGATAGCCATAGCACTTCGGTGGAACCCTAAAGAAGGCTCAACCCAATCATGAAGAAGGTAGTTATGAAGGAAATTAAAAAAAGGCTAGATGCATGAGTGATTTACCTTATATCTGATAGTTCATGGGTCAGCCCGGTGCAGTGTGTGCTAAAGAAGGGCGGTGTGACAGTGGTTAAAAGCGAACATGATGAACTCCTTACCACTAGAACAATCACAGGCTGACGAAAATACAAGGATACATGAAACTTGATAAGGCCATAAAGAAACACCATTTTTCATTCCCTTTTATAGACCAAATGCTTGATAGGTTAGCGGGAAAAGCATTTTATTGTTTCCTCGATGGATACTCAGGATACAATCAAATAGCCATAGCACCGTAAGATCAAGAGAAAACAACTTTCACATACCCATATGGTACCTATGCTTTTAGACGAATGTTGATTGGGTTGTGTAATGCTCTAGCTACCTTCCAAAGATGCATGATGGCAATCTTTTTAGATATTGTAGAAGAATTCATGGAAGTTTTTATGTATGACTTCTCCGTCTGAGGTGATGATTTTAACCGATGTCTCAACAATTTATCCAAGGTACTGAAACGATGTGAAGAGGCCAACCTAGTACTGAATTGGGAGAAATGCCATTTTATGGTAATTGAAGGAATTATGTTGGGTCACAAACTATCATGCCGAGGCATTGAAGTTGATAAAGACAAGGTGAAATTAATTGAAAACCTTCCCCCAGTCACCAACGTGGGAGGTGTTCATAGTTTCCTTGAACATACAGGCTTCTACAGGCGGTTCATAAAAGATTTTTCTCAAATCTATAAAACCTTGTGTCTTTTGCTTTATCAAAATCATCAATTTGAATTTACTAACAATTGTTTCAATGCCTTTTTAGATTTGAAGAAGAAGCTCTCGGCAGCACCAATTGTTATCCCACCAGACTGGAACGAACCTTTTGAGCTTATGTGCGATGCTAGTGACTATGCAGTCGGAGCAGTGCTAGGGCAATGAAATAGTAAAATCTTTAATGTTATCTATTATGCAAGCCGCACACTTAATGGTGCACAAGTAAACTATACCACCACTGAAAAAAAATCATTTTTCCATTAAATATTTGATCAATAAAAAAGATACAAAGCCTAGGCTAATCTGATGGATACTATTACTACAAGAGTTTGACTTAGAGATCAAGGATAAAAAGGGTACAAAAAATCAAGTCGCAGACCATTTGTCTAGGCTAGGTAACAAATTCGATTGTCATGACATAACATAAATTCAGGAGGATTTCCCTGATGAGAAAATATTATTTGTCACGGCTGTGCCGTGGTATGTTGGCATAGTTAACTTTCTTGTTAGTGGTATTATTGCTCTTAATTTATCTAGCTAGGACTGAAAGAAGTTTCGACATGATGCGCATTACTACTGGGATGAACCATTTCTATTCAAGCAATGTGGAGACCAAATAATCCTAAGATACATTCCAAAAGAAGAGCATAAAGATATTCTACACTAATTTCAGTCGTCACTGTATGGAGGGCACTTTGCTGGAATGAGAACAGCGAAAAAAAATGCTTCAGTCTGTATTCTATTGGCTAACCATGTTCAAAGATGCGCATGAATTCTATAATTCATGTGATAGATGCCAACGAATAGGGAAAATATCAAAACGACCTGACATAACATGGCAAAATATTCTGGAAATTGAACTTTTTGATGTATGGGGAATAGACTTTATGGGACCGTTTCCCACATCATTTGGAGATTTATATATTCTTTTGGCAGTGAATTATGTATCCAAATGGGTTGAAGCCATTGCAACACCAAAAAATGATTCCAAGACGGTGTTAACATTTTTATATAAAAATATATTCACATGATTTGGAACACTACAAGCCATCATTAGTGATGAAGACACATATTTTGACAACAAATTGATTGCCAAGGCTTTGAAACGATATGGAGTGCGACATAGGATCACTATGGCATATCACCCTCAGACTAATGGACAAGTCGAAGTGTCTAATTGAGAAATCAAAAAGATCATTGAGAAGGTAGTCAACCCAAGTCGCAAGGACTGGTCACCAAAGCTTGATGAAGCTCTATTGAACTATCGCATAGAGTTCAAGACACCATTGGGAATATCCCCATTCAAATTGGTCTATGGAAAATAGTGTCATATGCCTATTGAACTTGAACATAAAACCTACTGGGCCATCAAAAAGTTAAACATGGATGCCCAGCTTGCTAGAGAAAGAAGACTCTTGGAACTGAACGAGATGGATGAATTCAGAGCATACGCATACGAAAATGCCTGAATATAAAAAAAAAACAAAACGATGGCTTGAAAGAAAAATTGTTACTAGGTAATTTTATTATGGACAACAAGTACTGCTCTACAATTCACGTCTTAAGTTATTCCCAGGCAACCTAAAATCACGATGGTCTGGACTGTTCATCGTGCATCAAGTCCACAACAATGGAGCAATAGAAATCTAGAACCAAAATGATGGTTCCATCTTCAAGGTAAATGGGAAGAGGCTAAAGAAGTACAAAGGAGCCCCAGTAATGCTCGACAATTGGCATCAATGGCACACGATGCCCAAGAGTTTGCCTTACTTACTTGAACAAAAATTCGTTGCCTAGGCAACGATAATTTGAATTTTGTACATAAATAAATTAAGTTATTTTCTACTTTCATTATCCGTTTTGTTTTATTTTATTTATTTATTGTATGCATGCAAAGTAAACGTGGCAGCATAGGGAGATAGAGTATGCATGAAAAGAAAGGAAACCTTAGGGTAAAAGGTTTAGGCGGCATAATTAAAGAGGGAAAATAATCTTTTCCCCTACTTTACATCCAATCATATATTTCACATTCAATGTAAAATCTTGCCCCCTCACACAAGGACCAATTTACCCCAAAAATACTAATTACTTTTGAGAAAAAAACCACCCAACTCTTTCTTCATCATCGTGCCTCACTTTCACTCTACCAAGCAAATTTGTTTTCTCTTTCTCTCAACAAAATATTCCCCATCGTCATTGCTAATTTCACCTTACCAACCAAGTACCATGGCGAGATCAAGGAAAACCCCAGCCCCAACACTAAACTTTGAGCATTTCCAAATAGCCGAGGCTGAAGCACGCTTTAAAATCCTCAAAAAATGACTAGTGTATTTGGAAGATGGCTTCGTCTTTCCAGCAGATGATGAAGAGCCATTTGGACCGGATGTCATGGACGTGATAAAGAAACACAACTGGGAGAAGTTCGCTCGCCATCCCAAAGCCGTAGCACCAACGATGGTGAGGGAGTTCTGGGCCTATCTCGAAGACCCGTCCAACCACACGGTATATGTCCAAGTGAAGGTCCTTCGATTTTCCCCTCCAGCACTCAATAGATACTTCAAGATGGGGAAAGTGGAGGAGTAGCACAAGAAATTTATGGCCGATGCAAACCAGGAAACATACAATGGAGTTCTAGAAGATTTATGCCTCAGGTGGGCCAAGTTCGAAGGGAATGCTCCAATAAGGAAGAGACTCAATTATCGAGCCCTCAAACCGATTGTGAAATTATGAAACAATTTTCTCAAGGGCAAGTTTATGCCAACATCGCACAACATAATTGTGCTCGTGAAAAGATTGATGCTCTTGCACTCTATAATATACGGGAGGAGGATAGATGTTGGAGAACTCATCTTCGAACAAATCCACGAGTGCGTCAAAAGAAATAAGGAAAATCTATTTTTTCCCAACTTGATAACCGTATTGTGCAGGAAAAAGAAGGTCCCCGAAGAACCATTTGAGGATTTCATGAAATCCAAGGAGGGTATCACCAAGAAGAATGTAACCGAGCTGATGACTTTCGATGATAAAACCCCGTATGAAGGTCTGGAGCGGGGAGCTAAATCGGTTGCCGTGACCAGAATGGTCGTAGTAGTTACGTACACTCGAGAAACGTGTGAGAAGATAGCGTGCCTAGAGGATCACATGGAGATCTTTTTCGAGTATGTCAAGGAAATGGACGTGCAACTCAACGCCTTTTTAAATGAGTTGCTCCCGATCACAACCACTAATCTACCGCCCTTCCCCAGTGTTATCATCAAATACAATGCTGGCGGCAGCACATTCCATGCCTCGACATCAAATGTCCCTCCAGAGGTTCCCCCAGAAGTACTCAAAGATGTTCCACCACTGGAAACCCATGTCTCGCCTGTACCAGAGGAAGGCGAAGGTGAAATAGAAGAGTTCCTCAGCTTTTCATCTTTCTCGAACTCCGAGAGCAGTCAAGATATCCCACCCAACTTCTTCTTCGATGAAGATTTCACCCCATCCCCGAAGCAACCTGGGCGTAGTCTCATTCAGTCCCCTATAAGTCAAGCACCAACAGTCCCGGAAGCAACTCAATGCCCAACACTAGTTCATGCACAACTGACTCATACTATCGAGCAAACAACTACAGCATGAGCCTTGACCAGCAAGAGGCGCATCAAGAGAACGGTAGGCCACATACTTCAGCAGTCACCCTTAACGATAGCAGTAGTATATTCAGGATCAGAGAGTCTCTTTCCTCCCAAACTACGCCGAACAAGGGCGTCCAGTCAAGCCACCCCACCACAATAAGTTTACATTCTAGATTTTTTATTATCTTTCACATTTGCAAATAGAATCATTTAATTCTAGTTCTCATGCATTGAGGATAATGCATCCCTTAGGTTTGGGGGAGGTATTATACCATATTTTGCCATACTTTGTTAAAAAGCAATTGATGATAATTGGTTGAAAATTTTAGTTGTCATGAAATAAGAAGATTAAGATTATTGTTAGGAATGAATTAAGGATGCCCGATGATGAACACATAATTTGATTGCTTAGACTAGAATTATTGTTAAGATTGTCTAAGGAAGAGAACCAACCCTTGGCCTGATTATTTGAAAATTTTACAAACACGATTATAGGTTGTTCCTGCTTAAGGTAATCTGTAAAATGTTAGGAAAGAACTTTCTTATTGCCAAAACTTCAAAAATATTGTAAGGTTCAGGTGAAACTCCCTAGTGTTTTAAAACTTGAAAAATAAAAGGGACACTCATCTTTGCAAAGGCATAAATAGAAAAAATGCATAAGAAATTAAGAGTTACCGAGGCATATGAGTGAATGAAAGTAGTCACAGGATGACTCTTCCCGACTAGCTTGGGGGTCGAGGGTATGCTTCCTTTCACCTAGAGTGTGGGACGATAGGTGTGATGAGCTGACTCCAAAAAAATGTTGATAAATAACTAGGATTATAAACTGAGCATGACAAATAATTTGATGCCTTGACAAATTAGAAATGCTTACTTTAAGTTTTCTACTTACCTTTAAGCATAGATTGGTTACAATCACTTACACACAATAGTAAGGAATCCTGACTAGGGAAGGGACTTGACTGATATGACTGTCAAACATGTTGAGGCCAAATATTTTTGCTAAGGGCTGAAATCTCAAACCATATTATTTTCTTAACACTGCTTTGCCATGACCATTTTAATTTTCTTCTAGCTATTGTACATTGCTTGAGGACAAGTAATAGCTTATATTTGGGGGTATGATAACTCCGTAAAAAAAACTCAATTTCTAGTCTTTTCACTTAAGTTAATGATCGTCTAAACAAAGTATGCACATCATTTTAGTTATATTTAGTTGCATATAGATTATATTAGCTTGTAGTGGATAAGTTTTGCTTTTGTAAGATTTATGTGGTTTAACTAATGATGCTGAAGATAAAGGGTTTGCTTTGGTTGTTTATGTGCAGGAAACTTAAAGATGAGGAACATTTCAGTTGTGACAAAGTAATTTGCAAAGGCCAATTAAACAAAGAAGAATGTGAGGAGAAAATCTATCTCACCAAGGCAAGGTTTATTTGAAGAGTCTGAAGCGGGTATGACGAAACCGCCTATGTCACACGCCAACTGGATAACCTACTTCACATGCAAGCAAGCCTTAAATATTCTGAGAACCGTCAGTGGCCTTTCCTTTTTAAAGTATGGGTAGATAACAACGGTTATTTAAGAAATCTCCAAATCATGCGAAGCCCTAGGAGATTATTCTCTTTAAATAACCAACTGTAGCCGCCAAAAGAAGGAGGAAAAAAGAAGAGATAAGAGCTTTACTTAAGGCGTGAGCGAGCAACTGCAGTGCTTTCTCACTATTCACCAACCAACCTTCCTTGGTGTCCTCCATAGTCAGACTGTAGCAGAGTGGTGGTCAGGTGTCGAGAGAGGCTGATCAACAAGGCAAGCATGGTGCTGATCAGAATTATCTTGACAGAGCCCCTGGTTTTTGGAAGTCGTTCTTCCTTTGTTTTTAATCTCTTTATATAATTGGGGTTGTATTAAACGTTGAAACTTAGATAACTTTTGATAGCACCATGACCTTCTTACTTGGTATTAAACTTTGTGTTGACTGAACAATTATTTTCTGTTTAATGAATGATGAATTATTTTTTCCTCACGACTATTTTGTTCATTGATTGAATATTTTACCTTGACATTGTAATACCATCGAGAGATCGCATGGGGTTTTGGTAAAACATGTCTTGACACTGTAAGAGCATCGAGAGATAACCTTTTGACTAGATAGTGATTCTTAGATTTGAGAGAATTAAGATAGATATACGTGAACAAGGAAATGAATCTGGGGTGGTGAAGTTCTAACTTGTATACCATAGAGATAAGGAGCAGTTTCAATCGACTAAGAGGGATATATGCTAGAGTAGGATAGACAACGCCTATAGTTCACGCTGAGAGGTATTGCTACAACAACAGTCTGACAAACCAAGGGTTATAGTTAACGCTTAGTGGTATTGCCATAGCAACCATCTAAGAATACCTAGTAATCTTATCGGGTAGTTTAAGCAAGCAATAATAATTCATTCTAGACTTAGAGTAATTGTTGTCAATACAAAAGTTTAGCATAAGTGCTATGTGATAAGTCTGAATATGTGAGGCTGTTTGAATCATAATTAAATCAACATTTGTCTTTATTTTGTTTATTTCAGTGTTTTTCATATTTATTTTGCCTCAGCCAAACTTTTCTATAATCATTATATTATTTCCTTGTTTTATTAATATTAGTTTCTAAGCTGAAAAGAGAGTAGGAATTAGTTTGTGACAACTAGTTTAAAGTTGTGGTGAAGATAAATTTCTAAACCAATCCCTGAGGAGACAATAACTTACTTACCCTATATTAGTTGTTTCAATTATGTATACTTGCACAAAATTGCTTGTCTTAGCATAAACATTTACAACCGATCATTATCCTGATGTTTTTTAACGTCTTGAGTTTATTTTGAGGTTCGTTTCACCAAATTCGTACTCGATAAGTTGTTTTTCACTGATTAACCACATGTTTCGATCCATTTTTCTCAATTAAGCTTTGTTTCTGATGAAATTTCTGTTGTTTTGTATTTGAGAAATTATTGGACATTGAATTCAAGTTGAGGGCGATGGAATGGAATTTAAAATGGTCGATCAGTATGGCATAAAAATCAAGGTAATACTCTACTACCTTTTGTATACTTTTCATAACTCATGGATATGTGTTAAATACTTGATTTGAATGATTAGTCCATTAAGTGTATCTTACTATCATTGAACGTAGATGTAAATTGGAATAAAGACAGATAATTATATAAGACTCAGATGGTTTGAATAATAGAAATTGTAGACCGATCGGAAACAATATAAGTTCAATGTGTTAATCAATCAATCTCAGGATTCGTAAACTATGATTAATATAGTTAAAGGTTGAATGTCGGGAATTACATGGATAATAAATTATATAAAATAGTCATAAGGGGTAAAATTACAAAAATGCCCTTGTACTGAAAATGACCAAGGCTTCTCTGGAAGGTGAATAATAAACTCCGAAATGATATATTGGATCAATTATTAGAAAAATTATATATGATTCAATGGAAAGGAATTAATGAAATGATGATGATACACTTAAGGTATTAGCATAATAGATGATTATGTTAAGGAGACTACTTGAGCCTTGGAATCATTGAATTAAATTTTGGATATATATTGGAATTATATACTACATTTGAAGTGTAAAATTACCAAAATACCCTTGGAATGCAAAAAACCCAATAATATCACTAAGCTCAAGAATGATTCAATATCCTCAAGCTCTGAAATGACCGAAATAATGTTGAGCACTAAAAACACCTAAGTACCCACATTGACGAAGGGTTAAGCGAGTGATTTGGATAACATAGTAATCACTGACGAACTTACATGATGTTCCTTCCCTAAGATCCTTTCTACGATGATTCTAAGCTGATCAAACTGACAAGCAATATATGTATTAAAAAGTGAATACTCTGGAAGTACAACGATTTGATCGGTTGATAAATATCATTGATAGGACTTGTACAATTCGGGTTGACTCGATATTTCAATAGGTCGACACAAATCATAAATACCTCGAATCTTCAGCTCAAATCATTATGGTCATATCTGAAAACACAAGTAACTCATATGTAAAGGATTTTGAATACCCTTATGATTACTTAGTGCTTCCAAAAAATATCCGAACACTAAATGATCTTGATAAATCACATCCTGAATAACTTATGATTTAGTCAGCTAATAAACTCTTTCGATATTGATTCTAACTTTCGACATTCTATCGGTATATTGAAGATCAGTGTTTCTCTACTCGATAAGATTATTCAATATCTCTGAACCATATCTGGAACCTCTAGTGTGTTCCCTTATATCATAGATATTTTCTCTGATTTCTGTTTTGATTTCTGCTCTGATTTGTATTCTGATATCTTCGTTTACATAAAATGTTTTATTTGGGATACTCTAGGATTTGGTATGAAGACTCTAGCAAGTTCAATAGTTGCAGTTAATTCCTTTTATAGGTTCTGCATCGACTTGTAATTCCTTATTGACCTAAGGCGACCCTTGGGTAGGCTCTGTGGCCCTGAAAGTTTTCTAGGGTAATCCTCCATGGCACCGTGAATTGTCTTGGGTAGGCTCTCAGGCCTCAAGGTACTCCCTTAGGTTATATAGTTCTGGGAAACTGCATTGGTGTTCGGTTGGAGGGACTACTATGGTTTTGAAAACATGTTTTAAATGGTTTTGTGGGAACACACTAGATAACCTATCCTGATCTCCTGAACTCAGTCATCTAAAATATTTCCATCTGAATTGAAAGCTTACTGTCTGATATTACCTGAAATATCAGGAGGATCTCCGCTCTACATAACGATCTGTAAATGTATGAACCAATAAGAAAATTATGCCAATATGTTATCTGCATGTTCCTCAGCATCTTCTGGTAGTTCTGTATTACTAAGCTTTCCAAAGCTCACTCGGTTACTCACATTTTCAGTTTAAAAGGATTGAACCAGTACAACTATCGACATCAGTAAGGGAGTTCTTTCGGCGTTGTTTGCAGAGTAGGGTACATGTGATTAGGGGGCATGTAGGTTGTATTTTTTTTATATCCGAGTCTAAAATTTGTTTTATTTCTGAATATGGTTAAAATTTACTTTTGGTTTTATAAATTGTTTTATGATTTTAACTGTTTTAATAAAAATGTTAATTTTTCCACTATTTTTACGGTGGGTCGCTCTGGTGGCTCTAATGTGACACCTCTGATTGGATCGGGTTACTCTCATCGGTCTGGGGGTGTTATTATATAGATTACAAAAGTATAAAGTACTTGTTGACTCACAAAGAATTGAGCTTGAGGCAGAGAAAAGGGATCGAGATTTTAAAAGATTATGATGTGATCATTGATTTTCATCCAGAGAAGCCTAATGTGGTAGCTGATGCACTTAGCAGAAAGACTTTTGCAATTTTACGAGCTTTAGATGCACGTATGTCGTTAAAGGAAGATGGTGTCTTGATTGCTGAGCTTAAGTTAAAGCTGACACTTTTGGATTGGATAAAAGAGCTATAAGGACAAGATGAAAAATATTTGGCAAGAGTTTCACAAATAAAAAAAGATGAGGTCAAAGACTTCGAAATTAGGACTGATGAATGTTTATATTATCGTGGACGACTTTGCTTTCCAAATAATGAAGAATTGACGAAAGATATTCATTCCGAATAACATTATAGTCCATTTGACAATGCATCTAGGATGGAATAAGATGTATCAAGATATAAAGAGTCATTATTGGTGGCCTGCTAAGAAAAGAGATATATCAGAGTTTGTTGTAAAATGCCTGACATGTCAGCAAGTAAAAGATGAACATCAAGTGCCTTCCGGATTACTGCAACTGATATCTATTACTTAGTGGAAGTGGGAACTAATTATTATGGATTTTTTCAGTACTACCTTTGACAACAGTAAAAAGGACTCGATATGGGTAATTATGGATAGATTGACCAAGATAACTCATTTTATTCCAGTTTGAGTGGATTACTTGATGGATAAATATGATGAATTGTATATAAAAGAGATAGTTCAACTGCATGGAGTACCTGTATCGATAGTATCCGATCGAGACCCAAGGTTTACTTCAAGATTCTGGAAGTCCTTGCATGAAGCATTAGGTACTTGATTCAATTTCATCAAAAATTTTAATCTGCAGACATATGCGCAATCAAAGCAAACTATTCAGGTATTAAAGGATATGCTAAGAGCATGTGTGATTGAATTTAAAGGATCATGGTAGAAATATTTGCCTTTAGCAGAATTTGCTTATAATAATAGTTATCAATTGAGTATTAAGATGACCCCGTGTGAAGCCTTGTATGGGAGGAAGTACAGAACACCATTAGTTGGTTTGAACTAAAAGATCAAGATCTAGTTGACCCTGGTTTAATGAAAGAAATGGAGGATAAAGTGAAAGTTATCCAATATAATCTTAAGATAGATTCTGATCAACAAAAGTCTTATGTTGATCTAAAGATAAAAGAGATTGAGTATCAAATGGGAGATAAGGTATTTCTGAAAGTATCACCTTGGAAGAAACTATTGTGGTAGGAAAGCTGAGTCCAAGATTTATTGGACCTTATAAGATGTTAAAAAGGGTCAGCCCAGTAGCTTATCAGTTAGTTTTGCCTCCCAATATGGACAAGATGCATAATGTTTTTCATGTGTTGAGTACCAATCAGATCCATCGCATATTATCATACCAGAAAATAGTGATTCGAGTAAATTTGACTTACGAGGAAGAGCCAGTGTGGATCTTGGCATGAAAAAACAAAGAACTACGTAACAAGAATATTCATATAGTTAAAGTACTTTGTAAAAATCATAAATTCGAGAAAGCTACTTGGGAAAGAGAGGAGGGCATGAGGAAGAAGTTTCCACACCTCTTCGCATCAGGTACGTCTTAAAAATTCAAGGATGAATTTTCTTAAGGGGGAGAATTGTAATACCCCAAATATCGGATCGGTAGCCATAGTGAAAGAATTAAAAATCTGGAGGGTCAATTTCAATAATTTGAAAAGGACAATGATCTATTTAAGAAACTATCATTAAGACCTATTAGTAAGATTATAAGAAATTGAGGGACATTATAGTCTTTTAGAAGGAAATAAATTTAATATTAATTTTTATTAAAGTTTAAAGAAGGGAAAAAGAGGATAAGTTTGGGAAAAATAGTTCTCTACTCTCCTTCTTCTTCCCCGTAGTCTCGTGCCCTCCATAGCCAAGGCAAAGATTCTTCAATGTTGGGTTTTCCTTTCATTTTTGGGTTGGTTTTGAAACCTCAAGTGATATAGAGGCTTAAGTAAAGTTCAAGGAGGATTAAAACTAAGAGATGAAGGTTTTATTTGAGATTTAATAAAATGCGTTTTTAAATAATTTGATTAAATATGGTCAGTTATGGAAATTTAAAGGCATTTTTTACTTGCAAGGAAGTGAACAAGATATTTGGAGCATTAGAATTGATTAAAAACATGTTTGAAAATTGGTGTGATTCTTAGTTTTGAGTGTTCTTTGAAGATTTTAGATGTTATAAGAAGATTTATGGATGTAAGTTAGTTGGATTAAGTAATGATTAGTTTAATGGTACGGTTGGGGATAAAAGTAACAGATATAGACGAAAATGTGGTAAAAATCGAAGTGAAATATGTAAATTCTGGGTAAAGGTATCGGTATTGGAAGAACAATATCGATACTATGGGGTTAAATTTGAGGAAATATGATGAATACGATGAACAATATCGATACTTATGCAAGTAATATTGGTACTGAAGTGGGGTATTGACACCAAGAGGAAGGTATCCAAACTATTATTAAGAGATGGATTCCAGAATGCAAAAATTATATCGATACTGAAGGGAGTATCAATAGCATAGTATATAGAAGTATCGATACTAATCAGCCTGGAATTCATAATTTGTATAAATGTTAGAAAGTATAGTAACATTTGTATTATGTGTGGTTATGGATGCTTGTGTAGATCGTAATCAAGCTCCTGAGTCAAGAAAACAGAAAGGCAAGGATAAAGTTGCAAAATAGTCAGACATTAGAAAGGCATGCATTTATTATGATCTTATATGTTATGCTAGTCTTAAATGCATATTGATTCATATATATGTTATGAATTTCCATATTGACGCTATGTGTACAACCTCACGAAATTCATAATGAGTTTATGAATTTTCGTATTGGCACTATGTGTTCAACCTCACGAAATTAATAATGAGTTTATGAAATTAGGTATTGCACTATGTGTGCAACCTCACGAAATTTGTAATGAGTTTATGGATTTCTGTATTGGCACTATGTATGCAGCCTCACAAAATTCATAATGAGTTTATGAATTTCCATATTAGCACTATGTGTGCAACCTCACGAAATTCTTTATGAATTTTTGTATTGGCACTATGTGTGCAACCTCACGAAATTCATAATGTGTTTATGAATTTCTGTATTGGCACTATATGTGCAACCTCATGAAATTCATAATGAGTTTATGAATTTTCGTATTAGCACTATGTGTGTAACCTCACGAAATTTATAATGAGTTTATGGATTTTCGTATTGGCACTATGTATGCAGCCTCAAGAAATTTATAATGAGTTTATGAATTTTCGTATTAGCACTATTTGTGCAACCTCACGAAATTCATAATGAGTTTATGAATTTCTGTATTGGCACAATGTGTGCAACCTCACAAAATTCATAATGAGTTTATAAATTTCTGTATCGGTAATGGGTGTGTAAAACCATGAAGTTCATAATGAGTTGAAATATTCAATTTGAATTTGGATAGTTATGATATACATATGTTTAAAAGTTACCTCATTATTAATATGCCTCTCTAAGTGATTACTTATCATGTGTTGATTTCACACGTAGGTATTAGTACGAGCGAAGTAATGAGTGCATCTGACATCACTAATCAAGTGTCACCTCATCAGTAACTGTACGACAACTATGTCTACTTTTGATGTTGTTAGATGACATTTAATAGATTTATGATAATGTTGTGAAAAGTATTTAACTTTGTTTGGTGAAATAGTTAGAGACATTAGCTTCTTCTTTTTTCCATTTCCAATGCTATATGATTTTACTACATTTTCTTTTGATCTTGCATACTTTTATTCCTATAACAAAATTAATCTAAAGTAAATATTAAAGATGTCATTATTATGTTTTTTGGTCTATCCAACAGTTATTTTATCTTTCCAAAACATGTATCCAGATATGTTACTTCCTCAATCTTCACTAGAAATATATTAGTCCAATAAAATATATACTAACTAAAACACAACACTATGGCAAGTATCATATAACACAGGGGAAGCAAGGCAAATGGTGTGCTCAATTCTGGTTTGAAAACATGGATTTTGATCGTCGTTTCATTGGGGTGGGATTTTAGCCTTTCAGAATGTCTATGCTATGTAAAATACAAGAAAATTGCAAACAATTAAAAAATTTGTTTTTTTAGAAATGGAGGTGATTGTTACCGGCAAGAAACTTTTGAAATATATATAATAATTTCATTTTCAATTCTTGTAAAGAATAGTTACCAACACAATACAAATTTAATTAAGATATTAATATATAGTCTTTAATAGTTTATATTAAATTTAATTCACGTGTTTTGGTAGAAAAAATATGAGCACTTCCATTTATGATTATAATTAAAAGTTTTCAAAAGTATATTTGAAAACAAAATATTCAATTAAATGTTTAACTCTAAGCAAACTTAAAATTAACTACATAACCATTGACAATACAACATCAAAATCTAATGTGGAGATGTGGGGTATCGATCCCCGTACTTCTCTTATGCAAAGCGAGCGCTCTACTCATTGAGCTACATCCCCTTATCCTATTGAATTTTCATGCTTAAAGTTAATATAGTTTAATCGTTTTTATTTGACTGCAATAATTTTTTATATCTATTTTAAAAAACGGTTATTATTATTTTGTAAAAAGTTCAATTTTTTTAGAATAAGTGATAACTTAATACATTTATCTCACTTGATTTTTAAGTTAATATAAATGGAGATTTGGGGTATCGATCCCCGTACCTCTCGCATGCTAAGTGAGCGGTCTACCATTTGAGCTATATCCCTTCGCACTTTATGGTTTCATGTTTAACACTAGAATATTGTTATCTTGAATGCAATACAACACATTTTCATATTTATAACAATCACATATATCTCTTTGTTTGGAAAGATAGTCAGAGACATTAGCTTATTTCTTTTTCATTACTTATGCAAGATGATTTTTCTACAGTTTTTTCTGATCTTGAATACTATTTTTTCATCTAGTAAAATTAATCTAAAGTGAATATCAGAGATGTCATTATTATATTTTTTGGCCTACCCAATGGTTATTTTATCCTTCCAAGACATGTATCCTGATATATTTTTTTCTTTGTCTTCACTCGAGATGTATGTATCCAATGGAGTCCATACTACCCAAAACCCAACCCTATGACAAGTATCACATAACACATAGGAAACAAAGAAAATTATGTGCTCGATTTTGGTTTGAAAACATGAATTTAGATCAACTGTTAAACCAACCTTAATGGGTATAAAATCCAAAATTTTCTAAAAGTTTTCTTCATTTTCCATAGTTTCTCCCATATATGAAATGACACCATTCTCTCTTATTTTGATGCCATTGACAATATATCACCATCTAGCCATGCATGTTTGATATCGCAAGTTCCACCAACTTTAGCTCGTCGTCCTGCATCGATCGATATCTTTAGTTTCTTATTGGCCATCGACGCTGAACGGTGTAGAAAAGAAGAAGTCATGGTTAATTTTGAAACCATATTTTTTTCCAAATGTCAGTGTAAAATAACCCAGGTATGAGACTCCTTAGTTGATTTTCTTAAAATATAGAGTATTTGGTGTTTTTCATAGTTATTTTAATGCCATAAGCATCACACATCTAATCTTTTGTGTGGGCTTCATCCACTGCTTGAAACTAGTCTACACTACTTAAACTCGATCAATACCTGACGAGTACTTGATTTGTACTTGACCGATGAAGTTTCAACCCATATTTAGGATTCGGCTCGATAATTACTCAAGCTTGTTAACCTGAATCTATTAGAGCCCAACATTCTATCCCAAACCGAAGAAAACTCAAAATGGATCAAACTCGTCCAATACAAGTTATCTAGGACCACACCAAACCAATCTACCATTTAAGGTAAATCCCCTCACATTTTATGGTTTCTTATTTAACATTGTAACATTGTTCTCTTGAATTATGTACGACACATTTTCATATTTATAATAACCATATATTTCTCATTTTATTATAAGATAGTTATAGATATTAGCTTTTTTTCTTATGCATTATTTGTAACACCCATCCCTGTATACCTTTCCGTACACGGGATACAAATGTCACATCACTTTTTAAAACATTTTTGTCATTTGAACACCATTAAAATTTCGTTTCAATTTTAAAAACAATAAAAGTATAATATTCATTGAATCATAATACTAAAACTATCAGTTTAAATACATTACAAAATATTTACTTGAATTCAATTACATGCCAACTTAGTTATTAGTATGAATAAGATTGTCCTATTGTTACTGATGAGTCAACCTTAATTGATGATAGCTGTTGTTACGACTGCACTCCTGACTTGACTAATCTCTACCTTTACCTTCGCGTGAAATCAACACACATTAAATACTTATTTAGTGATATATAGCATTGTAAAGAAACATTTCTATATACATAAGTATATCATGTTTATTTAGTTTCAAACTATTTCCTATCATCCACAAGGATTATATAAGTCCCTATTATTTAAACCAAATTTCTTTCATATTATCTTCGTAAAAATTATTAGTATGTCCAACATACCTTTCTTTCTTTACATTTTTCCATTATTCTTTAGTAATTATTCATTAATTTCATTTATGGCATCCTTTCATGCCATTACTCCACCGTTATACATTTCATTTATGTCAAATTGCATTGTTAAGCATTTAGACATTAACCCAAAGACATTTAGCCTTCCATCTAACTTGCATGATTGACACATTTCTGCCAAATACACAGCTAGGCCATTAATATTTTACTCAAAGGTATTTAACCTTTCATTTAAATGGCATAATTGATACCTTTCTGTTAAATGAACAACTAGGCCATTAATATTTTACACAAAGGTATTTAACCTTTCATCTAACTGGCATAATTGACACCTTTATACCAAATGCACAGCTAGACCATTACTCTTTTACTCAAAGGTATTTAACCTTTCATCTAACTAGCATAATTGACACCTTTTTGCCAAATGCACGCTAGACCATTAGTCTTTTACTCAAAGGTATTTAACCTTTCATTTAACTGGCATAATTGACACATTTCTATCAAATGCACAGCTAGGCAATTAATCTTTTACTCAAATGTATTTAACCTTTCATCTAACTAGCATAAATGACACATTTCTGTCAAATGCAAAGCTGGGCCATTAATATTTTATTTTAGAATAGTTTCTACTCTAGTAGTTATTTATAATATCAAATAACTCTTTCAATTAATTATAACTATATAGTTTGCACACGTAGTGCCAATAAAGTAATTCACAAACATATTATAATTTACGTGGGTTGCACACCCACTACCAATATGGAAATTCATAAACTTATTATGAATTTATTAGATTTGCGCACATAGTGCCATTTGGTAAACACCATACTTATTATAAGCAACATGCATCTATGACTATTATAACATATAAGTACATGATAAATGCACTCACCTGGTAATCCTCGCTAATAAGATGTAAAGATGTATGACTATTATAACGCAAGCATCCATTAAAGACATATACCATACCAAATGTTAGTATATTCCCTAAAATTTATACTTTAATAATATTATAAAATACTATTATTTCAAATTCTATTACAATTTCAACCAATGTTTTAGTTTCTAGCTCAATAGTATTGATACCCTTATCATGGTACCAATACTTTTGTATTATGGTATTGATACTCCCTTTCGGTATCGATACCATTTTGGCATTCTATTATCAATGGTATCGATACTTCCCCTTCATAGTATCGATACCACTTGCATAGCTACCGATAATGTTCGTCACATTTATACTCATTTACACTTATATTATCGAAACTGTTCTATCAGTACTGATACCATTGTGTAAATTTACCATTTTCAGCTCGATTTTCACTTAAGTTTCCCCTCTGATCTTTTAGTTTTACCTCCAATAATACTATTAAACTTCTCTTTACTTAACCCAACTAACTTTACTTCATTTAGCCTCTTATAACATCTAAAATCTCCATAGAACGTCTCAAACCAAGAATAATATCACTTTTTCTAACATGTTTTTAATCATTTCCAATGTTTTTAATCTCTTATTCACTCCTTTTAGAAGTCAATTATACGAATAAACCTCGATAAAAACTCATATATCAACATATCATTCAAAAATTCATTTCCTTAAATCTCATTTAAAACATCCACCAATTAGTTTTAATCTTTCTTTAATCTTACATATCACTTAATGTTACAAGAGCAACCCCAAATTTAAAGAAAGAACTAACTAATTGAAGTTTACCTTATGCTATGGAGAAGAACACAACCCACGTGAAGAAGAAGAATAAGAGTAAAAAATAACTTACTTTCCTCTTTTCCCCTATTTAAAATCCCTAATAAGGAATGTAGTTTAATTTCATTTCCCCCTTAAAAGACCAAAATGCCCTCTTAATTCATCCATTATTACAAATTAGTCTAAAACAATATTCAAAATTATTTTCTCATCTTTTACCATTTATTCAAATAAATCTTTAAATTTCAAATCTTTTCAATAAAGTCTCTGATCTGATATTTGGGGTATTACAATTCTCCCCCTTAAAAAAATTCATCCTCAAATTTAAAGACATTATGCTTTTATCACAGCACTTAAACTAGAGTAATCATTTTGTTATGCAGTTCTTGATTTCTCAAGTAAGATCGAATCTCTATGTTCCCCAATGTAAGAACATACGATGGATTTGATTGGTAACTAATAAGCAACACCACATGAAAACATTATAGGTCTTGTCCATTTTAGGAGACAAAATCTATCTGATAAAATCTCATAAGGTTTTAAAATTCATGGACCTAGTCTAACCCATAATACTTCTTCCAAGGTGATACTTTCAGAAAAACTTTATCACCTTCTTGCTATTCAATCTCTTTTTTCTTTAGATTAGTATAAGATTTTTGTCAATCTGAAATGATCTTAAAAATTATCCTGGGTAACTTTTATTTATAATCTATTTCTTTCATTAAATCAGGGCCAACTAAATTTCGATCTTTTAACTCTAACTAATTCAATGGTGATCAACCTTTTCTCGCATATAAAGCTTCATATACAATAATCTTTATCTTCAGCTTTTCTCTAATAGTACTTTAGACATTTTGCTAACATTTTCGTGATGGGTATTTTCAAACCAGTCCACCCAACCTACTCTCTAAATCCTGGTACCTCTTGTTTCACTTGAATACATAGTCAACAGGTTTAGTGTCTCAAGATATTATCTTACCAAGAAAATTTCGTCATTCCTTTATAATTCTCTTATCAGATCTAATAAAAATATCGGCTTTATCTTTAATTCAGCCCATAGTGCCATTTTTATTCAACACTAATCTCACATCCATAGCTCTCAAGACTGCAAAAGGTTTCTGACTAAGTACCTTTGCAACAACCTTGGCCTTTCTTGGAAGATAATCAACGAGCATTCCATGATCCTTTAAAGGTTCTGTTAGTCATTTTTGTATCAGGTTCAACTCTCTTTAATTCCATAATCACTTTAGGTTTCTGTAATTAGCACAACTATAGCACCGCTCACCATACCGATAATGTCGTTAAATCTTTTAAGGCAAACTCAACTGTTGCCAAATTTAAATCATCGAAACATGTTCAATACCTTAATAACCATCAACCTTAAATTCCACATTTCATTATGGAGATACTAAATAAACTTACCTGAATAGACATCTATAAATTCCCAATTTTGTGAAATTATCAAACAATTATACTTTAATTATTTGAGTATCTATCACCTTAGCTATAAAAGCTATTTATATATCTTTATGTCTTTATTTTCTTCACAATCATGAATGATGTCACATTAAGCAATGATCTTACTTTATCTCCAAAACTATAATTCCATACCCTCTACATCTTACTGAACTAATTGATTTTGGAGACAAATAACCTATTCCCAATATGATCTTAACTCATCAATTGGTAATTCCATAAGATTCAATGGGAACATAACCCCTGAAATCTTTATTAATTGTTTACTACCTATCCACTCACACTTATACCATGACCCATTAGGGTTTACGACTATCATTTTACTCAATTTTGGTTCTAAATGAATTCCTCTAGCTCTAACCAACTTTGTACTAATGTATGAATGTGTATATCCATGGTTAAGTAATACAAATACAAGCTCGTCATAAAGATAGAAAATACATGTTATGATCTCCGGGTCATTCTGATCCTCATTGGTTTTAATGTTATAAATTCTGGCGACTCCCTTAGTCTCTTGTCACTGCATGGATTCATATTGTCCCCTTGATCTTTCCCTTCCTCTACTTCTATTAAAGATTGACACAAATCTTTTAGATTATGCCTAATGGTCCCATATTTCTTTGGACAATTTCGGGCAAAGTGACCAATCTCGCTATATTGGAAGCAAGCTCCATTGAGAAGTATGTATGCTCCCCGGTGCACTCTACCACATGTCTGATATACATTTCTTTATCCCAATTCTCTACCTGAGCTAACAACAACCGATTGGGACTATTTTGTTTTCTGTGAAGCTGTAGTAGAACCCTCTATGTTTGTGTATCTAAAACTCGAGCCCTTGCATCTCTTAACATAATGGAGAGTTGAAGGCGTTCTAACCGTTTTCCTCATCTGCAAACTCTGTTCCGCTGCTAATGTTTATGCTTGAGCTATCTCGATAGCTTTGGATCGATTGATAACTTCTTGTAAGTTAGGCAAACTCAAAGCCAACATCATTTCTTTCAACTTAAGCCTCAACCCCTCAATAAACCAATCGCGTTGGGTCTTATCATTAGGAACAACCTCAGTAGCAAAATGACTCAACTTATTATACTCAACTTCATACTCATGTACAACTCGGTCATCTTATTTCAAATTAAGGAACTTTAATAGTATTGCCTGTTTGAACTGTTCACCCACATACTTATTCTTGAATTTATCCAGGAAAAATTGCCAGGTCACTTACTCCGGTGGTGCATACATTGTAGTATTTGACCACCATACTCGAGTTGATCCTCTAAGTAAAGATACATCTCCACCCAACTTTTTTGGATCCAAACAGTGAAGACTTTCGAGCATTATTATCACATCATTTAGCCATAAGTCGGCCTCCATAGGACCTTCATCCTCTTCTCCTCAGAACGTTTGACCTTCCAAGATCTTCAACTCTTTTGGGATCAACATTCTCGGTGCTGAAGGAGTAGGAGAGGCGAAGGAGGTTGAAAACGAGTCAATATAACGTCGAGAGCTTGTATAAAAGCTCCATACTCTGGTATCGGCATCCCTTGATGTGCAGGCGCACTAGCATTTTCATTGGGGACCAGCTGCTCACTATTACCCTCATAAATTTCACTACTAGTCCCTTCTCTCATCTCTTGTTCCCCCGGTCTATGCGAGTTCGAGGATTCTGACATCTATTAGAACATCTTTATTAATAACAATACGGTTAGTAAGGAGTATCATCAATTACACTCTAATGATACCATATCAGTAACCTTGACAATCGTAGTGGAATGTAATCCATTTTTATCATTTCAAATGAGCTCAATTTTGGCCTAGAATTGGCAAAACATGTAGCTCTGATACCAATAAAGGTAACACTCATCCCCGTATACCTTTTCGTACACGAGATACAAATGTCACATCACTTTTTAAAACATTTTTGTCATTTGAACACCATTAAAATTTTGTTTCAATTTTAAAAATGACAAAGTTTAATATTCATAGAATTATAATACTAAAACTATCACTTTACATACATTACAAAATATTTACTTGAATTCAATTACATGCCAACTAAGTTTTCAGTATGAATAAGATTGTCCTATTGTTACTGATGAGTCAACCTTAATTGATGATAGTTTCTGCTATGGCTGCACTCATTACTTGACTAATCTCTGCCTTTACCAACGTGTGAAACCAACACACGTTAAATACTTATTTAGTGAGACATAACATTGTAAAGATTCATTTCTATATACACAAGTATATCATGTTTATTTGGTTTCGAACTACTTCATATCATCCATAAGGATTATATAAAGCCCTATTAATTGAACCAAATTTCTTTCATACCATCTTCATAAAAATTCTTAGTATGTCCAACATACCTTTCTTTATTTACATTTTCCCATTATTCTTTAGTAATTATTCATTAATTTCATTAACGGCATCCTTTCATGCCTTTAATGCACCATTTTTCATTTCATTTATGTCAAATTGCACTGTTAAGCATTTAGTATTTTACCCAAAGGCATTTAGCATTCCATCTAACTTGCATGATTGACACCTTCCTGCCAAATACACAACTAGGCCATTATTCTTTTACTCAAAGGTATTTAACCTTTCATCAAATTGGCATAATTGACACCTTTCTGTCAAATGCACATCTAGTCCATTAATCTTTTACTTAAAGGTATTTAACCTTTCATCTAAATGGCATAATTGACACATTTCTTCCAAATGCACAACTATGCCATTAATCTTTTAGTCAAAGGTACTTAACCTTTCATCTATCTGGCATAATTGACACATTTCTATCAAATACACACCTAGGCCATTAATCTTTTACTCAAAGGTATTTAACCTTTCATCTAACTGGCATAATTGACACCTTTCTATCAAATGCACAGCTAGGCCACTAATCTTTTACTCAAAGGTATTTAACATTTCATCTAACTAGTATAATTGACACATTTCTATCAAATGCATAGCTAGGACATTAATCTTTTACTCAAAAGTATTTAACCTTTCATCTAACTGGCATAATTGACATCTTTCTACCAAATGCACAGCTAGACCATTAATATTTTACTCAAAGGTATTTAACATTTCATCTAACAGGCATAATTGACACATTTCTCCCAAATGCACAGTTAGGCCATTAATCTTTTACTAAAAGATATTTAACCTTTCATCTAACTACCATAATTGACACCTTTCTGCCAAATGCACAACTAGTCCATTAAGCTTTTACTCAAAGGTATTTAACCTTTCATGTAACTGACATAATTGATACCTTTCTTTCAAATACACAACTAAGTCATTAATCTTTTATTTTAGAATAGTTTCTATTGTAATAATTATTCATAACATGAAATAACTCTTTCAATTCATTATAACTATATAGTTTGCCCACGTAGTGCCAATACAATAATTCACAATACAGTCATTCACAAAGTTTTTATAATTTACGTGGGTTGCACACCCACTACCAATATGGAAATTCATAAACTTATTATGAATTTATTAGATTTTCGCACATAGTGCCATTTGGGAAACACCATACATATTTTAAGCAACATGCATCTATAACTATTATAACATATAAGTTCATGATAAATGCACTCGCCTTGTAAACCTCGCTAATAAGATGTAAAGATCTATGGTTATTCAGCAACTTTATCTTTACCCTTTTTCTTGCTAGATTCATTAGCTTGGTTATGATCTACACAAGCATCCATTAAAGACATATATCATACCAAATGTTAGTATATTCCCTAAGATTTATACTTGAATAATATTCTAAAATACTATTATTTCAATTTCTATAACAATTTCAACCTATATTTTAGTTCCCAACTCAATAGTATAGATACCCTTATCATGGTATCGATAATCTTCGGTATCGATACTATTTTGGCATTATGTTATCCATGGTATCGAAACTTCCCCTTGATAGTATCGATACCCTATCAGTATCGATACCACTTGCATAAGTAACGATATTGTTCATCACATTTCTACTCTTTTACACCTATAGTATCGGTACTGTTCTATCAGTATTGATACTATTACACAGATTTATCATTTTCAGCTCATTTTTCACTTAATTTTCCCCTCTAATCTTTTACTTTTACCTCCAACAATACTATTAACTCCTTTTTACTTAACCCAACTAACTTTACTTCATTTAGCCTCTTATAACATCTAAAATCTCCATAGAACTTCTCAACCCAAGAATCATATCACTTTTTCTAACATGTTTTTAATAATGTCCAATGTTTCTAATCTCTTATTCACTCCTTTGACAAGTCAATTCTACTAATAAACCTCCATAAAAACTCATTTATCAACATATCATTCAAAAACCCATTTCCTTAAATCTTATATAAAACACCCACCAGTTAGTTTTAATCTTCTTTAATCCTTCCTTAAGCTTACATATCACTTAATGTCACAAGAGCAACCCAAAATTTAAAGGAAGAACTAACTAATTGAAGCTTACCTTATGCTATGGAGAAGAGCACAACCCATGTGAAGAAAAAGAAAAAGAGTAAAAAAATAACTTACTTTCTTCTTTTCCCTATTTAAAATCCCTAAGAGGAATGTATTTTAAATTCATTTTCCCTTTAAAAACCAAAATGCCCTCTTAATTCAACCATTGTTACAAATTAGTCTAAAACTTTATTGCAAATCATTTTCTCTTCTTTTACCATTTATTCAAATAAATCTTCAAATTTCAAATCTTTTCAATAAAGTCTCTGACATGATATTTGGGGTATTACATTATTAATGCAAGATGATTTTCTACATTTTCTTTTGATCTAACAATGTCTCTTTTCTCTAGCAAAATTAATCTAAAGTAAATATCAACGATGTCATTGTTTTGTTTCTTGGTTTCTCCAAAGGTTGTTTTCTCTTTTCAAAACATGTATAATGATATGTTATGTCCTTAATCTTTACTGGAAATGTATTTATTCGATGAAATATATGCTACCTAAAACACAACCCTATGGTAAGTATCACATAACACATGGGAAGCAAGATGAATGGGGTGCTCGATTTTGGTTTGAAAACATGTATTTGGATCATCAGTTCATTGGGATTGGAGTTTAGGTTTTTAGAATGTCTATGATATGTAAAAGACATTAAAAAGAGCAAATAAATAAATAAATTTCTTTTATAGAAAAGGAGGTGATTGTTATCAAGAATAAACTTTGAAATATATACAATAATTTCATTTATCATTCTTTAAAAGAATAATTATTGTCACAAAATAATTTTTTAATTTAAAGTTGTCAAAAGTTTATTTAAAAAAAAATCAATTAAATGTTTATTTCATGTACTAGTTCACTTTAAATTTATTTCATGTGTTTTGCTAGAAAAAATATGAGTACTTGCATTTATTATTTTAATTTAAAGTTGTCAAAAGTTTTTTTAAAAACAAAAATTTCAATTAAATGTTTGACTATAAGAAAACATAAATATCGAACACATAATTATTAACAAATACAACCTTGGAAGAATCTAATATGGAGATGTGGGGTATTAATCCTCGTACTTCTCGCATACAAAGGGAGTGCTCTACCATTTGACTTACATCATCTAACTTTTTTAAACTTTCATGCTTAATGTTAAAATAGCTTAATCATTTTTATTTTACTACAACATTATTATTTTTTATATATTTAAAACAACCGTTATTATTATTTTTTATAAAAAAAGTTTATTTTTTTGAGAAGAATTAACAACTTAATACTTTTGCTTCACTTCATATTCAAGTTATGATAAATGGAGATGTAGGGTATATATCTGGCCTTCTAAGCGAGCGCTCTATCATTTGAGCTACATCCCCTCACATTATATGGTTTCATGTGTTAACATTAAAACATTGTTATCTTGAATGAATTACGAAACATTTTCATGTTCATAACAACCATATATATCCCTTTTGTATGGTAAGATAGTTAGAGACATTATCTTATTTTCTATTCCATTAATAATGCAAGATGATTTGAAAACACATGGGGTGCTCGATGGCAAGTATCATATAACACATCGGAAGCAAGACAAATGGGGTACTCGATCCTGGTTTGAAAACATGAATTTTGATCGTCGTTTCATTGGGGTGGGATTTTAGCTTTTCAGAATGTCTATGCTATGTAAAATACATGAAAAAGTGGAAATAATTAAATAAATTTATTTTTTAGAAATGTAGGTGATTGTTACCAAGAAGAAACTTTTGAAATATATACAATAATTTCATTTACAATTCTTTAAAATAATAGTTACCAACATAAAACAAATTTAATTAAGATACTAATATATAGTCTATATTAGTTTATTTTAAATTTAATTCTCGTGTTTTGCTATAAAAAAAATATGAGCAGTTGCATTTATGATTATAATTTAAAGTTTTCAAAAGTATATTTAAAAACAAATTATTCAATTAAATGTTTGAATTTAAGTAAACATAAAATTTGACTACATAACTATTGACAATACAACCTCATAATCTAATGTGGAGATGCGGGGGGTACTTATCGCATACAAAGCGAGCGCTCTACCATTTGAGTTACATCCTCTCATCATATTAAATTTGCATGCATAATGTTAATATAGCTTAATAATTTTTATTTCACTCGAATAATTTTTTTATATCTATTTTAAAAAACGGTTATTATTATTAAATAAAAAGTTCTTTTTTTTAGAAGAAGTGATAACTTAATCCTTTTATCTCACTTGATTTTTAAGTTATTATAAATGGAGATGGGGGTATCAATCCTCATACCTCTCGCATGCTAAGTGAGCACTCTACCATTTGAGCTACATCCCCTCATGTTTTATGGTTTCATGTTTTCCACTAGAATATTGTTATGTTGAATACAATACGACACATTTTCATGTTTGTAACAACCACATATATCTCTTTGTTTGGTGAGATAGTTAGAGAAATTAGCTTTTTTTCTTTTCCATTACTAATGCTAGATGATTTTTCTATATTTTATTTCGATCTAGCATAGTCTTCTTCCTCTAACAAAATGAATCTAAAGTAAAAATCAAAGATGTCATTATTATGTTTCTTGGTCTATCCAAAGGTTATTTATCTTTCCAAAACATGTATCCTGGTATGTTACGTCCTTAATCTTCACTCAAAATATATTAGTCCAATAAAATATATACTAACTAAAACACAATCCTATGGTAAGTATCATATAACACATGGGAAGCAAGGCAAATGGTGTGCTCGATTCTGATTTGAAAACATGGATTTTGATCCTCGTTTCAACGAGGTTGTAGTTTAGATTTTCAGAATGTCTATGCTATGTAAAATACAAGAAAAAATGCAAATAATTAAATAAATTTATATTTTTAGAAATGGAGGTGATTGTTACCATGAAAAACTTTTGAAATATATACAATAATTTCATTTACAATTCTTTTAAAGAATAGTTACCAACATGAAACAAATTTAATTAAGATATTAATATATAGCCTTTAATAGATTAAATTAAATTAAATTCATGTGTTTTGGTAGAAAAAAATATTAGCACTTCCATTTATGATTATAATTTAAAGTTTTTAAAAGTATATTTAAAAACAAAGTATTCAATTAAATGTTTAGCTCTAAGTAAACGATAAAAGTTAACTACATAACCATTGATAATACAACCTTACAATCTAATGTGGAGATGCGAGGTATCGATACCTTTACTTCTCGCATGCAAAGCGAGCGCTCTACCATCTGAGCTACATCCCCTTATCCTATTAAATTTTCATGCTTAACGCAACAAATTTTTATATCTATTTTAAAAAATTGATTATTATTATTCGATAAAAAGTTCAATTTTTTTTAGAATAAGTGATAACTTAATACATTTATCTCACACCCCAATTTAGGTGTTAAGTTTTAGAAATTATAAAGTATTGAATTAAAATGGTATTTTGGAAGAAATTGATGATTAAAGTGTAAAGTCGCAAAGTTGGTAAACCAATTTAAGAAGTGCTGGAAAATTTAGGGACTTTAACCCTAATTTACCCATTTTATGTCTGCATAGATAAAAATAAATGTTGAAAGTTTGATTTCTAAAAGAAAATCCTGAAAAGTTTTCCCCAAATTATATTCCCCGTCTACCCCTTTTTGTAACCCCGATTCTCTACCATCCGACCACCGTTCGTTGCTCTGACACCACCAATAGACTCACCATCGAACGGTGAACAAAACCCGACCTTTATCTCATCTTGAATCAGCATCGTTTTCCGTAAAACTTAACCAAAAACTTTGTGGGTTTTAACTCGATCACCATTTGTTTTCCTCGATTCATGTCAATTCGGCCACCCGATCATCACACTACATGTACCATCTGACTCACCATCATTGTACACTAAAAGCCTGACCAAAATCATCACGCCATTGTTGATCCATCGTCATCACTCGCCAACCACCGTTGGAGAAGTTGGTACATTTAAAACATCTATAATCCGTCATGTTTCATAGAAAAATAACACTTGCACGAGACTCTCAGAGTATCGATCTACAAATCAGGAAAATTTCACGCTGAATCGATGACCGGAGCCACCGTACGCGCCGTACGCGTCACCCTTTGCGTGTGGGTGTCGTATGCCAGCCAGAGAGTATGTTGACCGGTTGGACCGGTCTGAATCGGTTGGGCCAATCTAAGCTAAGCGGAGCCGCCTGAACCGAATCGTGCCTGGATCGAACTGATCGTGATGATCGGTCGAGCTGACTGAGCCGCTCGATTAAGTTGACCGAACTGATTGAGCTGATCGATCCAATCGATCGAGCCGACCGATCGCCCGTTCGAGCCGACCGACCGAGCAGAGTTGACCGCCGTTTATCTCCCGTTGACTTTTTCTGGGAACACATATCCTAACATTTTTTGATGACCTGAGTCTATTTTTGTGGTTAGTTTCTTCAAATTCAAACCTGATAAGTTGTTTTCACTGATTAACCACCCGATTCGATCCGTTTTTTTCGTAATGAAGCTCTATTTTTTATGAAATTTTTTTTATAGGTATCTGAGGAATTATTGGACGTTAAATTCAAGTTAAGTGTGATGGAATAAAGTTTAAATGATCAATCGGTATGGTACAAATATCAACGTAATACTTTACTACCTCTTTGCATGCTTTATGGAACATGTTGATAATGGTTAAATACATGGATGTATATGATTTATCTATTATGCCTGTTTGATTTTGGATGAACTCGAATCGAATATGGTTTAAGTGATAAATTGGTTAAGACTCTATTGAATTACATAGAGGAATTGGAAGACTAGTAAGAAATTATGTCTAGTGCAGTGAGTAATATGAAGAGAAAATGACTTTAGATTTATTAAATTCTCATTAATTTCGTTAAAAGGTTTAATACGAAAATCACCTGATTATAAAATTATAAAATTACCCGTATGGAGTAAAAATGGTCCGAACTATCCCCCACAGTAAAAGTACCCTGTAAATTCATATTTAATCCAATAATATGTTGATTCACCTATTAGATTCCTGATATGTTCGAAAAGTCATTGATAATCATATCTTACATCCGATAAGGTACAATACCTAGAATTATCGTTCTATCAGCAAATGCCAAAAGGGTAAAACATTGGAAGTATGATTTCAGTATGCATTGTTTATAGAAATTGTGGTACATGGAAAGGACTGAAATACCCTTAAACTGCAAAATAACCAAAATACCCCTAGAGAGTAAGATAATCCAAAATATCTCTAAGCCTTGGAAAGACTAAATTATATGACCAAGTTAAACATAATGGAAGTATTGTATATATTCGAATTTGTAAAAATGATTGAATTTCTCAGGAAACTCCTAAGCGACCAAGATAAATTTGAATACTATTTGAATTAAGTACTTCGATAAACTTGAATTAAGTTAATAACTTGGATAAGTATGGAAACACTACCGATCTTATATGTTATGTTGTATCGATGGGTTATGAACCATGAATTAAAGTACGTTGACAATTCCTTATATTATTGCATTGAGAAAATGAAATAAAGACCACTGGAATATCTGTTCGTCTCCATAAGATATATTCAACTATGATTCTGAATATGGTCAATGGACAAGAATTGTTGGTATTAAAAAGTGAATACCTTGAAAGGGCAACGATTGGACTGATCATTATGCATTAGTTCTGGGAGTTGACCAATTTGAGATAATTCGATTATCCGATAGATCGACACAGATTGTAAATGTCTATAATCTTTGTTTCTCCCATATCAGCTCATATCACTCTTGTCACATTTGAAAACACAAGTAACTCAGATGCAAAGGATCCTGAATACCCCATTTTGTTCAATTGGTCCTAAAATCCTAAAAAAATAATTCATAACCCTGAATACCTTTGATTGTATGAGAAATGGAATCACTCTTCGTAAATATGAATATAGAATTATTATGTATAAAAGACTCTTTAACACCTTCCGGAGGCACCTGAATCATAGCAGGATTCTAAAGTATCAACTCTAAATGTCTAATTAGATCCATTAGTAATCGATCACTTTCAATATGACCTTGTTCCTGTAATTCGATCCAATTACATTGGTTTCATGTTTTCCATTTCTGATAAACTACCAAGTGCCTTTGAAAAATACTTGGATCCTCTAGTGTGTTCCACATGTACTACATGATGATTTTATATGTTTTAAAATGAGTTTTAACGAAAGTATTTATTTACTAGTTTATGAACCATGGCAACTATTGGGACCGTCGATGCACCCCATGGCGTAGTGGAAACAAAACTCGACGGTCTCACCAACGATCCAAGTACAAAAAACTAAAATCGGGAGGAAGAGATGCGAATACTTACAGTGGGTTCCTTGAAAAAACAACAAAGAAAAAAGTGAATACAGGTGGTATAAATAGGTTCGAATCTTAAGCCTCCACGAAATCACGTCTCAACATCTACTCAGTTCACCCGATTGAGAGCAATCTTCGTTTTCCCCAAAACTCTTTTTTGAGAGAAAACGGCTGAAGGTTTTAAGTGTGTTGTGTTAAACAGCTGCTAGACCTAACACACTCTTTTATAGCCAAATTACTCTAATCATATTAGGGTTTTATTATTTCAAACTAATTAAATATATATTTAATAAATTGGAATTTAATAACCCTCTTATATCCAAGTTACCCTAATCATATTAGGAATTTTATTATTTGAAATTAATTAAATCTATATTTAATTAATTGAAATTAAATATTCGGGATTATTAAAACATATATTTAATTAACTCTATATATATATATTAGTAACGTACAACAAATTGTACATCTTTGCTCATTTCAATCCTAGGGTGTGACCTTGTAGGTTATTGTAACGTTAGCAGTAATTATTAGAACAATTCTAATATTCGAGCATGGCCATGCGTTTCTAGTCTCACTCAATCAAGTGGCCTGTGATATATTTCCTATTATGTAGGAAGGACAAATCCTATCTTAATCATACACACTCACTACATATATTAAGATATATTCAATAACAGTCTTTATAGAGCAACCAATTATGGAGCTTGTTTAACTGCATCAAAACATACAACAATATATGTTAGGATAGTATTGATCTCAAGTCTGAGGATCATACATATAGTTATCACCATGAGAAATGTTATGACTGTCACATAATAATCCAAGACATATGCTCATGGTGGGTTAATCCAATACATTGTTCTCTAACAATATAATCATGTATCAATTCTGATATCTCTATGTCAATGACAACTCATTGTTATCAATCAATAACATGTTAGTCTTAAGCATATTATTATTATCCATGCCCATAATAATACTTGACTAGGGATCTTTTAATAATAACAATTATGTCATTATATGGACTTATTATCTTCCAGTTTAAGTTAAACACATATATATAAATGAAAATAATAGCGGCAATGCCTTTATTCAATAAACTCGGTAAATAAAAGTATTATTACAATCATCATATGATTGGTCTTTGGGCATACTCTAACAGCAACATGGTATGTGATATCTTATTACGGTTTTCATCGAAAACTATGAATTGTTCATTATTTATGGAATAATGGAATTTAATGGTTACCTGAAATGTGTTACTAGGTTTCCTGTTTTCACTGGGAAATATGATGGTTAATGATTTATGGACCATGAAATATACTGGTTACTACTGGAACTGTTTTATTAGGATATTATATGGGTAGACTAGAGTATGGAGGTACAACTCTAATCAAGCTGGTAAATCCTTACGGATCTAAGGTGATCATTGGGTAGGCCCTCAGGCCCCTAGGTATTTCCTTAGGTTAATCATGGAACTACTTGTGGTGTATAGGTGGAGACCAGTTATACGGGTTATTTCATTATCACGGTTATGACATATAGTATATCATGATCCAGATATTATGATTTACGACTAAAACCGATTTCTACTAGATTTTTATATGGATAGGACTTTGGAGTATGGAATTACAACCCTGATCCAAATGGTAAGTCTTTACGAAACTAAGGATACCCTTGGGTAGGCCCATAGGCCCCAAGGCATATCTTAGGTTGGCTCCATTTGTTGTGTGCTTAGGGTAAGCCATACTGACTCAGTTATACGGAAATGTATATGGAGTTCGGTTGGAGGGTTCCGTTATGGTTTTAAAAGATTTATATATTTTCACTAGTTTTGATTGGGACACACTAGATATCCTATTCGACCTACTAAAAATGTGATACTATGAACTGAGATCTTCATGGCTTCTACTCGATGAACTACCAGTGGAACCCCATATTATCCCAAAAACTCGTATAAGTTTAATTCAATAAGGAAATTATATGGCTTTCCATTTATCTGCATGTCTTGTAGCATCAACAGGTAGTATTGTATTAATGAGCTTCCCAAAGATCACTCTGTTACTCACCTTTTCAGGTTACATGAATTGTACCAATGCATCGATCGACATCAATAAGGGAGTTCTTCCGGCGTTTCTTGCAGAGTATGGAACATGTGATTAGGGGCATGTAGATTTTATTTTTATTTTTATATATGAGTCTGGAAATCTATTTTATTTCTGAATATTGGAAAATTTTACTTATTTATTTATAAATAATTTGTTTACATGTTTTAATAAAAGTTTTAAATTTTCCAAGATTTTATGGTGAGTCGCTCTATGGCCCTAATGTGACACTTCGGATCAGATCGAGTCACCCGTATTGGTCTCGAGGTGTTACATTTTAAGTTATTATAAATGGAGATGTGGGGTATCGATCCTATACCTCTCGTATACTAAGATAGTCAGTGCCATTAGCTTCTTTTCTTTTTCATTACTTATGCAAGATGATTTTTCTAAATTTTCTTATGATCATGCATACTCTTCTTCATCTAGTAAAATTAATCTAAAGTAAAAATCAAATATATATCATTATTCTATTTTTTTGTTTTATCCAAAGGTTATTTTATCCTTCCAAGACATGTATCCTGATATATCTTTTCCTTAATCTTCACTCGAAATGTATGTATCCAATGGAGTCCATACTACCCAAAACCAAACACTATGGAAAGTATCACATAACACATAGGAAGCAAAGAAAATTAGGTGCTCGATTTTGGTTTGAAAACATGGATTTGGATCAACGGTTAAACCAACCTTAATGGGTATAAAATCCAAAAATTTTCTAAAAGTTCTATTCTTCTTCCATATTTTTCTCCCATATATGAAATGACACTATTCTCTCTCATTTTGATTCCATTGTCAATATATCACCTGTCATACCCCAATTTAGGGGCTAAGTTTTAAAAATTATAAAGTATTGAATTAAAGTGGTATTTTGGAAGAAATTGAGGATTAAAGTATAAAATCATAATGTTGGAAGACCATTTCAATAAATGAGGGAAATTCAGGGACCTAGCCCTGAATTTGCCCATTTTGTGCCGGTAGAGAATATGTTGAAATGCTTAAAGTTTGGTTTTCGGTTACAAACCATAAACAAATCCCCTAGTTTTCCCCAAATTCCCAACCATGTAGGTCTATCTTTATTACCCCGATTCTCCACTGTCCGACTACCATTCGTCGATCCAAAACTACCAATAGACTTACAATTGAATGGAGAACAAAATCTGACCTCTATCCCATCGTGAATTGACACCGTTCGTCGTAAAACTTAACCAAAAGCTTCTTCGATTTTAACTCGATCATTGTTGGTTTTCCATTGATTTTGGTTGATCCGGCCATCCGTTCATCACACCTCTTACACCATCGGACACACCGTCACCGTGCACTCAAAACTTCACCAAAATCGTCGCACAGTTGTTGCTTCGTCGTTCTCACTCACCTATCACTATCGGATAAGTTGGTACCTTTTAAAATTATATAATCCGTTATGTTTTGTTAAAAATAACACTTGCACGAGACTCCTGAGGTGTCAATCTACAAATCTGGAAAATTTATGTCGAACAGACAACCAGAGCCACCGCACGCGCCACTTTCTTTACGTGGGTGTCGTCTACTAGGAGTTGATCGGCTGGACCGGTCTGAGTCAAGCCAAGCCGAGCCTATGAGAAGCCTAGCCATTGACCGCCGTTTACAGTTGACCATCCTTGACCTGTAGTTAATTTTTCAGGGTACATCTATCCTGACATTTTTCGATGTCTTGAGTCTGTGTTTGAGGTCTATTTTTTTCAAATTCGAACCTGGTAAGTTGTTTTTCAATGATTAATCACCCCATTTGATCCATTTTTCGTAATTAAGCTCTGTTTTGATGTGTTGATATGTATCTGAGGAATTATTGGATGTTTAATTCAAGTTCAAGGGCAGTCAAATAGTGTTTAAATGGTCGATCAATATGGAACAGAAACTGAGGTAATACTCTACTACCTTTTGTTTGCTTTTCGAAACACATGGATAGATGGTAATTGCTTGATTGAAATAAGTGGTCCGTTAGAGTTGTTAACTATCTTTGGACTCAGACGTAAATTAGATTAAGGACGTAACATTGTATAACTCTTACAGCTCGAAAAGAAAATTGGTATACTGATCGAAAACAAATCTCAATTCAATGAATCAATCAATGAATCAAGTAATCTCAGAACATAATTTCTGATTAATCTCATTAAGGATTAAATGTAGGAAATATTTGGATATGAAATTACCGAAAAGAGCTCTTGGATAAATTATAAAAATGCCCTTATACTGAAAAAGGACCAAGACTTATCTTAGTGATGAAATTAACCTCCAGTGAGGAAATGAGAAAAGTACTCTGAACTTTAATGGAACTAGAGTACTTTCAAGCCTAATTTACCTAAAGTAATGCCACTGTCAGAATTGAATAAAATTACGATAATACCCTTAAAGAGTAAAATGAAATATGGATGAATATGATAGTAGAGACGACCTGAGAACTCGTACCTTGATTCACTGGAACATTACGATCATCGAATTAAATTTCGGATCTATATTAGAATTATAAAAATACCTCTAAAGTGTAAAATGACCAAAATACCCCTAAAGTGTAGAATGGCCTAAAGTTCCTCTAAACCCTGAAATTACTAATACCACGGTTATGAAATAAACTGAATGGAAGTACTATACATATCTAAATCGTTGAAATGACCGAAATACTCTAGAAACTCTGAAGTGACCGGGATAGACTTGACTAATAAAAGAACTTAGCAACCTCAATGATTGAGGATTAGTAAATGATTTGGATAAGTCTTGAAACTATGATAAACTTACATGATGTATTATTCGTATGGGTTATAAACCACAAATCAAGTCAGCATTTCCTGATACCGTTTTAACATGGAAATAGAATAAAGACCTATGTAATATATGGTCATCTCCTTAGGATGTATTCAATGATGATTCTAAAGATGATCTATGGACAAGAATTGTTGGTATTAAAGAGTGAATACCCTAGAATGACAATGAATTGACTATTCAACAGGCACCAGTTCCAAGAGTTGTTCAGCTCGAGTTGGTCGATAATCCAATAGATCGACACAAATTATAAGTGTCCTAAATCTTTGTTTCTCCCTTATCATCTCAAATTACACTGGTCATTTATAAAAACACAAATAACTCAGATGCAAAGGATTCTGAAGACTCCATTTTGTTTAATTGAACTAAAATCCTGTTAATTCAATGCATATTGTTGAATACCCATAATTATTTGAGTAATGGAATCACTCTCCGTAAATCTGAATATAGAATTATTTTGTATAAAGGTTCTTGAACACCTTCCCGAGGAACCTGAATCATAGCATGATTCTAAAGTATTAACTCTAAATGTCTGATTAGATCCATTAGTAATCGATCACTTTCAATATGACCTTGTTCCTTTAATCTGATCCAATTACATTAGTTTCATGTTTTCCATTTCTGATAAACTACTAAGTGTTTTAGAAAAATACTGGATATTTTTATGGATAGGATTCTGGAGTATGGAGGCATAACCTTTATCCAGATGGTAAGTCCTTACGGACCTAAGGATACCCTTGGGTAGGCCCATAGGCCCCAAGACATATCTTAGGTTGGCTCCCTTTGTTGTGTGCTTAGGGTAAGCCCCATGGACACAGTTATAGGGAACTACATAATGGAGTTTGGTTGGAGGGATCTGCTGTGGTTTTAAAAGATTTATATCTTTTCACTGGTTTTGATTGGAACACACTAGACATCCTATTCGATCTCCTGAAAACTTGATACTATGAATGTTCCTTATGAACTGAAATCTTCATGGCTTCTACTCGATGAACTACCAGTGAAACCCCAGTTTATTATGAAAACCTATATACATCTGATTCAATAAGGAAATTTTATTGTTCTACACTTAGCTCATTGTCATGTAGCATCAACTAGTAGTATTGTATTACTAAGTTTCCCAAATCTCACTCTGTTACTTACCTTTTCAGGTTAAAAAAATCGTACCAGTGCATCTATCGACATCAGTAAGGGAGTTCTTTCGGCGTTGCTTACAGAGTATGGTACATGTGATTAGGGGCATGTAGGTTGTTATTTGTTTTATATATGAGTATGAAAATCTGTTTTATTTCTAAATAATGGTAAAGTTTACTTTTGTATTTATAAATGATTTCATGATTTTTTCATGTTTTAATAAAAGTTTTAAAAATTTTGATATTTTTACAGTGGATCGCTCTAGTGGTTCTAATATAACACTCAAGATCGGATCGGGTCAACCGCATCGGTCTGGGTTGTGTTACATCACCGGTTACCCATCCATGTTTGATATCGCAAGTTCCACTGACTTTAGCTTGTTGTTATGTGTCAATCGATATCTTTAGTTTCTTATTAGCCATCGACGTTGAGTGGTGTAGAAGAAAATAAGTAATGGTTAATTTTAAAACCATACTTTTGCCACATATCAGTGTAAAATAACCCAGGTATGAGGCTCATTAGTTGATTTTCTTAAAATCTAGAGTATTTGGTGTTTTTCAGAGTTATTTTAATGTCATAAGCATCACACATCTAATCCTTATGTGTGGACTTCATACACTGCATGAAACCAGTCTACACTACTTGAACTCGACCAATACCTGACAAGTACTTGATTTGTATCTTACCGATAAAGTTTCAACCATTACATAGGATTAGGCTCGATAATTACTCAAGCTTGTTGAGCTGAATCTACTGGAGCCCAACATTCTATCCCAAATTGAAGAACGCATAAAATGGATCAAACTTGTCCAGTACAAGTAATCTAGGACCACACCAAACCAATCTACCATTTGAGGTAAATCCCCTCACATTTAATGGTTTCTTTTTTAACACTGGAACATTGTTCTCTTGAATGTTGTACGACACATTTTCTTATTTATAACAACCACATATTTCTCCTTTTATTGTAAGATAGTCATAGATATTAGCTTTTGTTCTTATGCATTACTAATGCAAGATGATTTTTCTACAATTTCTTTTGATCTTACAGTCTATCCTTCCCATAGAAAAATTAATCTAAAGTATATATCAAAGATGTAATTGTTTTGTTTCTTGGTTTCTCCGAAGGTTGTTTTCTCTTTTAAAAACATGCATAATGATATGTTATGTCCTTAATCTTCACTCGAAATGTATTTATTCAATTAAATATATACTACCTAAAATACAACCCTATGGCACGAATCACATAACAAATGGGAAACAAGATGAATTGGGTGCTCGATTTTGGTTTGAAAACATGGATTTGGATCATTGGTTCATTGGGATTGGAGTTTAGGTTTTTAGAATGTCTATGCTATGTAAAAGACATTAAACACATCTAATAAATAAATAAATTTCTTTTGTAGAAAAGGAGGTGATTGTCATCGAGAAGAAACTTTGAAATATATATAATAATTTCATTTATCATTCTTTAAAAGAATATTTATTGTTACAAAACAGATTTAATTAAGATACTAATACATCTTCTTTAATAGTTTACATTAAATTTATTTCATGTGTTTAGCTAGAAAAAATATGAGTACTTGCATTTATTATTTTAATTTAAAGTTGTCAAAAGCTGATTTCAAAAAAAAAATTTCAATTAAATGTTTGATTCAAAGAAAACATAAAAATCAAATACAAAATTGTTGACAAATACAACCTTGGAAGAATCTAATATGGAGATGCGGGGTATCAATCCTCGTACTTCTCGCATGCAAAGGGAGTGCTTTACCATTTGAGTTACTTCCTCTCACTCTTTTCAACTTTCATGCTTAACGTTAAAATAGCTTAATCATTTTTATTTTACTACAACATTATTTTTTATATTTATTTAAAATAACAATCATTTTTATTATTATTTTAAAAGTTTATTTTTTAGAAGAATTGACAACTTAATACTTTTTTCACTTCATATTCAAGTTAAGATAAATAAAGATGTAGGGTATATATATGGCATTCTAAGCGAGCACTCTATCATTTGAGCTACATCCCCTCGCATTATATGGTTTCATGTTTAATACTAAAATATTGTTATCTTGAATGCAACACGACACATTTTCATCTTCACAACAACCATATATATCTTTTTCGTATGGTAAGATAGTTAGAGACATTATCATCTTTTCTTTTCCATTACTAATGCAAGATCATTTTTCTACATTTTCTTTTGATCTTACAACCTCTCATTCCTCTAGAAAAATTAATCTAAAGTAAATATCAAAGATGCCATTATTATGTTTCTTTGTATATCCAAAGGTTATTTTATCTTTCCAAAACATGTTTCCAAATATGTTATGTCCTTAATCTTCACTCAAATTATATTTATTCAATAAAATATATACTAACTAAAACACAACCCTATGGCAAGTATCATATAACACATGGGAAGCAAGACAAATGGGGTGTTCGATTCTAGTTTGAAAACATGGATTTTGATCGTCCTTTCATTGGGGTGGGAGTTTAGCTTTTCAGAATGACTATGTTATGTAAAATACATGAAAAAGTGCAAATAAGTAAATAAATTTATTTTTTTAGAAATATTGGTGATTGTTAATCATTACGAAGAAGAAACTTTTGAAACATATACAATAATTTCATTTATAATTCTTTAAAAGAATAGTTACCAACACAAAAAAATTAATTAAGATACTAATATATCGTTTATATTAGTTTATATTAAATTTAATTCATGTGTTTTGCTAGAAAAAATATGAGCACTTGCATTTAAGATTATAATTTAAAGTTTTCAAAAGAATATTTAAAAACAACTTATTCAATTAAATGTTTGAATTTAAGTAAACATCAAAATTGACTACATAAGTATTGACAATACAACCTCATAATCTAATGTAGAAATACGAGGGGTACTTCTTGCATGCAAAGCGAGCGCTTTACCATTAGAGCTACATCCTCTCATCATATTAAATTTTCAAGCTTAACGTTAATATAGTTGAATAATATTTATTTTAGTACAACAATTTTTTATATCTATTTTAAAAACGGTTATTATTATTCAATAAAAAGTTCAATATTTTGAGAAGAAGTGATAACTTAATACTTTTATCTCACTTGATTATTAAGTTATTATAAATGGAGATGGGGCATCAATCCCCTAACCTCTCGCATGCTTACCACTAGAATATTGTTATCTTGAATGCAATACGATACATTTTCACGTTTATAACAACCACGTATATATCTTTGTTTGGTGAGAGAGTTAGAGACATTAGATTCTTTTCTTTTCATTACTAATGCTAGATGATTTTTCTATATTTTCTTTTGATATTGCATATTTTTCCTCCTCTAACAAAATTAATCTACAGTAAATATCAAAGATGTCATTGTTTTGTTTCTTGGTTTCTCCGAAGGTTGTTTTCTCTTTTCAAAACATGCATAATGATATGTTATGTCCTTAATCTTAACTTGAAATGTATTTGTTCAATGAAATATATACTACCTAAAATACAACCATATGGCAAGAATCACATAACAAATGGGAAACAAGATGAATTCGGTGCTCGATTTTGGTTTGAAAATATGGAATTGGATCATTGGTTCATTGGGATTGGAGTTTAGGTTTTTAGAATGTATATGCTATGTAAAAGACATTAAACACATCAAATAAATAAATAAATTTCTTTTGTAGAAAAGGAGGTGATTGTCATCAAGAAGAAACTTTGAAATATATATAATAATTTCATTTATCATTCTTTAAAAGAATAATTATTGTTACAAAACAGATTTAATTAAGATACTAATACATCTTCTTTAATAGTTTACATTAAATTTATTTCATGTGTTTTGCTAGAAAAAATATGAGTACTTTCATTTATTATTTTAATTTAAAGTTGTCAAAAGCTGATTTCAAAACAAAACTTTCAATTAAATGTTTGATTCAAAGAAAACATAAAAATCAAATACATAATTATTGACAAATACAACTTGGAAGAATCTAATATGGAGATGCGGGGTATCAATCCTCGTACTTCTCGCATGCAAAGGGAGTGCTTTACCATTTGAGTTACATCCTCTCATGCTTTTCAACTTTCATGCTTAAGGTTAAAATAGCTTAGTCATTTTTATTTTACTACAACATTATTTTTTATATTTATTTAACATAACAATCATTTTTATTATTATTTTAAAACTTTATTTTTTAGAAGAATTGAAAACTTAATACTTTTTTTCACTTCATATTCAAGTTATGATAAATAAAGGTGTAGGGTATATATCTGGCATTCTAAGCGAGCACTCTATCATTTGAGCTACATGCTCTCGCATTATATGGTTTCATGTTTAATACTAAAATATTGTTATCTTGAATGCAACACGACACATTTTCATCTTCACAACAACCATATATATCTCTTTCGTAGGGTAAGATAGTTAGAGACATTATCTTCTTTTCTTTTCAATTACTAATGCAAGATGATTTTTCTACATTTTCTTTTGATCTTACAACCTCTCATTCCTCTAGAAAAATTAATCTAAAGTAAATATCAAAGATGCCATTATTCTGTTTCTTTGTATATCCAAAGGTTATTTTATCTTTCCAAAACATGTTTCCAAATATGTTATGTCCTTAATCTTCACTCAAATTATATTTATTCAATAAAATATATACTAACTAAAACACAACCCTATGGCAAGTATCATATAACACATGGGAAGCAAGACAAATGGGGTGTTCGATTCTAGTTTGAAAACATGGATTTTGATCGTCGTTTCATTGGGGTGGGAGTTTAGCTTTTCAGAATGTCTATGTTATGTAAAATATATGAAAAAGTGCAAATAAGTAAATAAATTTCTTTTTTTAGAAATAATGGTGATTGTTAATCATTACGAAGAAGAAACTTTTGAAACATATAAAATAATTTCATTTACAATTCTTTAAAAGAATAGTTACCAACACAAAAAAATTTAATTAAGATACTAATATATCGTTTATATTAGTTTATATTAAATTTAATTCACGTGTTTTCCTAGAAAAAATATGAGCACTTGCATTTAAGATTATAATTTAAAGTTTTCAAAAGAATATTTAAAAACAACTTATTCAATTAAATGTTGAATTTAACTAAACATCAAAATTGACTACATAAGTATTGACAATACAACCTCATAATATAATGTAGAGATACGGGGGGTACTTCTTGCATGCAAAGCGAGCGCTTTACCATTAGAGCTACATCCTCTCATCATATTAAATTTTCAAGCTTAACGTTAATATAGTTGAATAATTTTTATTTTACTACAATAATTTTATATATCTATTTTAAAAAACGGTTATTATTATTCAATAAAAAGTTCAATATTTTGAGAAGAAGTGATAACTTAATACTTTTATCTCACTTGATTATTAAGTTATTATAAATGGAGATGGGGCATCAATCCCCTAACCTCTCGCATGCTTACCACTAGAATATTGTTATCTTGAATGCAATACGATACATTTTCACGTTTATAACAACCACGTATATATCTTTGTTTGGAGAGAGAGTTAGAGACATTAGATTCTTTTCTTTTCCATTACTAATGCTAGATGATTTTTCTATATTTTCTTTTGATCTTGCATATTTTTCCTCCTCTAACAAAATTAATCTACAGTAAATATCAAAGATGTCATTGTTTTGTTTCTTGGTTTCTCCGAAGGTTGTTTTCTCTTTTCAAAACATGCATAATGATATGTTATGTCATTAATCTTCACTCGAAATATATTTATTCAATGAAATATATACTACCTAAAATACAACCCTATGGCAAGAATCACATAACAAATGGGAAACAAGATGAATTGGGTGCTCGATTTTGGTTTGAAAACATGGAATTGGATCATTGGTTCATTGGGATTGGAGTTTAGGTTTTTAGAATGTCTATGCTATGTAAAAGACATTAAACACATCAAATAAATAAATAAATTTCTTTTGTAGAAAAGGAGGTGATTGTCATCGAGAAGAAACTTTGAAATATATATAATAATTTCATTTATCATTCTTTAAAAGAATAATTATTGTTACAAAACAGATTTAATTAAGATACTAACACATATTCTTTAATAGTTTACATTAAATTTATTTCATGTGTTTTGCTAGAAAAAATATGAGTACTTTCATTTATTATTTTAATTTAAAGTTGTCAAAAGCTGATTTCAAAACAAAACTTTCAATTAAATGTTTGATTCAAAGAAAACATAAAAATCAAATACATAATTATTGATAAATACAACCTGGAAGAATCTAATATGGAGATGCGGGGTATCAATCCTCGTACTTCTCGCATGCAAAGGGAGTGCTTTACCATTTGAGTTACATCCTCTCACTCTTTTCAACTTTCATGCTTAACGTTAAAATAGCTTAATCATTTTTATTTTACTACAACATTATTTTTTATATTTATTTAAAATAACAATCATTTTTATTATTATTTTAAAAGTTTATTTTTTAGAAGAATTGACAACTTAATACTTTTTTTCACTTCATATTCAAGTTATGATAAATAAAGATGTAGGGTATATATATGGCATTCTAAGCGAGCACTCTATCATTTGAGCTACATCCCCTCACTTTTTATGGTTTCATGTTTAATACTAAAATATTGTTATCTTGAATGCAACACGACACATTTTCATCTTCACAACAACCATATATATCTCTTTCGTATGGTAAGATAGTTGGAGACATTATCATCTTTTCTTTTCCATTACTAATGCAAGATGATTTTTCTACATTTTCTTTTGATCTTACAACCTCTCATTCCTCTAGAAAAATTAATCTAAAGTAAATACCAAAGATGCCATTATTCTGTTTCTTTGTATATCCAAAGGTTATTTTATCTTTCCAAAACAAGTTTCCAAATATGTTATGTCCTTAATCTTCACTCAAATTATATTTATTCAATAAAATATATACTAACTAAAACACAACCCTATGGAAAGTATCATATAACACATGGGAAGCAAGACAAATGGGGTGTTCGATTCTAGTTTGAAAACATGGATTTTGATCGTCGTTTCATTGGGGTGGGAGTTTAGCTTTTCAGAATGTCTATGTTATGTAAAATACATGAAAAAGTGCAAATAAGTAAATAAATTTATTTTTTTAGAAATATTGGTGATTGTTAATCATTACGAAGAAGAAACTTTTGAAACATATACAATAATTTCATTTACAATTCTTTAAAAGAATAGTTACCAACACAAAACAAATTAATTAAGATACTAATATATCGTTTATATTAGTTTATATTAAATTTAATTCACGTGTTTTGCTAGAAAAAATATGAGCACTTGCATTTAAGATTATAATTTAAAGTTTTCAAAAGAATATTTAAAAACAACTTATTCAATTAAATGTTTGAATTTAAGTAAACATCAAAATTGACTACATAAGTATTGACAATACAACCTCATAATCTAATGTAGAGATACGGGGGGTACTTCTTGCATGCAAAGCGAGCGCTTTACCGTTAGAGCTACATCCTCTCATCATATTAAATTTTCAAGCTTAACGTTAATATAGTTGAATAATATTTATTTTACTACAACAATTTTATATATCTATTTTAAAAAACGGTTATTATTATTCAATAAAAAGTTCAATATTTTGAGAAGAAGTGATAACTTAATACTTTTATCTCACTTGATTATTAAGTTATTATAAATGGAGATGGGGCATCAATCCCCTAACCTCTCGCATGCTTACCACTAGAATATTGTTATCTTGAATGCAATACGATACATTTTCACGTTTATAACAACCACGTATATATCTTTGTTTGGTGAGAGAGTTAGAGACATTAGATTCTTTTCTTTTCCATTACTAATGCTAGATGATTTTTCTATATTTTCTTTTGATCTTGCATATTTTTCCTCCTCTAACAAAATTAATCTACAGTAAATATCAATGATGTCATTGTTTTGTTTCTTGGTTTCTCCGAAGGTTGTTTTCTCTTTTCAAAACATGCATAATGATATGTTATGTCCTTAATCTTCACTCGAAATGTATTTATTCAATGAAATATATACTACCTAAAATACAACCCTATGGCAAGAATCACATAACAAATGGGAAACAAGATGAATTCGGTGCTCGATTTTGGTTTGAAAACATGGAATTGGATCATTGGTTTATTTGGATTGGAGTTTAGGTTTTTAGAATGTCTATGCTATGTAAAAGACTTTAACACATCAAATAAATAAATAAATTTCTTTTGTAGAAAAGGAGGTGATTGTCATCGAGAAGAAACTTTGAAATATATATAATAATTTCATTTATCATTCTTTAAAAGAATAATTATTGTTACAAAACAGATTTAATTAAGATACTAATACATCTTCTTTAATAGTTTACATTAAATTTATTTCATGTGTTTTGCTAGAAAAAATATGAGTGCTTTCATTTATTATTTTAATTTAAAGTTGTCAAAAGCTGATTTCAAAACAAAACTTTCAATTAAATGTTTGATTCAAAGAAAACATAAAAATCAAATACATAATTATTGACGAATACAACTTGGAAGAATCTAATATGGAGATGCGGGGTATCAATCCTCGTACTTCTCGCATGCAAAGGGAGTGCTTTACCATTTGAGTTACATCCTCTCACTCTTTTCAACTTTCATGCTTAACGTTAAAATAGCTTAATCATTTTTATTTTACTACAACATTATTTTTTATATTTATTTAAAATAACAATCATTTTTATTATTATTTTAAAAGTTTATTTTTTAGAAGAATTGACAAATTAATACTTTTTTTCACTTCATATTCAAGTTATGATAAATAAAGATGTAGGGTATATATATGGCATTCTAAGCGAGCACTCTATCATTTGAGCTACATCCCCTCGCATTATATGGTTTCATGTTTAATACTAAAATATTGTTATTTTGAATGCAACACGACACATTTTCATCTTCACAACAACCATATATATCTCTTTCGTAGGGTAAGATAGTTGGAGACATTATCATCTTTTCTTTTCAATTACTAATGCAAGATGATTTTTCTACATTTTCTTTTGATCTTACAACCTCTCATTCCTCTAGAAAAATTAATCTAAAGTAAATATCAAAGATGCCATTATTCTGTTTCTTTGTATATCCAAAGGTTATTTTATCTTTCCAAAAAATGTTTCCAAATATGTTATGTCCTTAATCTTAACTCAAATTATATTTATTCAATAAAATATATACTAACTAAAACACAACCCTATGGCAAGTATCATATAACACATGGGAAGCAAGACAAATGGGGTGTTCGATTCTAGTTTGAAAACATGGATTTTGATCGTCGTTTCATTGGGGTGGGAGTTTAGCTTTTAGAATGTCTATGTTATGTAAAATACATGAAAAAGTGCAAATAAGTAAATAATTTTCTTTTTTTAGAAATATTGGTGATTGTTAATCATTACGAAGAAGAAACTTTTGAAACATATAAAATAATTTCATTTACAATTCTTTAAAAGAATAGTTACCAACACAAAACAAATTAATTAAGATACTAATATATCGTTTATATTAGTTTATATTAAATTTAATTCAGGTGTTTTGCTAGAAAAAATATGAGCACTTGCATTTAAGATTATAATTTAAAGTTTTCAAAAGAATATTTAAAAACAACTTATTCAATTAAATGTTTGAATTTAAGTAAACATCAAAATTGACTACATAAGTATTGACAATACAACCTCATAATCTAATGTAGAGATACGGGGGGTACTTCTTGCATGCAAAGCGAGCGCTTTACCATTAGAGCTACATCCTCTCATCATATTAAATTTTGAAGCTTAACGTTAATATAGTTGAATAATATTTATTTTACTACAACAATTTTTTATATCTATTTTAAAAAATGGTTATTATTATTCAATAAAAAGTTCAATATTTTGAGAAGAAGTGATAACTTAATACTTTTATCTCACTTGATTATTAAGTTGTTATAAATGGAGATGGGGCATCAATCCCCTAACCTCTCGCATGCTTACCACTAGAATATTGTTATCTTGAATGCAATACGATACATTTTCACGTTTATAACAACCACGTATATATCTTTGTTTGGTGAGAGAGTTAGAGACATTAGATTCTTTTCTTTTCCATTACTAATGCTAGATGATTTTTCTATATTTTCTTTTGATCTTGCATATTTTTCCTCCTCTAACAAAATTAATCTACAGTAAATATCAAAGATGTCATTGTTTTGTTTCTTGGTTTCTCCGAAGGTTGTTTTCTCTTTTCAAAACATGCATAATGATATGTTATGTCATTAATCTTCACTCGAAATATATTTATTCAATGAAATATATACTACCTAAAATACAACCCTATGGCAAGAATCACATAACAAATGGGAAACAAGATGGATTGGGTGCTCGATTTTGGTTTGAAAACATGGAATTGGATCATTGGTTCATTGGGATTGGAGTTTAGGTTTTTAGAATGTCTATGCTATGTAAAAGACATTAAACACATCAAATAAATAAATAAATTTCTTTTGTAGAAAAGGAGGTGATTGTCATCGAGAAGAAACTTTGAAATATATATAATAATTTCATTTATCATTCTTTAAAAGAATAATTATTGTTACAAAACAGATTTAATTAAGATACTAATACATCTTCTTTAATAGTTTACATTAAATTTATTTCATGTGTTTTTCTAGAAAAAATATGAGTACTTTCATTTATTATTTTAATTTAAAGTTGTCAAAAGCTGATTTCAAAACAAAACTTTCAATTAAATGTTTGATTCAAAGAAAACATAAAAATCAAATACATAACTATTGAAAAATACAACCTGGAAGAATCTAATATGGAGATGCGGGGTATCAATCCTCGTACTTCTCGCATGCAAAGGGAGTGCTTTACCATTTGTGTTACATCCTCTCACTCTTTTCAACTTTCATGCTTAACGTTAAAATAGCTTGGTCATTTTTAATTTACTACAACATTATTTTTTATATTTATTTAAAATAACAATCATTTTTATTATTATTTTAAAAGTTTATTTTTTAGAAGAATTGACAACTTAATACTTTTTTTCACTTCATATTCAAGTTATGATAAATAAAGGTGTAGGGTATATATCTAGCATTCTAAGCGAGCACTCTATCATTTCAGCTACATGCTCTCGCATTATATGGTTTCATGTTTAATACTAAAATATTGCTATCTTGAATGCAATACGACACATTTTCATCTTCACAACAACCATATATATCTCTTTCGTATGGTAAGATAGTTGGAGACATTATCATCTTTTCTTTTCCATTACTAATGCAAGATGATTTTTCTACATTTTCTTTTGATCTTACAACCTCTCATTCCTCTAGAAAAATTAATCTAAAGTAAATACCAAAGATGCCATTATTCTGTTTCTTTGTATATCCAAAGGTTATTTTATCTTTCCAAAACATTTTCCAAATATGTTATGTCCTTAATCTTCACTCAAATTATATTTATTCAATAAAATATATACTGACTAAAACACAACCCTATGGAAAGTATCATATAACACATGGGAAGCAAGACAAATGGGGTGTTCGATTCTAGTTTGAAAACATGGATTTTGATCGTCGTTTCATTGGGGTGGGAGTTTAGCTTTTCAGAATGTCTATGTTATGTAAAATACATGAAAAAGTGCAAATAAGTAAATAAATTTCTTTTTTTAGAAATATTGGTGATTGTTAATCATTACGAAGAAGAAACTTTTGAAACAGATACAATAATTTCATTTACAATTCTTTAAAAGAATAGTTACCAACACAAAAAAAATTAATTAAGATACTAATATATCGTTTATATTAGTTTATATTAAATTTAATTCACGTGTTTTGCTAGAAAAAATATGAGCACTTGCATTTAAGATTATAATTTAAAGTTTTCAAAAGAATATTTAAAAATAACTTATTCAATTAAATGTTTGAATTTAAGTAAACATCAAAATTGACTACATAAGTATTGACAATACAACCTCATAATCTAATGTAGAGATACGGGGGGTACTTCTTGCATGCAAAGCGAGCGCTTTACCATTAGAGCTACATCCTCTCATCATATTAAATTTTCAAGCTTAACGTTAATATAGTTGAATAATTTTTATTTAACTACAATCATTTTTTATATCTATTTTAAAAAACGGTTATTATTATTCAATAAAAAGTTCAATATTTTGAGAAGAAGTGATAACTTAATACTTTTATCTCACTTGATTATTAAGTTATTATAAATGGAGATGGGGCATCAATCCCCTAACCTCTCGCATGCTTACCACTAGAATATTGTTATCTTGAATGCAATACGATACATTTTCACGTTTATAACAACCACGTATATATCTTTGTTTGGTGAGAGAGTTAGAGACATTAGATTCTCTTCTTTTCCATTACTAATGCTAGATGATTTTTCTATATTTTCTTTTGATCTTGCATATTTTTCCTCCTCTAACAAAATTAATCTACAGTAAATATCAAAGATGTCATTGTTTTGTTTCTTGGTTTCTCCGAAGGTTGTTTTCTCTTTTCAAAACATGCATAATGATATGTTATGTCCTTAATCTTCACTCGAAATGTATTTATTCAATGAAATATATACTACCTAAAATACAACCCTATGGCAAGAATCACATAACAAATGGGAAACAAGATGAATTCGGTGCTCGATTTTGGTTTGAAAAATGGAATTGGATCATTGGTTTATTGGGATTGGAGTTTAAGTTTTTAGAATGTCTATGCTATGTAAAAGACATTAAACACATCAAATAAATAAATAAATTTCTTTTGTAGAAAAGGAGGTGATTGTCATCGAGAAGAAACTTTGAAATATATATAATAATTTCATTTATCATTCTTTAAAAGAATAATTATTGTTACAAAACAGATTTAATTAAGATACTAATACATCTTCTTTAATAGTTTACATTAAATTTATTTCATGTGTTTTGCTAGAAAAAATATGAGTACTTTCATTTATTATTTTAATTTAAAGTTGTCAAAAGCTGATTTCAAAACAAAACTTTCAATTAAATGTTTGATTCAAAGAAAACATAAAAATCAAATACATAATTATTGACAAATACAACTTGAAAGAATCTAATATGGAGATGCGGGGTATCAATCCTCGTACTTCTCGCATGCAAAGGGAGTGCTTTACCATTTGAGTTACATCCTCTCACTCTTTTCAACTTTCATGCTTAACGTTAAAATAGCTTAATCATTTTTATTTTGCTACAACATTATTTTTTATATTTATTTAAAATAACAATCATTTTTATTATTATTTTAAAAGTTTATTTTTTAGAAGAATTGACAACTTAATTCTTTTTTTCACTTCATATTCAAGTTATGATAAATAAAGATGTAGGGTATATATATGGCATTCTAAGCGAGCACTCTATCATTTGAGCTACATCCCCTCGCATTATATGGTTTCATGTTTAATACTAAAATATTGTTATTTTGAATGCAACACGACACATTTTCATCTTCACAACAACCATATATATCTCTTTCGTATGGTAAGATAGTTGGAGACATTATCATCTTTTCTTTTCAATTACTAATGCAAGATGATTTTTCTACATTTTCTTTTGATCTTACAACCTCTCATTCCTCTAGAAAAATTAATCTAAAGTAAATATCAAAGATGCCATTATTCTGTTTCTTTGTATATCCAAAGGTTATTTTATCTTTCCAAAACATGTTTCCAAATATGTTATGTCCTTAATCTTAACTCAAATTATATTTATTCAATAAAATATATACTAACTAAAACACAACCCTATGGCAAGTATCATATAACACATGGGAAGCAAGACAAATGGGGTGTTCGATTCTAGTTTGAAAACATGGATTTTGATCGTCGTTTCATTGGGGTGGGAGTTTAGCTTTTCAGAATGTCTTAGTTATGTAAAATACATGAAAAAGTGCAAATAAGTAAATAAATTTCTTTTTTTAGAAATATTGGTGATTGTTAATCATTACGAAGAAGAAACTTTTGAAACATATAAAATAATTTCATTTACAATTATTTAAAAGAATAGTTACCAACACAAAACAAATTAATTAAGATACTAATATATCGTTTATATTAGTTTATATTAAATTTAATTCACGTGTTTTGCTAGAAAAAATATGAGCACTTGCATTTAAGATTATAATTTAAAGTTTTCAAAAGAATATTTAAAAACAACTTATTCAATTAAATGTTTGAATTTAAGTAAACATCAAAATTGACTACATAAGTATTGACAATACAACCTCATAATCTAATGTAGAGATACGGGGGGTACTTCTTGCATGCAAAGCGAGCGCTTTACCATTAGAGCTACATCCTCTCATCATATTAAATTTTCAAGCTTAACGTTAATATAGTTGAATAATTTTTATTTAACTACAATCATTTTTTATATCTATTTTAAAAAACGGTTATTATTATTCAATAAAAAGTTCAATATTTTGAGAAGAAGTGATAACTTAATACTTTTATCTCACTTGATTATTAAGTTATTATAAATGGAGATGGGGCATCAATCCCCTAACCTCTCGCATGCTTACCACTAGAATATTGTTATCTTGAATGCAATACGATACATTTTCACGTTTATAACAACCACGTATATATCTTTGTTTGGTGAGAGAGTTAGAGACACTAGATTCTTTTCTTTTCCATTACTAATGCTAGATGATTTTTCTATATTTTCTTTTGATCTTGCATATTTTTCCTCCTCTAACAAAATTAATCTACAGTAAATATCAAAGATGTTATTGTTTTGTTTCTTGGTTTCTCCGAAGGTTGTTTTCTCTTTTCAAAACATGCATAATGATATGTTATGTCCTTAATCTTCACTCGAAATGTATTTATTCAATGAAATATATACTACCTAAAATACAACCCTATGGCAAGAATCACATAACAAATGGGAAACAAGATGAATTGGGTGCTCGATTTTGGTTTGAAAACATGGAATTGGATCATTGGTTTATTGGGATTGGAGTTTAGGTTTTTAGAATGTCTATGCTATGTAAAAGACATTAAACACATCAAATAAATAAATAAATTTCTTTTGTAGAAAAGGAGGTGATTGTCATCGAGAAGAAACTTTGAAATATATAATAATTTCATTTATCATTCTTTAAAAGAATAATTATTGTTACAAAACAGATTTAATTAAGATACTAATACATCTTCTTTAATAGTTTACATTAAATTTATTTCATGTGTTTTGCTAGAAAAAATATGAGTACTTTCATTTATTATTTTAATTTAAAGTTGTCAAAAGCTGATTTCAAAACAAAACTTTCAATTAAATGTTTGATTCAAAGAAAACATAAAAATCAAATACATAATTATTGACAAATACAACCTGGAAGAATCTAATATGGAGATGCGGGGTATCAATCCTCGTACTTCTCGCATGCAAAGGGAGTGCTTTACCATTTGAGTTACATCCTCTCACTCTTTTCAACTTTCATGCTTAACGTTAAAATAGCTTAATCATTTTTATTTTACTACAACATTATTTTTTATATTTATTTAAAATAACAATCATTTTTATTATTATTTTAAAAGTTTATTTTTTAGAAGAATTGACAACTTAATACTTTTTTTCACTTCATATTCAAGTTATGATAAATAAAGATGTAGGGTATATATATGGCATTCTAAGCGAGCACTCTATCATTTGAGCTACATCCCCTCGCATTATATGGTTTCATGTTTAATACTAAAATATTGTTATTTTGAATGCAACACGACACATTTTCATCTTCACAACAACCATATATATCTCTTTCGTATGGTAAGATAGTTGGAGACATTATCATCTTTTCTTTTCAATTACTAATGCAAGATGATTTTTCTACATTTTCTTTTGATCTTACAACCTCTCATTCCTCTAGAAAAATTAATCTAAAGTAAATATCAAAGATGCCATTATTCTGTTTCTTTGTATATCCAAAGGTTATTTTATCTTTCCAAAACATGTTTCCAAATATGTTATGTCCTTAATCTTAACTCAAATTATATTTATTCAATAAAATATATACTAACTAAAACACAACCCTATGGCAAGTGTAACCCCCTAGACCCAGCCTATGCATTTCGACTAAGTCTAGTGGCTCACATTATGATTCTTTAAGACATTTTTCCGAAATCGTTATTCAATCAATGTAATATCACATTATAAATGACATGATGTTATAATAAATCATACTATCAAAACCTAACTTGTAAATATAATACCAATAAGTAATAAATTAATTTAAAACATATCTTAAAAATCAAATCACGATAAACCGAATAGTAATAGTAAAAATGTCATCATATTAAAATCCCATACTTTAAAATAAGGTCCATGTCAACAAAATAAAGTCAACTTGCAAGGTAAAAACATTACAATCAGATATACTTCATAATCCATAAATCATCACATTAAATTGGTGCATCAACAATACGGAAACCAAAGAATTCAGTGTACCACATATTAAAACAAATAAAACAGTTCAGTAATAAATAGGGAACACACCTCGATAATATGTTCAAATCGTGGATCTACTGATTGCTGGTTTCACCACGCTCTGCTACAGTTTTCGAACCTAATTTATAATATCACTATATTACTAATGGGTAATATAAATAAATCTCTAAAATCATAAAATTTACGAGTCTTACGAGTGAATACTGGTATACGTGGTTTAACTGATCTAGAAGAGTTGGGTCGAGCTATCGAACGATCCGGAGAGTCTCTTGTACCTTCAAACAATAATAATTAATCAGCCCCAAATCTTACTTAATTGTTCAAAGCTAGAATTCTTAAGTATATAAGCATTTTTCGGGTTTGACTATCATTTTCGGGTATTTCGAGTCTAAATTTGGCCAAATGGACTGCGGAATCGGAATCAGGACGTCAAAAAACATAAAGTATGACTTTTTGAAAATTCAGATTCTTGGTCAAAGTCAAAGTCAACCACTTTGACCGTAGATTTGGAGACCTTCGGATTCGAATTTGACAAAACAGACCACGGAAACGGATTCGGCACGTCGAAAACTATCAGGATAGGTATACTCGGAAAAGATTAACGGTCGTTTAAGGGTCGGTCAAAGCCATTTTAAGTTTTAGTCAAAGAAAGTCAACGGTCAACGGTCACGGTCAACGGTCACGGTCAACGGTCAACGGTCGGGTCGGGTCAACGGTCAGGTCGGGTCAACAGTCGGGTCGGGTCAACCCGGTTCAGACCGGTCAAACCGGTTCAGACCGGTCAAACCGGTTCGAACCGGTCAAACCGGTTTTCCAGCAACTCACTCTCCCTGCGGCGGTGCGTGCGGCGCGTGAACAGTGCCACGGTGTCAGAAAATTCCCGGAAAAATTTCTAAAAATTATTTTGAGCGATTTCGAGATACTTACAACGATCGGTTCAAATTTTTGAACGGCGGAGAGCTCGTATTTCAACTCGGCCGAATCTTTGACTGCTCCACCTCCTCACGCGCCGCCGTCGACGGTGAACAAGGTTGACACCGGCGGACTCGCAACGACACAAGGAACACGATGGTGCAGGAGGTGTCATAAACGGAACAACGATCAGCGGTGAATTTAAGATTTTCTCGGCGATAGAGCTAACAAAACCGTCGCTACTTTGACTGGAAATTCCCGACGTTTGGCCGCGTTTCGCTTCAATTAATTTGAAGGTTTTGCTCCTCGCTCGATGATGAACACAACGGTGGTTTCAAAACAACGATCGGAATTCGGACGGCGTCGGAATCGAGTTTGGAAGTTGTGTGCGTGAGGAAGGATTTGTGAAATTGATTTATGTTTTTCAAAACAGTTATCACGCATATATCAATTGTCTGCCGACACTCCATGGTTAAATTCAGGGCTTGGTCCCTGAATTTTCTTTAACTTTAAAACAAGATCCAAGTTTTAAAATCTTTCAATTCAGTCCCAAATTTTCACAATTAAACCCTCAAATTTTAATTAAATATTATTTTGAAAATCGGGTTGTTATAATTCTCCCCCTCTACAAGAAATTTCGTCCTCGAAATTTACCTTATGAGAATAGTTGAGGAAACTGAGCCTCCATTGACTCCAATGTCTCCCAAGTAGCTTCTGAGGGGCCTCGATTCCTCCACTAAACTTTGACCATTGGAATTCGTCTATTCCGAAGAACTCGTTCATCTCTCTCCAAGATCTGAATGGGCTCCTCTTCATATGACAAATCAGGTCTCAGCTCTACTTCTTCAACCTGAATAATGTGACCTGGATCTGGACGGTATCTCCTCAACATTGATACATGAAAGACATCATGAATACGACTTAGCTCAGAAGGCAACTCAAGTTGATATGCAACAGGTCCTACCCTCTTCAAGATACGAAATGGTCCAATAAATCTTGGACTCAATTTACCCTTACGCCCGAATCTTAATACTTTCTTCCAGGGTGAAACTTTCAAAAAGACCCGATCTCCCACTTCAAACTGTATATCCTTCCTTCTTTGATCTGCATAAGATTTCTGCCTATCAAATGCCTCTTTCAGACGGTCACGGATTAATCTGACTGTGTCCTCCGTCTCTCGCACTAACTCAGGTCCCAACGTTTTCCTATCACGCAAATCAGTCCAACAGATCGGAGTGTGATATTTACGCCCATAGAGTGCTTCATAGGGTGCCATACGAATGCTGGTCTGATAACTGTTATTGTAAGCAAATTCAGCCAAAGGCAAAAATTTCTCCCAGCTACCATGAAAATCGATTACGCAACCCCGCAACATATCCTCAAGTATCTGAATCACTCTCTCAGATTGACCATCAGTTGTGGGTGAAAGGATGTGCTATAATCCAATCTTGTTCCCAAAGCCGTATGTAGCGCCTTCCAAAATCTCGAAGTAAATCTCGGATCTCGATCAGAAATAATAGACAATGGAACACCATGCAATTTGACAATCTCTGAAATATACAATCTTGCCAGCTTGTCCAAAGTATAATTTACTCGCACAGGAATGAAGTGAGCTGACTTTGTAAGTCTGTCAACAATCACCCAAACTGAATCTTTTTTCGAAGGAGTCATAGGCAAGCTAGTAACAAAATCCATAGTAATACGCTCCCATTTCCATTCAGGCATCTTAATAGGCTGTAACAAACCTGATGGATGTTGATGTTCTGCCTTAACTTGTTGACAAGTCAAACACCTCGCTACAAAATTTGAGATGTCCTTCTTCATGCCGATCCAATGATACCTCTCTCTCAAATTCTGATACATCTTATCTCCACTGGGGTGCATAGCATATGGACTACTATGAGCCTCAGTAAGGATAGTCTGTCTCAACTCAGCATCATTAGGCACACAATACCGACCTTTGAAGCATAGAACTTCATCCCGGTCAAGGGCATAATCTGAGCTTGTCCCCTGCTCTACTTGCTCAAAGGTGGGAAGCAAGGAGCTATCAAAGGGCCGCTTAGCCTTGATCTCATCAACCAAGGTCGGCTTAACTTGTAATTCTGCTAACAAAGTGCCATCGTCATATAAATTCATCTTGGCCATTAAAGACCTCAACTCCGGTACCTTCTTTCGACTCAAAGCATCTGCTACAATGTTAGCTTTACCAGGGTGGTAATCAATCACACAATCATAATCCTTTAGAAGCTCTAACCAGCGACGCTGTCTCAAATTAAGTTCCTTCTGGGTCAGAAGATACTTTAAGCTCTTATGATCCGTGAAAATGTAACACTTCTCTCCATAAAGATAGTGTCTCCAAATCTTCAAGGCAAAAATTACTGCTACCAACTCTAAATCGTGAGTAGGATAGTTACTCTCATGCGGCCGCAGCTGACGAGATGCATAAGCCACCACCTTACTTTCCTGCATTAAAACAACCAAGTCCTGAATGTGAAGCATCACTATACACTGTAAAATCCTTCCCGGACTCTGGTTGAATCAACACCAGTGCTTGAGTCAAAACCGTCTTTAATTTCTCAAAGCTCTCCTGTTATGCCTCGCCCCAGTCAAACGGTACATTCTTCCTTAACAAATTTGTCAAAGGAGAAGCAATGATCGAGAAGCCCTCAACAAAATGTCGATAATAACCAGCCAAGCCCAAGAAACTACGGATCTCAGATACGTTCTTAGATCGTTTTCAATTCATAATAGCCTCTATCTTGCTGGGATCGACCTGAACATCTCGCGCATAAATAATATGCCCCAGAAACGACACTTCTTGAAGCCAAAACTCACACTTGCTTAGTTTGGCATATAGATGATGCTCTCTCAAAGTCCGCAGAATGATCTTCAAATGCTCGGCATGCTCTGCCTCAGTACGAGAATAGATCAGAATATCGTCAATGAAGACCACCACAAATTGATCCAAATATGGTCGGAATACCCGATTCATCAAATCCATGAAAGCTGCAGGAGCGTTCGTCAAACCAAAAGGCATTACTAAAAATTCATAATGACCATATCTAGTGCGAATGGCCGTTTTTGCAACATCAGATCCTTCAACTTTCAATTAATAATAACCCGAACGAAGATCAATCTTAGAGAATACAGTAGCTCCTCGCAATTGATCAAATAAGTCATCAATCATGGGTAGTGGGTATTTATTCTTGATCGTCATCTTGTTCAATTTCCGATAGTCAATACATAATCTTAGCGACCTATCCTTCTTTTTCACGAACAGAACTGGAGCTCCCCATGGTAAAGTACTATGTCAGATAAATCCTCGATCGAATAATTCTTGCAATTGGACTTTCAACTCCTTAAGTTCCTTTGGAGCCATACGATAAGGTGCCATAGAAATAGGTGAAGATCCCGGATAAGTCTCAATCTCGAACTCTACCTCTCTATCAGGAGGTAACCCAGGCAACTCCTCCGGAAAAACATCAGGAAACTCGCTAACTGTACGAATCTCCTCGATCATGGACAATGCACCTTTGGTGTTTAAAATACAAGCAATGAAGGTCTTATATCCCTTCCGGATCATATGATCAATTTCCATCGCTGAAACTATATTGGAGAGATAACCACGCCGTTCACCAATTAACACAACAGTCCGACCATCCGAAGTCTTCAGAGTAGCCCGCTTGTATTCGCAATCCAGCTTTACCTTGTGTTTATTCAACCAATCTATTCCAAGAATTAGATCAAACTCCTCTAAAGGAAGCTCCATAAGATCAACGAGAAAAATTTCCCCCTGAACCTCGAGAGGACAACGCTGGAATACTTTATTCACTAATACCGCTTGTCCTACTGGACTTGTAACTGTAACAGTATTTTCAGTGTTCTCAATCGAAATCTAAAGGTTTCTAGATACCGAGCTCGATACATAGGAGTGAGTTGAGCCATTGTCCAGTAATGCAAAGTATGAGATATAATAAATAGTAAATGTACATTCAATAACCTCAGGTTCATCTCTGTCATTCCGACGTCTAGTGGCATAAACCAAAGCTGACTGTCTAGCCTCAGAAGCTGTTGGCCCTCAATTTTGCTGAGGTCGGGCTCTACTGTCTGTCCTGGACGCTGATCCTCGAGTTTTTCCTTGACTACGATATCTAATTGTGGTCTGTACTGTAATCTGAGAACGCACAGGAGTCTGAGTAACGGTCTACTCAAACGAAGCTAGCTGAGGACAATCCCTCTGATAATGACCACTAGATCCACACTGATAGCAAAGACTCATCTTCTTACGACACTCTCCTATGTGTTGTTTACCACAATACTCACAAAGGAGTCCATGATAATACGACGAGGAACCGTCTCAACTGCCAACTAACGGTGAGGATGCTGCAGGCCTAAAACGTGTATTGCTTTTCTGAGAGGGCAAAATATGATTCCTCTTCCCGGACTGTGCTGATGACTCAATATTAGTCGCTCCTATGATCGATGTAGTCATGCCGATACCTGCGGCAGAAGGCAGATTCGTTGGGGTCGTAGAAGCATGATCACCTAAAGAAGGTGGGGGATCTATTAGTATCCCATCGATCGGGTCTATAAATCTAGCCACTCGACCTCGTCCCGGCTAGTTTGACGACCACGTCTAGCACTAATTTTGATGGATCTCAAGTTTACTCTAGAAGATGAAACTTAGGGTTAGATAAGCACTTGGTGTCTCAAACACAGTTAAAATTCTTAATAATTTTGTGACATGGCCTTAGTAACCTGTTTTGTAAAATATTTCAAAACCGTATTTTTAATGTTGACTCATACACAGTCCGAGGGTTAAAAACCAAAAGCTCTGATACCAATAAATGTAACCCCCTAGACCCAGCCTATGCGTTTCGACTAAGTCTAGTGGCTCACATTATGATTCTTTAAGACATTTTTCCGAAATCGTTATTCAATCAATGTAATATCACATTATAAATGACATGAAGTTATAATAAATCATACTATCAAAACCTAACTTGTAAATATAATACCAGTAAGTAATAAATTAATTTAAAACATATCTTAAAAATCAAATCACGATAAACCGAATAGTAATAGTAAAAATGTCATCATATTAAAATCCCATACTTTAAAATAAGGTCCATGTCAACAAAATAAAGTCAACTTGCAAGGTAAAAACATTACAATCAGATATACTTCATAATCCATAAATCATCACATTAAATCGGTGCATCAACAATACGGAAACCAAAGAATTCAGTGTACCACATATTAAAACAAATAAAACAGTTCAGTAATAAATAGGGAACACACCTCGATAATATGTTCAAATCGTGGATCTACTGATTGCTGGTTTCACCACGCTCTGCTACAGTTTTCGAACCTAATTTATAATATCACTATATTACTAATGGGTAACATAAATAAATCTCTAAAATCATAAAATTTACGAGTCTTACGAGTGAATACTGGTATACGTGGTTTAACTGATCTAAAAGAGTTGGGTCGAGCTATCGAACGATCCGGAGAGTCTCTTGTACCTTCAAACAATAATAATTAATCAGCCCCAAATCTTACTTAATTGTTCAAAGCTAGAATTCTTAAGTATATAAGCATTTTTTGGGTTTGACTATCATTTTGGGGTATTTCGAGTCTGAATTTGGCCAAATGGACTGTGGAATCGGAATCAGGACGTCGAAAAACATAAAGTATGACTTTTTGAAAATTCAGATTCTTGGTCAAAGTCAAAGTCAACCACTTTGACCGTAGATTTGGAGACCTTCGGATTCGAATTTGACAAAACAGACAACGGAAACGGATTCGGCACGTCGAAAACTATCAGGATAGGTATACTCGGAAAAGATTAACGGTCGTTTAAGGGTCGGTCAAAGCCATTTTAAGTTTTAGTCAAAGAAAGTCAACGGTCAACGGTCACGGTCAACGGTCAACGGTCGGGTCGGGTCAACAGTCGGGTCGGGTCAACCCGGTTCAGACCGGTCAAACCGGTTCAGACCGGTCAAACCGGTTCAAAACTGGTCAAACCTGTTTTCCAGCAGCTCACTCTCCCTGCGGCGGCGCGTGCGGTGCGTGAACAGTGCCACGGTGTCGGAAAATTCCCGGAAAAATTTCTAAAAATTATTTTGAGCGATTTCGAGATACTTATAATGATCGGTTCAACTTTTTGAACGGCGGAGAGCTCGTATTTCAACTCGGCCGAATCTTTGACTGCTCCACCTCCTCACGCGCCGCCGTCGACGGCGAACAAGGTTGACACCGGCGGACTCGCAACGACACAAGGAACACGATGGTGCAGGAGGTGTCGTAAACGGAACAACGATCAGCAGTGAATTTAAGATTTTCTCGGCGATAGAGCTAACAAAACCGTCGCTACTTTGACTGGAAATTCCCGACGTTTGGCCGCGTTTCGCTTCAATTAATTTGAAGGTTTTGCTCCTCGCTCGATGATGAACACAACGGTGGTTTCAAAACAACGATCGGAATTCGGACGGCGTCGGAATCGAGTTTGGAAGTTGTGTGCGTGAGGAAGGATTTGTGAAATTGATTTCTGTTTTTCAAAACAGAAATCACGCATATATCAATTGTCTGCCGACACTCCATGGTTAAATTAAGGGCTTGGTCCCTGAATTTTCTTTAACTTTAAAACAAGCTCCAAGTTTTAAAATCTTTCAATTCAGTCCCAAATTTTCACAATTAAACCCTCAAATTTTAATTAAATATTATTTTGAAAATCGGGTTGTTACAGCAAGTATCATATAACACATGGGAAGCAAGACAAATGGGGTGTTCGATTCTAGTTTGAAAACATGGATTTTGATCGTCGTTTCATTGGGGTGGGAGTTTAGCTTTTCAGAATGTCTATGTTATGTAAAATACATGAAAAAGTGCAAATAAGTAAATAAATTTCTTTTTTTAGAAATATTGGTGATTGTTAATCATTACGAAGAAGAAACTTTTGAAACATATACAATAATTTCATTTACAATTCTTTAAAAGAATAGTTACCAACACAAAACAAATTAATTAAGATACTAATATATCGTTTATATTAGTTTATATTAAATTTAATTCACGTGTTTTGCTAGAAAAAATATGAGCACTTGCATTTAAGATTATAATTTAAAGTTTTCAAAAGAATATTTAAAAACAACTTATTCAATTAAATGTTTGAATTTAAGTAAACATCAAAATTGACTACATAAGTATTGACAATACAACCTCATAATCTAATGTAGAGATACGGGGGGTACTTCTTGCATGCAAAGCGAGCGCTTTACCATTAGAGCTACATCCTCTCATCATATTAAATTTTCAAGCTTAACGTTAATATAGTTGAATAATATTTATTTTACTACAACAATTTTATATATCTATTTTAAAAAACGGTTATTATTATTCAATAAAAAGTTCAATATTTTGAGAAGAAGTGATAACTTAATACTTTTATCTCACTTGATTATTAAGTTATTATAAATGGAGATGGGGCATCAATCCCCTAACCTCTCGCATGCTTACCACTAGAATATTGTTATCTTGAATGCAATACGATACATTTTCACGTTTATAACAACCACGTATATATCTTTGTTTGGTGAGAGAGTTAGAGACATTAGATTCTTTTCTTTTCCATTACTAATGCTAGATGATTTTTCTATATTTTCTTTTGATCTTGCATATTTTTCCTCCTCTAACAAAATTAATCTACAGTAAATATCAATGATGTCATTGTTTTGTTTCTTGGTTTCTCCGAAGGTTGTTTTCTCTTTTCAAAACATGCATAATGATATGTTATGTCCTTAATCTTCACTCGAAATGTATTTATTCAATGAAATATATACTACCTAAAATACAACCCTATGGCAAGAATCACATAACAAATGGGAAACAAGATGAATTCGGTGCTCGATTTTGGTTTGAAAACATGGAATTGGATCATTGGTTCATTGGGATTGGAGTTTAGGTTTTTAGAATGTCTATGCTATGTAAAAGACATTAAACACATCAAATAAATATATAAATTTCTTTTGTAGAAAAGGAAGTGATTGTCATCGAGAAGAAACTTTGAAATATATATAATAATTTCATTTATCATTCTTTAAAAGAATAATTATTGTTACAAAACAGATTTAATTAAGATACTAATACATCTTCTTTAATAGTTTACATTAAATTTATTTCATGTGTTTTTCTAGAAAAAATATTAGTACTTTCATTTATTATTTTAATTTAAAGTTGTCAAAAGCTGATTTCAAAACAAAACTTTCAATTAAATGTTTGATTCAAAGAAAACATAAAAATCAAATACATAACTATTGACAAATACAACCTGGAAGAATCTAATATGGAGATGCGGGGTATCAATCCTCGTACTTCTCGCATGCAAAGGGAGTGCTTTACCATTTGTGTTACATCCTCTCACTCTTTTCAACTTTCATGCTTAACGTTAAAATAGCTTAGTCATTTTTAATTTACTACAACATTATTTTTTATATTTATTTAAAATAACAATCATTTTTATTATTATTTTAAAAGTTTATTTTTTAGAAGAATTGACAACTTAATACTTTTTTTCACTTCATATTCAAGTTATGATAAATAAAGGTGTAGGGTATATATCTGGCATTCTAAGCGAGCACTCTATCATTTGAGCTACATGCTCTCGCATTATATGGTTTCATGTTTAATACTAAAATATTGTTATCTTGAATGCAATATGACACATTTTCATCTTCACAACAACCATATATATCTCTTTCGTATGGTAAGAAAGTTAGAGACATTATCTTCTTTTCTTTTCCATTACTAGTGCAAGATGATTTTTCTACATTTTCTTTTGATCTTACAACCTCTTAATCCTCTAGAAAAATTAATCTAAAGTAAATATCAAAGATGCCATTATTCTGTTTCTTTGTATATCCAAAGGTTATTTTATCTTTCCAAAACATGTTTCCAAATATGTTATGTCCTTAATCTTCACTCAAATTATATTTATTCAATAAAATATATACTAACTAAAACACAACCCTATGGCAAGTATCATATAACACATGGGAAGCAAGACAAATGGGGTGTTCGATTCTAGTTTGAAAACATGGATTTTGATCGTCGTTTCATTGGGGTGGGAGTTTAGCTTTTCAGAATGTCTATGTTATGTAAAATATATGAAAAAGTGCAAATAAGTAAATAAATTTCTTTTTTTAGAAATATTGGTGATTGTTAATCATTACGAAGAAGAAACTTTTGAAACATATACAATAATTTCATTTACAATTCTTTAAAAGAATAGTAACCAACACAAAAAAATTTAATTAAGATACTAATATATCGTTTATATTAGTTTATATTAAATTTAATTCACGTGTTTTGCTAGAAAAAATATGAGCACTTGCATTTAAGATTATAATTTAAAGTTTTCAAAAGAATATTTAAAAACAACTTATTCAATTAAATGTTTGAATTTAAGTAAACATCAAAATTGACTACATAAGTATTGACAATACAACCTCATAATCTAATGTAGAGATACGGGGGGTACTTCTTGCATGCAAAGCGAGCGCTTTACCATTAGAGCTACATCCTCTCATCATATTAAATTTTCAAGCTTAACGTTAATATAGTTGAATAATTTTTATTTTACTACAATAATTTTTTATATCTATTTAAAAAACGGTTATTATTATTCAATAAAAAGTTCAATATTTTGAGAAGAAGTGATAACTTAATACTTTTATCTCACTTGATTATTAAGTTATTATAAATGGAGATGGGGCATCAATCCCCTAACCTCTCGCATGCTTACCACTAGAATATTGTTATCTTGAATGCAATACGATACATTTTCATGTTTATAACAACCACGTATATATCTTTGTTTGGTGAGAGAGTTAGAGACATTAGATTCTTTTCTTTTCCATTAATAATGCTAGAAGATTTTTCTATATTTTCTTTTGATCTTGCATATTTTTCCTCCTCTAACAAAATTAATCTACAGTAAATATCAAAGATGTCATTGTTTTGTTTCTTGGTTTCTCCGAAGGTTGTTTTCTCTTTTCAAAACATGCATAATGATATGTTATGTCCTTAATCTTCACTCGAAATGTATTTATTCAATGAAATATATACTACCTAAAATACAACCCTATGGAAAGAATCACATAACAAATGGGAAACAAGATGAATTGGGTGCTCGATTTTGGTTTGAAAACATGGAATTGGATCATTGGTTTATTGGGATTGGAGTTTAGGTTTTTAGAATGTCTATGCTATGTAAAAGACATTAAACACATCAAATAAATAAATAAATGTCTTTTGTAGAAAAGGAGGTGATTGTCATCGAGAAGAAACTTTGAAATATATATAATAATTTCATTTATCATTCTTTAAAAGAATAATTATTGTTACAAAACAGATTTAATTAAGATACTAATACATCTTCTTTAATAGTTTACATTAAATTTATTTCATGTGTTTTTCTAGAAAAAATATGAGTACTTGCATTTATTATTTTAATTTAAAGTTGTCAAAAGCTGATTTCAAAACAAAACTTTCAATTAAATGTTTGATTCAAAGAAAACATAAAAATCAAATACATAATTATTGACAAATACAACCTGGAAGAATCTAATATGGAGATGCGGGGTATCAATCCTCGTACTTCTCGCATGCAAAGGGAGTGCTTTACCATTTGAGTTACATCCTCTCACTCTTTTCAACTTTCATGCTTAACGTTAAAATAGCTTAATCATTTTTATTTTACTACAACATTATTTTTTATATTTATTTAAAATAACAATCATTTTTATTATTATTTTAAAAGTTTATTTTTTAGAAGAATTGACAACTTAATACTTTTTTTCACTTCATATTCAAGTTATGATGAATAAAGATGTAGGGTATATATATGGCATTCTAAGCGAGCACTCTATCATTTGAGCTACATGCTCTCGCATTATATGGTTTCATGTTTAATACTAAAATATTGTTATCTTGAATGCAACACGACACATTTTCATCTTCACAACAACCATATATATCTCTTTCGTATGGTAAGATAGTTGGAGACATTATCATCTTTTCTTTTCCATTACTAATGTAAGATGATTTTTCTACATTTTCTTTTGATCTTACAACCTCTCATTCCTCTAGAAAAATTAATCTAAAGTAAATATCAAAGATGCCATTATTCTGTTTCTTTGTATATCCAAAGTTTATTTTATCTTTCCAAAACATGTTTCCAAATATGTTATGTCCTTAATCTTCAATCAAATTATATTTATTCAATAAAATATATACTAACTAAAACACAACCCTATGGCAAGTATCATATAACACATGGGAAGCAAGACAAATGGGGTGTTCGATTCTAGTTTGAAAACATGGATTTTGATCGTCGTTTCATTGGGGTGGGAGTTTAGCTTTTCAGAATGTCTATGTTATGTAAAATACATGAAAAAGTGCAAATAAGTAAATAAATTTCTTTTTTTAGAAATATTGGTGATTGTTAATCATTACGAAGAAGAAACTTTTGAAACATATACAATAATTTCATTTACAATTCTTTAAAAGAATAGTTACCAACACAAAAAAATTAATTAAGATACTAATATATCGTTTATATTAGTTTATATTAAATTTAATTCACGTGTTTTGCTAGAAAAAATATGAGCACTTGTATTTAAGATTATAATTTAAAGTTTTCAAAAGAATATTTAAAAACAACTTATTCAATTAAATGTTTGAATTTAAGTAAACATCAAAATTGACTACATAAGTATTGACAATACAACCTCATAATCTAATGTAGAGATACGGGGGGTACTTCTTGCATGCAAAGCGAGCGCTTTACCATTAGAGCTACATCCTCTCATCATATTAAATTTTCAAGCTTAACGTTATTATAGTTGAATAATTTTTATTTTACTACAATATTTTTTTATATCTATTTTAAAAAACGGTTATTATTATTCAATAAAAAGTTCAATATTTTGAGAAGAAGTGATAACTTAATACTTTTATCTCACTTGATTATTAAGTTATTATAAATGGAGATGGGGCATCAATCCCCTAACCTCTCGCATGGTTACCACTAGAATATTGTTATCTTGAATGCAATACGATACATTTTCACTTTATAACAACCACGTATATATCTTTGTTTGGTGAGAGAGTTAGAGACGTTAGATTCTTTTCTTTTCCATTACTAATGCTAGATGATTTTTCTATATTTTCTTTTGATCTTGCATATTTTTCTTCCTCTAACAAAATTAATCTACAGTAAATATCAAAGATGTCATTGTTTTGTTTCTTGGTTTCTCCGAAGGTTGTTTTCTCTTTTCAAAACATGCATAATGATATGTTATGTCCTTAATCTTCACTCGAAATGTATTTATTCAATGAAATATATACTACCTAAAATACAACCCTATGGCAAGAATCACATAACAAATGGGAAACAAGATGAATTGGGTGCTCGATTTTGGTTTGAAAACATGGAATTGGATCATTGGTTTATTGGGATTGGAGTTTAGGTTTTTAGAATGTCTATGCTATGTAAAAGACATTAAACACATCAAATAAATAAATAAATTTCTTTTGTAGAAAAGGAGGTGATTGTCATCGAGAAGAAACTTTGAAATATATATAATAATTTCATTTATCATTCTTTAAAAGAATAATTATTGTTACAAAACAGATTTAATTAAGATACTAATACATCTTCTTTAATAGTTTACATTAAATTTATTTCATGTGTTTTGCTAGAAAAAATATGAGTACTTTCATTTATTATTTTAATTTAAAGTTGTCAAAAGCTGATTTCAAAACAAAACTTTCAATTAAATGTTTGATTCAAAGAAAACATAAAAATCAAATACATAATTATTGACAAATACAACCTGGAAGAATCTAATATGGAGATGCGGGGTATCAATCCTCGTACTTCTCGCATGCAAAGGGAGTGCTTTACCATTTGAGTTACATCCTCTCACTCTTTTCAACTTTCATGCTTAACGTTAAAATAGCTTAATCATTTTTATTTTACTACAACATTATTTTTTATATTTATTTAAAATAACAATTATTTTTATTATTATTTTAAAAGTTTATTTTTTAGAAGAATTGACAACTTAATACTTTTTTTTCACTTCATATTCAAGTTATGATAAATAAAGATGTAGGGTATATATATGGCATTCTAAGCGAGCACTCTATCATTTGAGCTACATCCCCTCGCATTATATGGTTTCATGTTTAATACTAAAATATTGTTATCTTGAATGCAACACGACACATTTTCATCTTCACAACAACCATATATATCTCTTTCGTATGGTAAGATAGTTGGAGACATTATCATCTTTTCTTTTCAATTACTAATGCAAGATGATTTTTCTACATTTTCTTTTGATCTTACAACCTCTCATTCCTCTAGAAAAATTAATCTAAAGTAAATATCAAAGATGCCATTATTCTGTTTCTTTGTATATCCAAAGGTTATTTTATCTTTCCAAAACATGTTTCCAAATATGTTATGTCCTTAATCTTCACTCAAATTATATTTATTCAATAAAATATATACTAACTAAACCACAACCCTATGGCAAGTATCATATGACACATGGGAAGCAAGACAAATGGTGTGTTCGATTCTAGTTTGAAAACATGGATTTTGATCGTCGTTTCATTGGGGTGGGAGTTTAGCTTTTCAGAATGTCTATGTTATGTAAAATACATGAAAAACTGCAAATAAGTAAATAAATTTCTTTTTTTAGAAATATTGGTGATTGTTAATCATTACGAAGAAGAAACTTTTGAAACATATACAATAATTTCATTTACAATTCTTTTAAAGAATAGTTACCAACACAAAAAAAATTAATTAAGATACTAATATATCGTTTATATTAAATTTAATTCACGTTTTTTGCTAGAAAAAATATGAGCACTTGCATTTAAGATTATAATTTAAAGTTTTCAAAAGAATATTTAAAAACAACTTATTCAATTAAATGTTTGAATTTAAGTAAACATCAAAATTGACTACATAAGTGTTGACAATACAACCTCATAATCTAATGTAGAGATACGGGGGTACTTCTTGCATGCAAAGCGAGCGCTTTACCATTAGAGCTACATCCTCTCATCATATTAAATTTTCAAGCTTAACGTTAATATAGTTGAATAATATTTATTTTACTACAATAATTTTTTATATCTATTTTAAAAAACGGTTATTATTATTCAATAAAAAGTTCAATATTTTGAGGAGAAGTGATAACTTAATACTTTTATCTCACTTGATTATTAAGTTATTATAAATGGAGATGGGGCATCAATCCCCTTACCTCTTGCATGCTTACCACTAGAATATTGTTATCTTGAATACAATACGATACATTTTCACGTTTATAACAACCACGTATATATCTTTGTTTGGTGAGAGAGTTAGAGACATTAGATTCTTTTCTTTTCCATTACTAATGCTAGATGATTTTTCTATATTTTCTTTTGATCTAGCATATTTTTCCTCCTCTAACAAAATTAATCTACAGTAAATATCAAAGATGTCATTGTTTTGTTTCTTGGTTTCTCCGAAGGTTGTTTTCTCTTTTCAAAACATGCATAATGATATGTTATGTCCTTAATCTTCACTCGAAATGTATTTATTCAATGAAATATATACTACCTAAAATACAACCCTATGGAAAGAATCACATAACAAATGGGAAACAAAACGAATTGGGTGCTTGATTTTAGTTTGAAAACATGGAATTGGATCATTGGTTCATTGGGATTGGAGTTTAGGTTTTTAGAATGTCTATGATATGTAAAAGACATTAAACACATCAAATAAATAAATAAATTTCTTTTGTAGAAAAGGAGGTGATTGTCATCGAGAAGAAACTTTGAAATATATATAATAATTTCATGTATCATTCTTTAAAAGAATAATTATTGTTACAAAACAGATTTAATTAAGATACTAATACATCTTCTTTAATAGTTTACATTAAATTTATTTCATGTGTTTTGCTAGAAAAAATAAGAGTACTTGCATTTATTATTTTAATTTAAAGTTGTCAAAAGCCGATTTCAAAACAAAACTTTCAATTAAATGTTTGATTCAAAGAAAACATAAAAATCAAATACATAATTATTGACAAATACAACCTTGGAAGAATCTAATATGGAGATGCAGGGTATCAATCCTCTTACTTCTCGCATGCAAAGGGAGTGCTTTACAATTTGAGTTACATCCTCTCACTCTTTTCAACTTTCATGCTTAACGTTAAAATAGCTTAATCATTTTTATTTTACTACAACATTATTTTTTATATTTATTTAAAATAACAATTATTTTTATTATTATTTTAAAAGTTTATTTTTTAGAAGAATTGACAACTTAATACTTTTTTTTCACTTCATATTCAAGTTATGATAAATAAAGATGTAGGGTATATATCTGGCATTCTAAGCGAGCACTCTATCATTTGAGCTACATCCCCTCGCATTATATGGTTTCATGTTTAATACTAAAATTTTGTTATCTTGAATGCAACACGACACATTTTAATCTTCACAACAACCATATATATCTCTTTCGTATGGTAAGATAGTTCGAGACATTATCTTCTTTTCTTTTCCATTACTAATGCAAGATGATTTTTCTACATTTTCTTTTGATCTTACAACCTCTCATTCCTCTAGGAAAATTAGTCTAAAGTAAATATCAAAGATGCCATTATTCTGTTTCTTTGTATATCCAAAGATTATTTTATCTTTCCAAAACATGTTTCCAAATATGTTATGTCCTTAATCTTCACTCAAATTATATTTATTCAATAAAATATATACTAACTAAAACACAACCCTATGGAAAGTATCATATAACACATGGGAATCAAGACAAATGGGGTGTTCGATTCTAGTTTGAAAACATGGATTTTGACCGTCGTTTCATTGGGGTGGGAGTTTAGCTTTTCAGAATGTCTATGTTATGTAAAATACATGAAAAAGTGCAAATAAGTAAATAAATTTCTTTTTTTAGAAATATTGGTGAATGTTAATCATTACGAAGAAGAAACTTTTGAAACATATACAATAATTTCATTTACAATTCTTTAAAAGAATAGTTACCAACACAAAAAATTTAATTAAGATACTAATATATCGTTTATATTAATTTATATTAAATTTAATTCACGTGTTTTGCTAGAAAAAATATGAGCACTTGCATTTATGATTATAATTTAAAGTTTTCAAAAGTATATTTAAAAACAACTTATTCAATTAAATGTTTGAATTTAAGTAAACATCAAAATTGACTACATAAGTATTGACAATACAACCTCATAATCTAATGTAGAGATACGGGGGGTACTTCTTGCATGCAAAGCGAGCGCTTTACCATTAGAGCTACATCCTCTCATCATATTAAATTTTCAAGCTTAACGTTAATATAGTTGAATAATATTTATTTTACTACAATAATTTTTTATATCTATTTTAAAAAATGGTTATTATTATTCAATAAAAAGTTCAATTTTTTGAGAAGAAGTGATAACTTAATACTTTTATCTCACTTGATTATTAAGTTATTATAAATGGAGATGGGGCATCAATCCCCTTACCTCTCGCATGCTTACCAATAGAATATTGTTATCTTGAATGCAATACGATACATTTTCATGTTTATAACAACCACGTATATATCTTTGTTTGGTGAGAGAGTTAGAGACATTAGATTCTTTCTTTTCCATTACTAATGCTAGATGATTTTTCTATATTTTCTTTTGATCCTGCATATTTTTCCTCCTCTAACAAAATTAATCTACAGTAAATATCAAAGATGTCATTGTTTTGTTTCTTGGTTTCTCCGAAGGTTGTTTTATCTTTTCAAAACATGCATAATGATATGTTATGTCCTTAATCTTCACTCGAATTGTATTTATTCAATGAAATATATACTACCTAAAATACAACCCTATGGCAAGAATCACATAACAAATGGGAAACAAAACGAATTGGGTGCTTGATTTTGGTTTGAAAACATGGAATTGGATCATTGGTTCATTGGGATTGGAGTTTAGGTTTTTAGGATGTCTATGATATGTAAAAGACATTAAACACATCAAATAAATAAATTTCTTTTGTAGAAAAGGAGGTGATTGTCATCGAGAAGAAACTTTGAAATATATATAATAATTTCATGTATCATTCTTTAAAAGAATAATTATCGTTACAAAACATATTTAATTAAGATACTAATACATCTTCTTTAATAGTTTACATTAAATTTATTTCATGTGTTTTGCTAGAAAAAATATGAATACCTGCATTTATTATTTTAATTTAAAGTTGTCAAAAGCTTATTTCAAAACAAAACTTTCAATTAAATGTTTGATTCAAAGAAAACATAAAAATCAAATACATAATTATTGACAAATACAACCTTGGAAGAATCTAATATGGAGATGCGGGGTATCAATCCTCTTACTTCTCGCATGCAAAGGGAGTGCTTTACCATTTGAGTTACATCCTCTCACTCTTTTCAACTTTCATGCTTAACGTTAAAATAGCTTAATCATTTTTATTTTACTACAACATTATTTTTTATATTTATTTAAAATAACAATTATTTTTATTATTATTTTAAAAGTTTATTTTTTAGAAGAATTGACAACTTAATACTTTTTTTCACTTTATATTCAAGTTATGATAAATAAAGATGTAGGTTATATATCTGGCATTCTAAGCGAGCACTCTATCATTTGAGCTACATCCCCTCGCATTATATGGTTTCATGTTTAATACTAAAATATTGTTATCTTGAATGCAACACGACACATTTTCATCTTCACAACAACCATATATATCTCTTTCGTATGGTAAGATAGTTAGAGACATTATCTTCTTTTCTTTTCCATTACTAATGCAAGATGATTTTTCTACATTTTCTTTTGATCTTACAACCTCTCATTCCTCTAGGAAAATTAATCTAAAGTAAATATCAAAGATGACATTATTCTGTTTCTTTGTATATCCAAAGATTATTTTATCTTTCCAAAACATGTTTCCAAATATGTTATGTCCTTAATCTTCACTCAAATTATATTTATTCAGTAAAATATATACTAACTAAACCACAACCCTATGGCAAGTATCATATAACAAATGGGAATCAAGACAAATGGGGTGTTCGATTCTAGTTTGAAAACATGGATTTTGATCGTCGTTTCATTGGGGTGGGAGTTTAGCTTTTCAGAATGTCTATGTTATGTAATATACATGAAAAAGTGCAAGTAAGTAAATAAATTTCTTTTTTTAGAAATATTGGTGATTGTTAATCATTACGAAGAAGAAACTTTTGAAACATATACAATAATTTCATTTACAATTCTTTAAAAGAATAGTTACCAACACAAAAAATTTAATTAAGATACTAATATATCGTTTATATTAGTTTATATCAAATTTAATTCACGTGTTTTGCTAGAAAAAATATGAACACTTGCATTTATGATTATAATTTAAAGTTTTCACAAGAATATTTAAAAACAACTTATTCAATTAAATGTTTGAATTTAAGTAAACATCAAAATTGACTACATAAGTATTGACAATACAACCACATAATCTAATGTAGAGATACGGGGGTACTTCTTGCATGCAAAGCGAGCGCTTTACCATTAGAGCTACATCCTCTCATCATATTAAATTTTCAAGCTTAACATTAATATAGTTGAATAATATTTATTTTACTACAATAATTTTTTATATCTATTTTAAAAAATGGTTATTATTATTCAATAAAAAGTTCAATTTTTTGAGAATAAGTGATAACTTAATACTTTTATCTCACTTGATTATTAAGTTATTATAAATGGAGATGGGGCATCAATCCCCTTACCTCTCGCATGCTTACCAATAGAATATTGTTATCTTGAATGCAATACGATACATTTTCATGTTTATAACAACCACGTATATATCTTTGTTTGGTGAGAGAGTTAGAGACATTAGATTCTTTTCTTTTCCATTACTAATGCTAGATGATTTTTCTATATTTTCTTTTGATCCTGCATATTTTTCCTCCTCTAACAAAATTAATCTACAGTAAATATCAAAGATGTCATTGTTTTGTTTCTTGGTTTCTCCGAAGGTTGTTTTCTCTTTTCAAAACATGCATAATGATATGTTATGTCCTTAATCTTCACTCGAAATGTATTTATTCAATGAAATATATACTACCTAAAATACAACCCTATGGCAAGAATCACATAACAAATGGGAAACAAAACGAATTGGGTGCTTGATTTTGGTTTGAAAACATGGAATTGGATCATTGGTTCATTGGGATTGGAGTTTAGGTTTTTAGGATGTCTATGATATGTAAAAGACATTAAACACATCAAATAAATAAATTTCTTTTGTAGAAAAGGAGGTGATTGTCATCGAGAAGAAACTTTGAAATATATATAATAATTTCATGTATCATTCTTTAAAAGAATAATTATCGTTACAAAACATATTTAATTAAGATACTAATACATCTTCTTTAATAGTTTACATTAAATTTATTTCATGTGTTTTGCTAGAAAAAATATGAGTACCTGCATTTATTATTTTAATTTAAAGTTGTCAAAAGCTTATTTCAAAACAAAACTTTCAATTAAATGTTTGATTCAAAGAAAACATAAAAATCAAATACATAATTATTGACAAATACAACCTTGGAAGAATCTAATATGGAGATGCGGGGTATCAATCCTCTTACTTCTCGCATGCAAAGGGAGTGCTTTACCATTTGAGTTACATCCTCTCACTCTTTTCAACTTTCATGCTTAACATTAAAATAGCTTAATCATTTTTATTTTACTACAACATTATTTTTTATATTTATTTAAAATAACAATTATTTTTATTATTATTTTAAAAGTTTATTTTTTAGAAGAATTGACAACTTAATACTTTTTTTCACTTTATATTCAAGTTATGATAAATAAAGATGTAGGGTATATATCTGGCATTCTAAGCGAGCACTCTATCATTTGAGCTACATCCCCTCGCATTATATGGTTTCATGTTTAATACTAAAATATTGTTATCTTGAATGCAACACGACACATTTTCATCTTCACAACAACCATATATATCTCTTTCGTATGGTAAGATAGTTAGAGACATTATCTTCTTTTCTTTTCCATTACTAATGCAAGATGATTTTTCTACATTTTCTTTTGATCTTACAACCTCTCATTCCTCTAGGAAAATTAATCTAAAGTAAATATCAAAGATGACATTATTCTGTTTCTGTAACAAACCGAAAAAATTAGAATATTATTAAATTGAAGTTGGAGGCTTTAATTGTGAAAATTAGTAAACTGTGAGGACTAAATTAAAAGATTTTAAAACTTGGAGCTTGTTTTAAAGTTAAAGAAAATTCAGGGACCAAGCCCTGAATTTAACCATGGAGTGTCGGCAGACAATTGATATATGCGTGATTTCTGTTTTGAAAAACAGAAATCAATTTCACAAATCCTTCCTCACGCACACAACTTCCAAACTCGATTCTGACGCCGTCCGAATTCCGATCGTTGTTTTGAAACCACCGTTGTGTTCATCATCGAGCGAGGAGCAAAACCTTCAAATTAATTGAAGCGAAATGCGGCCAAACGTCAGGAATTTCCAGTCAAAGTAGCGACGGTTTTGTTAGCTATATCGCCGAGAAAATCTTAAATTCACCGCTGATCGTTGCTCTGTTTACGACACCTCCCGCACCATCGTGTTCCTTGTGCCGTTCTGAGTTCACCGGTGTCAATCTTATCCGCCGTAGACGGCGGCGCGTGAGGAGGTGGTGCAGTCAAAGATTCGGCCGATTTGAAATCGAGCTCTCCGCCGTTCAAAAATTTGAACCGATCGTTGTAAGTATCTTGAAATCGCTCAAAATAATTTTTAGAAATTTTTCCGGGATTTTTAGGGCCCCGGAGGACGCCTCACGCGCCACACGCGCCGCCGCAGGGCGAGTGGCTGCTGGAAACCGGTTTGACCGGTTTTCAACCGGTTCTGACCGGTTTGACCGGTTTCAACCGGTTCGAACCGGTTTGACCGGTCTGAATCGGTTTGACCGGTCTGACCCGACCCGACCGTTGACCCGACCCGACCCGACCGTTGACCCGACCCGACCGTTGACCCGACTCGACCGTTGACCGTTGACCGTTGACTTTCTTTGACCAAAACTTAAAATGGCTTTGACCGAGCATTAAACGACTGTTAATCTTTTCCGAGTATACCTATCCTGATAGTTTTCGACGTGCCGAATCCGTTTCAGTGGTCTGTTTTGTCAAATTCGAATCCGAAGGTCTCCAAATCTACGGTCAAAGTGGTTGACTTTGACTTTGACCAAGAATCTGAATTTTCAAAAAGTCATACTTTATGTTTTTCGACGTCCTGATTCCGATTCCGCAGTCCGTTTGGCCAAATTCAGACTCGAAATACCCCAAAATGATAGTCAACCCCGAAAAATGCTTATATACTTAAGAATTCTAGCTTTGAACAATTAAGTAAGATTTGGGGCTGATAAATTATTGTTATTTGAAGGTGCACGAGACTCACCGGATCGTTCGATAGCTCGACCCAGTTCTTCTAGATCAGTTAAACCACGTATACCAGTATTCACTCGTAAGACTCGTAAATTTTATGATTTTAGAGATTTATTTATGTTACCCATTAGTAATATAGTGATATTATAAATTAGGTTCGAAAACTGTAGCAGAGCGTGGTGAAACCAGCAATCAGTAGATCCACGATTTGAACTATTATCGAGGTGTGTTCCCTATTTATTATTGAACTGTTTTATTTGTTTTAATATGTGGTACACTGAATTCTTTGGTTACCGTATTGTTGATGCACCGATTTAATGTGATTATTTATAGATTATGACTGTTATCTGATATTTGTTTTGAAATGGTATATGATTACCATGTTTATGGATTTATGGAATTTATAACACGGTGCAATTGAATTTTTGGAATACGAATTTATAAAGTACAGCTCTGATCAAGCTGGAAAATTTTACGGACCTAATGTGACTCTTAGGTAGGCTCTGCGGCCCTGAGATCATTCTCGGGTAGGCCCTACGGCCCTAAGATGTGTTCTTAGGTAGGCCCCACGGCCCCGAAATCTATCTTGGGTAGGCGCTCAGGCCCTAAGATGTTCCCTTAGGGTAACGCTTTTTAAAGAGATTTACTGCAGTATAATTTTATGAGACCTTTTGGACTATGATATGTTTAGTGTACCTATAGTGATTTTATGGTAATATTGGGACACACTGAGCCTAGCTCACTTTTCGAAAATGTTTTTCCCCTTTCAGATACTGTTGGTTAGATACCCTGGATTGAGCACTTGGAGGATCAACATATCTCTTGAATTATATCTGATTGTAATGTTTTTACCTTGCAAGTTGACTTTATTTTGTTGACATTGACCTTATTTAAAAGTATGGGATTTTAATATGATGACATTTTTACTATTACTATTCGGTTTATCGTGATTTGATTTTTAAGATATGTTTTAAATTAATTTATTACTTATTGGTATTATATTTACAAGTTAGGTTTTGATAGTATGATTTATTATAATTTCATGTAATTTATAATGTGATTTTACATTGTTTGAATAACGGTTTCGGAAAAATGTCTTAAAGAATCATAATGTGATCCACTAGACTTAGTCGAAACGCATAGGTCGGGTCTAGGGGGTTACATTTATTGGTATCAGAGCTTTTGGTTTTTAAACCTCGGACTGTGTATGAGTCCAAATTGAAAATACGATTTTGAAATATTTACAAAACGAGTTACTAAGGTCATGTCACAAAGTTATTAAATTTTTAACTGTGTTCGAGACTCCAAGTGCTTATCTAACCCTAAGTTTTATCTTCTGTAGTAAACTTGAGATCCACCAAAAATGAGTGCTAGACGTGGTCGTCGAACTAGCCGTGGACGAGGTCGAGTGGCTAGATTTGCAGATCCGATCAATGAGATACGAGTAGATCCCCCACCTCCGATAGGTGATCCTGCTCCTTCGACCCCAACGAATATGCCTCCTACCGATGGTATTGGCATGACTTCACCGATCATAGGAGCAACCGATATTGAGCCAGAATCTACCGGAGTTGCTTTGGATGAGACTTTTGGTAGACAGTTTCTGCAGTTGATACAGGGAGCAGTCAGAGCTGCTGGTGTTGTATCTGAGGTTCCTATTTCGCAAACTCTAATTGCTAATGGGGTCAGGACTTTTGGAGGACAGCTTGGAGGAATTTCTACTGAAGCAGAAGATTGGCTACAGGATACAGAAAGACGCATGGATCAGTTGGGTTTGGACTCAACTAAGAGATATTTGGGGGCAGTAGCGATGTTAGATGGCAATGCCCACACATGGTGGGAGTCAGTGACCGGTAGTGTTCCTACCGATCGTTTGACATGGGATTTCTTCAAGGAGCGTTTTCGGAGCCGATTCTTGGGTGAGCGCTACTTAGTCCAGAGACGACAGCAGTTTCAGGACTTGGTTCAGGGTGACATGACTGTTTCAGAGTATGAGATAGAGTTCTTGAAATTGTTAAAGTATGGAATCAGTATGGTGCCTACCGAGAGAGATCGATGCCGTAAATTTGCCCTCGGACTCAGATACGAGCTACGTAGGCAGGTGGTAGCCCTTCAAGATGAGATTTTTGATGTGCTGGTAAGCAGAGCCAAGGATGCTGAGGAGATGGAGGCGTTAGCTTCTGGTAGAGAGCGTGTTGATCAGGAGCGATCTAGGAAATCTTTTGGCCCTACTGAATCGTCCGCACAGTCTGGTAAGAGGACTCGTACTTCAGCCCCTCAGAGGAGCAATACACGCTTCAGGCCTACAACATCATCACCTTCAGCTGTTAGTAGAGGTGGTTTTTCGGTTCCGATTCTAGTGCCTCAGTGTGACTTTTGTGGGAAACGACACAGAGGAGAGTGTTATAGGAAGACCGGAGCATGTTTTCATTGTGGATCTAGTAGACATTTTCGGAAGGATTGTCCTCAGCTAGCTTCGTCTGAGCGGACCGCTACCCATACTCCTGTGCGTTCTCAGACAACAGTACAGACTCCAAATAGAGATCGTAGCCAAGTAAAGGCTCGTGGTTCAGCGTCCAGGACAGACAGTAGAGCCCGACCTCAGCAAAATAGAGGGCCAACAGTTTCTGAGGCTAGACAACCAGCCTTGGTTTATGCCACTAGACATCGTGATGACAGAGATGAGCCTGAGGTTATTGTAGGTACATTTACTATTTATTCCATTCCATACTTTGCACTATTGGACAATGGCTCCACCCACTCTTATGTATCGAGCTCAGTATCTCGAAACCTTCAGATTCCGATCGAGAACACTAAAAATACTGTTACAGTTACAAGTCCAGTAGGACAAGCGGTATTAGTGAATAAGGTATTTCGGCGTTGTCCTTTGGAGGTGTAGGGAGAAATTTTTCTCGCTGATCTTATGGAGCTTCCTCTAGAGGAGTTTGATCTAATTCTTGGGATGGATTGGTTGAATAAACACAAGGTAAATCTGGATTGCGAGTACAAGCGAGCTACCCTGAAGACTTCAGATGGTCGGACTGTTTGTTAATTGGTGAACGGCGTGGCTATCTCTCCAATATAGTTTCAGCGATGGAAATTGATCGTATGATCCGAAAGGGATATGAGACGTTCATTGCCTGTATTTTGAACACTAAAGGTGCATTGTCCACAATCGAGGAGATTCGTACAGTTAGCGAGTTTCCTGATGTTTTTCCTGAGGAGTTACCTGGGTTACCTCCTGATAGAGAGGTAGAGTTCGAGATTGAGACTTATCCGGGATCTTCACCTATTTCTATGGCACCTTATCGCATGGCTCCAAAGGAACTTAAGGAGTTGAAGGTCCAATTGCAAGAATTATTCGATCGAGGATTTATCCGACATAGTACTTCACCATGGGGAGCTCCAGTTTTGTTCGTGAAAAAGAAGGATGGGTCTTTAAGGCTATGCATTGATTATCGGAAGTTGAACAAGATGACGGTCAAGAATAAATACCCACTACCTAGGATTGATGACTTATTTGATCAACTGCGAGGAGCTATTGTATTCTCTAAGATTGATCTTCGTTCGGGGTATTATCAATTGAAAGTTAAAGGATCTGATGTTGCAAAAACGGCCATTCGTACTAGATATGGTCATTATGAATTTTTAGTGATGCCTTTTGGTTTGACGAACGCTCCTACAGCTTTCATGGATTTGATGAATCGGGTGTTCCGACCATATTTGGATCAATTTGTGGTGGTCTTCATTGACGATATTCTGATCTATTATCGTACTGAGGCAGAGCATGACGAGCATTTGAAAATCATTCTACGGACTTTGAGAGAGCATCGTCTATATGCCAAACTAAGCAAGTGTGAGTTTTGGCTTCAAGAAGTGTCATTTCTGGGGCATATTATTTCTGCGCGAGGTGTTCAGGTTGATCCCAGCAAGATAGAGGCTATTATGAATTGGAAACGACCTAAGAACGTATCTGAAATCCGTAGTTTCTTGGGCTTGGCTGGTTATTATCGACGTTTTGTTGAGGGCTTCTCGATCATTGCTTCTCCTTTGACAAAGTTGTTAAGGAAGAATGTGTTGTTTGACTGGGGCGAGGCACAACAGGAGAGCTTTGAGAAATTAAAGGCGGTTTTGACTCAAGCACCGGTGTTGATTCAACCGGAGTCCGGGAAGGATTTTACAGTGTATAGTGATGCTTCACATTCAGGACTTGGTTGTGTTTTAATGCAGGAAAGTAAGGTGGTGGCTTATGCATCCCGTCAGCTGCGGCCGCATGAGAGTAATTATCCTACTCACGATTTAGAGTTGGCAGCAGTAATTTTTGCCTTGAAGATTTGGAGACACTATATTTATGGAGAGAAGTGTTACATCTTCACAGATCATAAGAGCTTAAAGTATCTTCTGACCCAGAAGGAACTTAATTTGAGACAGCGTCGTTGGTTAGAGCTTCTAAAGGATTATGATTGCGTGATTGATTACCACCCTGGTAAAGCTAACATTGTAGCAGATGCTTTGAGTCGAAAGACGGTATCGGAGTTGAGGTCTTTAATGGCCAAGATGAATTTATATGACGATGGCACTTTGTTAGCAGAATTGCAAGTTAAGCCGACCTTGGTTGATGAGATCAAAGCTAAGCAGCCCCTTGATAGCTCCTTGCTTTCCATCTTTGAGCAAGTAGAGCAGGGGACAAACACAGATTACGCAATTGATCAGGATGAAGTTTTATGCTTTAAAGGTAGATATTGTGTGCCTGATGACGCTGAATTGAGGCAGACTATCCTTACTGAGGCTCATAGAAGTCCATATGCTATGCACCCTGGAGGAGATAAGATGTACCGGAATTTGAGAGAGAGGTATTATTGGACTGGTATGAAGAAAGACATATCTGACTTTGTGGCTAGGTGTTTGACTTGTCAGCAAGTTAAGGCAGAACATCAACATCCATCAGGTTTGTTACAGCCTATCAAGATTCCTGAATGGAAATGAGAGCGTATTACTATGGATTTTGTTACTGGCTTGCCTATGACTCCTTTGAAAAAAGATTCTGTTTGGGTGATTGTTGACAGACTTACAAAGTCAGCTCACTTCATTCCTGTGCGAGTAAATTATACTTTGGATAAGCTGGCAAGATTGTATATTTCAGAGATTGTCAGATTGCATGGTGTTCCATTGTCTATTATTTCTGATCGAGATCCGAGATTTACTTCAAGATTTTGGAAGGCGTTACATACGGCTTTGGGAACAAGATTGGATTATAGTACATCCTTTCATCCACAAACTGATGGTCAATCTGAGAGAGTAATTCAGATTCTGGAGGATATGTTGCGGGGTTGCGTAATCGATTTTCATGGTAGTTGGGAGAACTTTTTGCCGTTGGCTGAATTTTCTTACAATAACAGTTATCAGACCAGTATTCGTATGACACCCTATGAAGCACTCTATGGGCGTAAATGTCGCACTCCGATCTGTTGGACTGAGTTGCGTGATAGGAAAACGTTGGGACCTGAGTTAGTGCGAGAGACGGAGGACACAGTCAGATTGATTCGTGACTGTCTGAAAGAGGCATTTGATAGGCAGAAGTCTTATGCAGATCAGAGAAGAAAAGATATACAATTTGAGGTTGGTGATCATGTCTTCTTAAAAGTTTCACCGTGGAAGAAAGTATTGAGATTCGGACGTAAGGGTAAATTGAGTCCAAGATTTATTGGACCATTTCGTATCTTGAAGAGGGTAGGACCTGTTGCATATCAGCTTGAGTTGCCTTCTGAGCTAAGTCGTATTCATGATGTCTTTCATGTATCAATGTTGAGGAGATACCGTCCAGATCCAGGTCACATTATTCAGGTTGAAGAAGTAGAGCTGAGACCTGATTTGTCATATGAAGAGGAGCCCATTCAGATCTTGGAGAGAGATGAACGAGTTCTTCGGAATAGACGAATTCCAATGGTCAAAGTTCAGTGGAGGAATCGAGGCCCCTCAGAAGCTACTTGGGAGACATTGGAGTCAATGGAGGCTCAGTTTCCTCAACTATTATCATAAGGTAAATTTCGAGGACGAAATTTCTTGTAGAGGGGGAGAATTGTAACAACCCGATTTTCAAAATAATATTTAATTAAAATTTGAGGGTTTAATTGTGAAAATTTGGGACTGAATTGAAAGATTTTAAAACTTGGAGCTTGTTTTAAAGTTAAAGAAAATTCAGGGACCAAGCCCTGAATTTAACCATGGAGTGTCGACAGACAATTGATATATGCGTGATTTCTGTTTTGAAAAACAGAAATCAATTTCACAAATCCTTCCTCACGCACACAACTTCCAAACTCGATTCCGACGCCGTCCGAATTCCGATCGTTGTTTTGAAACCACCGTTGTGTTCATCATCGAACGAGGAGCAAAACCTTCAAATTAATTGAAGCGAAATGCGGCCAAACGTCGGGAATTTCCAGTCAAAGTAGCGACGGTTTTGTTAGCTCTATCGCCGAGAAAATCTTAAATTCACCGCTGATCGTTGCTCTGTTTACGACACCTCCCGCACCATCGTGTTCCTTGTGCCGTTCCGAGTTCACCGGTGTCAATCTTGTCCGCCGTAGACGGCGGCGCGTGAGGAGGTGGTGCAGTCAAAGATTCGGTCGATTTGAAATCGAGCTCTTCGCCGTTCAAAAATTTGAACCGATCGTTGTAAGTATCTTGAAATCGCTCAAAATAATTTTTAGAAATTTTTCCGGGATTTTTAGGGCCCCGGAGGACGCCTCACACGCCACACGCGCCGCCGCAGGGCGAGTGGCTACTGGAAACCGGTTTGACCGGTTTTCAACCGGTTCTGACCGGTTTCAACCGGTTCGAACCGGTTTGACCGATCTGAATCGGTTTGACCGGTCTGACCCGACCCGACCGTTGACCCGACCCGACCCGACCGTTGACCCGACCCGACCGTTGACCCGACCCGACCCGACCGTTGACCGTTGACCGTTGACTTTCTTTGACCAAAACTTAAAATGGCTTTGACCGAGCATTAAACGACCGTTAATCTTTTCTGAGTATACCTATCCTGATAGTTTTCGACGTGTGGAATCCGTTTCAGTGGTCTGTTTTGTCAAATTCGAATCCGAAGGTCTCCAAATCTACGGTCAAAGTGGTTGACTTTGACTTTGACAAGAATCTGAATTTTTAAAAAGTCATACTTTATGTTTTTCGACATCCTGATTCCGATTCTGCAGTCCGTTTGGCCAAATTCAGACTCGAAATACCCCAAAATGATAGTCAAACCCAAAAAATGCTTATATACTTAAGAATTCTAGCTTTGAACAATTAAGTAAGATTTGGGGCTGATAAATTATTGTTATTTGAAGGTGCACGAGACTCACCGGATCGTTCGATAGCTCGACCCAGTTCTTCTAGATCAGTTAAACCACGTATACCAGTATTCACTCGTAAGACTCGTAAATTTTATGATTTTAGAGATTTATTTATGTTACCCATTAGTAATATAGTGATATTATAAATTAGGTTCGAAAACTGTAGCAGAGCGTGGTGAAACCAGCAATCAGTAGATCCACGATTTGAACTATTATCGAGGTGTGTTCCCTATTTATTATTGAACTGTTTTATTTGTTTTAATATGTGGTACACTGAATTCTTTGGTTACCGTATTGTTGATGCACCGATTTAATGTGATTATTTATAGATTATGACTGTTATCTGATATTTGTTTTGAAATGGTATATGATTACCATGTTTATGGATTTATGGAATTTATAACACGGTGCAATTGAATTTTTGGAATACGAATTTATAAAGTACAGCTCTGATCAAGCTGGAAAATTTTACGGACCTAATGTGACTCTTAGGTAGGCTCTGCGGCCCTGAGATCATTCTCGGGTAGGCCCTGCGGCCCTAAGATGTGTTCTTAGGTAGGCCCCACGGCCCCGAAATCTATCTTGGGTAGGCTCTCAGGCCCTAAGATGTTCCCTTAGGGTAACGCTTTTTAAAGAGATTTACTGCAGTATAATTTTATGAGACTTTTTGGACTATGATATGTTTAGTGTACCTATAGTGATTTTATGGTAATATTGGGACACGCTGAGCCTAGCTCACTTTTTGAAAATGTTTTTCCCCTTTCAGATGCTGTTGGTTAGATACCCTGGATTGAGCACTTGGAGGATCAACATATCTCTTGAAGTATATCTGATTGTAATGTTTTTACCTTGCAAGTTGACTTTATTTTGTTGACATTGAACTTATTTAAAAGTATGGGATTTTAATATGATGACATTTTTACTATTACTATTCGGTTTATCGTGATTTGATTTTTAAGATATGTTTTAAATTAATTTATTACTTATTGGTATTATATTTACAAGTTAGGTTTTGATAGTATGATTTATTATAATTTCATGTAATTTATAATGTGATTTTACATTGTTTGAATAACGGTTTCGGAAAAATGTCTTAAAGAATCATAATGTGATCCACTAGACTTAGTCGAAACGCATAGGCCGGGTCTAGGGGGTTACAGTTTCTTTGTATATCCAAAGATTATTTTATCTTTCCAAAACATGTTTCCAAATATGTTATGTCCTTAATCTTCACTCAAATTATATTTATTCAGTAAAATATATACTAACTAAAACACAACCCTATGGCAAGTATCATATAACAAATGGGAATCAAGACAAATGGGGTGTTCGATTCTAGTTTGAAAACATGGATTTTGATCGTCGTTTCATTGGGGTGGGAGTTTAGCTTTTCAGAATGTCTATGTTATGTAATATACATGAAAAAGTGCAAATAAGTAAATAAATTTCTTTTTTTAGAAATATTGGTGATTGTTAATCATTACGAAGAAGAAACTTTTGAAACATATACAATAATTTCATTTACAATTCTTTAAAAGAATAGTTACCAACACAAAAAATTTAATTAAGATACTAATATATCGTTTATATTAGTTTATATTAAATTTAATTCACGTGTTTTGCTAGAAAAAATATGAACACTTGCATTTATGATTATAATTTAAAGTTTTCAAAAGAATATTTAAAAACAACTTATTCAATTAAATGTTTGAATTTAAGTAAACATCAAAATTGACTACATAAGTATTGACAATACAACCACCTAATCTAATGTAGAGATACGGGGGTACTTCTTGCATGCAAAGCGAGCGCTTTACCATTAGAGCAACATCCTCTCATCATATTAAATTTTCAAGCTTAACGTTAATATAGCTGAATAATATTTATTTTACTACAATAATTTTTTATATCTATTTTAAAAAACGGTTATTATTATTCAATAAAAAGTTCAATATTTTGAGAAGAAGTGATAACTTAATACTTTTATCTCACTTGATTATTAAGTTATTATAAATGGAGATGGGGCATCAACCCCCTTACCTCTCGCATGCTTACCACTAGAATATTGTTATCTTGAATGCAATACGATACATTTTCATGTTTATAACAACCACGTATATATCTTTGTTTGGTGAGAGAGTTAGAGACATTAGATTCTTTTCTTTTCCATTACTAATGCTAGATGATTTTTCTATATTTTCTTTTGATCCTGCATATTTTTCCTCTTCTAACAAAATTATCTACAGTAAATATCAAAGATGTCATTGTTTTGTTTCTTGGTTTCTCCGAAGGTTGTTTTCTCTTTTCAAAACATGCATAATGATATGTTATGTCCTTAATCTTCACTCGAAATGTATTTATTCAATGAAATATTACTACCTAAAATACAACCCTATGGCAAGAATCACATAACAAATGGGAAACAAAATGAATTGGGTGCTTGATTTTGGTTTGAAAACATTGAATTGGATCATTGGTTCATTGGGATTGGAGTTTAGGTTTTTAGAATGTCTATGATATGTAAAAGACATTAAACACATCAAATAAATAAATAAATTTATTTTGTAGAAAAGTAGGTGATTGTCATCGAGAAGAACCTTTGAAATATATATAATAATTTCATGTATCATTCTTTAAAACAATAATTATTGTTACAAAACAGATTTAAATAAGATACTAATACATCTTCTTTAATAGTTTACATTTAATTTATTTCATGTGTTTTGCTAGAAAAAATATGAGTACTTGCATTTATTATTTTAATTTAAAGTTGTAACCCCCCAGACCGATACGGGTAGCCCGATCCGATCCAGGAAGTCACATTAGGGCCACCAGAGCGACCCACCGTAAAAATAGCAGAAATTTTAAAACTTTTTATCAGAACATGTAAACTTATAAAATCATTTATCACTATTTAAAAATAAAACAGATTTCCAAACTCGTATATAAATCAAAATACAATTACATGCCCCCTAATCACAAGTACCATACTCTTCAACCACGCCGGAAGAACTCCCTTACTGAAGTCGATAGATGCACTGGTACAATTATTTTAACCTGAAAAGGTGAGTAACAGAGTGAGCTTTGGAAAGCTTAGTAATACAGAACTACCAGATGATGCTGATGAACATGCAGATACAGATAAACGTATTTTTTCTTATTAGTTCAGATAATATTCATTTCAGATAGAAATATTTCGGATGTCTAGGTTCAGGAGTTATCTAGTGTGTTCCCGCAAGACCTGTGAAAAGATACATATATTTTCTTTTAAAACAGTGGCAATTTAAAACATGTTTTTATTCAAAAACGATATTAATCCATCCAACCAAACACACCATAATGTGTAGGTTCCCCATAACCATACACCACCAACACACCGAGTAAGGCCTTGAGCACAAAGCAGAGGAGCCTGCAGTAACGGTAACGATAACTTCCTCCAACAACACCCTCCCATAAAACATTTATAAAAAACCATAGTAATCCCTCCAACCGAACGTATCATAATGTGTAGGTTTCCCAGAACCATACACCCACCAACACACCATAATGTGTAGGTTCCCCAGAACCATACACCCACCAACACACCAAGTAAGGCCCCGAGCATAAAGCCGAGGAACCTGCATATATAGTAACCTCCAACTAAACCACCAAATAAAACATGTTCCATCCGTAAACGGATATATCAAAAATCAAAACATAATTCATGTCAAGTATCGTATCAAAATCCAGGTCATGTATTATATCAGAATCCAAGTCAAGTATCAGATCAGAATCCATGTCAGATATCATATCAGAATCCATGTCAAATATCAGATCAGAATTCAAATCGAAAATCAGATAAAATATTCATGTGGGTAGGGAACACACCAGAGTTTACAGATATTATTCATAAGTACAGAATAATCTTATCAGGCAGAGAAACACCAATCTTCAATATACCGATAGAATGTTGGGATTTATAATCACTATTGGAAGAGTTCAATAACTGATGGAATCATAAGTTATTCAGATTGAGACTTATCGAGATCATATCTTATTCATACATTTTTTTGAAAGCTCTACATAATCAAAAGGGTATTCAGAATCCTTTACATCTGAGCTACTTATATTTTCAGATATAACCTAACTAATTTGAGCTGATAAGAAAGAATAACGATTCAGAAATTTTACAATCTTTGTCGATTGATCAGATTAATGAGTTACTCGATATAAATAATTCTCATAACTAATGCTCATCGACTGGTCAATTCTTTGTCCTTCCAGGGTATTTATTTTTTTATACCTAACATTCTTATCCATAGATATTCCAATGCTCTTTATTTCATTTTCACGCTTCCATAGTATCATGAAATGCTGACGTGCTTGATTTATAGTTCATGACCCATAAAAAAACCATTTCATTATGTATGTTCGTTAATGTTTCCAGACTCATCCAAATCACTTATTTAATCATCAATCATTGAGGTTACTTATTTCATTTAACAGTCAAGTCTATCACGGTTACTTAAGAGTTTTCCAGAGTAAATCAAACATTTTCTGAATTTCGGATACATATTGTACTTTCGTTCAGTTCAGTATTCGTGGTTGATTTGTCGAACAAATATCCAATTCTTAGTACTGAATATGATCTAGAGTTGAATACTTCCAAATTTATCATCGAGCCAAACTTGAAAAGACGAACACACATTCCAGTAATATCTATGTTGTTCAGGTATTGACATAGCTTTAGGGTTGATCTACTCACGTAAGTTTTGTTCCATAACTTTTAAAGGTAATCCAATACCTATGCTTATTTGGATTTCTTAATTAATCCAAGATATTTACTTAATATAGGCCATAAGGGTATTTTAGTAATTTTGGTGTTAAATTTTATTCCATTCATTTCAGACCTCGAGGATATCCAATCATTCTTGAGCTTGGTGGTATTCTTGGGTCATTTCTATTACAGGGGTATTTTGGTCATTTTACAGATCTACGGTATTTCAATCTTTTCCTACCATCTGGTCTTTTTATTTAATTCAATATTATCATTTACTTCAGTCCTTTCGAACAATTCTGACAGCAAAATACCCCGATAAATTACTCTTCAAGTATTTACTCAATATTTGAATATTTTCGGGTCAAGTGTCTTCTCAGATTTTACAAACGGAATATCATGAATTTTTATGTACTAAGTCAGGATCTTAACAATTAAATCCGTACTTAATCGAGTTAAGTACGAATCCCCTACGTATTTTCTCATTCAGAGTCAACTCAGACTATTCTACCTCTTAAGGGCATTTCCGTAATTTCTTAACCAGATAATTTCGATATTAGCTCTTAACGAAAATAATTATAATTTAGAGATCCTATGATTAATTGATTTCCCGAACATTCTTTGATTTTGAAATGATTCCTTCACAAACTCTCATAGGATTAAAACCAGTTATCCATAATTTCCAAATAAAATTAACATTTCTTATGCACATCAGTAGTTATATCGGATCAATATGTCTTTTTAGAGTTATTAACCAACTTCCAGTGGCAATTCTTATCATTTTCCAACATAAGGGTAATTTCGTAATTTTACCATATCGGAGTATTCTCATAATTTTTCATCCAAGTATCTTTAATATTTAACCCTTGATGATATAATATATAAGTTACAAATCCAGAGCTGATTTCTTTATCACCAATCCCAAACTTGTAATTTAATTCTAACAATTATCAGTCTCTTATCTTAGTCATTCGATCCGTATTCAGTTATAGAATTTCTACCACATTCATATCGAGTGAATAAATTATTCAACTCCACAAAAGTGACCAACATTATCTTATTCATGCATTTACCAATATCAACATGTTCCATAAAGCATAAAGAGGTGGTAAAGTATTACCTCAATTTTCGTGCAATACTGATCGACCATAAAAATTCCATTCGTACACCTTTGATCCTCAATTCAACTTCCAATAATTCCTCAGATACATATCAACATAAATTATATCAGAAACGGAGCTTAATTGCGATAAACGGATCGAATCGGGTGATAAATCAGTGAAAGACGGCTTACCGGGTTCGAATTTGGCGAAACGGACTTCGGATCCGGATTCAGGACGTCGAAAGCATAAAATATGACTTTTCGGAAATTTGGAATTTTTGGTCAAAATCAAAGTCAATGGGTTTGACTGGAAATTTCTAGGCCTTCGGGTTCGAATTTCGAAAAACGAACAGCGGAATCGGATTTGGAACGTCGAAAAATGTCAGGATAGGTATACTCGGTCGAAGTCAAAGGTCGTTTAATGCCTGGTCAAAGCCGGTCAAAGTTTTGGTCAACAGTGGTCAACGCCGGTTAACGGTCAACGGGTCAATGGGTCGGGTCAATCGGGTCGGGTCGGGTCAACGGGTCGGGTAAACGAGTCGGGTCGGGTCTACGGGTGGGGTCGGGTTGTGACCGGTCAAACCGGTCAACTATGCACCAAAACCGGTCAAACCGGTCAATTTTTTCTTCCCCACGCGCAGTGGCGGCGCGTGGGGGCGCGTGAACAGTGCTAAAATCCCGAAAAAATTTCTAAAAATTATTTTGAGCGATTTCGAGGTACTTACAAAGCTCGGTTCATAATTTTGAACGGCGGAGAGCTCGATTTCAACAAATCGGAAACTTTGACCGCTTCACCTCCACACGCGCCGTCGTCGACGGAGACCAAGGATGACACCGGCAAACTCGGAACGATGCAACGAACACGATGGTGCGGGAGGTGTCGTAAACAGATGACCGGATCATCGTGAATCGATAAAAAACCAACTAAAACCGAGTTATTACCGACGATACTTCCGACTGAAATTAACGACGAATGGCGATGATTAACGACGAAAGGTTTGAGGGGTTTTGTTCCTCGATTGACAACGAACACGATGGTGGTTTCGGCTCGTCGTTTGGAGGTCGGACGGCGAGTAGATCGGAGTTCAAAGAGGGGTTGACGGGAAAGGGAAACTGGAAATTTTTTTCCCAGAAACATACAGGAGATTGGGGGTTTATAACATCTCATAATTAAAAATGGCTAAACCAAGAGTTTAGCCACTGAACTTCCTTCACTTCATAAAATGGTCTGCCAACTTTAAAAATTTATAATTTAATCCCCTGTTTCTTTCAAAATACCAAATTAAATCTACCACTTTATAATTTCTTAATTTTAGCCCCTAAATTGGGGTGTACAATTCTCCCCTCCTTAAAAGAATTTCGTCCTCGAAATTCATTCATGTCACATAATTGCATAAATGAAACTTCCATCAGTTCTCTCATATCTTTAAGTAGCTTTTACAAAAGTACGGATCCTCCACTAATCCTTAACCAGTTGAGCATACATTATTATCATAACTTTTCCTCATTTCAATAAAAGAATCCGAACGAAAATTTCCTTGAGTAATCAGTTCAGTCTTGATTACGTGAATAGACTCATAGAGCAGCAGCATATCTCAATTTTATTTCTGGAGTCGAGTCAGAATTTCTCAGATAAATAACCCTCACATGGCTCGTGAGGTACTTCACAGCGTTTAGACAAATGTTACTGGAATTCCTTTTTGTACAAATATAACCTTAACAGATAGAAACTTCGATTTGTTCGTTACAGATAGGGACTCAGCCCTGGAGTTCCAGCTCAGAGAGGTACGATTGCAGTCTAGGGGCATGTATTGATCATACATATTTTGACATTCGACCGGCCAGTCTAACTTGAAAATTTTGACTCAAACCATAGCTCTGATACCACTAAATGTAACCCCCCAGACCGATACGGGTAGCCCGATCCGATCCGGGAAGTCACATTAGGGCCACCGGAGCGACCCACCGTAAAAATAGCGGAAATTTTAAAACTTTTTATCAGAACATGTAAACTTATAAAATCATTTATCACTATTTAAAAATAAAACAGATTTCCAAACTCGTATATAAATCAAAATACAATTACATGCCCCCTAATCACAAGTACCATACTCTGCAACCACGCCGGAAGAACTCCCTTACTGAAGTCGATAGATGCACTGGTACAATTGTTTTAACCTAAAAAGGTGAGTAATAGAGTGAGCTTTGGAAAGCTAAGTAATACAGAACTACCAGATGATGCTGATGAACATGCAGATACAGATAAACGTATTTTTTCTTATTGGTTCAGATATTTACAGATTTCTTTGGTTGAGCTGAGGTTCATTGATATCACAGGTAGTAACAGATAATATTCATTTCAGATAGAAATATTTCGGGTGTCTAGGTTCAGGAGATCAAAATAGGTTATCTAGTGTGTTCCCGCAAAACCTGTGAAAATACATATCTTTTCTTTTAAAACAGTGGCAATTTAAAACATGTTTTTATTCAAAAACCATATTAATCCATCCAACCAAACACACCATAATGTGTAGGTTCCCCAGAACCATACACCACCAACACACCAAGTAAGGCCTTGAGCACAAAGCAGAGGAGCCTGCAGTAACGGTAACGATAACTTCCTCCAACAACACCCTCCCATAAAACATTTATAAAAAACCATAGTAATCCCTCCAACCGAACGTATCATAATGTGTAGGTTTCCCAGAACCATACACCCACCAACACACCATAATGTGTAGGTTCCCCATAACCATACACCCACCAACACACCAAGTAAGGCCCCGAGCATAAAGCTGAGGAACCTACATATATAGTAACCTCTAACTAGACCACCAAATAAAACATGTTCCGTCCGTAAACGGATATATCAAAAATCAAAACATAATTCATGTCAAGTATCGTATCAAAATCCAGGTCAAGTATTATATCAGAATCCAAGTCAAGTATCAGATCAGAATCCATGTCAGATATCATATCAGAATCCATGTCAAATATCATATCAGAATTCAAATCGAAAATCAGATAAAATATTCATGTGGGTAGGGAACACACCAGAGTTTACAGATATTATTCATAAGTACAGAATAATCTTATCAGGCAGAGAAACACCGATCTTCAATATACCGATAGAATGTTGGGATTTATAATCACTATTGGAAGAGTTCAATAACTGATGGAATCATAAGTTATTCAGATTGAGACTTATCGAGATCATATCTTATTCATACATTTTTTTGAAAGCTCTACATAATCAAAAGGGTATTCAGAATCCTTTACATCTGAGCTACTTATATTTTCATATATAACCTAACTAATTTGAGCTGATAAGGGAGAACAACGATTCAGAAATTTTACAATCTTTGTCGATTGATCAGATTAATGAGTTACTCGATATGAATAATTCTCATAACTAATGCTCATCGACTGGTCAATTCTTTGTCCTTCCAGGGTATTTATTTTTTTATACCTAACATTCTTATCCATAGATATTCCAATGCTCTTTATTTCATTTTCACACTTCCACAGTATCATGAAATGCTGACGTGCTTGATTTATAGTTCATGACCCATAAAAAAACATTTCATTATGTATGTTCGTTAATGTTTCCAGACTCATCCAAATCACTTATTTAATCATCAATCATTGAGGTTACTTATTTCATTTAACAGTCAAGTCTATCACGGTTACTTAAGAGTTTTCCAGAGTAAATCAGACATTTTCTGAATTTCGGATACATATTGTACTTTCGTTCAGTTCAGTATTCGTGGTTGATTTGTCGAACAAATATCCAATTCTTAGTACTGAATATGATCTAGAGTTGAATACTTCCAAATTTATCATCGAGCCAAACTTGAAAAGACGAACACACATTCCAGTAATATCTATGTTGTTCAGGTATTGACATAGCTTTAGGGTTAATCTACTCACGTAAGTTTTATTCCATAACTTTTAAAGGTAATCCAACACTTATGCTTATTTGGATTTCTTAATTAATCCAAGATATTTACTTAATATAGGCCATAAGGGTATTTTAGTAATTTTGGTGTTAAATTTTATTCCATTCATTTCAGACCTCGAGGATATCCAATCATTCTTGAGCTTGGTGGTATTCTTGGGTCATTTCTATTACAGGGGTATTTTGGTCATTTTACAGATCTACGGTATTTCAATCTTTTCCTACCATCTGGTCTTATTATTTAATTCAATATTATCATTTACTTCAGTCCTTTCGAACAATTCTGACAGCAGAATACCCCGATAAATTACTCTTCAAGTATTTACTCATTATTCGAATATTTTCGGGTTAAGTGTCTTCTCAGATTTTACAAACGGAATATCATGAATTTTTCTGTACTAAGTCGGGATCTTAACAATTAAATCCGTACTTAATCGAGTTAAGTACGAATCCCCTACGTATTTTCTCATTCAGAGTCAACTCAGACTATTCTACCTCTTAAGGGCATTTCCGTAATTTCTTAACCAGATAATTTCGATATTAGCTCTTAAAGAAAATAATTATAATTTAGAGATCCTATGATTAATTGATTTCCTGAACATTCTTTGATTTTGAAATGATTCCTTCACAAACTCTCATAGGATTAAAACCGGTTATCCATAATTTCCAAATAAAATTAATATTTCTTATGCACATCAGTAGTTATATCGGATCAATATGTCTTTTCAGAGTTATTAACCAACTTCCAGTGGCAATTCTTATCATTTTCCAACATAAGGGTAATTTCGTAATTTTATCATATCGGAGTATTCTCATAATTTTTCATCCAAGTATCTTTAACATTTAACCCTTGATGATATAAAATATAAGTTACAAATCCAGAGCTGATTTCTTTATCACCAATCCCAAACTTGTAATTTAATTCTAACAATTATCAATCTCTTATCTTAGTCATTCGATCCGTATTTAGTTACAGAATTTCTACCACATTCATATCGAGTGAATAAATTATTCAACTCCACAAAAGTGACCAACATTATCTTATTCATGCATTTACCAATATCAACATGTTCCATAAAGCATAAAGAGGTGGTAAAGTATTACCTCGATTTTCATGCAATACTGATGGACCATAAAAATTCCATTCGCACGCCTTTGATCCTCAATTCAACTTCCAATAATTCCTCAGATACATATCAACATAAATTATATCAGAAACGGAGCTTAATTACGATAAACGGATCGAATCGGGTGATAAATCAGTGAAAGACGGCTTACCAGGTTCGAATTTGGCGAAACGGACTTCGGATTCGGATTCAGGACGTCGAAAAGCATAAAATATGACTGTCAGAAATTTGGAATTTTCGGTCAAAATCAAAGTCAACGGGTTTGACTGGCAATTTCGAGGCCTTCGGGTTCGAATTTCGAAAAACGGACAGCGGAATCGGATTTGGAACGTCGAAAAATGTCAGGATAGGTATACTCGGTCGAAGTCAAAGGTCGTTTAATGCCCGGTCAAAGTTTTGGTCAACAGCGGTCAACGCCGGTCAACGGGTCAATGGGTCGGGTCAATCGGGTCGGGTCGGGTCGGGTCAACGGGTCGGGTCAGGTCAACGGGTTGGGTCAGGTTGTGACCGGTCAAACCGATCAACTATGCACCAAAACCGGTCAAACCAGTCGATTTTTTTCTTCCCCACGCGCAGTGGCGGCGCGTGAACAGTGCTAAAATCCCGGAAAAATTTCTAAAAATTATTTTGAGCGATTTCAAGATACTTACAAAGCTTGGTTAATAATTTTGAACGGCGGAGAGCTCGATTTCAACAAATCAGAAACTTTGACCGCTTCACCTCCACACGCGCCGCCGTCGACGGAGACCAAGGATGACACCGACAAACTCGGAACGATGCAACGAACACAATGGTGCGGGAGGTGTCGTAAACAGATGACCCGATCATCGTGAATCGAGGAAAAACCAACTAAAATCGAGTTATTACCGACGATACTTCCGACTGAAATACACGACGAACGGCGATGATTCATGACGAAAGGTTTGAGGGGTTTTGTTCCTCGATTGACAACGAACACGATGGTGGTTTTGGCTCGTCGTTTGGAGGTCGGACGGTGAGTAGATCGGAGTTCAAAGAGGGGTTGACGGGAAAGGGAAACTGGAAATTTTTTTTCCAGAAACATACGGGAGATTGGGGGTTTATAACATCTCATAATTAAAAATGGCTAAACCAAGAGTTTAGCCACTGAACTTCATGCACTTCATAAAACGGTCTGCCAACTTTAAAAATTTACAATTTAATCCCATGTTTCTTTCAAAATACCAAATTAAATCCACCACTTTATAATTTCTTAATTTTAGCCCCTAAATTGGGGTGTTACAAAAGTTGTCAAAAGCTGATTTCAAAACAAAACTTTCAATTAAATGTTTGATTCAAAGAAAACATAAAAATCAAATACATAATTATTGACAAATACAACCTTGGAAGAATCTAATATGGAGATGCGGGGTATCAATCCTCGTACTTCTCGCATGCAAAGGGAGTGCTTTACCATTTGAGTTACATCCTCTCACTCTTTTCAACTTTCATGCTTAACGTTAAAATAGCTTAATCTTTTTTATTTTACTACAACATTATTTTTTATATTTATTTCAAATAACAATTATTTTTATTATTATTTTAAAAGTTTATTTTCTAGAAGAATTGACAACTTAATACTTTTTTTTCACTTCATATTCAAGTTATGATAAATAAAGATGTAGGGTATATATCTGGCATTCTAAGCGAGCACTCTATCATTTGAGCTACATCCCCTCACATTATATGGTTTCATGTTTAATACTAAAATATTGTTATCTTGAATGCAACACGACACATTTTCATCTTCACAACAACCATATATATCTCTTTCGTATGGTAAGATAGTTAGAGACATTATCTTCTTTTCTTTTCCATTACTAATGCAAGATGATTTTTCTACATTTTCTTTTGATCTTACAACCTCTCATTCCTCTAGGAAAATTAGTCTAAAGTAAATATCAAAGATGCCATTATTTTGTTTCTTTGTATATCCAAAGATTATTTTATCTTTCCAAAACATGTTTCCAAATATGTTATGTCTTTAATCTTCACTCAAATTATATTTATTCAATAAAATATATACTAACTAAAACACAACCCTATGGCAAGTATCATATAACACATGGGAATCAAGACAAATGGGGTGTTCGATTCTAGTTTGAAAACATGGATTTTGATCGTCGTTTCATTGGGGTGGGAGTTTAGCTTTTCAGAATGTCTATGTTGTGTAAAATACATGAAAAAGTGCAAATAAGTAAATAAATTTCTTTTTTTAGAAATATTGGTGATTGTTAATCATTACGAAGAAGAAACTTTTGAAACATATACAATAATTTCATTTACAATTCTTTAAAAAGAATAGTTACCAACACAAAAAATTTAATTAAGATACTAATATATCGTTTATATTAGTTTATATTAAATTTAATTCACGTGTTTTGCTAGAAAAAATATGAGCACTTGCATTTATGATTATAATTTAAAGTTTTCAAAAGTATATTTAAAAACAACTTATTCAATTAAATGTTTGAATTTAAGTAAACATCAAAATTGACTACATAAGTATTGACAATACAACCTCATAATCTAATGTAGAGATACAGGGGGTACTTCTTGCATGCAAAGCGAGCGCTTTACCATTAGAGCTACATCCTCTCATCATATTAAATTTTCAAGCTTAACGTTAATATAGTTGAATAATATTTATTTTACTACAATAATTTTTTTATATCTATTTTAAAAAATGGTTATTATTATTCAATAAAAGGTTCAATTTTTTGAGAAGAAGTGATAACTTAATACTTTTATCTCACTTGATTATTAAGTTATTATAAATGGAGATGGGGCATCAATCCCCTTACCTCTCGCATGCTTACCACTAGAATATTGTTATCTTGAATGCAATACGATACATTTTCATGTTTATAACAACCACGTATATATCTTTGTTTGGTGAGAGTGTAACCCCCCAGACCGATGGGGGTAGCCCGATCCGATCCGGGAAGTCACATTAGGGCCACCGGAGCGACCCACTGTAAAAATAGCGGAAAATTAAAAACTTTTTATCAGAACATGTAAACTTATAAAATCACTTTTCACTATTTAAAAATAAAACAGATTTCCAAACTCGTATATAAATCAAAATACAATTACATGCCCCCTAATCACATGTACCATACTCTGCAACAACGCCAAACGAACTCCCTTACTGAAGTCAATAGATGCACTGGTACAATTCTTTTAACCTGAAAAGGTGAGTAATAGAGTGAGCTTTGGAAAGCTCAGTAATACAGAACTACCAGAAGATGCTGATGAACATGCAGATACAGATAAACGTATTTTTCCTTATTGATTCCGATATTTACAGATTTCTTTGGCTGAGATGAGGTTCATTGATATCGCAGGTAGTGACAGATAATATTCATTTCAGATAGAAATATTTCGGATGTCTAGGTTCAGGAGATCAGAACAGGTTTTCTAGTGTGTTCCCAAAAACTATGTAACTTTTCAGATCTTTTTAAAACACATATATATATACCCCCATCCGTCACGAACAAAATGTATAGGTTCCCCAGAACCATACAACCCCGTCACGAACAGTAAGGCCCTGAGCACAAAGCCGAGGAGCCTGCAAGTAAGGCCCTGAGCACAAAGCCGAGGAGCCTCCAAGTAATCTTCCTCCAACATTACCCCCCAGTAAAACATGTTCCGTCCATAAACGGATATATCAAAAATCAAAACATAATTCAAGTCAAGTATCATATCAGAATCCATATCATGTATCAGATTAGAATCCATCTCAATATCAGATCAGAATCCAGGTCAGGTATCATAACAGAATTCAAATTTGAAATCAGATAAAATATTCATGTAATTAGGGAACACACCAGAGTTTACAGGTATCATTTAGAGGTACTGTATCAGGCAGAGAAACGCAGTTCTTCAGTATGTCGATAGAATGTTGGAATTTAGAATCACTATTGGAAGAGTTCATTAACTGACAGAATCATCAGTTATTCAGAATTTGAATTATCAAGATATTATTTTATTCGGACAGTTTTCAGAAGCTGTACGTAATTAGAAGGGTATTCAGAATCCTTTACATCCATGTCAATTGATTGGATAATCGAACAACTTGAGAACGAAGATTCAGAACCTTAACAATCTATGTTGACTGATCAGTTCATTTTCCTTCTAGGGTATTTACTCTTTAATACACAAATTCTTGTCCGCAGAACATTTTCGGAATCATCGCTGAATAAATCTTCCAATGTTTTTATTTCATTTCCACGCTTCCACAATATCATAAAATGATGAAGTACTTGATTAATTTGTTCATAACCCATTGTAATTGTACACTACGTAAACTCATCAGAGTTTCCAGACTTATCCAAATCACTTATTAAATCCTCAGTCATTGAGGTTACCTAGTTCATTTAGCAGTCATGTCCATTCCAGTTACTTCAGGATTTTCCAGAGTAATTCAAAGGTTCCTGAATTTCAGATACATGTTGTACTTCCATTCTATTCAATTTGGTCTTCGTGGTTGATTTGTCGAACAAACATCCAATTCTTAGTACTGAATACGATCTAGAGCTGAGCTGAATACTTCCAAAATTTATCATCGAGCCAAACTTGATAAGACGAACACATGTTCTAGTAATATCTATGTCATTCAGGTATTGACATAGCTTTAGGGTTGATCTATTCACTTAAATTGTTTTCCATTACCTTTAAAGGTAGTTCAATACCTATGCTTACTTGGATTCCTTAATTAATCCAAGACATTTACTTAATTTAGGCCATAAGGGTATTTTGGTAAATTTGATGTTCAGTTTTATTCTATTCATTTCAGAGCTCGAGGATATCCAATCATTCCTGAGCTTGGTGATATTCTTGGGTCATTTCTATTACAGGGGTATTTTGGTCATTTTACAGATCCACAGTATTTCAATCTTTTTCCTCAATCCGATCTTATTATTTAATTCCAATTTATTATCTATTCCAGTCCGTTCGAACAATTCTGATAGCAGAATACCCCCGATAAATTACTCTTCAAGTATTTACTCATTATTTGAACATTTTCAGGTCAAGTGTCTTCTCAGACTTTACAAACGGAATATCAGGAATTTTCCTACACTAAGTGGGGATCTTAACAATTAAATCCATACTTAATCGAGTTAAGTACGAATCCTCTAAGTATTTTCTCATTCAGAGTCATCTCAGACTATTCTACCTCATAAGGGCATTTCCGTAATTTCTTAACCAGATAAGTTCGATATTAGCTCTTAACGAAAATAATATAATTTAGAGATCCTATGATTAATTGCTTTCTTGAACACTCTCTGATCTTGAAATAATTCCCTTAACACACTTCTAGTATCTTGTATAAACCCTCTTGGGGTTAAAAACCGGTTATCCATAATTTCTAAGTATAACTATCATTTCTTATGCACATCAATATATTTATCATATCAATATGTCTTTTCAGATTTATTAATCCACTTCCAGGGACAATTCTTATCATTTTCCAATATAAGGGTAATTTCGTATTTTTACCATACCGAAGTATTCTCATAATTTCCCATCCAAGTACCTTTAACATTTAACCTTTGATGATATAAAATATAATTTACAAATCCATGTATGATTTCTTTATCACTATCCACAAACTTGTAATTTAATTCTAACAATCTTTCAATCTCTTATATTAGTCATTCGATCCGTATTCAGTTACAGAATTTCTACCACATTCATATCGAGTGAATAAATTATTCAACTCCACAAAAGTGACCAACATTATCTTATTCATGCATTTACCAATATCAACATGTTCCATAAAGCATAAAGAGGTAGTAAAGTATTACCTCGATTTCCGTGCAATACTGATCGACCATAAAAATTCCATTCGAACGCCTTTGATCTTCAATTCAACTTCCAATAATTCCTTAGATACATATCAACATAAATTATATCAGAAACGGAGCTTAATTACGATAAACAGATCGAATCGGGTGATAAATTAGTGAAAGACGGCTTACCGGGTTCGAATTTGGTGAAACGGACTTCGGATTCGGATTCAGGACGTCGAAAGCATAAAATATGACTTTTCAGAAATTTGGAATTTTCGGTCAAAATCAAAGTCAACGGGTTTGACTGACAATTTCGAGGCCTTCGGGTTCGAATTTCGAAAAACGGACAGCGGAATCGGATTTGGAACGTCGAAAAATGTCAGGATAGGTATACTCGGTCGAAGTCAAAGGTCGTTTAATGCCCGATCAAAGCCGGCCAAAGTTTTGGTCAACAGTGGTCAACTCCGGTCAACGGTCAACGGGTCGGGTCAACGGGTCGGGTCGGGTCAACGGGTCGGGTCGAGTCAACGGGTCGGGTCGGGTTGTGACCGGTCAAACCGATCAAAACAGTTCCAAAACCGGTCAAACCGGTCACTTTTCCCTTCCCCTCGCGCAGTGGCGGCGCGTGGGGGCGCGTGAACAGTGATAAAATCCCGGAAAAATTTCTAAAAATTATTTTGAGTGATTTCGAGATACTTACAAAGCTCGGTTCACAATTTTGAACGGCGGAGAGCTCGATTTCAACAAATTGGGAAGTTTGACCGGTTCACCTCCCAACGCGCCGCCGCCGCCGGAGAAAAAGGAGAACACCGGTGGACTCGGAACGGCACAAGGAACACGATGGTTCGGGAGGTGTCGTAAACGGATGACCCGATCGTCGTGAATCGATGAAAAACCAACTAAAACCGAGTTATTACCGACGATACTTCCGACTGAAATTCACGACGAACGGCGATGATTCACGACGAAAGGTTTGAGGGGTTTTGTTCCTCGGTTGACAACGAACACGATGGTTGTTTCGGCTTGTCGTTTGGAGGTCAGACGGTGAGTAGATCGGAGTTGAAAGTAGGGAGAACGGGAGAGGAAAACTGGAAAATTTACCAGAAACATACGGGAGTCTGGGGGGTTTATAACATCTCATAATTAAAAATGGCTAAACCAAGAGTTTAGCCACTGAACTTCCTGCACTTCATAAAATGGTCTGTCAACTTTGAAATCTTACAATTTAATCCCTTATTTCTTTCAAAATACCAAATTAAATCCACCAATTTATATTTTCTTAAATTTAGCCCCTAAATTGGGGTGTTACAATTCTCCCCTCCTTAAAAAAATTTCGTCCTCGAAATTCATTCATGTCACATAATTGCATAAATAAAACTTCCATCAGTTCTTTCAAATCTATCAATAGCTTTTATAAAAGTACGATTCCTCCACTTATCCTTAACCAGCTGAGCATACATTCTTATCATAAATTTTCCTTATTTCAATAAAAGAATTTAAAATTTTCTCGAGTAATCAATCTCTTCAGAATTCTCCCTCAGTCCAAGTAAATAATCAGAACAACTTTATTCTTGTGAAATCAATTCAGCATTGGATACGTGAATAGGCTCGTAGAGCAGCAACATATCTCAATTTCATTTCCAGAGTCGAGTCAGAAATTCTCAGATGAATAACTCTCACATGGCTCATGAGATACTTTACAGCGTTTAGACAGATGTTACTGGTATTCCTTTTTGTACAAGTATAGCCTTAGCAGATAGAAACTTTGGTTTACTCAATACAGATAGGGACTCAGCTTTGGAGATCCAGCTCAGAGAGGTACGATTGCAGTCTAGGGGCATGTACTGATCAGACAAAACCCCTCAAACCTTTCGTCGTGAATTATCGCCGTTCGTCGTGAATTTCATGTATCATTCTTTAAAAGAATAATTATCGTTACAAAACAGATTTAATTAAGATACTAATACATCTTCTTTAATAGTTTAAATTAAATTTATTTCATGTGTTTTGCTAGAAAAAATATGAGTACTTGCATTTATTATTTTAATTTAAAGTTGTCAAAAGCTGATTTCAAAACAAAACTTTCAATTAAATGTTTGATTCAAAGAAAACATAAAAATCAAATACATAATTATTGACAAATATAACCTTGGAAGAATCTAATATGGAGATGCGGGGTATCAATCATCTTACTTCTCGCATGCAAAGGGAGTGCTTTACCATTTGAGTTACATCCTCTCACTCTTTTCAACTTTCATGCTTAACGTTAAAATAGCTTAATCATTTTTATTTTACTACAACATTATTTTTTATATTTATTTAAAATAACAATTATTTTTATTATTATTTTAAAAGTTTATTTTTTAGAAGAATTGACAACTTAATACTTTTTTTCACTTCATATTCAAGTTATGATAAATAAAGATGTAGGGTATATATCTGGAATTCTAAGCGAGCACTCTATCATTTGAGCTACATCCCCTCGCATTATATGGTTTCATGTTTAATACTAAAATATTGTTATCTTGAATGCAACACGACACATTTTCATCTTCACAACAACCATATATATGTCTTTCGTATGGTAAGATAGTTAGAGACATTATCTTATTTTCTTTTCCATTACTAATGCAAGATGATTTTTCTACATTTTCTTTTGATCTTACAACCTCTCATTCCTCTAGGAAAATTAATCTAAAGTAAATATCAAAGATGCCATTATTCTGTTTCTTTGTATATCTAAAGATTATTTTATCTTTCCAAAACATGTTTCCAAATATGTTATGTCCTTAATCTTCACTCAAATTATATTTATTCAATAAAATATATACTAACTAAAACACAACCCTATGGCAAGTATCATATAACACATGGGAATCAAGACAAATGGGGTGTTCGATTCTAGTTTGAAAACATGGATTTTGATCGTCGTTTCATTGGGGTGGGAGTTTAGCTTTTCAGAATGTCTGAGTTATGTAAAATACATGAAAAATTGCAAATAAGTAAATAAATTTCTTTTTTTAGAAATATTGGTGATTGTTAATCATTACGAAGAAGAAACTTTTGAAACATATACAATAATTTCATTTACAATTCTTTAAAAGAATAGGTACCAACACAAAAAATTTAATTAAGATACTAATATATCGTTTATATTAATTTATGTTAAATTTAATTCACGTGTTTTGCTAGAAAAAATATGAGCACTTGCATTTATGATTATAATTTAAAGTTTTCAAAAGTATATTTAAAAACAACTTATTCAATTAAATGTTTGAATTTAAGTAAACATCAAAATTGACTACATAAGTATTGACAATACAACCTCATAATCTAATGTAGAGATACGGGGGGTACTTCTTGCATGCAAAGCGAGCGCTTTACCATTAGAGCTACATCCTCTCATCATATTAAATTTTCAAGCTTAACGTTAATATAGTTGAATAATATTTATTTTACTACAATAATTTTTTATATCTATTTTAAAAAATGGTTATTATTATTCAATAAAAAGTTCACTTTTTTTGAGAAGAAGTGATAACTTAATACTTTTATCTCACTTGATTATTAAGTTATTATAAATGGAGATGGAGCATCAATCCCCTTACCTCTAGCATGCTTACCACTAGAATATTGTTATCTTGAATGCAATACGATACATTTTCATGTTTATAACAACCACGTATATATCTTTGTTTGGTGAGAGAGTTAGAGACATTAGATTCTTTTCTTTTCCATTACTAATGCTAGATGATTTTTCTATATTTTCTTTTGATCCTGCATATTTTTCCTCCTCTAACAAAATTAATCTACAGTAAATATCAAAGATGTCATTGTTTTGTTTCTTGGTTTCTTCGAAGGTTGTTTTCTCTTTTCAAAACATGCATAATGATATGTTATGTCCCTAATCTTCACTCGAAATGTATTTATTCAATGAAATATATACTACCTAAAATACAACCCTATGGCAAGAATCACATAACAAATGGGAAACAAAACGAATTGGGTGCTTGATTTTGGTTTGAAAACATGGAATTGGATCATTGGTTCATTGGGATTGGAGTTTAGGTTTTTAGAATGTCTATGCTATGTAAAAGACATTAAACACATCAAATAAATAAATAAATTTCTTTTGTAGAAAAGGAGGTGATTGTCATCGAGAAGAAACTTTGAAATATATATAATAATTTCATTTATCATTCTTTAAAAGAATAATTATCGTTACAAAACAGATTTAATTAAGATACTAATACATCTTCTTTAATAGTTTACATTAAATTTATTTCATGTGTTTTGCTAGAAAAAATATGAGTACTTGCATTTATTATTTTAATTTAAAGTTGTCAAAAGCTGATTTCAAAACAAAACTTTCAATTAAATGTTTGATTCAAAGAAAACATAAAAATCAAATACATAATTATTGACAAATACAACCTTGGAAGAATCTAATATGGAGATGCGGGGTATCAATCATCTTACTTCTCGCATGCAAAGGGAGTGCTTTACCATTTGAGTTACATGCTCTCACTCTTTTTAACTTTCATCCTTAACGTTAAAATAGCTTAATCATTTTTATTTTACTACAACATTATTTTTTATATTTATTTAAAATAACAATTATTTTTATTATTATTTTAAAAGTTTATTTTTTAGAAGAATTGACAACTTAATACTTTTTTTCACTTCATATTCAAGTTATGATAAATAAAGATGTAGGGTATATATATGGAATTCTAAGCGAGCACTCTATCATTTGAGCTACATCCCCTCGCATTATATGGTTTCATGTTTAATACTAAAATATTGTTATCTTGAATGCAACACGACACATTTTCATCTTCACAACAACCATATATATCTCTTTCGTATGGTAAGATAGTTAGAGACATTATCTTATTTTCTTTTCCATTACTAATGCAAGATGATTTTTCTACATTTTCTTTTGATCTTACAACCTCTCATTCCTCTAGGAAAATTAATCTAAAGTAAATATCAAAGATGCCATTATTCTGTTTCTTTGTATATCCAAAGATTATTTTATCTTTCCAAAACATGTTTCCAAATATGTTATGTCCTTAATCTTCACTCAAATTATATTATTCAATAAAATATATACTAACTAAAACACAACCCTATGGCAAGTATCATATAACACATGGGAATCAAGACAAATGGGGCGTTCGATTCTAGTTTGAAAACATGGATTTTGATCGTTGTTTCATTGGGGTGGGAGTTTAGCTTTTCAGAATGTCTATGTTATGTAAAATACATGAAAAAGTGCAAATAAGTAAATAAATTTCTTTTTTTAGAAATATTGGTGATTGTTAATCATTACGAAGAAGAAACTTTTGAAACATATACAATAATTTCATTTACAATTCTTTAAAAGAATAGTTACCAACACAAAAAATTTAATTAAGATACTAATATATCGTTTATATTAGTTTATATTAAATTTAATTCACGTGTTTTGCTAGAAAAAATATGAGCACTTGCATTTATGATTATAATTTAAAGTTTTCAAAAGTATATTTAAAAACAACTTATTCAATTAAATGTTTGAATTTAAGTAAACATCAAAATTGACTACATAAGTATTGACAATACAACCTCATAATCTAATGTAGAGATACGGGGGGTACTTCTTGCATGCAAAGCGAGCGCTTTACCATTAGAGCTACATCCTCTCATCATATTAAATTTTCAAGCTTAACGTTAATATAGTTGAATAATATTTATTTTACTACAATAATTTTTTATATCTATTTTAAAAAATGGTTATTATTATTAAATAAAAAGTTCACTTTTTTGAGAAGAAGTGATAACTTAATACTTTTATCTCACTTGATTATTAAGTTATTATAAATGGAGATGGGGCATCAATCCCCTTACCTCTCGCATGCTTACCACTAGAATATTGTTATCTTGAATGCAATACGATACATTTTCATGTTTATAACAACCACGTATATATCTTTGTTTGGTGAGAGAGTTAGAGACATTAGATTCTTTTCTTTTCCATTACTAATGCTAGATGATTTTTCTATATTTTCTTTTGATCCTGCATATTTTTCCTCCTCTAACAAAATTAATCTACAGTAAATATCAAAGATGTCATTGTTTTGTTTCTTGGTTTCTCCGAAGGTTGTTTTCTCTTTTCAAAACATGCATAATGATATGTTATGTCCCTAATCTTCACTCGAAATGTATTTATTCAATGAAATATATACTACCTAAAATACAACCCTATGGCAAGAATCACATAACAAATGGGAAACAAAACGAATTGGGTGCTTGATTTTGGTTTGAAAACATGGAATTGGATCATTGGTTCATTGGGATTGGAGTTTAGGTTTTTAGAATGTCTATGCTATGTAAAAGACATTAAACACATCAAATAAATAAATAAATTTCTTTTGTAGAAAAGGAGGTGATTGTCATCGAGAAGAAACTTTGAAATATATATAATAATTTCATGTATCATTCTTTAAAAGAATAATTATTGTTACAAAACAGATTTAATTAAGATACTAATACATCTTCTTTAATAGTTTACATTAAATTTATTTCATGTGTTTTGCTAGAAAAAATATGAGTACTTGCATTTATTATTTTAATTTAAAGTTGTCAAAAGCTGATTTCAAAACAAAACTTTCAATTAAATGTTTGATTCAAAGAAAACATAAAAATCAAATACATAATTATTGACAATACAACCTTGGAAGAATCTAATATGGAGATGCAAGGTATCAATCCTCATACTTCTCGCATGCAAAGGGAGTGCTTTACCATTTGAGTTACATCCTCTCACTCTTTTCAACTTTCATGCTTAACGTTAAAATAGCTTAATCATTTTTATTTTACTACAACATTATTTTTTATATTTATTTAAAATAACAATTATTTTTATTATTATTTTAAAAGTTTATTTTTTAGAAGAATTGACAACTTAATACTTTTTTTCACTTCATATTCAAGTTATGATAAATAAAGATGTAGGGTATATATCCGGCATTCTAAGCGAGCACTCTATATCTCTTTCGTATGGTAAGATAGTTAGAGACATTATCTTCTTTTCTTTTCCATTACTAATGCAAGTTGATTTTTCTACATATTCTTTTGATCTTACAATGTAATACCCCAAAAATTTAAACAATGACCAAAATGAAAATTTTGAAAAGTTTGATGGTCAAAGTACAAAATTGGGAAAAAGTTTGAGGAATTAAGGGATAAACTTCCTAAAGAGAATTTTATTTCATAAATAGATAGTTTACTTTTGAGAGTGGAGTTTTATAGATATCATATTTTTGGATTTGGAATTTTAGTAATGAAAAATTAGAAAGGGTAAAGCCGGTAAGGAATCGGTAAATTCAGACCGAATTGGAATTTTACAAAAATTTGAAGGATGTTATAAAATGGTTGGAACTATTATTTTAATATTTTGGATCAGAGAAATTTGACTTGGAATTGTGCAATTTTTCAGATTTAACCGAAATAGTGGAATTTAGTGACTAAAACGCAAAATTTAAAAATTCAAGGTGAATTTCGGATATAAAAGTCAAAATAATTCATGTTTGACTTTGTAATATGATAATGATCAGATGGCTTGGTTTTATGGTGATTATGGAGATTCATTAAGGGCAAAAATAGAAATTCTTATCGAATGGAATAAAAAATTCCATTATGATATTATATTAAGCATGTGATAGATATAATTAATATTAGAATAACAATATTGGGGGAACATTTCAGCTTCTTCTTCATCCAAGACCGACACCCCCATGCTTGCAAGGTAGGTATTCTTGTTTTGAATTTTGAAGCAATCTTGTTGAGAATTACACTTAGGTGTGATTAGGAAAAATGTTCTACGTTCAATTCTCTACATTTTGATATGAATATTATTAGGGTTTCATGTTCAAGTTCATCTTGAGTTGATGAAGGGGATTTTGATTCTTGTGTTTTATGGGTTTTGAAGAGTTAGGTGATTTTAAAGAATTGATTGTAAGAATTGATTAAGAACCTAAGAATGAAATTAAAGAAAACAGTTTGGATTTTGAATTTGGTAGTAGGTTCGAAAATTTACCGGAAATTATATAAAACTAATTTCAAGATTATTTTTATATATTGTTTTCATATATTGATCTAGTTTTGTTTGAAACAAACGGGGATCAATTTCAAGGTGTATACAAAAAGATATGAATTATTAACCAAGGAAAGGTTAGAAAAATCGGACAGCAGATTCTGCAAAACAGATTCTGTTGGTCAACTTTGAAAATTCACCATAAATTGTACAGAATGAATTAGAAGAAATTATTTATATGGATAGATTCGTATTCAAGTATATTTTTAAATAGAAGAAACGTAACTAAATTCCAGTGTGTATATAAATACAGAATACTGATTCTTTAAAGGCAGTCCAAGTTGTCAGAATATGGAAATTTTAGAAAGTTTGGTGATTGTAATACAAATTTCGAATTGTTGGGAGTGTTTATTGTAATTATGCCTTGGTATGGGTAATTGGGTTATAATACTTTCAATACTGGAATTTATGGTATTAAAAATTTAAGTGATAAAATGGTGAAGGACCATTTTGAGTAAATTGGAAAAGTGGGTTCCAATGTTAAAAGGAATAATAAGTACTTAATTATTTTGTGGAAATGAGTTTGAAGTATGTTATGGAATTATTTGGGATATGTTTATGTTAGTACTATACTAACATATATATCATTATGAATTTGTGATTTATACAGATTATGATGATTTGCAATTGAAGTAAATCAAGGGGCTTATTGTGGAATAATAGTGAGGCTCATATTTTGGGAAAATTATAAAGTGTCAAGGTGAGTGCAATACATGGATGTTTTATACATCATAAGAAAGACTTGCGATAAGTTTACCTTGTTTATATCAGCATGATATTATGTCATATTTTTATAAATTTACATGACATTGAAATGTCACGGTATGAAATCAAAATGCATTGATTATAAAAAATGTGATATTTACCATGAATGTTTTCGGGTATGAACTGCCCAATGTTAAATATTGATAATATACTTTGCCATGGATGAATTGAATAAAATAGACTATATCCCAAGTAATTCATTGAGGGACAGGGTATAGTTGGCATGCCATAGAGTTAGCAGCTGCAGGTTTATATTAGCACTACAGTGTGTAAGGACACTAGAGCAGGTTATGTCCGGATTAGCACTATAGCGTAAGCTTAGTGTAGGTGGTGGGCACAACCTTATGTTATTGTCCGGATTAGCACCATGACGTAAGCTTAGTGCAGGTTTAGCACTACGATGCAGGTATTTACTCGACTACCCAAGGTCCTTAAGGTTTAAAATTGGGCTATTGGCTATGGATTATGGTTTATTGGTTAATGGTAACCATGCAATAAGCTTATGACTTACGGAATAATGGCAAGTATATTGGAAAATAAGCTTACGAGCTTATGGAATTTAAATGGTAAGTATATTAGAAAAATAAGCTTACGAGATTATGGAATTAAATGGTAAGTATTGGAAAAATAAGCTTACGAGCTTGTGGAATTTAAATGGTAAGTATTTGAAAAATAAGATTACGAGCTTATGGAATTTAAATGGTAAGATATTATATTTTTGATCATGGTAAATATTGGATATGTAAGTAAAAGATTTTATGAAATTTGATTTTTGACATTGAAAATCATGCATGAATTGTATTGCACTGCTAAATGTTTAATTGTCTCACTAAGTATATACTTAGCGTGTGATGGTTTTCACGCGTAGGTAAAAGCCAGAGTTCAAAGTGACATCAAGCATCGATGATATATTTCAATATCAGTAAGACATCCTATGATGGAATTTGATTTAGATAGTGACATGTAATGAAAAATGTTCAATTTATTTTGTTGAATAAATTTTGGAAATTTTTATAGTGATGGAAGGTTAATTTTTATAAGATTTATATGCATTTGGGGTACCAAATTTTGTTCATTATCACATATAATTCACTATTCAAAAAAAATCTTTCGAGTTAAATTGGTTACAACGAAAAATGATTTATATGATATGATATTTTATAATATCATTTACCATTTTAAGAAAATAAATTTTAAATCGCACAAATTGAGAAATGGTTCAAAATTTAAACAATGACCAAAATGAAAATTTTGAAAGTTTGATGGTCAAAGTACAAAATTGGGAAAAAGTTTGAGGAATTAAGGGATAAATTTCCTAAAAAGAATTTATTCCATAAATAGATAGTTACTCTTGAGTAGAGTTTATAGAATCATATTTTTGGATTTGGAATTTTAATAAAGAAAAATTAAAAAGGGTAAAGCCGGTAAGGAATCGGTAAATTCAGACCGAATTGGAATTTTAAAATTTGAAGGATGTTATAAAAGGTTGGAAATATTATTTTAATATTTTGGATCAGAGAAATTTGACTTGGAATTGTGCAATTTTCAAATTTAACCGAAATAGTGGAATTAGTGACTAAACGCAAGATTTGAAATTTAAGGTGAATTTGGATATAAAAGTCAAAATATTCATGTTTGACTATGAATATGATAATGATCAGATGGCTTGGTTTTGGTGATTATGGAGATTCATTAAGGGCAAAATGAAAATTCTTATGGAATGGAATAAAAATTCCATTGATATTATATTAAGCATGTGATAGATATAATTAATATTAGAATAACAATATTGGGGGAACATTTCAGCTTCTTCATCCATGACCGACACCCCAAGCTTGCAAGGTAGTTATTCTTGTTTTGAATTTTGAAGCAATCTTGTTGAGAATTACACTTAGGTGTGATTAGGAAAAATGTTCTACATTCAATTCTCTACATTTTGACATGAATATTATTAGGGTTTCATGTTCAAGTTCATCTTGAGTTTATGAAGGGGATTTTGATTCTTGTGTTTTATGGTTTGAAGAGTTAGGTGATTTAAAGAATTGATTGTAAGAATTGATGAAGAACCTAAGAAGTTAAAGAAAACATTTGGATTTTAAATCTGGCAGTAGGTTCGAAAATTTACCGAAAATTATATAAAAATAATTTCAAGGTATTTTATATATTGTGTTAATATTGATCTAGTTTTGTTTGAAACAAACGGGGATCATTTCAAGGTGTATACAAAAAGATATGAATTTTTAACCAAGGAAAGGTCAAAAATCGGACAGCAATTCTGCAAAACAGATTCTGTTGGTCAACTTTGAAAATTCACCATAAATTGTACAGAATAGAAGAAATTATTTATATGGATAGATTCTTATTCGAGTATAGTTTTAAATATAAGAAATGGAACTAAATTCCAGTGTGTATATAATACAGAATACCGATTCTTTAAAGGCAGTCCAGTTGTCGGAATATGGAAATTTTAGAAAGTTTGGTGATGTAATACAAATTTCGAATTGTTGGGAGTGTTATTGTAATTATCCTTGGTATGGGTAATTGGTTTATAATACTTTCAATACTGGAGTTTATGGTATTAAGAATTTAAGTGAAAATGGTGAAAGACCATTTTGAGTAAATTGGAAAGTGGTTTCCAATGTTAAGAGGAATAAGTACTGACTTATTTGGTGGAAATGAGTTTGAAGTATGTTATGGAATTTTTTGGGATATGTTTATGTTAGTACTATACTAACATATATCATTATGAATTTGTGATTTATACAGATTATGATTGATTTGCGATTGAAGCAAATCAAGAGGGTTTATTGTGGAACATAGTGAGGTTCATATTTTGGGAAAATTATAAAGTATCAAGGTGAGTGCAATACATGGATGTTTTATACATTATAAGGAAGACTTGCGATAAGTCTACCTTGTTTATATCAGCATGATATTATGTCATTTTTATAAATTGACATGACATTGAAATGTCACGGTATGAAATCAAATGCATTGATTATGAAAATGTGATATTTACCATGAATGTTTTCGGGTATGAACTGCCCAATGTTAAATTGATATTTTTCCATGGATTAATTGAATAAAATATACTATATGCCCAAGTAAGTCATTGAGGGACAGGGTATAGTTGGCATGCCATAGAGTATAATAGATGCTGTTTATATTAGCACTATAGTGTGTAAGGACACTAATGTGCAGGTTTTGTCCGGATTCTACCATTTGAGTTATATACCCTCATCATATTAAATTTTTATGCTTAACGTTAATATTATTTAATCATTTTTATTTTACTGCAACCATTTTTTTATATCTATTTAAAAAACGGTTATATTATTCCGTAAAAAGTTCATTTTTTGAGAATAAGTGATAACTATACATTTATCTCACTTGATTTAAGTTATTATAATGGAGATGTGGGGTATCGATCCTCATACCTTTTGCATGCTAAGCTAGTGCTCTACCATTTGAGCTACATCCCTCACATTTTATTGTTTCATGTTTAAACACTAGAATATTGTTATCTTGATACAATATGACACATTTTCATATTTAACAACCACATATATCTCTTGTTTGGTAAGAAGTCAGAGACAAGAGCTCTTTTCTTTTTCATTACCAATGCAACATGATTTTCTACATTTTCTTCTGATCTTGCATACTCTTCTTCCTCTAGTAAAATTAATCTAAACTAAATTTCAAAGATGCCATTATTCTCTTTTTTGTTCTATCCAAAGATAATTTTATCTTTTCAATACATGTATCCTGATATATTTTGTCCTTAATCTTTACTCAAAATATATGTATCCAATGGAGTACATACTAGCCAAAACTCAACCCTATGGCAAGTATCACAGAACACATAGGAAGCAAAGCAAATCAGGTGCTCGATTCTGGTTCAAAAATATGGATTGGATCAACGGTTAAACCGACCTTAACGGGTATAAAATCCAAAATTTTTCAAAAAGGTATTTCTTCTTCCATATTTTTCTCCCATATATGAAATGACCCATTCTCTCTCATTTTGCTATCGTCGACAATATATTTGACACCGCAAGTTGCATCGACTTTAGCTCGTCGTCATGCGTTGATTGGTATCTTTAGTTTCTTATTGGCCATCGACAATGTCCGGTGTAGAAGAAAAGAAGTAACGGTTAATTTGGAAACCATATTTTATCCCATATCTTTAGTTACTTTAATGCCATAAGCATTGTACATCTAATCCTTACGTGTGGGCTTCATCCATGCTTGAAACTCTACACTACTTGAACTCGATCAATACTGACAAGTACTGATTTGTACCTGACAGGAAAAGTTTCAACCCATATTTAGGATTTGGCTCGATAATTAATCAAGATTAGCTAAATATATTGGAGCACAACATTCTATCCCAAACTGAAGAAAGCTTAAAATTGATCAAACTCGTCCAGTACAAGTTATCCAGGACCAGACCAAACCAATCTACCATTTGAGATAAATCCCTACACATTTTATGGTTTCCAGTTTAACACTAAAACATTGTTGTCTTGAATGCAGTATGACACATTATCATGTTTATAACAACCACATATTTCTCCTTTTATGGTAAGATAGTCATTGATATTAGCTTTTTTTTACTTATGTATTACTAGTGCAAGATGATTTTCCTACATTTTCTTTTGATCTTGCAATCTCTCATTCCTCTAGCAAAATTAATCTAAAGTAAATATCAAGATCCCATTCTTTTGCTTCTTGGTTTCTCCAAAGGTTGTTTTCTCTTTTCAAAACAAGTATAATGATATGTTATGTCCTTAATCCTCACTCGAAATGTATTTATTCAAAGAAATATATACTACCTAAAACACAACCCTATGGCTAGTATCACATAACACATGGGAAGCAAGGCGAATGGGCCGCTCGATTTTGATTTGAAAACATGGATTTTGATCATCCATTCATTGGGATTGGAGTTTAGGTTTTTTAGAATGTATATGCTATGTATAAGACATTAAAAAGAGCAAATAAATAAATAAATTTCTTTTGTAGAAAAGGTGGTGATTGTCATCGAGAAGATACTTTGAAATATATAATAATTTCATTTATCATTCTTTAAAAATAATTATTGTTACAAAATATATTTAATTAAAATACTAATACATCTTCTTTAATAGTTTACTTTAAATTTATTTCATGTGTTTTGCTAGAAAATATATGAGTACTTGCATTTATTATTTTAATTTAAAGTTGTCAAAAGCTGATTTCAAAACAAAATTTCAATTAAATGTTTGATTCTAAGAAAACATAAAAAATCGAATACATAATTATTAACGAATATATCCTTGGAAAGAATCTAATATGGAGATGCGGGGTGTCAATCCTCGTACTTCTTGCATGCAGAGGGAGCGCTCTACCATTTGAGCTACATCCTCTCACTCTTTTCAACATTCACGCTTAACGTTAAAATAGCTTAATCATTTTTATTTTACTGCAACATTTTTTATATTACTTAAAACAACATTTATTATTATTTTTTAAAAAAGTTTGTTTTTTAGAAGAATTGAAAACTTAATACTTTTTTCTCACTTCATATTCAAGTTATGATAAATGGAGATGTAGGGTATATATCTGGCATTCTAAGAGAGCGCTCTATCATTTGAGCTACATCCCCTCACATTAATATGATTTCATGATTGACACTAAAATGTCTATGCTATATAAAATACAAGAAAAGTTGCAAATAATTAAATAAATTTCTTTTGTTAGAAATAGAGGTGATTATTATCAAGAAGAAACTTTGAAATATATACAATAATTTAATTTACAATTATATTAAAGATAGTTACCAACACAAAACATATTTAACTAATATACTAATATATAGTCTTTAATAGTTTATATTAATTTTAATTCACGTGTTTTGGTAGAAAAATATGAGCACTTCCATTCATGATTATAATTTAAGTTTTCAAATGTATATTTTAAAAACAAATATCCAATTAAATGTTTAACTCTAAGTAAACATAAAAATAACTACATAACCATTGACAATACAACCTCAAATCTAATATGGAGGTGGGGAATCGATCCTGCAGTTCTCGCATGCAAAGCGAGCGCTCTACCATTTGAGCTAAATCCCCTAATCCTACTAAATTTTCATGCTTAACGTAATATTTTAATCATTTTTATTTTACTGCAACCATTTTTTATATCTATTTAAAAAAATGATTTATTATTCCGTAAAAAGTTCAATTTTTTGAGAATAAGTGATAACGTATTATATTTATCTCACTTGATTTTAAGTTATTATAAATGGAGATGTGGGATATCAATCCCATACCTCTTTCACGCTAAGTGAGCACTCTACCATTGAGTTACATCCCTCACATTTTATGTTTCATGTTTAACACTAGAATATTGTTATCTTGAATACAATACGACACATTTTCATATTTATAACAACCACATATATCTCTTTGTTTGGTAAGATAGTCAGAGACAATAGCTTGTTTTCTTTTTCATTACCAATGCAACATGATTGTTCTACATTTTCTTCTGATCTTGCATACTCTTCTTCCTCTAGTAAAATTAATCTAAACTAAATTTCTAAGATGCCATTATTCTCTTTTTGTTCTATCCAAAGATAATTTTATCTTTCCAAGACATGTATCCTGATATATTTTGTCCTTAATCTTTACTCAAAATATATGTATCCAGTGGAGTACATACTAGCCAAAACTCAACCCTATGGCAAGTATCACAGAACACATAGGAAGCAAAGCAAATCAGGTGCTCGATTTTGGTTCGAAAATATGGATTTGGATCAACGGTTAAACCGACCTTAACGTGTATAAAATCCAAAATTTTTCAAAAAGTTCTCTTCTTCTTCCATATTTTTCTCCCATATATGAAATGACCCCATTCTCTCGTGTGGGCTTCATCCACTGCTTGAAACAGTCTACACTACTTGAACTCGATCAATACCTGACAGTACTTCATTGTACCTGATAGATAAAGTTTCAACCCATATTTAGGATTTGGCTCGATAATTACTCAAGATTTAGCTAAATCTATTGGAGCACAACATTCTATCCAAAACTGAAGAAAGCTTAAAATTGATCACACTCATCCAGTACAAGTTATCCAGGACCAGACCAAACCAATCTACCATTTGAGATAAATCCCTACACATTTTATGGTTTCCAGTTTAACACTAAAACATTGTTCTCTTGAATGCAGTATGACACATTATCTTGTTATAACAACCACATATTCTCCTTTTATGGTAAGATAGTCATATATATAGATTTTTTTTACTTATATTACTAGTGCAAGATGATTTTCCTACATTTTCTTTTGATCTTGCAATCTCTCATTCCTCTAGCAAAATTAATCTAGAGTAAATATCAAAGATCCCATTCTTTTGCTTCTTGGTTTCTCCAAAGGTTGTTTTCTCTTTCAAAACAAGTATAATGATATGTTATGTCCTTAATCTTCACTCGAAATGTATTTATTCAAAGAAATATATACTACCTAAAACACAACCCTATGGCTAGTATCACATAACATATGGGAAGCAAGGCGAATGGGGCGCTCGATTTTGATTTGAAAACATGGATTTGGATCATCCATTCATTGGGATTGGAGTTTAGGTTTTTAGAATGTATATGCTATATAAGACATTAAAAAGAGAAAATAAATAAATAAATTTCTTTTGTAGAAAAGGTGGTGATTGTCATCGAGAAGATACTTTGAAATATGTATAATAATTTCATTTACATTCTTTAAAACAATAATTATTGTCACAAAATATTTAATTAAAATACTAATACATCTTCTTTAATAATTTACTTTAAATTTATTTCATGTGTTTGCTAGAAAATATGAGTACTTGCATTTATTATTTTAATTTAAAGTTGTCAAAAGCTGATTTCAAAACAAAATTTTCAATTAAATGTTTGATCTAAGAAAACATAAAAATCGATACATATTATTAACAAATATATCCTTGGAAAGAATCTAATATGGAGATGCGGGGTGTCAATCCTCGTACTTCTTGCATGCAGAGGGAGCGCTCTACCATTTGAGCTACATCCTCTCACTCTTTTCAACATTCACGCTTAACGTTAAAATAGCTTAATCATTTTTATTTTACTGCAACATTATTTTTTATATTTACTTAAAACAACATTTATTATTATTTTTTAAAAAAGTTTGTTTTAGAAGAATTGGAAACTTAATACTTTTTTTTCACTTCATATTCAAGTTATGATAAATGGAGATGTAGGGTATATATCTGGCATTCTAAGCGAGCACTCTATCATTGAGCTACATCCCCCTCGCATTAATATTATTTCATGATTGACACTAAAATATTGTTATCTTGAATTCAATACGACACATTTTCATTTTCATAACAACCATATATATCTCTTTGTATGGTAAGATAGTTAGAGACATTATCTTCTTTTCTCTTCCATTCTAATGCATGATTTTTCTACATTTTCTATTGACCATGCATTCTCTTTTTCCTCTAGCAAAATTAATCTAAAGTAAATATCAAAGATGCCATTATTCTATTTCTTGGTCTATCCAAAGGTTATTTTATCTTTCCAAAACATGTATCCAGATGTTACATCCTTAGTATTCACTCAAAATATATTAGTCCAATAAAATATATACTAACTAAAACACAACCCTTTGACAAGTATCATATAACACATGGGAAGCAAGGCAAGTATCATATAACACATGGGAAGCAAGGCAAATGGTGTGCTCCATTCTTGTTCGAAAACATGAATTTTGATCTTCGTTTCATTGGGGTGGGAGTTTAGTTTTCAAAATGTCTATGCTATGTAAAATACAAGAAAAGTTGCAAATAATTAAATAAATTTCTTTTGTTAGAAATAGAGGTGATTATTATCAAGAAGAAACTTTTGAAATATATACAATAATTTCATTTACAATTCTATTAAAAAAATAGTTACCAATACAAACATATTTAACTAATATACTAATATATAGTCTTTAATAGTTTATATTAAATTTAAGTCACATGTTTGGTAGAAAAATATGACACTTCCATTTATGATTATAATTTAAACTTTTCAAAAGTATATTTAAAAAAATATCCAATTAAATGTTTAACTGTTTGTAAACATAAAATTAACTATATAACCATTGACAATACAACCTCAGAATCTAGCGTGGAGATGTGGGGTATCGATCCCCGTACTTCTCGCATGCAAAGCGAGCACTCTACCATTTGAGTTATATACCTCATCATATTAATTTTTATGCTTAACGTTAATATTATTTAATCATTTTTATTTTACTGCAACCATTTTTTATATCTATTTTAAAAAACGGTTATTATTATTCCGTAAAAAGTTCATTTTTTGAGAATAAGTGATAACATAATACATTATCTCACTTGATTTTAAGTTATTATAAATGGAGATGGGGTATCGATCCTCATACCTTTGCATGCTAAGCTAGTGCTCTACCATTTGAGCTACATCCCCTCACATTTTATTGTTTCATGTTTAACACTAGAATATTGTTATCTTGAATACAATATGACACATTTTCATATTTTAACAACCACATATATCTCTTTGTTTGGTAAGATAGTCAGAGACAAGAGCTTCTTTTCTTTTTCATTACCAATGCAACATGATTTTTCTACATTTTCTTCTGATCTTGCATACTCTTCTTCCTCTAGTAAAATTAATCTAAACTAAATTTCAAAGATGCCATTATTCTCTTTTTGTTCTATCCAAAGATAATTTTATCTTTTCAATACATGTATCCTGATATATTTTGTCCTTAATCTGTACTCAAAATATGTATCCAATGGAGTACATACTAGCCAAAACTCAACCTATGGCAAGTATCACAGAACACATAGGAAGCAAAGCAAATCAGGTGCTCGATTCTGGTTCAAAATATGGATTTGGATCAACGGTTAAACCGACCTTAACGGGTATAAAATCCAAAATTTTTCAAAAAGGTATCTTCTTCTTCCATATTTTTCTCCCATATATGAAATGACCCCATTCTCTCTCATTTTGCTATCGTCGACAATATATTTGACACCGCAAGTTGCATCGACTTTAGCTCGTCGTCATGCGTTGATTGGTATCTTTAGTTTCTTATTGGCCATCGACAATGTCTGGTGTAGAAGAAAAGAAGTAACGGTTAATTTGGAAACCATATTTTTATCCCATATCTTTAGTTACTTTAATGCCATAAGCATTGTACATCTAATCCTTACGTGTGGGCTTCATCCACTGCTTGAAACAGTCTACACTACTTGAACTCGATCAATACCTGACAAGTACTTGATTTGTACCTGACAGGAAAAGTTTCAACCCATATTTAGGATTTGGCTCGATAATTAATCAAGATTTAGCTAAATATATTGGAGCACAACATTCTATCCCAAACTGAAGAAAGCTTAAAATTGATCACACTCCAGTACAAGTTATCCAGGACCAGACCAAACCAATCTACCATTTGAGATAAATCCCTACACATTTTATGGTTTCCAGTTTAACACTAAAACATTGTTGTCTTGAATGCAGTATGACACATTATCATGTTTATAACAACCACATATTTCCCTTTTATGGTAAGATAGTCATAGATATTAGATTTTTTACTTATGTATTACTAGTGCAAGATGATTTTCCTACATTTTCTTTTGATCTTGCAATCTCTCATTCCTCTAGCAAAATTAACTAAAGTAAATATCAAAGATCCCATTCTTTTGCTTCTTGGTTTCTCCAAAGGTTGTTTTCTCTTTTCAAAACAAGTATAATGATATGTTATGTCCTTAATCCTCACTCGAAATGTATTTATTCAAAGAAATATATACTACCTAAAACACAACCCTATGGCTAGTATCACATAACACATGGGAAGCAAGGCGAATGGGCCGCTCGATTTTGATTTGAAAACATGGATTTTGATCATCCATTCATTGGGATTGGAGTTTAGGTTTTTAGAATGTATATGCTGTATAAGACATTAAAAGAGCAAATAAATAAATAAATTTCTTTTGTAGAAAAGGTGGTGATTGTCATCGAGAAGATACTTTGAAATATATATAATTTCATTTATCATTCTTTAAAAGAAATTATTGTTACAAAATATATTTAATTAAAATACTAATACATCTTCTTTAATAGTTTACTTTAAATTTATTTCATGTGTTTTGCTAGAAAATATATGAGTACTTGCATTTATTATTTTAATTTAAAGTTGTCAAAAGCTGATTTCAAAACAAAATTTTCAATTAAATGTTTCTAAGAAAACATAAAAATCGAATACATAATTATTAACGAATATCCTTGGAAAGAATCTAATATGGAGATGCGGGGGTGTCAATCCTCGTACTTCTTGCATGCAGAGGGAGCGCTCTACCATTTGAGCTACATCCTCTCACTCTTTTCAACATTCACGCTTAACGTTAAAATAGCTTAATCATTTTTATTTTACTGCAACATTATTTTTTATATTTACTTAAAACAACATTTATTATTTTTTTAAAAAAGTTTGTTTTTTAGAAGAATTGAAAACTTAATACTTTTTTTCTCACTTCATATTCAAGTTATGATAAATGGAGATGTAGGGTATATCTGGCATTCTAAGAGAGCGCTCTATCATTTGAGCTACATCCCCTCACATTAATATGATTTCATGATTGACACTAAAATGTCTATGCTATATAAATACAAGAAAAGTTGCAAATAATTAAATAAATTTCTTTTGTTAGAAATAGAGGTGATTATTATCAAGAAGAAACTTTTGAATATATACAATAATTTAATTTACAATTATATTAAAGATTAGTTACCAACACAAAACATATTTAACTAATACACTATATAGTCTTTAATAGTTTATATTAATTTTAATTCACGTGTTTTGGTAGAAAAATATGAGCACTTCCATTCATGATTATAATTTTAAGTTTTCAAATGTATATTTAAAAACAAAATATCCAATTAAATGTTTAACTCTAAGTAAACATAAAAATTAACTACATAACCATTGACAATACAACCTCAAAATCTAATATGGAGGTGCAGGGAATCGATCCTGCAGTTCTCGCATGCAAAGCGAGCGCTCTACCATTTGAGCTAAATCCCCTAATCCTACTAAATTTTCATGCTTAACGTTAATATAATTTAATCATTTTTATTTTACTGCAACCATTTTTTATATCTATTTAAAAAAATGATTATTATTATTCCGTAAAAAGTTCAATTTTTTGAGAATAAGTGATAATGTATTATATTTATCTCACTTGATTTTAAAGTTATTATAATGGAGATGTGGGATATCAATCCCCATACCTCTTTCACGCTAAGTGAGCACTCTACCATTTGAGTTACATCCCCTCACATTTTATGGTTTCATGTTTAACACTAGAATATTGTTATCTTGAATACAATACGACACATTTCATATTTATAACAACCACATATCTCTTTGTTTGGTAAGATAGTCAGAGACAATAGCTTGTTTTCTTTTTCATTACCAATGCAACATGATTGTTCTACATTTTCTTCTGATCTTGCATACTCTTCTTCCTCTAGTAAAATTAATCTAAACTAAATTTCTAAGATGCCATTATTCTCTTTTTTGTTCTATCCAAAGATAATTTTATCTTTCCAAGACATGTATCCTGATATTTTTGTCCTTAATCTTTACTCAAAATATATGTATCCAGTGGAGTACATACTAGCCAAAACTCAACCCTATGGCAAGTATCACAGAACACATAGGAAGCAAAGCAAATTAGGTGCTCAATTTTTGTTCGAAAATATGGATTTGGATCAACGGTTAAACCGACCTTAACGGGTAAAAATCCAAAATATTTCAAAAAGTTCTATTCTTCTTCCATATTTTTTCTCCCATATATGAAATGACCCCATTTTGTCTCATTTTGTTATCGTCGACAATATCACTATCTAGCCATCCATATTTGACATCGCAAGTTCCATTGACTTTAGCTTGTCATCATGTGTTGATCGATATATTTAGTTTGTTATTGGCCATCACATTGTGTGGTGTAGAAGAGAAGATGTCACGGTTAATTTGGAAACCATATTTTTACCACATGTCAATGTAAAATATCCCATGTATGAGGCTCTTTAGTTGATTTTCTTAAAATCTAGAGTATTTGGTTTTTTCTGAGTTATTTAATGCCGTAAGCATCACATCTAATCCTTATGTGTGGGCTTCAACCACTGCTTGAAATCAGTCTACACTACTTGAACTCGATCAATACCTGACAAATACTTGATTTGTACCTGACAGGTGAAGTTTCAACTCATAATTAGGATTTGGCTCGATAATTAATCAAGCTTGTTGAGCTAAATCTATTGGAGCACAACATTCTATCTCAAACCGAAGAAAGCGTAAAATTGATAAAACTCGTATAATACAAGTTATCCAGGACCAGACCAAACCAATCTACCATTTGAGATAAATCCCCTCACATTTTATGGTTTCCAGTTTAACACTGAAACATTGTTCTCTTGAATGCAGTACGACACATTATCATGTCTATAACAACTACATATTTCTCTTGTTATGGTAAAATTGTCATAGATATAGCTTTTTTTTACTTAGCATTACTAGTGCAAGATGATTTTTCTACATTTTCTTTTGATATTGCAATTTCGCCTTCCTCTAGCAAAATTAATCTAAAGTAAATATCAAAGATATTTTTGCTTCTTGGTTTCTCCAAAGGTTGTTTTCTGTTTTCAAAAAGTAAATGATATGTTATGTCCTTAATCTTTATTCGAAATGTATTTATTCAATGATATATATTACCTAAAACACAACCCTATGGTAAGTATCATAACACATGGGAAGCAAGACGATTGGGGCGCTCGATTTTGGTTTGAAAACATTGATTTGGATCATCGGTTCATTGGGATTGGAGTTTAGGTTTTTAGAATGTCTATGCATTGTAAAAGACATTAAAAATAGCAAATAAATAAAGAAATTTCTTTTGTAGAAAAGGAGGTGATTGCCATGAGAAGAAACTTTGAAATATATAATAATTTCATTTATCATTCTTTAAAAGAATAATTATTGTCACAAAACAGATTTAATTAAGATACTAATACATCTTCTTTAATAGTTTACTTTAAATTTATTTCATGTGTTTTGCTAGAAAAAATATGAGTACTTGCAATTATTATTTTAATTTAAAGTTGTCATAAGTTTATTTCAAAACAAAATTTCAATTAAATGATTGATTCTAAGAAAACATCAAATAGAATAAATAATTATTGACAAATATATCCTTTGAAGACTCTAATATGGAGATGCGGGGCATCAATCCTCGTACTTCTAGCATGCAAAGGGAGCGCTCTACAATTTGAGCTACAGACTCTCACTCTTTTCAACTTTCATGCTTATTATTAAAATAGCTTAATCATTTATTTTACTACAACATTATTTTTATATTTATTTAAAACAACATTTATTATTATTTAAAAAAATTATTTTATTAAGAAATTGACAACTTAATACATTTGTTTCACTTCATATTCAAGTTATGATAAATGGAGATGTGGGGTATATATCTGGCATTCTACGAGAGCTCTATCATTTGAGCTACATCCCCTCACATTATATGATTCATGTTTAACATTAAAATATTGTTTTCTTGCATGCAGTATGACATTTTCATTTTCATAACAACCATATATATCTCTTTTGTATGGTAAGATAGTTAGATACATTATCTTATTTTCATTTCCATTACTAATGCAAGATGATTTTTCTACAATTTCGTTTGATCATGCAATCTCTTTCCTCTAGCAAAATTAATCTACAGTAAATATCAAAGATGCCATTATTTTGTATCTTGGTCTATCCAAAGGTTATTTATCTTTCCAAAACATGTATCCAAATATGTTACGTCCATAATCTTCACTCAAAATATTAGCCCAATAAAATATATACTAACTAAAACACAACTCTATGTCAAGTATCATATAACACAAGGGAAGCAAGACAAATGGGGTGCTCGATTATGGTTTGAAAACATGAATTTTGATCGTCGTTTCATTGGGGTAGGAGTTTAACATTTCAGAATGTGTACGCTATGTAAAATACATGAAAAAGTGCAAATAATTAAATAAATTTCTTTTTTAGAAATGGAGGTTTGTTACCAAATAAAAACTTTTGAAATATATACAATAATTTCATTTACAATTCTTTAAAAGAATAGTTACCAACACAAAACAAATTTAATTAAACATAAAAATTGACTACATAACTATTGACAATACAACCTAAGAATCTAATGTGGAGATGCAGGGGCCACTTCTCGCTTGAAAAACGAGCACTCTACCATTTTAGGTACATCCCCACATCCTATTATATTTTCATGCTTAACTTTAATATAGTTTAATTATTTTTATTCTACTGCAAACAATCTTTATATCTATTTTAAAAACCGGTTATTATTATTCCAAAAAAGTAATTTTTTTAAAAGAAGTGATAACTTAATACTTTATCTCACATGATTTTTAAGTTATTATAAATGGAGATGTGGGGTATTGATCCCCAAATCTCTCGCACACTAAGCAAGCGCTCTACCATTTGAGCTAATCCCTAACATTTTATGGTTTCATGTTTAACACTAGAATATTGTTACCTGAATGCAATATGAATCATTTTCATGTTTACAACAACCACATATATATCTTTGTTTGGTAAGATAGTCATAGACATTAGCTTATTTCTTTTCCATTACTAATGCAAGATGATTTTTCTACATTTCTTTTGATCTTGCATACTCTTCTTCCTCTAGTAAAATTAATCTAAAGTAAATATCACAAATGTCATTATTCTATTTATTGGTCTATCCAAGGTTTTTTATCTTTCCAAAACTACTATACTGATATATTTGTCCTTAATCTTCACTCAAAATGTATTTATCCAATGGAGTACATACTACCCAAAATCCAACCCCATGGAAAATATCACATAAAACATAGGAGCATATCAAATTAGGTTCTTGATTTTGGTTTAAAAACATGGATTTTGATCAACGGTTAAACAGACCTTAACAGGTATAAAATCCAAAATTTTTCTAAAAGTTCTCTTCTTCTTCCATATTTTTCTCCCATATATGAAACGACCCCATTATCTCATTTTGCTACGTCTACAATATATCATCGTCTAGCCATCCATATTGGACATTACAAGTTGCATCGACTTTAGCTCGTCGTCTTACGTCGATCGATATCTTTAGTTTCTTTTTGACCATCGACCTGGTGCGGTGTAGAAAAGTCACAGTTAATTTGGAAACCATATTTTTGCCACATGTCAGTGTAAAATAACCCATGTATAAGGATCCTAGTTGATTTCTTAAATTCTAGAGTATTTGGTGTTTCTGAGTTCTTTAATGCCATAAGCATCGCACATCTAATCGTTACATGTGGGTTTCATCCATTGCTTGAAACCAGTCTACACTACTTGAACTCGATCAATACCTGACCTGTACATGATTTGTACCTGACCGGTAAAGTTTCAATCCTTATTTAAGATTAGGCTCGATAATAACTCAAGCTTGTTGCTGAATCTATTGGAGCCCACATTATATCCCAACCGAAGAAAGCCTAAAATGGATCAAACTCATCCAATACAAGTTATCCAGGACAACACCAAACCAATCTACCATTTGAGGTAAATATGCTCACATTTTATGGTTTATTGTTTAACACTGGAACATTATTCTCTTGAATGCCGTACAACACATTTCAAAATTTATAAGACCACATATTCTCCTTTTATGGTAAGAAAGTCATAGACATTAACTTTTTTTCTTATGCGTTACTAATGTAAGATGATTTTTCTACATTTTCTTTTTATCTTGCAATCTCTCATTCTTCTAGAAAAATTAATCTAAAGTAAATATCAAAGATGCCATTGTTTTGCTTCTTGTTTTCTCCAAAGGTTATTTTCTCGTGTCAAAACATTATTGATATGTTATGTCTTTAATCTTCACTCGAAATGTATTTATCCAATGAAATATGTACTACCTAAAACACAACCCTATGGCAAGTATTACATAACACATGGGAAGCAAGACAAATGGGTGCTCGATTTTGGTTTGAAAACATGGATTTGGATCATCGGTTAATTGGGATTGGAGTTTAGGTTTTTAGAATGTCTATACTATGTAAACTGTTAGAGTATGCCCAAAGACAAATAATATGATGATTGTAATAATACTTTTATTTACCGATTTTATTGAGTAAAGGCATTGCCGCTATTATTTTCAGTATATATATGTGTTTAACATAAACTGGAAGATAATAAAGTCCATGTAATGACATAATTGTTATTATTAAAAGATCCCTAGTCAAGTATTATGGGCATGGACAATAATAATACACTTAAGACTAACATGTTATTGATTGATGACAATGAGTTGTCATTGACATAGTGATGTCAGAATTGATACATGATTATTGTTAGAGAACAATGTATTGGATTGACCCACCATGAGCATATGTCTTGGATTATTATGTGACAGTCATAACATTGCTCATGGTGATAACTATATGTATGATCCTCAGACTTGAGATCAATACTATCCTAACATATATTGTTGTATGTTTTGATGCAGCTAAACAAGCTCCGTAATTGGTTGCTCTATAAAGACTGTTATTGAATATATCTAAATATATGTAGTGAGTGTGTATGATTAAGATAGGATTTGTCCTTCCTACATAATAGGAAATATATCACAGGCCACTTGATTGAGTGAGACTAGAAACGCATGGCCATGCTCGAATAAGTTGATATGAGATATCACAATCTATTCGTTAATTAAAGTCTACTATAGATATCAAGAAACAATAGATGGGCTATACAAGTGTGACTATTCCAAGACTTGTGCATTCTAGATATAAAGGACATAAGTATGTAATACATAAAAGAGTTAATCACCAAGATGATATGTCGAATCATATTTCCTTGTAACTTAGGTGACAATGATATATTGCTAGATGTCACTCATTGTATGTAATTTTAGAATTGTTCTAATAATTACTACTAACGTTACAAGAACCTACAGGGTCACACCCTAGGATTGAATTGAGCAAAGATCTACAATTTGTTGTATGTTACTAAAATATATCTAAAGTTAAGATATGTATATTTGATATACATATGAATTTAATTATCCCGAATATTAAGTAAGCATTAAAAGAATGTAATTTATATTACAACTTTTAATTGATATATATATATAATTTGGAATAATTAAATAAATGTTTTAAGTAAACATTAAAGATTGTATTTCTGATTATAAGTCTTTAATGTATATTTAAGTTGAATTAATTAAATAATATTTTATTTATTAATTAAAAATAACATTAAAAACCCTAAGATGTTAGGATAATGGATATAAAAGGGTGTGTTAGGTCTAGCAGTCGTTTGGCAACACACACACTAACCCTTCAGTCGTTTTCTCTCAAAACAGTTTTTGGGAAAACAAATATTGCTCTCAATCAGGTGAATTGAGTAGAGGCCGAGACGTGATTTCGTGGAGGTTTTCGATTCTAATTGATCTAAACCATCAGTATTCACTGTTGTTTTGCTATTTTTCAAGGAACTCATTGTAGTATTCGCATCATTTCCTCCCGATTTCGGTTTTTCATACTTGGATCGCTGGTGAGACCGTCGAGTTTTCATTCCGCTACGCCATGGGGTGCACCGACGGTCCTAACAGTGTCATCAGAGCCACTTGTACGATCTGAAATTGGGTTAAATTTTTGGTTGATGCGATGTGTATGAGATACATGTTATAGTTTTATTGATTTTGATAAATATGTTGATATCATTGTTCAAATCGATAACCACAACGATTAATATGTTAATTTGTAATATGTTTTTCAATCGATTTGTTATTGGATGATCTGTGGGAGGCAATAGCAGATCGCGTTTAGCAGTGGAACAATGGTTGTTCCGATGCATAAAACCTTCGGGATTAAAAATCCCAAAAGCACGATTTTGTTGATAATTGTTATCAAATCGTGAAGTTTTTCCATGGAAACAGAAGTACTGTTTTTCAAAAAATACGGTCTCACATATTAATATTTTTAACAAAGGCGTAACAACATGTATATATATGATATGTTTGTTTTGCACGGTGTTTGATATGCATGGTTATAGCCATTGTTCAATTTACAATGGTTTATTTTGAAACACGGTCTGCGAGCTGTGCCTTTTTATATCTCTATTGTATTTCTCTTCTCATCATACTCCCTCGTATGTAAAACGAGTTTCTTTTAAAATTGTAAACCTATGAAGATTAACAAGGAGCAGAAGAATGGCGAGAAGATGCCTAGAGAGCAGTCTAAGGCTTTAGGGTTCTTGGTTCTCCCATTGGCTTGGGATAGGCCACTTTAGTCATTGTTTTTGGCTATAACCATTGCATCTTATTTATTGCTATTTGTTATGTATGCAATGCATCAAATGATAAAACAAGAATAAATATTGATGAGATCAATAAGGGCCTAATATTAAAATGAATAATGATGAGATAATTACGTAAATCCCTCTTTATAATCTAAGTTAACTTAACCGTCCGATATTTACCCTCGTTAAGGCTTTGATCGATATTGTGTGGGCTTTGCCAAAGCATTGGCACATAAATCTATCTTGGTTAAATGTGAAGAATAAGCAAGTGATATTCATCGGTTGAAATATTGGAAATAACTTAGCTAGATTATTCTAATAGGATTAGAAACCTAGAGGTTAAATATTTGGATAAGTCATAAGATGACTTGAACAAAAGTTGTTCACCAAAATGAGGAGTTACATAAGATATAACTAGTAAAGTGTCACTTACCTAAATAATCACAATCCTAAAAGAAAAAGCCAAAGCTGATTTAGAAAATTGATGTATTATGGATCCTCACCCACTAGAAAAATTTTCGTTGAATTTTTCCGAAATTAAAACAGAGAGGGTTTTTAATTTTGAATAAAATAGTAGGAGTAATTTGTAAATAAAGTCCTATTTATAAATTTTAATTTGGTAAATTCACTTACTTTAATATTTCTATTGTTGTAGATTTAATGGCAAGCAACACTTTATCACTGCGATCACTCCTTGAGAAGGATAAACTTAATGGCATAAACTTCCTTGACTGGTTTCGTAATTTGAGAATTGTTCTCAAACAGGAAAGGAAGGAATATGTCATTGAGGAACCTGTTCCTGATGAACCAGTAGTTAATACTTCAAAAGCTGACAAAGACAAATTCAAGAAACATATGGATGATATGTTAGATGTTGGATGTCTAATGCTTGCCACCATGACTCTTGAGCTTCAGAAGCAACATGAGGACATGGTTGCATATGAGATGATTCAAAATCTCAAAGAAATATATGAAGGGCAAGCACGTCAAGAGAGATATGAGACCTCTAAATCTCTATTTCAATGCAAAATGGCAGAGGGAACTCATGTAGGAGCTCATGTCATCAAGATGATGGGCTACATCCAAACTTTGGAAAAGCTGAGATTTCCTCTCAAAGATGAATTGGCTACTGATGTTATCTTGCAATCGTTTCCAGATAGCTTTAGCCAATTTGTCCTTAATTTTAACATGAATGAAATTAACAAGACTTTGCCACAGTTACTTGGCATGTTACGAACTACTGAAAGTAACATGAAAAAGGTTGGACCTAAGCCCATTCTAATGGTTCGCAAGGACAAAGGAAAGGGAAAGAAAAAGGTAGTGTCAAAGTCTAAGGGCAATGGTAAGACCAAGACAAAAGGAAAAAAATGCATTGAAACCCAAAGGGGGAGTTAGCAAAGAAGGAAAATATTTTTTATTGCGATAAGACCGGACACTGGAAGAGAAACTGCCCCGTTTACCTTGAAGAGGTCAAGAAGGCAAAAGCAAACGGAAAGTTTGTTTCAGGTATTTATGTTATTGATGTTAATTTGTTAACATATACTTCTTGGGTATTAGATACTGGTTGTGGTTCTCATATTTGTACTTATGTACAGGGACTGCAAAAGAGAAGGAATCTGGCTAAAGGAGACGTGGACCTACGAGTGGGAAATGGAGCAAGAGTTGTTGCATTAGCTATAGGGACATATGTTTTATCTTTCCCTAGTGGACTTGATTTAAATTTAAAGGATTGTTATTATGTGCCTAGTTTGACTAAGAACATTATTTATATTTCTTGTTTGGACAAGATTGGTTTTGAGATTATTATTAAGAATAAATGTTGTTCTTTTTATCTCGATAGTATTTTTATGGTTTGACACAATTGGTTAATGGTCTCTATATTTTGGATCAAGAGAACACCATTTATAACATAAATTCAAAGAGATCAAAAACAAATGACTCGAATCAAACTTATCTTTGGCATTGTCGTTTAGGCCATATAAGTGAGAAACGCATATCAAAATTCCATAAAGACGGATTCTTAGATTCATTTATTTTCGAACAATATGATGTATGCAAATTTTGCTTGTTGGGAAAAATGACTAAAGCTCCTTTTAATAGTAAAGGTGAGCGAGCAAGTGATTTATTGGGGTTAATACATAGTGATGTATGTGGACCAATGAATACACAAGCCAGAGGTGGATTCCATTACTTCATTACTTTTACTGATGACTTCAGTCGGTATGGGTATATTTATCTTATGCGACATAAATCTGAAGCCCTTGAAAAGTTTAAGGAATTTAAAAATGCACTACAAAATCAATTAGGCAAAAGTATTAAGGCACTTCGATCAGATCAAGGTGGAGAATACTTAAGCATAAAGTTTGATGAACTCCTAAAAGAATGTGGGATTATCTCACAGCTTATACCACCTAGTACACCATGGTGGAATGGAGTTTTTGAAAGAAGGAATCGAACATTGTTAGACATGGTTCGATCGATGATGAGTTATAGTGATCTTTCGACTTCTTTTTGGGGACATGCACTTGAGACAGCCGCTTTCACACTAAATCATGTTCCATCTAAATCGATTCAAAAGACACCATACGAGATATGGACTCGGAAACGTCCTAGTATGTCTTTTATGAAGATTTGGGGTTGTAAAGCTTATGTAAAACATCAGATGTCTACAAAGCTCGAACTTAAATCTCATAAGTGTATATTTTTTGGATATACTAAAAAAACTAAGGGATATTATTTCTTCAACTCTAACAAGAACAAAGTGTTTGTTGCTTGAACAAGAGTTTTCCTCAAAAGAGAATTTCTCTCAAAGAAAGGGAAGGTTAGAAATATTGAACTTGGAGAAGTTCAAGAGCAACAAATAAATGAACCTGAAGTTGAGCATGTTTCACAAGCTGTTAGGAGCATTAAACATATTTAGAAACACAATCACTGCGTAGATCCACAAGAGAACATCGTGCACCTGAGAGATTTGGATTTCTCGTTACGACACATGGAGATGTTCTTCTTATGGATCAAGATGAGCCCATGACTTATCAAGAGGCAGTGTCTAGCCCAGACACTGAGAAATGGCTTGAAGCCATGAGATCTGAGATGGATTCCATGTCAGTAAACCAAGTATGGACTTTGGTTGAACCACCTGAAGGGGTCAAACCTATAGGGTATAAATGGGTTTTCAAGAAGAAAACCGACATAGATGGTAATGTACAAACATAAAAGGGGAGATTAGTCACTAAAGGTTTTCGACAAGTTCATGGTGTAGGCTATGACGAAACATTCTCCCCTGTAGCTATGTTTAAGTCCATCTGGATCTTGCTCGCAATAGCTGAATTCCATGATTATGAAATCTGGCAAATGGACGTCAAAACCACTTTCCTTAATGGAAAACTTGAAGAGGATGTGTATATGACACAACCAGAAGGTTTTGTCTTTCCAAGAAATACTGGAAAGGTTTGTAAGCTACAAAGGTCTATTTATGGACTAAAGCAAGCTTCTCGAAGCTGGAATCTTCGTTTCAATGATGCAATCAAAGAGTTTGGTTTTATCAGAAATGAAGATGAGCCTTGTGTTTATAAGAAGGCTAATGGGAGCATTGTTTCTTTCCTAATATTGTATGTAGACGACATACTCATCATAGGAAATGATATACCTACTTTACATTCTGTTAAGACTTGGTTAAGTAGTTGTTTTTCTATGAAAGATTTGGGTGAGGCAGCATATATATTAGGAGTTAAGATCTATAGAGATAGATCAAGACAACTTTTAGGTCTAACTCAAAGTACATATATAGACAAAGTACTGAAAAGATTCAGTATGGAAGAATCCAAGAAAGGATTTTTGCCTATGAGACATGGCATTTCTCTTTCAAAGGAAATGTGTCCTTCAACTCCACAAGAAAGAGAACGGATGAATAAGATTCCATATGCTTCGGCTATTGGTTCTATCATGTTTGCCATGATATGTACTCGACTAGATGTATCGTATGCTTTAAGCATGACGAGTCGGTATCAAGCGAACCCTGGTGAAAATCATTGAGTTGCGGTTAAAAATATCCTTAAGTACTTAAGAAGAACTAAGGATAAATTTCTTGTCTATGGAGGGGAGGAAGTGCTTTGTATAAAAGGTTATACTGATGCCAGCTTCCAAACTGACAAGGATGACTCACGATCGCAATCGGATTTTGTGTTTTGTCTTAATGGAGGTACTGTAAGCCAGAAAAGTTTGAAGCAAGAAACAGTAGATGATTCTACAACAGAGGCTGAATACATTGCAGCTAGTAAAGCAGCAAAAGAGGTTGTTTGGATAAAGAAATTTATAATGGAATTAAGGGTTGTTCCCAGCATATCATATATTGTAGAACTCCGTTGTGATAATAATGGAGCCATTGCACAAGCAAAGGAACCCATATCTCATCAACGATCCAAACATATTCTTAGGCGCTTTCATCTCATTCGATAGATCATTGATCGAGTAGATGTGGAAATATGTAGAGTACACATGGATTACAATATTGTTGATCCCTTTACGAAGCCTCTTACACATCAGAGGCATGATCGTCACACTGAGTCACTCGGTATTAGATAAGTGAGTGATTGGTCTTAGTGCTAGTGGGAGATTGTTAGAGTATGCCCAAAGACCAATCATATGATGATTGTAATAATACTTTTATTTACCGATTGTATTGAATAAAGGCATTGCCGCTGTTATTTTCTATTATATATATGTGTTTAACATAAACTAGAAGATAATAAAGTCCATGTAATGACATAATTGTTATTATTAAAAGATCCTTAGTTAAGTATTATTATGGGCATGGACAATAATAATACACTTAAGACTAACATGTTATTGATTGATGACAATGAGTTGTCATTGACATAGAGATGTTAGAATTGACACATGATTATATTGTTAGAGAACAATGTATTGGATTGACCCACCATGAGCGTATGTCTTGGATTATTATGTGACAGTCATAACATTGCTCATGGTGATAACTATGTATGATCCTTAGACTTGAGATCAATTCTATCCCAACATATATTGTTGTATGTTTTGATGCAGTTAAACAAGCTCTGTAATTGGTTGCTCTATAAAGACTGTTATTGAATATATCTCAATATATGTAGTGGGTGTGTATGATTAAGATAGGATTTGTCCTTCCTACATAATAGGAAATATATCACAGGCCACTTGATTGAGTGAGACAAGAAATGCATGGCCATGCTCGAATAAGTTGATATGAGATATCACAAACTATTCGTTAATTAAATTCTACTCTAGATATCAAGAAACAATAGATAGGCTATACAAGTGTGACTATTCTAAGACTTGTGCCTATTCTAGATATAAAGGACATAAGGATGTAATAAATAAAAGAGTTAATCACCAAGATGACATGTTGAATCATATTTTCTTGTAACTTAGGTGACAATGATATATTACTAGATGTCACTCATTGTATGTAATTTTAGAATTGTTCTAATAATTACTACTAACATTACAAGAACCTACAAGGTCACACCCTAGGATTGAAATGACCAAAGATGTACAATTTGTTGTACGTTACTAAAATATATCTAAAGTTAAGATATGTATATTTGATATACATATGAATTTAATTATCCCGAATATATTAAGTAAGCATTAAAAGAATGTAATTTATATTACAACTCTTTAATTGATATATATATATATATATATAATTCAGAATAATTAAATAAATGTTTTAAGTAAACATTAAAGATTGTAATTTTGATTATAAGTCTTTAATGTATATTTATGTTGAATTAATTAAATAATATTTATTTATTAATTCAAAATAACTTTAAAAACCCTAAGATGTTAGGGTAATGGATATAAAAGGGTGTGTTAGGTCTAGTAGCCGTTTGGCAACACACACACAAACCTTTCAGTCGTTTTCTCTCAAAATAGTTTTGGGGAAAATAAATTTTGCCCTCAATTGGGTGAACTGAGTAGAGGCCGAGACGTGATTTCGTGGAGGCTTTCGATTTGAATCGATCTACACCATCAGTATTCACTATTGTTCTTGTTGTTTTCAAGGAATCTGCTGTAAGTATTCGCATCCTTTCCTCCCGATTTCGGGTTTTTGTACTTGGATCGCTGGTGAGACCGTCGAGTTTTGTTTCCGCTGCACCATGGGGTGCGCCGATGGTCCTAACATAAAACACATGAAAAATAGCAAATAAATAAACGAAATTATTTTGTAGAAGATGAGGTGATTGTTATCGAGAAGAAACTTTGTAATATATACAATAATTTCATTTATCATTTTTCAAAAGAATATTTATTGTCACAAAACAAATTTAAATAAGATACTAATACATCTTCTTTAATAGTTTATTTTAAATTTATTTCATGTGTTTTGTTAAAAAAAATATGAGTACTTGCATTTATTTTTAATTTAAAGTTTGAAAAGTTTATTTAAAAACAAAAATTTCAATTAAATGTTTGATTCTACGAAAACATAAAAATTGAATACATAATTATTGACAAATACAACCTTGGAAGAATCTAATATGGAGATGTGAGGTATCACTCCTCGTACTTCTCGCATGCAAAGGGAATGCTCTACCATTTGAGCTACATCCTCTCACTCTTTTCAACTTTAATGCTTGATGTTAAAATAGCTTAATCATTTTTATTTAACTACAACATTATTTTTTATATTTATTTAAAACAACAATTATTATTTAAAAATGGAGATGTAAGGTATATATCTGGCATTCTAAGCGAGCGCTCTATCATTTGAGCTACATGCCCTCACATTATATGTTTTCAGGTTTAACACTAAAATATTGTTATCTTGAATGCAGTACAATACATTTTCACGTTCATAACAACCATATATATCTCTTTTGTATGGTAAGATAGTTAGAGACAAAATCTTCTTTTCTTTTCCATTAATAATGCAAGATGATTTTTCTACATTTTCTTTTGATCTTGCAATTTCTTCTTCCTCTAGCAAAATATGAGAACTTTAATTTATGATTATAATTTACGCGTTTTGCTAGAAAAATATGAGCACTTTAATTTATGATTATAATTTAAAATTTTCAAAATAAAATTTAAAAACAAATTATTCAATTAAATGTTTGAATATAAGTAAACATAAAAATTGACTACATTACCATTGACAATACTACCTCATAATCTAATATGGAGATGCGGGGGGTACTTCTCGCATGCAAAGCGAGTGTTTTACAATTTAAGCTACATCCCCTCATCCTATTAAATTTTCATGCTTAACGTTAATATAGTTTAATCATTTTTATTTTACTGCAACAATTTTTATATCTATTTTAAAAAACGGTTATTATTATTCAATAAAAAGTTCAATTTTTTGAGAAGAAGTTATAACTTAATACATTTATATAGCTTGATTACTAAGTTATTCTAAATGGAAATGTGAGGTATCGATTTCCATACCTCTCGCATGCTAAGCAAGCGTTCTACCATTTGAGCTACATCCCCTCACGTATTATTGTTTCATGTTTAACACTAGAATATTGTTATCTTTAATGCAATACAACACATTTTCATATTTATAACAACCACATATATCTCTTGTTTGGTAAGATAGTCAGAGACATTAGCTTCTTTTATTTTCATTACCAATGCAACATGATTTTTCTACATTTTCTTTTGATCTTGCATACTCTTCTTTCTCTAACAAAATTAATCTGAAGTAAATATCATAGATGTCATTATTCTCTTTTTTGTTCTATCCAAAGATAATTTTATCTTTCCAAGTCATGTATCATGGTATATTTTGTCCTTAATCTTCACTCGAAATATATTTCCAATGGAATACATACTACCCAAAACCCAACCTTATGGCAAGTATCACAGAACACATAGGAAGCAAAGTAAATTATGTGCTCGATTTTGGTTCGAAAATATGGATTTCGATCAACGGTTAAACCGACTTTAACGGGTATAACATCCAAAATATTTCTAAAAGTTCTATTCTTCTTCCATATTTTTCTCCCATATATGAAATGACCCCATTCTCTCTCATTTTGTTGTCGTTGATAATATATCAATTTCTAGCCATCCATATTTGACATCGTAAGTTTCATATACTTTAGATCATCGTCATGCGTTGATCCATATCTTTAGTTTCTTATTGGCCATCGACATTGTGCGGTGTAGAAGAGAAGAAGTCACGGTGATTTGGAAACCATATTTTTACCACATGTCAGTGTAAAATAACCTAGGTATGAGGCTCCTTAGTTGATTTTCTTAAAATCTAGAGTATTTGGTGTTTTTTTGAGTTATTTTAATGCCATAAGCATTGTACATTTAATCCTTAAGTGTAGGCTTCATCTACTGCTTGAAACCAGTCTACACTACTATAACTCTATCAATACCTGACAAGTACTGGATTTGTACCTGACCGGTGAAGTTTCAACCCATATTTACGATTAGGATCGATAATTACTCAAGCTTGACGAGCTAAATCTATTGAAGCACAACATTCTATCCCAAATCGAAGAAAGCTTAAAATTGATCAAACTCGTCCAGTATAAGTTATCCATTACCAGACCAAACCAATCTACCATTTGAGGTAAATCCGCTCAAATTTTATGGTTTCCAGTTAACACTGAAACATTGTTCTCTTGAATGCAGTACGAAACAGTATCATGATTATAACAATTACATATTTCTCTTTTTATGGTAAGATAGTCATAGATATTATCTTTTTTTTATGCATTACTAGTGCAAGATGATTTTTCTAGATTTTCTTTTGATCTTGCAATCTTTCATTCCTCTAGCAAAATTAATCTAAAGTAAATATCAAAGATGCCATTGTTATGCTTATTGGTTTCTCCAAAGGTTGTTTTCTCTTTTCAAAACAAGTATAATGATATGTTATGTCCTTAATCTTCACATAGCACATGGGAAGCAAGGCGAATGGGGCGCTAGATTTTGGTTTGAAAACATGGATTTGGATCATCGGTTCATTGGGATTGGAGTTTACGTTTTTAGAATGTCTATCTATGTACAAGACATTAAAAGGAGAAAATAAATAAATAAATTTCTTTTGTAGAAAAGTAGGTGATTGTTATTGAGAAGAAACTTTGAAATATATACAATAATTTCATTTATCATTCTTTAAAAGAATAATTATTGTCACAAAACAGATTCAATTAAGATATCAATCCTCGTACTTCTCGTATGCAAAGGGAGCTCTCTACCATTTGAGCTACATCCTCTCATTTTTTCAACTTTAATGCTTGACGTTAAAATAGCTTAATCATTTTATTTTACTACAACATTATTTTTTATATTTATTTAAAACAACATTTATTATTATTATTTTAAAAAAGTTTATATTTTAGAAGAATTTACAACTTAATACTTTTTCTTCACTTCATATTCAAGTTATGATAAATGGAGATGTAGGGTATATATCTGGAAATATAAGAGAGCGCTCTATCATTTGAGCTACATCTCCTCACATTATATGATTTCGTGTTTAACACTAAAATATTGTTATCTTGAATGCAATACGATACATTTTCATGTTCATAACAACCATATATATCTCTTTTGTACGGTAAGATAGTTAGAGACATTATCTTCTTTTCTTTTCCATTACTAATGCAAGATGATTTTTCTACATTTTCTTTTGATCATGCAATCTCTTCTTCTTCTTGAAAAAATTAATCTAAAGTAAATATCAAGGATGTCATTAATTTGTTTCTTGGTCTATCCAAAAGTTATTTTATATTTCCAAAACATGTATCCATATATGTTACGTCCTTAATCTTCACTCAAAATATATTAGTCCAATAAAATATACTAACTAAAACACAACTCTATGGAAAGTATCATATAACACATGGGAAGCAAGGCAAATGGGGTGGTCAATTATGGTTTGAAAACATGCATTTGATCATCGTTTCATTGGGGTGAGAGTTTAGCTTTTCAAAATGTCTATGCTATGTAAAATACATGAAAAAGTATAAATAATTAAATAAATTTGTTTTTATAAATGGAGGTTATTGTTACCAAGAAGAAACTTTTGAAAATATACAATAATTTCATTTACAATTCTTTAAAAGAAAAGTTACCAACACAAAGAAATTTAATTAAGATACTAATATATCGTCTATAATAGTTTATATTAAATTTAATTCACGCTTTTTTGCTAGAAAAATACGAGCACTTTCATTTATGATTATAATTTAAAGTTTTCAAAAGTATATTTAAAAACAAAATATTCAATTAAATGTTTGAATTTAAGTAAACATAAAAATTTACAACATAACTATTGACAATACAACCTAAGAATCTAATGTGGAGATGAGGGGGTACTTCTCGCATGCAAAGCGAGCACTCTACCATTTGAGGTACATCCCCTCATCCTATTATATTTTCTTGCTTAACGTTAATATAGTTTAATCAATTTTATTTTACTGCAATAATATTTTTATATCTATTTTAAAAAATTATTATTATTATTCCATAAAATGTTAAATTTTTTTAGAAGAAGTGGTAACTTAATATTTTTATCTCACTTGATTTTAAGTTATTATAAATGTAGTTTTGGGGTATCGATTCCCATATCTCTCGCACGCTAACCGAGCGCTCTACCATTTGAGATACATCCATCACATTTTATGGTCTCATGTTTCACACTAGAATATTGTTATCTTGAATGAAATTGGACACATTTTCATGTTTATAACAACCACGTATATATCTTTATTTGGTAAGATAGTCAGAGACATTAGCTTTTTTTCTTTTCCATTACTAATGCAAGATGATTTTTCTACATATTGTTTTGATCTTACGTACTCTTCTTCCTCTAGTAAAATTAATCTAAAGTAAATATCAAAGATGTCATTATTCTATTTCTCGGTCTATCCAAAGGTTATTTTATCTTTCCAAAACATGTATCCTGATATATTTTATCCTTAATCTTCGTTCGAAATGTATGTATCCACTGGAGTACATACTACCCAAAATCCAAATGGCAAGTATCACATAACATATAGGAAGCAAAGCAAATTAGGTGCTTGATTTTGGTTTAAAACCATGTATTTCGATCACATACCTTAACTGGTATAAAATCCAAAATTTTTCTAAAAGTTCTCTTCTTCTTCCATATTTTCTCCCATTATGAAATGACCCCATTCTCTCTCATTTTCCTGCCATCGACAATGTATCACCATCTAGCCATCCATATTTGACATCGCAAGTTCCATCGACTTTAGCTCGTCGTTCTACGTTTTTCGATATCTTTAGTTTCTTATTGACCATCTACATTGTGCGATGTAGAAGAGGAGTCACAATTAATTTGGAAACCATATTCTTGCCACACATCAGTGTAAAATAACCCATGTATGAGGCTCCTTAGTTGATTTTCTTAAATTCTAGAGTATTTGGTGTTTTCTGTGTTATTTTAAGGCCATAAGCATCGCACATCTAATCGTTACATATGGGTTTCATCCACTGCTTGAAACCATTCTATACTACTTGAACTCGATCAATATCTGACCAGTACATCCCTTGCACCTGACCGGTGAAGTTTCAATCCTTATTTAGGATTAGGCTCGATAATTTCTCAAGCTTGTTGAACTAAATATATTGGAGCCCAACATTATATTCCAATCCGAAGAAAGCTTAAAATGGATCAAACTCGTCCAGTAGAAGTTATCCAGTACAAGATGAAACCAATCTACCATTTGAGCTAAATCCGCTCACATTTTATGGTTTCATGTTTAACACTGGAACATTGTTCTCCTGAATGCCGTACAACACATTTTTATATTTATAACAACCACATATTTCTCCTTTTATGGTAAGATAGTTATAGACATTAACTTTTTTCTTCTGCATTACTAATGAAAGATGATTTTTCTACATTTTCTTTTAATCTTGCAATTTCTCCTTGTAACACCCTCAGACCGATACGGGTAACCCGATCTGATCTGGGTGTCATATTAGGGCCACCGGAGCGACCCACTATAAAATAATAGAAAATTTAAAACTTTTATTGAACATGTAAACTCATAAAATCATTTATAAATACAAAAGTATACTTTACCTATATTCGGAAATAAAACAGATTTTTCAGACTCATAAATAAAACAAAATACAACATACATGCCCCCTAATCGCATGTACAATACTCTACAAGCAACGCCAGAAGAGCTCCCTTACTGAATTCGATAGATGCACTGATACAATTCTTTTAACCTGCAATGGTGAGTAATAGAGTGAGCTTTGGAAAGCTCAGACATACAAAACTACGAGATGATGCTACATCACATGCAGATAAATGGGAAGCCAAAATTTCCTTATTGAATCAAATGTATACCAATTGCGGAATAATCTGGGGTTTTATTAGTAGTTCATCGAGTAGAAGCCATGAATCTCAGTTCATAAGAAACCTTTCATACAGTCACGTTTTCATGAGGTCGAATAGAATGTCTAATGTGTTCCATCAGTATGATAAAATCATAATAGGTACACTAATCAAATGATAGTTCAGTAAAATCCCATAAACCATACTGTAGTGGAGCTTTTTAAACTCGTATTTTAAAACCATCTTACAAAGAGTTAACTCAATGGAATATCTTAGGGCCTGAAAGCTTACCCAAGAAAGTTCGGGGCCACGGGGCCTACCTAAGAACACATCTTAGGGCCATTGGGCCTACCCGAAAATGATCTTAGGGCTGTAGAGCCTACCTAAGAGTCACATTAGGTCCATAAAAAGTTTCCAACTTGATTAGAGATGTACTATACAAATCTGTATCTCCAAGATACAATTTATACCGTGATACAAATCCATAAGCCATCACCATTAAATCGGTGCATCCATAAAACCATAACCATACATTTAAGTGTACCTCATGATAAAATAACAAAACAATTTATTAAACAAAATAAGAAACACACTCGAGAAATCCCAGTACTTATCAGAGGCATTTTTCAGTTATCAGCATAGATAACATGAAACTGATGTCTTTTGATCAGATCCCAGGAACGAGGTCCTATTGAAGAGAATCAATTACTAACCGATCTAATCAGACATTTAAGGTTGATACTTTAGAATCCCACTATGTTTTCATATGCATCAAGAGAGAGTTCAGGTATGACCGGAGTAATTTGAACTGATAAATGAGAAACGAAGATTCAGGGCACTTACCATCCATGTCAATCGATCGAACTATCGAATAACTCCCAAAACTAATGTATATTAACGAGTTAATTCATTGCCCTTCCATGGTATTCACTCTTTAATACCAACAAATCTTATTCATAGACCATCTTTAGAAACATCGCTAAATATACCTTAAAGAATCGAACAGACATCCTTATAATCTTTATTTCCATCTGATCTTATCATTTAATTAAAACTTATCATCTTTTCCAGTCCTTTCAAATAATTCTGACAAAATAGCACCCTCGATAATTTATTCTTCAGGTATTTTCTCATAACTCAGAGATTTCCAGGTTAAAAACCTTTTCAGACATTACTAATGAATTATTAGGAATTTTCCATACAAAAGTAGGATCTCAACCATTAAATAAGTAATTTATCGGTTTAAGAACAAATTCTCATGTTACTTTCTCATTCAGAGTCAACTTGGACTATTTTTACCTCTCAAGGGCATTTTTATAATTTCTTAACCAGATAATTTCGTTATTAATTCTTAACGAAAATAATTTATACTTTAGAGATCCAATGGTTAATTGCGTTCCCGAATATTCTTTGATCTCGAAATGATTCCTTAACAGACTTCTAGTATTTTGCATAAACCCTAGTGGGTTAAAACCCGGTTATCCAAATTTTCTAAGCAAACTATCATTTCTTATGCACATCTGTATTTTTATCAGATCAATATATCCTTTCAAAGTTATTAATCAACTTCCAGGGACAATTCTTGTTATCTTACAATATAAGGGTATTTTTGTAATTTTAAACTATCGAAATATTCTCATAATTTCCCATCCAAGTACATTTGATGAAATAAATTATATGTTACAGATCCAAGCTAATTCTTTTATCACTAAACACATAACTTGTAATTTTAATTCTAACAATCCATCAATTCCTTATAAAAGTCATCTGAAACATAATCACTTATCGAATTTTTATCATATTCAGATCGAGTGTAGAAATTAATTAACTACACATATGAGACTAATATTATCTTATTCATGCATTTACCAATATTCACATGTTCCATAAAGCATAAAGAGGTAGTAAAGTATTAGCTTGATTTTTGTGCCATACTGGTCGACCATAAAAAAAATCCATTCGAACACCCTCGATCTTGAAAACAACTTCCAATAATTCTTCAGTTACATATCAACAGAAATTTCATCAAAAACATAGCTTAATTATGAAAATAGATCGAATCAGGTGTTTAATCAATAAAAAGCAGCTTACCGGGTTCGAATTTGGCGAGACGAACTTCGGAATCGAACTTAGGAAATAAAAAACATAAAATATGATTTTTTGAGAATTTTGACTTTCGAGCTTCCAATTCTTTCTCTCACGATCCCAAACCATCTAAATTTTGAATTTGAATCCAAATAAATTTCCCTCACAATAAAAAGAACTTATTATAAATCCTTTTTATAATTGAGGGATATAACTGATAAAATTAAAAACTCAAAGGGACAATTTAATACTTAGCTACCAAGGTAAGTGACCAAAATAAATCTTATTTAAACCATTAGACAACATACATAACTATATAAAACTAGAATACAAGGTTGAATTCTCACCAAACTTGGATGACCCATGTTGTGATTTACCCTTCATCCTTTATTAATTTTTTTCAAACAACCCACGTGCTCTATTTTCTTTTCTTATTTCCTTTATTCTTTCACTGCTACTATTTGCATAGCACTATGAAATTTCTTTAACATTCTGTACTTCATATAAACAGCATCACACATTAGTTGGACCTCCTCATCCTCAATATAAGTCAATTGCTATAGAAACACTAATAGATTTTGTGATATAGGATGAAACATTACATAGAATGAAATAATGTAATTAAGCAGTAACAGAACCTTGAAATAAGGTACAGAAGCTCGGTAGCCAACAAGAGTAGAGTAAGATACACATATGATTGTAGTAGTAGTTCAACGCTCCGTTATGGAAAGGAGTTTGCAAGTGATGCAGTAGCCATGAAAGGTGAACAAAAATGAAATGAATGAAACTGTCTGAAAGATCACTCCAGTTATATACACTCCAAATGAATCCACAGGGAGTATAACTCAAGATAAAAGCACGAATACCAGAAAAGGAAAGATAAAGTAAGTTGCAAGGCTTTAATCAATGGTACAGATGCAAGAGTCCATTGTAAATTATTTATCTACATTTGGAAAATGGGTTTTTAAAATTAATTCCCATCACTTGTAGCTTTTCTTTGATTTATCTGTTCCTTTATTAATGAGTTAGTTTTTTTTCTTTCCAGTTGGCATGAGCTAAAAATAATACCAAGTCCTTTGTGGATGCAAAAGTTGGTCGAAAGTGAAAGCTGAAAGCAATTGATTCCAACCATGGTTGCATTATCCTTACTTGAGTGGCCCTCAATTTGTTTACTAAAATAATAGTATGATAATACAATTATTTGTCAATCAAACTTTAAATCATTTCGTATATTTTAATTTGAAAGAAATCTAACCCCATATTGGGGTGTGACAATTCTCCCCTCCTTAAAAGAATTTCTTCCTCGAAATTCATTCATGTCACATAATTACATAAATGAAACTTCCATCAGTTCTTTCATATCTTCAAGTAGCTTTTACAAAAATATATGTCCTCTACTAATCCATAACCAACTGAGTATACATTGTCATAAGAACTCTCCTTCATTCAAATATAATAACCATAAAAAATTTATCCTTGTGGAATCAATTCGACCTTGGTTAGGAGAATAGGCCCACAGAGTGATAACATATCCCAATTTCATTTCTGGAGCTGGATCGAGATTTCTCAAATAAGTAACTATCACATGTAAAATAGCAGAAAATTTAAAACTTTCATTGAACATGTAAACTCATAAAATCATTTATAAATACAAAAGTAGACTTTACCTATATTCAGAAATAAAACAGATTTTTTAGACTTGTATATAAAACAAAATACAACATACATGCCCCCTAATCACATGTACCATACTCTACAAGCAAAGCCGGAAGAGCTCCCTTACTGAATTCGATAGATGCACTGATACAATTCTTTTAACCTGCAATGGTGAGTAATAGAGTGAACTTCGGAAAGCTCGGTAATACAGAACTACCAGATGATGCTACATGACATGCAGATAAATGGGAAGCCATAATTTCCTTATTGAATCAAATGTATACCAATTGTAGAATAATTTGGGGTTCCATTAGTAGTTCATCGAGTAGAAGCCATGAATCTCAGTTCATAAGAAACCTTTCATACAATCACGTTTTCATGAGGTCGAATAGGATGTCTAGTGTATTCCATCAGTATGATAAAATCATAATAGGTACACTAATCAAATGATAGTTCAGTAAAATCCCATAAACCATACTGTAGTGGATCTTTTTAAACTCGTATTTTAAAACCATCTTACAAAGAGTTAACCTAATAGAACATCTTAGGGCCTGAGAGCCTACCCAAGAAAGTTTGGGGCCAAGGGGCCTACCTAAGAACACATCTTAGAGCCGCGGGGCCTACCCGAGAATGATCTCAGGGCCGCAGAGCCTACCTAAAAGTCACATTAGGTCCATAAAAAGTTTTCAGCTTGATCAGAGTTGTACTAAACAAATCTGTATCTCCAAGATACAATTTTTGCCGTGATACAAATCCATAAGCCATCACCATTAAGTCGGTGCATCCATAAAACGGTAACCATAGATTTCAGTGTACCTCATGTTAAAACAAAAAAACAATTTATTAAAAAATAAGGAACACACTAGAGAAATCCCATTACTTATCAGAGGCATTTTGTAGTTATCAGCATATATAACATGAAACTGATGTCTTTTGATCAGATCCCAGGAACGATGTCCTATTGAAGAGAATCAATTACTAACTGATCTAATTAGACATTTAAGGTTGATACTTTAGAATCCCACTATGTTTTCATATGCGTCAAGAGAGAGTTCAGGTGTGACCGGAGTAATTTGAACTGATAAATGAGAAACGAAGATTCAGGGCACTTACCATCCATGTCAATCGATCGAACTATCGAATAACTCCCAAAACTAATGTATATTAACGAGATAATTCATTGCCCTTCCATGGTATTCACTCTTTAATACTAATAAATCTTATTCATAGACCATCTTTAGAAACATCGCTAAATATACCTTAAAGAATCGAACAGGCATCCTTATAATCTTTATTTTCTTTCCACATTACTACAATATCAGGAATTGATGACGTATTTGATTCTTAGTTCATAACCATAGGGACTGTACATCATACAAGTTTATTGTATTTCCAGACTTATCCAATTACTTACTAAATTCTCCGTCATTAAGGATCCTTGGTTCATTTAACAATTAATGCTATCACGGTTACTTCATAGTTTTCCAGAGTAATTCAGACACTTTTGAGTTTCGGATACATGTTGTACTTCCGCTCAGTTCACGTTGGTCATATACTAAAATCATTTTGTTATTCGTTATTGATTTATCTCACGAATATCCACTTCTTAATATCGAATGCGCTCTAACGTTGAGCTGAGCTGAATACTTCCATAATTATTATCAATCCAAACTTGAGGAGACGAACTATCATTCAAGTGGTATCTATGCCATTCAAGTACTAATATAGCACTAGCATTGTTTGACCGGCTTAAATTGTGTTTCATAACATTAAAGAGAAATACAACATCCATGTTTATTTGAATTTCTTAATTAATCTAAGACATTTACTTAGTATAGACCATAAGGGCATTTTGGTTATTTTGGTGCTAAATGTTTTTCCATTCTTTTCAAAGCTTGAGGATATCTATTCATTTCTGAACTTGGTGTTATTCTTGAGTCATTCCATTACAAGGGTACTTTGGTCATTTTATAGATCCAGTGTATTTAAATCATTTCTTTCCATCTGATCTTATCATTTAATTCAAATGTATCATCTTTTCCAGTCCTTTCAAACAATTATGACAAAATAGCACCCTCGATAATTTATTCTTCAGGTATTTACTCGTAACTTAGAGATTTCCAGGATAAAAGCCTTTTCAGACATTACTAACGAATTATTAGGAATTTTTCATACAAAAGTAGGATCTCAACCATTAAATCAGTAATTTATCGGTTTAAGAACAAATTCTCATGTTACTTTCTCATTCAGAGTCAACTTGGACTATTTTTACCTCTCAAGGGCATTTTCGTAATTTCTTAACCAGATAATTTCGGTATTAACTCTTAACAAAAATAATTTATACTTTAGAGATCCAATGGTTAATTGCTTTCCCGAATATTCTTTGATATCGAAGTGATTCCTTAACAGACTTCTAGTATTTTGTATAAACCCTATTGGGTTAAAACCCGGTTATCCAAATTTTCTAAGCAAATTAGCATTTCTTATGAACATATGTATTTTTATCAGATCAATATATCTTTTCAGAGTTATTAATCAACTTCCCGGGATAATTCTTGTTATCTTACAATATAAGGGTATTTCTATAATTTTACCCTATCGAAATATTCTCATAATTTCCCATCCAAGTACCTTTGATGAAATAAATTATATGTTACAGATCCAAGCTAATTCCTTTATCACTAAACACAGAACTTGTAATTTTAATTATAACAATCAATCAATTCCTTATAAAAGTCATCTGAACCATAATCAGTTACTGAATTTTTATCGTATTCGGATCGAGTTTAGAAATTAATTAACTACACATATGAGACTCATATTATCTTATTAATGCATTTACCAATATTCACATGTTCCATAAAGCATAAAGAGGTAGTAAAGTATTACCTCGATTTTTGTGCCATACTGGTTGACCATAAAAAAAATTCCATTCGAACCCCCTCGATCTTGAAAAACAACTTCCAATAATTATTCAGTTACATATCAACAGAAATTTCATCAAAAACAGAGCTTAATTGTGAAAATGGATCGAATCAGGTGTTTAATCAATAAAAAACAGCTTACCGGGTTTGAATTTGGCAAGACGAACTTCGGAATCGAACTCAGGACATAAAAAAACATAAAATATGATTTTTTGAGAATTTTGACTTTCGAGCTTCCAATTCTTTCTCTCACGATCCCAAACCATCTAAATTTTGAATTTGAATCCAAATAAATTTCTCTCCCAATAAAAATAACTTATTATAAATCCTTTTTATAATTGGGGGATATAACTGATAAAATTAAAAACTCAAAGGGCCAATTTAATACTTAGCTACCAAGGTAAGTGACTAAAATAAATCTTATATAAACCATTAGACAACATACATAACTATATAGAACTAGAATACAAGATTGAATTCTCACCAAACTTGGATGACCCATGTTGTGATTTACCCTTCATCCTTTATTAATTTTTTTCAAACAACCCATGTGCTCTCTTTACTTTTCTTATTTCCTTTCTTCTTTCACTGCTACTATATGCATAGCACTCTGAAATTTCTTTAACATTCTGTACTTCATATAAACAGCATCACGCATTAGTTGGACCTCCTCACCCTCAATATAAGTCAATTGTTATAGCAACACTAATAGATTTTGTGATATATGTTGAAACATTACATAGAATTAAATAATGTAATTAAGCAGTAACAGAACCTTGAAATAAGGCACAAAAGCTCAGTAGCCAACAAGAGTAGAGTAAGATACACATATGATTGCAGTAGTAGTTCGAAGCTCCGTTATGGAAAGGAGTTTGCAGGTGATGCAGTAGCCATGAAAGATGAACAAAAATAAAATGAATGAAACTGTCTGAAAGATCACTCTAGTTATATACCCTCCAAATGAATCCACAGGAAGCATAGCTCAAGATAAAAGCACGAATACCAGTAAAGGAAAGATAGAGTAAGTTGCAAGGCTTTAATCAATGGTACAGATGCAAGAGTCCATTGTAAAATATTTATCTACATTTGGAAAATGGGTTTTTGAAATTAATTCCCATCACTCGTAGCTTTTCTTGGATTTATCTGTTCCTTTATTAATGAGTTGGTTTTTTTTCTTTCCAGTTGGCATGAGCTAAAAATAATACCAAGTCTTTTGTGGATGCAAAAGCTGGCCGAAAGTGAAAGCTGAAAGCAATTGATTCCAACCATGGTTGCATTATCCTTACTTAAGTGGCCCTCAATTTGTTTACTAAAATAATAGTATGATAATACAATTATTTGCCAATCAAACTTTAAATCATTTCGTATATTTTAATTTGAAAGAAATCTAACCCCATATTGGGGTGTGACAATTCTCCCCTCCTTAAAAGAATTTCTTCCTCAAAATTCATTCATGTCACATAATTACATAAATGAAACTTCCATCAGTTCTTTCATATCTTCAAGTAGCTTTTACAAAAATATATGCCCTCTACTAATCCATAACCAACTGAGTATACATTCTCATAAGAACTCTCCTTCATTCAAATATAATAACCATAAAAAATTTATCCTTGTGGAATCAATTCGACCTTGGTTAGGAGAATAGGCCCACAGAGCGATAACATATCCCATTGTAAAATAGCATAAAATTTAAAACTTTTATTGAACATGTAAACTCATAAAATCATTTATAAATACAAAAGTAGACTTTAACTATATTTGGAAATAAAACAAATTTTTTAGGCTCGTATATAAAACAAAATACAACATACATGCCCCCTAATCACATGTACCATACTCTACAAGCAAAGCCGGAAGAGCTCCCTTACTGAATTCGATAGATGCACTGATACAATTCTTTTAACTTGCAATGGTGAGTAATAGATTGAGCTTCGGAAAGCTCGGTAATACAGAACTACCAGATGATGCTACATGACATGCAAATAAATGGGAAGCCCTAATTTCCTTATTTAATCAAACGTATACCAATTGTAGAATAATCTGGGGTTCCATTAGTAGTTCATCGAGTAGAATCCATGAATCTCAGTTCATAAGAAACCTTTCATACAGTCACATTTTCTTGAGGTCGAATAGGATGTCTAGTGTGTTCCATCAGTATGAAAAAATCATAATAGGTACACTAATCAAATGATAGTTCAGTAAAATCCCATAAACCATACTGTAGTGGAGCTTTTTAAACTCGTATTTTAAAACCATCTTACAAAGAGTTAACCTAGTGCAACATCTTAGGGCCTGAGAGCCTACCCAAGAAAGTTCGGGGCCAAGGGGCCTACCTAAGAACACATCTTAGGGTTGCGGGGCCTACCCAAGAATGATCTCAGGGCCGCAGAGCCTACTTAAGAGTCACATTAGGTCCATAAAAAGTTTTCAGCTTGATCAGAGTTGTACTATACAAATCTGTATCTCCAAGATACAATTTATACTGTGATACAAATCCATAAGCCATCACCATTAAGTCGGTGCATCCATAAAACAGTAACCATAGATTTCAGTGCACCTCATGTTAAAACAATAAAACAATTTATTAAAAAAAATAAGGAACACACCAGAGAAATCCCAGTACTTATCAGAGGCATTTTGCAGTTATCAGCATAGATAACATGAAACTGATGACTTTTGATCAGATCCCAGGAACGAGGTCCTCTTGAAGAGAATCAATTACTAACCGATCTAATCAGACATTTAAGGTTGATACTTCAGAATCCCACTAGGTTTTCATATGCATCAAGAGAGAGTTCAGGTATGACCGGAGTAATTTGAACTGATAAATGAGAAATGAAGATTCAGGGCACTTACCATCCATGTCAATCGATCGAACTATCGAATAACTCCCAAAACTAATGTATATTAACGAGTTAATTCATTTCCCTTCCATGGTATTTACTCTTTAATACCAACAAATCTTATTCATAGATAATCTTTAGAAACATCGCTAAATATACCTTAAAGAATCGAACAGGCAGGCATCCTTATAATCTTTATTTTCTTTCCACATTACTACAATATCAGGAATTGATGACGTATTTGATTCTTAGTTCATAACCATAGGGACTGTACATCATACAAGTTTATTGTATTTCCAGACTCATCCAATTACTTACTAAATTCTCCGTCATTAAGGATCCTTGGTTCATTTAACAATTAATGCTATCTCGGTTACTTCAGAGTTTTCTAGAGTAATTCAGACACTTCTAAGTTTCAGATACATGTTGTACTTCTGCTCAGTTCACTTTGGTCATATACTAAAATCATTTTGTTATTCGTTATTGATTTATCTCACTAATATCCACTTCTTAATATCGAATGCGCTCTAGCTTTGAGCTGAGTTGAATACTTCCATAATTATTATCAATCCAAACTTGAGGAGACGAACTATCATTCAAGTGGTATCTATGCCATTCAAGTACTAATATAGCACTAGCAATGTTGGACCGGCTTAAATTGTGTTTCATAACATTAAAGAAAAGTACAACATCCATGTTTATTTGAATTTCTTAATTAATCTAAGACATTTACTTAGTATAGACCATAAGGGAATTTTGGTTATTTTGGTGCTAAATGTTTTTCCATTCTTTTCAAAGCTTTAGGATATCTATTCATTTCTGAACTTGGTGATATTCTTGAGTCATTCCATTACAAGGGTACTTTGGTCATTTTATAGATCCAATGTATTTAAATCATTTCTTTCCATCTGATCTTATCATTTAATTCAAACGTATCATCTTTTCCAGTTCTTTCAAACAATTCTGACAAATTAGCACCCTCGATAATTTATTTTTCAAGTATTTACTCATAACTCGGAGATTTCCAGGTTAAAATCATTTTTAGACATTACTAACGAATTATTAGGAATTTTCCATACAAAAGTAGGATCTCAACCATTAAATCAGTAATTTATTGATTTAAGAATAAATTCTCATGTTACTTTCTCATTCAGAGTCAACTTGGACTATTTTTACCTCTCAAGGGCATTTTCGTAATTTCTTAACCAGATAATTTTGGCATTAACTCTTAACGAAAATAATTTATACTTTAGAGATCTAATGGTTAATTGCTTTCCCGAATATTCTTTGATCTCGAAATGATTCCTTAACGGACTTCTAGTATTTTACATAAACCTTATTAGGTTAAAACCCGGTTATCCAAATTTTCTAAGCAAACTAGCATTTCTTATGCACATCTGTAGTTTTATCAGATCAATATATCCTTTCAGAGTTATTAATCAACTTCCAGGGACAATTCTTGTTATCTTACAATATAAGGGTATTTTCGTAATTTTACCCTATCGAAATATTCTAATAATTTCCCATCCAAGTACCTTTGATGAAATAAATTATATGTTACAGATCCAAGCTAATTCCTTTATCACTAAACACATAACTTGTAATTTTAATTCTAACAATCCATCAATTCCTTATAAAAGTCATCTGAAACATAATCACTTATCGAATTTTTATCATATTCAGATCGAGTGTAGAAATTAATTAACTACACATATGAGACTAATATTATCTTATTCATGCATTTACCAATATTCACATGTTCCATAAAGCATAAAGAGGTAGTAAAGTATTAGCTTGATTTTTGTGCCATACTGGTCGACCATAAAAAAAATCCATTCGAACACCCTCGATCTTGAAAACATGGATTTGGATCATCGGTTCATTGGGATTGGAGTTTAGGTTTTTAGAATGTCTATGCTATGTAAAATACATGAAAAATAGAATATAAATAAAATTATTTTGTAGAAAAGGAGGTGATTGTTATCGAGAATAAACTTTGTAATATATAGAATAATTTCATTTATCATTCTTTAAAAGAATATTTATTGTCACAAAACAAATTTAATTAAGATACTAATACATCTTCTTTAATAGTTTATTTTAAATTTATTTCATGTGTTTTGCTAGAAAAAATAGAGTACTTGCTTTTATTATTTTAATTTAATGTTGTCAAAAGTTTATTTAAAGACAAAAATTTCAATTAAATGTTTAATTCTACGAAAACATAAAAAGTCAAATACATAATGATTGACAAATACAACCTTGGAAGAATCTAATATGGAGATGTGGGGTATCAATCCTCGTATTTCTCACATGCAAAGGGAACGCTTTACCATTTGAGCTACATCCTCTCATTATTTTAAACTTTCATGCTTAACGTTAAAATACTTAATCATTTTTATTTTACTACAGCATTATTTTTTATATTTATTTAAAACAATGATTATTACTATATTTTAAAAAGTTTATTTTTTAGAAAGATTGACAACTTAATACTTTTGTTTCACTTCATATTCATGATATGATAAATGGAGATGTGGGGTATACATCTAGCATTCTAAGCGAGCGCTCTACCATTTGAGCTACATACCCTCACATTATATGGTTTCATGTTTAACACTAGAATATTGTTATGTTGAATGCAATACAACACATTTTCATGTTCATAACAATCATATATATCTCTTTTGTATGGTAAGATAGTTAGAGAAATTATCTTATTTTCTTTTCCATTATTAATGCAAGATGATTTTTTCTACATTTTCTTTTGATCTTGGAATCTCTTCTTCCTCTAGAAAAATTAATCTAAAGTAAATATCAAAGATGTCCTTATTTTGTTTCTTGGCTTATCCAAAGGTTATTTTATCTTTCCAAAACATGTATCCAGATATGTTATGTCCTTAATCTTCACTCAAAATATATTTAGCCAATAAAATATATACTAACTAAAACAGAACCCTATGGCAAGTATCATATAACACATGGGAAGCAAGGCAAATGAGGCGCTCGATTTTGATTTGAAAAAATGCATTTTGATCGTCGTTTCATTGGGGTGGGAGTTTAGCTTTTCAAAATGTCTATGCTATGTAAATACATGAAAAAGTGAAAATAAATAAATAAATTTCTTTTTTATAAATGGAGGTGATTGTTACCAAGAATAAACTTTTGAAATATATACAATAATTTCATTTACAATTCTTTAAAAGAATAGTTACCGACACAAAACAAATTTAATTAAGATACTGATATGTCGTCTATAATAGTTTATATTAAATTTAATTCACGTTTTTTGCTAGAAAAATACGAGCACTTGCATTTATGATTATAATTTAACGTTTTCAAAAGTATATTTAAAAAAAATATTCAATTAAATTTTTGAATTTAAGTAAACATAAAAATTGACTACACAACTATTGACAATACAACATAAGAATCTAATGTGGAGATGTGGGGGTACTTCTCACATGCAAAGCGAACACTCTACCATTTGAGGTACATTCCATCATCCTATTATATTTTCATGCTTAACGTTAATATAGTTTTATCAATTTTATTTTACTACAACAATATTTTTATATCTATTTTAAAAAACGATTATTAATATTCCATACAAAGTTAATTTTTTTAGAAGAAGTGGTAACTTAATATTTTTATCTCACTTGATTTTAAGTTATTATAAATGGAGATTTGGGGTATCGCTCCTCATATCTCTCGCACGCTAAGCGAGAGCGCTACCATTTGAGATACATCCCTCACATTTTATGGTTTCATGTTTAACACTAGAATATTGTTATCTTGAATGCAATAGGACACATTTTCATGTTTATAACAACCACGTATATATCTTTGTTTGGTAAGATAGTCAGAGACATTATCTTCTTTTCTTTTCCATTACTAATGCAAGATTATTTTTCTACATTTTCTTTTGATCATGCAATCTCTTCTTCTTCTAGAAAAATTAATCTAAAGTAAATATCGAAGATGTCATTATTTTGTTTCTTGGTCTATCCAAAGGTTATTTTATCTTTCCAAAACTTGTATCCAGATATGTTACGTCCTTAATCTTCACTCAAAATATATTAGTCCAATAAAATATATACTACCTAAAACACAACTCTATGGCAAGCATCATATAACACATGGGAAGCAAGGCAAATGGGGTGCTCGATTATGGTTTGAAAACATGCATTTTGATCGTCGTTTCATTGGGGTGGGAGTTTAGCTTTTCAAAATGTCTATGCTATGTAAAATACATGAAAAAGTGCAAATAATTAAATAAATTTCTTTTTTAGAAATGGAGGTTATTGTTACCAAGAAGAAACTTTTAAAATATATACAATAATTTCATTTACAATTCTTTAAAAGAATAGTTACCAACACGAAACAAACTTAATTAAGATACTAATATATCATCTATAATAGTTTATATTAAATTTAATTCACATTTTTTGCTAGAAAAATACGAGCACTTGCATTTATGATTATAATTTAAAGTTTTCAAAAGTATATTTAAAAACAAAATATTTAATTAAATGTTTGAATTAAGTAAACATAAAAATTGACTACATAACTATTGACAATACAACCTAAGAATCTAGTGTGGAGATGCGGGGGTACTTCTCGCATGCAAAGCGAGAACTCTACCATTTGAGGCACATCCCCTCATCCTATTATATTTTCATGCTTAAAGTTAATATAGTTTAATAAATTTTATTTTACTGCAACAATATTTTTATATCTATTTTTAAAAAAATATTATTATTATTCCATAAAAAGTTAAATTTTTTGAGAAGAAGTGGTAACTTAATATTTTTATCTCACTTGATTTTTAAGTTATTATAAGTGGTGATTTGGGGTATCGATATCCATATCTCTCGTATGCTAAGCGAGTGCTCTACTATTTGAGCTACACCCCTCATATTTTATGGTTTCATGTTTAACACTAGAATATTGTTATCTTGAATGCAATAGGACACACTTTCATGTTTATAACAACCACGTATATATCTTTGTTTGGTAAGATAGTCTGAGACATTATCTTCTTTTCTTTTCCATTACTAATGCAAGATGATTTTTCTACAATTTCTTTTGATCTTACATACTCTTCTTCCTCTAGTAAAATTAATCTAATGTAAATATCAAATATGTCATTATTCTATTTCTTGGTCTATCCAAAGGTTATTTTATCTTTCCAAAACTTGTATCCTGATATATTTTGTCCTTAATCTTCACTAGAAATGTATTTATCCAATGGAGTACATACTACCCAAAATCCAACCCTATGGTAAGTATCACATAACATATAGGAAGAAAAGAAAATTAGGTGATTGATTTTGGTTTAAAAGCATGTATTTCGATCAACGGTTAAACATACCTTAGCGGGTATAAAATCCAAAATTTTTCTAAAAGTTCTATTCTTCTTCCATATTTTCTCCCATATATTAAATGACCACATTCTCTCTCATTTTCCTGCCATCGACAATGTATCACCGTCTAACCATCCATATTTGACATCGCAAGTTCCATCGACTTTAGCTCGTCACCCTGCGTCGATCGATATCTTTAGTTTCTTATTGACCATCGACATTGTGCGATGTAGAAGAGAAGAAGTCACGGTTAATTTGGAAACCATATTTTTGCCACATGTCAGTGTAAAATAACCCATGTATGAGGCTCCTTAGTGATTTTCTTAAATTCTAGACTTTTTTGTGTTTTCTGAGTTATTTTAATGCCATAAGCATTGCACATCTAATCGTTACATGTGGGTTTCATCCACTGCTTGAAACCAGTCTATACTACTTTAACTTGATCAATATCTGACCAGTACATCACTTGCACCTGACCGGTGAAGTTTCAATCCTTATTTAGGATTAGGCTCGATAATTACTCAAGCTTGTTGAACTGAATCTATTGGAGCCCAACATTATATTCCAATCCGAAGAAAGCTTAAAATGGATCAAACTCATCCAGTAGAAGTTATCCAGTACAAGACCAAACCAATCAACCATTTGAGCTAAATCCGCTCACATTTTATGGTTTCCTGTTTAACACTGGAACATTGTTCTCCTGAATGCCGTACAACACATTTTCATATTTATAACAACCACATATTTCTCCTTTTATGGTAAGATAGTAATAGACATTAACTTATTTTCTTCTGCATTACTAATGCAAGATGATTTTTCTACATTTTCTTTTGATCTTGCAATCTCTCCTTCCTCTAGAAAAATTAATCTATAGCAAATATAAAAGATGACATTGTTTTGCTTCTTGGTTTCTCCAAAGGTTGTTTTCTCTTGTCGAAACATGTATAATGATATGTTATGTCCTTAATCTTCACTCGAAATGTATTTATCCAATGAAATATATACTACCTAAAACACAACCCTATGGCAAGTATCACATAACACATGGGAAGCAAGGCGAATGGGGTGCTCGATTTTGGTTTGAAAACATGGATTTGGATCATCGGTTCTTTGGGATTGGAGTTTAGGTTTTTAGAATGTCTATGCTATGTAAATGACATGAAAATAGCATATAAATAAAATTATTTTGTAGAAAAGGAGGTGATTGTTAACGAGAAGAAACTTTGTAATATATAGAATAATTTCATTTATCATTCTTTAAAAGAATATTTATTGTCACAAATCAAATTTAATTAAGATACTAATACATCTTCTTTAATAGTTTATTTTAAATTTATTTCATGTGTTTTGCTAGAAAAAATACGAGTACTTGCTTTTATTATTTTAATTTAAAGTTGTCAAAAGTTTATTTAAAAACAAAATTTTCAATTAAATGTTTAATTCTACAAAAACATAAAAAAATCAAATATATAATTATTGACGAATACAACCTTGAAAGAATCTAATATGGAGATGTGGGGTATCAATCCTCGTATTTCTCGCAAGCAAAGGGAGTGCTCTACCATTTGAGCTACATCCTCTCATTCTTTAAAACTTTCATGCTTAACATTAAAATAGCTTAATCATTTTTATTTTACTACAACATTATTTTTTATATTTATTGAAAACAATGATTATTATTATATTTTAAAATAGATGAATGAGCATAAACCACTGTAACATGTTCATCGACTGTGGGATTGACAATTGGCATCTTCTTCATCCCCTTCATGTACATTTGAGCCATCATTCTTAGGAGTGGGTATTCATATCCGGATACTCCTATTTTTGGGTACCCAAAATACCAGATACCCAAAATTTTCAGGTATTAAAAATTGGTCCGTGACTCGACCCATAATAATTGGGTACCTGCAAGTCAGGTACCCATAAAATTCAGGTACCCACTAATTTGGGTAATATGGTAGCCGATTTTTTCAAATGAAAATTAAGTTTCACACATTTTGAATTTTTGGTAGCTGTACGTAATTCAACATTAAGTAGTATGTAATATAACAAATCTAGTTTAATAGCCTTGCACAATTCAACATCGAAGCTATTATTTTAACAAACAAAAACAACATATAAATAGCATGTATTGTCCATGCATTAATCAAAATTAAATTAGCAAATCTCAAGCAAGCACTAATAAAATCGTGTTATACATAAAGACATAATTTATCTGCTATACCATAAGATAAATAAACATGATTTTCTCTAGCAGCGAATAAGGATAATAATCATTTTAAACAAAATGCAATTAAAAAATGTATTTCATTGCTCTGGAACTTCGTTTGTCTCATCAATGATAATTGTTGGATGCTCCAAAGTCAAATCTTACATCTCTACATAAAACATTTTAAATATATGTCAATAACAATGTAAATAAGTACAACAAAATTAATATAATAAATTTAAAATAAAATTTAACCTTATTCCATGTTCTTTAATGCTAGCAAGCTCTCCTCTATTTTAATGGGGTCATGAGAAGAACATATCCAATCTTGAGTACAAATAACAGCTTCCACCAACCTATGAGTCAAAGAGTTGCGGAAGGAATCAAGAACACATTCTCCCTTGCTAAAAATGAACTCTAAAGCAACAGTAGAAATTGAAATCACATGTTTATCTCATGCCATTCTCATAAGAATATGGTAGTTAATTGTTTGCACAAACCACCTAGCCAAGTTATCAAAATTATCATTATCACGAACACATTTATCCCCCAAATATCTATCTTGCTCAATGTTTGTTTCAGAAGTATCATCTAATTGTATCTCACTCACATAGTTTTTTCTCAAATTTGTTTCTTTTAATTTCCTTATTTCTCCCCCACCACCATGACCACCAGAAGTAGAATCCAAAGAGAATAATTGCGCGAAGAAGCATAAAAATCAAACAATGATCTCAAAGTATCTTTAATTCATTGACACAAGATATAAAAGTCATTAGGAACATAAGAACGACAAAGGTCCACTCAACATATCTTAACTTATACCTATGATTAAGAATTATATCAATGAAAATCAACACATTCACATTATTAACATTCCCCCAATACTTGTCAAATTTTAACTTTATTTAATGTTCCATACCCTTAAGTCCATCATTCAAGTTATCAATATAATGATTAATTGTATACTCAATAACATATATTTTTTCCACAAAGGTATTACTAGTCACATACCTTGATCAAGAGAAGTACAATGTAGTCTCATAAAAGTGTTATAGAAAAGGTAAGAAAGATCCAATTTTATCCCAATCTTCATCATCAGGAGCTCCACCAACCTTAATAATCTCTTTTGTCTAAGGAATATACTTAGTTTTCATATTTTTGAATGCGTTCCTAAAAATCAAAGCACTTTTAAGCATTAAATAGGTGAAACTCCACCTTGTTTTAATGTCTAAGCAAACATAAGCTTTAGAATTTATATTATCCTCTTCAACATAGACTTTAAACTTTTGAAGTCTTGCAGGGGAAGACCTCACATATTTCACAATAGATCAGACTCTTATAACAGAAACATCAGCATCTTTCGATCCATCTTTAAAAACCAAGTTCAAAATATGTGCACCACATCTCATATGTAAAAATCCAGCATTCAACACACTACCATCCCACATGTTAAGAATTTTCTTCAAATACTTGATCACTAGATCATTAGAACTAGCATTATCAACTATTATAGTCATGATCCTTTTAAGACCCCTTTTTAGTAGACACCTTTCAATAGCCCTACCAATAAGCTCTCCAGAATGACCCACAATTGGGAAAAAATTAATGATCATTTTATGCAATTTCCAATCAACATCTATAAAATGGGCTGCAAGATAAATATATGACAAATTTTGACCAGATATCCATGTATCTAGGGTAAGACATACCCTAGAAGACAAACTATTGAAATAGTTCTTCAAATTCTTCCTTTTTTTCAATAAACAGAGCATAACAAGCTCTAGTAATAGTTGCACATTAGGGAGGAACAAAATTAGCAACAAAAATCTTGCAAAAATGACAAAATCCTTCACGTTCGAAAAAACTAAATGGTAAATCATCAATAATAACCATTTTAGCAAGTGTTTTTCTAATCTCTTATGGATCAAAATGCCATAATCTAGGAATACTAAAAATTTCAATTATCCCATCAACATTGCACTTTGTCCTAGACTCAAAATCTAAGATTGTTTATTTTGTATCTACATTAAAAGGGCTTTCTTACACCGATTAGTGTGCTGCTTCATGGCATTAATTCCGTTGTTAGATGCACAAGTTATCTTTTGAGAACAATAAATGCATCCAACATAAATTTTATCACCCTCGATTTCTTTAAAATGATCCCAAACAACAAATTTTATTTTTATTTTTACCTCTTTCACTTGTAGCTTCAACTTTATTTTCCCTATTACCGATATAATCTGAAGAAAAAAATTGTTATACTAACTACAAAATTATGTCTCACATAATCGAAAAAAATTACACACAAAAATGAATGAACATAACATAAGTGCATGATCGATTCTTGATGTTTTACAACATAAGAGTACTAAATGTGTGTTTGTGAACTAACTATTACAAAATAAATTTTACTACATTTGTAAGATAAGATGACTCAAGTCTCAATATTCTTTACATAACTTCATACACAAAAAGTGAAAAGTGGAAACCCATTCTATATGTGCATGGTCGAAACTGAATTTTTTTATTGAAACACAAATCAAAATCAATTTTAGAGAATGTATTTTTACATGTGGTATAAATTTGTGCATGAATGAAAGTAAATTAAAAAAATAATTCATATGATTTCTCATATCTTTATAATTTATGCATGTGTACCTAGAGGTTGGAGTTGAATGGCTTCGCTTTGGACCTTTGGAACGACGAGCTGGCAATGACTAATCGAGATAATGAGATGAAAGACGACTATGAGAAGCCAATTAGGGATTTTATTATTTTGTTTTGCGTTTGGGGATTGTTCTTAAGTAAATTCAAGCAGTAAGAGTAAAATAAGTAATATTATTAAATATTAATAAAATAATATAAAAATAAAAAACCGGGTATCGGGTAGTCGAGTACTTGATTAAGGAAGATTTTATGACCCAGGCCCGACCCGAAAATCCAAAAAATAATGGGCCGAGTATATGACCCGTAAATTCGAGTATTTTCATTATAAATAATCGATAAGTTTTAACCCAGTTGGCATGCTAACGTGATAGGTAGTTCGGGTCGGGTACTTTTGAACACCCCTTAATATTCTTGATGGAGTTCTGATTTCTAGGCACCCAACGATTATTTATAAACTCGTATATGCATTTGAGCATCGATTGAATGTCAATCTTGCGGGATAAAGGAACAGTGGGAAGAGACATCAACCTCATTCTTCTTAAATATGTGGATACAAACACAAGCATATGGAAGAGAAGTTGAGATGTTAGCACCCTTAGTGACAAATTGAACTAGTTGAATGAAAAATGATCTTGACAATGTTAGGATGAGTACTAGTTTACTATTAATGAATCAACAAATAACTAAGGTCTTGGATTTGAGGTGTTTTTCTACCCAAAGGTCGAAGAAACTAAGAGACAATAAGATAAAATAATATATCTTAAAATTAAAGATTAATGGGGCAATCTTTTTGGGACATGAGGAATATTAACGATCTGCTTTTTAATGAAAGGGTTGATATATTGAACACCTAGATATTTGAAATTGTTTGCGGAGAGATATAAAGATTCTTACCCGTAACATAAGATTTAATGTGTAACACCTCAAATTTTGAATTAATGATTTTGGGTTGACCCGAGTGGACTATGGACGATCAAAGTAGGCCATTAAGAGGTATTGGTCTAAGTTTGAGTTTGATTTAGTGTTAGAATAGAGCCCAAATAGCCAAAAAAGGGGATTTTTAATTGTGATTAAATGAGGAAGGACCGATAAGGTAATTAACCCATTGAAAGTTTTAAATATTGAATCCCATTAATTTTGTAGTGATGTTACCAGGTGAAAATAAGGGGGAAAACTAAGAACTTTTTTTTACCCTACTCTTGTCTTCCTCTTCATCATCACCTATCTCATATTTCTTTTCTTAGTGTCTTAAGAAAAAAAAGTACATTTATTTCCTATGTTTGTTAATTTTTCAAAGTTAAGCAGATTAATCAGCACATCAAGAGATTCCATTCAAGCTCTTCTTCTTAAGGTTTGGTCTTGGTGGTCATGGTGGGGTTTCTATGATGGTTTTGAATTTTAGAACCTAAGAGGGTTCAAATCCATTTCTAGTAGTTAGAATCCATGTTTCTACTTCTCTTAGGTCACTAGATGGGTTAGGAACTCATTCATTGCTTAGTGACTAGAGAAAGAAGTGGGAGAAAGCTCTAAAGGTAATGGATATGAGAAGCTTATGCTTAGGTGAGCTTGAAGTTGTTTACCAGAAGCTAGGAATAAGCTAACACACTTCTAACTCATCCTTACCACTTGTATACCGTCTTATGTGTATGTATTGCTTGTATGAGTGCATGAGGCATGTAAGTGCATGAAGCATGTAAGTGCATTTTTGGTGTGAAAGTGGTTTTGGGAGATTTTGAAGTTATTCATTCATTCAAATGACATAATATGATCTTCTTACACTTCTGGAAGCTCTTAAAAACACTTAAGGGTATCATAGTAGCTTTGGGGACGTGTAGTACCATTACTCTATTCATCGACTATCGATACTATTTATCGGTATCAATATTTAAGGCATGGTATCAATACTATATGTCAATTTCATATTCTAGTAGCTAAAAATGGTATCGATACTCATGGAAGTATCGATACCACAAGAGGGTAGTATTGATACTCTAGGTATGAGTATCAAAATTGGGGTAAAATTCCAAAAATTGAATTTAAATTTGGTACCGATAGTCAAGATAGTATCGATACCAATAGTGGGTAGTGATGATACTCCATTTAAAGGTATAGATACTAGGGGCATCCAAAACATTGATGGAAACAGAGGTATCAATATGCCAGCGATGGTACCAATACTACCAAGTGAAACTGAGGCTAGGGGCTTTAATTCGTTTAGAAATTTAAGAGAGGAAACCTAAGCTCGAGAAACCTATCAATAAAAGCTTGCAATTGAGAACAATAAAAGAATTGTGTGATACTCGAGAAACGATAAGGACACTCGAGGTACCTATCTATGACAATCATCTAGTTTGGGTGAAAAATATCTAGATATAACCAATTCATTTTAATAGCAGTTTAATTTCTAGTTGGACATCATTCTAATGCTTCATGGCCCATACACGTCCAATGTACTCAAGATAAGTAGACTAGTCGAGTATGATGTTGATGTTTTGTGATCCATATCCCTCCTTAGGTACTTGGCAGTGAGTGCCATTGGAGGTAAGGTGTTGACGCTGTGTAGCCCAAATCTTACCCAATTTACCTTCTCATAAGAAAAAAGGAGTATGAGCTTCGTGATACTGATGTGACCCCAAACTACACTATGATGCTTACTTGTGTAGTATGCTTCATGGATTTTTATTGTTCATGACTATACATGTTAGCATGCTCATATGATGAATGTATGTAGTTTTATTATGTTATTTTTGTGAAACTTGTGAGATCATTGTTCAAAATGTGTGTATGTTCGCAGGTCCTTAGGTTACAATTTGAGAAACTCATCGTTGGATGGTGTATTATAGATTTGATCAAGCTATGAAAGTATGTATTGAGTATTTAATGGGCATGTATTATTCGTAGCCCTTATATATTTGTAACTTTATTTGATAAACTTGGTATATTTTGCGATGTATTTTTGGGAGCTCGTCATTTCGAAAATCTTGTTATTGTTTTAAACTATGGGTTTTATTTGATGATTATGAATGATGATATAAAAAATGTTCGTCACCTCGGTGTTTCTGTGTAATACTTTAATCCTTCGGATTTCAGGTTGGATCAGATTTGGGTATTACATTTAATTGTACAAGAGCATCAAATTTAGTCTTTCCTAGGATCCATATTTTAGAGTCAATAAATGTTTATGAATACATGCCTCTAGAGTGTCAAGAGTAATTTAATAAATAAAATGATTAAAATGTCTAGTTTTTTTCCTTTGAATTTTAGAGAGTATTGATGATGATTCCACTCGTAATCACGAGGGACATGAATATCTCAAGAGATGGAAGGATTGATGAGGAGATATTCTTCTGAGATCTCACATCAATGCTTTGTCAAAGCATCCAAGCTATTTTGAAAACACCACATGCACCGCTAGTCCCATATCCAGTAGCCCTATAGAAGTTCATGGTTGAAAGTCTCTATCGTTATGAGACTATTAACGTTTTTAGTTTGAGGGTTAATTATCCTATCGTTGCCAACCAATGGCTCTACGATACTCTTAGCATCCTTTGACTGTTACAAAATACCCTTGAGGGTAAGCTAGAGTGTGTCACTAACTTGCTTAAGGGTGATGCCATAGATTGGTGGGAGACCACTGAAATTGATTTGAGGGATCAATTCATGAAACTAGTCTAGGGAAATCAATCTATATGTGAGTATGAGTGAGGTTTCCTCCACCTGAGCTAGTATACGCTAAAGTTAGTGGCAGATGAGGAAATTTGATTCAGGATATTTAGAGAGGGGTTGCACATCGATATTCACACCCAACTGGATGTCGATCCTTATAGAGTCTTTTTCAAGTTGACCCACTGGGCCAAGGCGGTTGAGAGAGTCCATAGTATGAGGCCTTGATTGATGAGTAAAATTACGAGATAGAGCCGTATAGCATCAAATTAAGCCAGACTTTCCCAAATATCGACCAATAGGGCTAGAGGCTCTAGCAGATCAAGAAGATGTCATCGTTGTAATTCTGTAGGTTGGGACAGAGTTATGGGTGTATGTAGGGGTTATAGGCCTACAGGAGACCCTTATCTTCAACCTATGTGGCAAGCATTAGCGGATCAACTAGGACTTTATAGACTTCTACATACATACATTGTGGTAGGAGGCACTCGGTGAAGTACCACTAGGCTTCCAGAGCATGCTATGTGTGTCATCACTTCAGCACTTCATCAGGGATTTCCTTGGGACAAAGAGTATGAAATTTTCAAGTTCACAAAATTGAACTCAATCAACTTAGTGGGGTTGAGGATCTTTTCGAGGAGGTGGTTCAGTGTCGAGATAACAGAGTCAAGGCGACGATAAATTAGTAGCTAGATCTAAGGCTATGACTACATCAGGCAGTACATGGTGAAGATATATGAGTAGTTTGAGGTGACTGATTCCATATCATATATATTTACAATATTCTACACTCTTGTTACTAATTTAGTAGATCTAGTGTCCACCCACTCTTATATCTATCGCGAGCTTATTCGGGAGATGGGTATTCTAGTTCAAGACCTATAGGTTAGGGTCTTGGTTTTGAGCCTGTTGGGCTTAGATGTTTTAGTGGATAAAGTCCACTATAGGTTTGTGATTGAGATCCATGGTCAGATATTTTTGACCGACTTGATGGAGTTTCAATTCTGGGAGTTTTATGTGATCCCAATAATGGATTGGTTATCTGATCATGGTGTGAGCATGAGTGCAAGGCTGACAACTCAAACTAAGGAGACCAGATGACACTAAGGTACTGATGACAAGTGAGGGACTTGGTTGTTCCCTCAATATTGTTTCGGCCTTGGTGGCCCAGAGATTCATCAGTCAAGGTTTTGTGGCGTTCTTGGACATGATCAACAATAGCGTCTTGAGCCTGATGTTTGAGGATATCCGCACAATGAGATACTTTCTCGATATTTTGTTCAGAGGGGTTGGCAGGGTTATCACTGGATCATTAATTAGAATTTGGCATTGAAATCTTGCCAGGATCAACTTGGGTGTCCATCACTCCATGTCACATGGTGTCGGTAGAGTTCAATGAGCCCGAGGCTCAAATTCAAGTGTTTTTAGAGCGAGGTTTCATTCGGCTAAGCATATCACCTTAAGGAGTACCAATGTTATTTATGAAAAAGAAAAACAAGTCGATGAGGTTAGGAATTGACTACCGCCAGTTGAATAAATTGATTGTGAAAAACCAGTACCCACTTTTGAGGATTAAGGACTTGTTTGATCGCTCAGGGAAGCTAGAGTGTTCTCTAAGCTCGACTAGAGGTAAGCGTATTATCATTTAAAGGTCAAGGATTATGACATCACAAAGATAGCTTTTAAGACCTTTTATGGTTATTACGAGATCTTAGTGATGTTGTTCAGACTCACCAATGAGTCGACATCATTTTTGGACTTGATGAATCAAGATTCCATCCTTACAGACAACTGTCGTTTTGGATGTCAAAATAATTCCTTATACTCAATCAATAAATTAAGGAAGTGCATAGCGAAGAGAAGTAAGGGTCGATTCCACAGGGACTTAAAAAATTATAAATTTATGTATGAATTATATATGCCAAGCGTGAAACAATAAAAATGGGGGATTTTAGTAAAAAGATAATAAAAGTGATTAAAAAAAAGTAATTAAAGTAAAAATAAGAAGATGAAGATTGTGAATAAATAAGGTAAAAGTAGCCTCAAGCTTCGCTTTGATTCAATTTCCTTTAGATCATCGAATAATATTTTCTCTTCGGGATTCAAGTCGGTTACTTTGTCTACAAGGATTATCCTTGTGACTCTATCTTGTATACCGAATACCCAAGGCAATCTTTGATTCCGGCTTCGGTAGTTGATTCTAACAACATCTATTGTCGTAGATCAAATACCGTTTAAGTTCATGGCGACCGACTCGGATCGTTGATTCTATAACCGTCAATTCCGATCTCAATTCCCTCTTGCCGAAGCTATCTCGCCAAGTGTGTTCCCAGGAAGTCGAATTGCTTTCTATAAGCTGAATCTTCCTCCCACATGTTTAATCGCAACAACCTCTTGACCAAAGTCAATCTTTGATTTTGAAAATTGTTTTGATTTTGAAAAATAAGCGCAGAGATTGAGAGAGATATTCCGAAGATATTAAGGGACCATTTCAATTCTCCCGTTGGAATTGAATCATCGCGATAGCTCTCGGCTTATGAAAAGTTTAGCTAAGCATGACAAAAGTCATACTTAGCATAAAAATAAAACTTGAAAATTAAGAAAAATAAAAAGAACTTGAAAAGGAAAAGAGAAAACTTTTATAAAAACTAGAGAGAAAAGAAGAATGTATTCTGAATGATGATTTTAGGCTTACCCCAAGTGGGTATTTATAGCCTCTCAATGACTAAAGGATAAACAAAGAAAATAATAAAATAATACAAAAGATAATAGTTTTTAAATTTAAATTCAAACTTAAACTAGTCTCCTAATGCAACTCTGCTCGTGAATCTTCCAGAAGGCGTGCGGACGAAGTCTTATAGAAACCGCCGCAGACTGGACCTTCTAGAAACTGCCACGTCAGACCGCATCGTGTCCATGTCTCCAGCCGTGACCAAATAATAAAAAAATGCAGAATTTGCCCGTTTTGTCACAAATTCTGGAAAGCAAGGACATGTACAAAAACAAGTATAACACGACCAATTCAGCAGTAATAATTCGATAAAATCGAAGAAATAACGAGCAAAGATTAACAATTTTAAACACTCATCAAATTCCCCCTCACTTATCTCATGCTTGTCCTCAAGTATGATTAACCAAATCAGTCAAAAACTTCATTAAATGTTCTTTGTCAAGTTTCATATTCAAGGAAGCAATGTAGAGACCACAATAACTATTCAAGTCAAGAAATCAATCAATTGAACATCACCAATTGGAACAAGTCAAGTGCAATTGTAATGTCCATTCATTCATTAATCTCAATTCTCATAACTCAACACCTTACCGGGATTCACTCAAATCACTCAATGTGTTTGGGGGTAAAGAAACGCTCAATGTCAGAATTGACACGATATTACCATAAGCCTGCAAGTAAATCAAATCTCCACTACTAATAAGAACAAGATGCATAAATCAAAGTGTCTTTTATTGGTTGTAACGGGGCTTAGGTAAAGGTGGGGAAAAAGGCTAAATATATGGTTAAAATTCAAGGCAATGAACTAACAAATAATAATCTCAACTCCATCAAAACATTAATCACAAGATAAAAGGACGATATATCAAACAACAAATTTCTTTTCGAAATGCATTTTTTTTCTTTTTCACACTATATTGTTTTGTTTTCTATTTTTTTTTCTTTAATGTCTTTTTTCTTGTTTTTTCTCTTTTTCGAACAGCTTCTTTTTTTTCGAATTGCTATTTTTTCCCCGATGGAGCATACAATGGAAAAAATTATTCACTTACCTTGAAAAAGGTAGAAAAGAGGGATAAAATAAAAAGGCTCGGGTTTATGAATATGGTGAAAATAAAGAAATGGGAAAAGGCTCAAAAGTGGTTAACTAAGGGGAAAATGCATGGGTAGACTATTTAGTGGGGAAACAAAATGGTTAATCCTAAGGTGCCCAAATCATCTTTAAGCATCATGTTCATGTGTAATCTCGACAATATTTAACATGCAGGTTCTAGAATACCAATGCCAAATTCGACACACTCAATCCAACAAAATGAGAGCGAAAATGATATGCTCGTAAAGGCTCAAAACTCACCAAATTGTTTCATGCATTGAGCTAATCACATTTTAATCAACAAAGTCATGAAATATCACAAAAACACCAACTTATCACAATTCATGCTATTCTCTATCAAGAATATCCTAACCTAAACAATTATGTGTTCCCAAATAAGCATAACATTCCAAAAAACAATTTCAACAAGACATATAAATTCAGTGAAGTTTCCGCAAATTCAACCAACACATACTTGAATCGAAACATAAAGATAAACAAAGGGAAATTCAATCTTACACTCTACTCTACTCCCCCTCACTTAAAGCGTTTTGCCTCAAAACAAAAAAAAATTAAAGTGCAAGAGAAGGAACAGAGTACTCCCCAGATTTAATGTCGACCGGACTCCTTAGAAGTGTGCTAACGTGCGCCGTTACATGCTCATAGGGGTAGAATTTGGCATTGTTCGGACGATAATCTCTCAATTCTTCGTTGTTTAAGTTTGAATAAAAATATTCGGTTCCTGCAAAATAAAAATAAAAATTAAATTAAACATGCTTGAATGAATAAAAATAAAATGAAACAAAAAGTAAAGATAAAAATAAAAAATATAACGGAAATGAAAACAATGGGTTGCCTCCCATGAAGCGCTTTTGTTTAACATCGTTAGCTCGAGGACCTGATTCAGACTACAGGTTCCGTGACAGACACTTCCACTTCATTCGCTTTTTCCAACTAAGAAATTCCTTATGAGAAATTTGAAAATTCTCACAAAGATTTCTTCGGATATTTCCCAATTTTAAAATCTTGTCCAGAAGAATGGCCGTCAAAACATCTTTTTTACCAAAAAATGATTTCTTCAAATGACTCCTTGATGATTTTGACTTAATTTTTGGTGCCTGCAAAAAGGAAGGTAAATCTTTAGTTTTTAAAGGAGTTGAGATCAAATTTGAATAAACAACTGAAATATTTTTCAACTCCCTTATGTCATCTTTTTTATCATCTGATTCCTTGCATAAATCATCAACAAAGTTAGATTCATCATCAACAAGTTCAAAAATGCCAACAAAATTAATACTATGAACGTTATCCGGATATCTCATTGCTTTATAAACATCAAATTTTAAGATCTCACTGTCGAACTCCATAGTAAGAATACCGCTTCGAACATCAAGTTTTGCATTTTCTGTGCTCAGAAAAGGACGAACGAGGAGGATTTCAGAACCAATGTTGCTACGATCGTTTTCCATATCAATCACATAAAAATCAGCAGGGAAAATTAAGTTTTCTACCTCCACTAGAACATTTTATATGAGTCCTTCAGGATAAATTATTGATTTGTCGGATAGCTGAAGTGTAACTCTCGTCTCCTTCAAAGGCTTGGTGGAAATTAAATTATAGACGGAGAGAGGCATTACATTGATAGAGGCACCTAGATCGCACATAGCTCGCTTGATTTTAACCTCACCAATTTTACAAGGTATTGAAAACATACCTTGGTCTTTATACTTCGGTGGAAGCGGTCGTTGGAAAACTGCTAAGACGTTCGCACCTAAATCCACTTTCTCGACCCCTGTATGCTTCCTTTTAGTCGTACAGAGATCCTTCAGAAATCGACAATACCTTGGAACTTTCTGAATAACTTCGAGGAGAGGTATGTTAACTTCCACCTTCCGAAGTACGTCTGATATTTCCTTTTCCTCAGCTTTTTTATCCTTTTTAACTAACCTTGATGGAAAAGACGGTGGCACGTCGTACGGAGATGGCTTCGGATCGTCCATTTGTTCTTCATCGTTCTCTTTCTGGGATCTTGCGTCAACTGCTTCTTCTTCCCTTTGGGAGTTCGAATCTTCTTCTTTCTTCCGGGATCTTGCGCTCACTTCCTTTGGGTCTGACAGTTCAATAATTGTACCACTTCGGAGGGTGATGGTGCTAACATTCTCTATTGGATTCGGTTCAGTTTGTGATGGTAGCCTCCTTTGTAACTCTAATCTCCCCACGGTTTGAGCCAGTTGGCTCAATTGCTTGTCCATCTCTTGGAAGTGGGCTTCAGTTCGAGTCTGGAATTTCTCCTAGGATAGTGCTAACCTCTCGACAATCGATTCTAATGATGACTTCTATGGTTGTTACGGTGGTGGAGGTCTCGCTTGATAGCCTTGGTTCGGTCTCGAGTTCTGCGTATAACTGAAGTCGAATGATCCCTCCATCCTGGGTTTTATGTATTACCATAAGGATTATAAGCTCGTTGGGGAGGTCCAGAAAGTTTCCGACTGCGTTGATTTGAGCTATTGCATCGTCTTGAATCAATGGACAATCGTCTGTTGGATGATCAGGTAGTGCACATATTCCACACAATCGGTTTTGTCTTGTCTTTCCTTCAACAAGAGAGTTTACGACTTTAGTTAACTTGTGTATTTTATTTTCTAAGGAAGATGAACTTATCTCATGAACCCTTCGAGAAGGTTCATTACTTGCGCAGAACTGTTGGGAATTTGCATCCATCGTCGATATTAAGTCTCTTGCCTCAGTAGGAGTCATATTCACCAAGGCTCCACCGCTTACTGCATCGATCATCTTCATTTCCAGGGGAAATAATCCTTCATAAAAGTATTGAAGGAGTGTTTGTTCGGTTAACCCATGTTGTGGGAAACTAGAACATAACTTCTTAAACCACTCCCAGTAGTCGTAGAGTGACTCTCCATCAAGTTGCTTTATTCCAAGTATTATTATGCGTAGTTCACTTACTTTTGCCGCAGGGAAAAACCTGTCAAGAAAAAGATGAGTCATGTGAGTCCATGTAGTTACAGAATTAGGAGGTAGATAAAATAACCACTCCTTAGCCGAATCAGCTAAGGAAAAAGGAAAAGCTCTAAGTTTTATTTGATCCTCGGTTACTCCCTGTGGTGTCATGCTGGAGCAGACCATGTGAAATTTCTTATGATGTTGGTGTGGATTCTCATTTGGCAATCAGCCGAATGTAGGGAGGAGATGAATAAGGCTGATTTTCAATTGGTACAGAGTTTCTCCTTGGGGAAAATCAATGCACATAGGTCCTTGTTCAGTGGGTGACGCGGCTAACTCTCAAATAGTAAGTTCGGCCATCGGATTTGTATTACCTGAATTTGATTCTTCTTCTGGATTTATTTGGTGTCTCCTTCTTTCCCAAAGTGTCTGTGCGTAGAGTCTCCTAGCTTCAGCTTCGATCTCTGGGTTGTACTCCAATAATGTGCCCGGATTAGTCATGGTCATAAATCAAAAGCAAACAAAATATTAGTAACTTTGGCGAAGTCCCCGGCAACGGCGCCAATTTGACAACTGTCGTTTCGGATGTCAAAATAATTCTTTATTCTCAATCAATAAATTAAGGAAGTGCGTAGCGAAGAGAAGTAAGGGTCCACTCCACAGGGACTTAGAAAATTATAAATTTCTGTCTGAATTATTTATGCCAGGCGTGGAACAGTAAAAATAGGGGATTTTAGTAAAAAGATAATAAAAGTGATTAAATAAAAGTAATTAAAGCAAAAATAAGAAGATGAAGATTGTGAATAAATACGGTAAAAGTAGCCTCAAGCTTCTCTTTGATTTAATTTCCTTTAGATCATCGAATAAGATTTTCTCTTCGGGATTCACGTAGGTTACTTTGTCTACAAGGGCTATCCTTGTGACTCTATCTTGTATATCGAATACCAAAGCCAATCTTTGATTTTGGCTTAGGTAGTTGATTCTAACAACATCTATTGTCGTAGATCAAATACCGTTTAAGTTCGTGGCGACCGACTCGGATCGTTGTTTCTATAACCGTCAATTTCAATCTCAATTCCCTCTTGGCGAAGCTATCTCGCCAAGTGTGTTCCCAGGAAGTCGAATTGCTTTCTATAAGCCGAATCTTCCTCCCACACGTTTAATCGCAACAACCTCTTGACCAAAGTCAATCTTTGATTTTGAAAACTGTTTTGATTTTGAAAAATAAGCGCAGAGATTAAGAGAGATGTTCCGAAGATATTAAGGGACCGTTTCAATTCTCCCGTTGGAATTGAATCATCGCGACAGCTCTCGGCTTATGAAAAGTTTAGCTAAGCATGACAAAAGTCATACTTAGCATAAAAATAAAACTTGAAAATAAAGAAAAATAAAAATAATTTGAAAAGGAAAAGAGAAAACTTTTATAAAAAATAGAGAGAAAAGAAGAATGTATTCCGAATGATGATTTTAGGCTTACCCCAAGTGGGTATTTATAGCCTCTCAATGACTAAAGGATAAACAAAAATAATAATAAAATAATACAAAAGATAATAGTTTTTAAATTTAAATTCAAACTTAAACTAGTCTCCTAATGCAACTCTGCTCGTTAATCTTCCAGAAGGCGTGCGAACGAAGTCTTCTAGAAACCGCCGCTGACTGGACCTTCTAGAAACTTCCACGTCAGATCGCGTCGTGCCCTGAGTCATGCCCATGTCTCCAGCCGTGACCAAATAATAAAAAAAATGCAGAATTCGCCTGTTTTGTCACAAATTCTGGAAAGCAAGGACCTGTACAAAAACAAGTATAACATGACCAATTCAGTAGCAATAATTTGACAAAATCGAAGAAATAATGAGCAAAGATTAACGATTGTAAACACTCATCAATTACCTATATCAATTTTTAGTAGTGTTCATTGATGAAATCATCATGTAGTTGTAGTCTAAGGAGGATCACAACTGTCACCTTTGTATCTTGCTTCAGACACTTAGAAATGCTAGTTGTATTCCAAGTTTAGTAAGTGTGGGTTATGGCTATCTGAGGTATCCTTCTTAATTCATGTTGTAACTACAGATGGAATCTGAGTAGACACCTAAAAGATTAAAATCATGGTTGAGTGGGATTCATGATAGAATGTATCTGAGGTGCATAGCTTTTGGGGGGGCTTGCTAGGTACTACCGCTGCTTTGTCAAGGGTTTTCGATGATAGCCTCCCTTATGAATAAGTTGCTTCAAAAAGAAGTTACATTTGTTTGGGATGAGAAACACCAGTAGAGCTTTGAGCAGTTAAAGGAAATCTTAACTTGGGTCTCTGTGTTGACTTAGTCAGAGTTTGGTAAAGATTATATTGTGTCCAGTGATACTTCATTGAATGTGTTGGGGTATGTCTTGATGTAAAAGGGGATGGTGGTTTCTTATGCATCCCATCATCTTAAACCACATGAACATATTCATGATTTAGAGTTTGCTACATGGTATTTGCCTTGAATATTTAGAGGAACTATCTCTATAGATATAAGTGTTATATCTTCACCAATCACAAGAATGTCAAGTGCTTGCTTACTTAGAAAGAATTAAACTTGAGACAACATCGTTGGGTCGAGTTGTTAAAGAAATATGACTGTGTCATAGACTATCACCCAATGAAGATGAATATAGTGGCAGATGCCCTAAGTCGATGTCATATTTGTGATTGATGTTTGTATGTTTGAGCATAACCAGTGATGGTGGACTATTAGCTTAGTTGCGAGTCAAGCTAGAGTTGGCAGGGACGTAAAGAAACTAAAATGGGCTGATAATCGTTTGATGTCCAGAGCAGAGCAGGTTTTCCAAGGCTAGGTAGTTGGTTTTATAATGAGGGATGTTGATGTATTATACTTCTAAGGTCGTTTATGTATATCAATTGATGAGAAATTGCATGCTAGGATTCTTAGTATGGCACACTGTAGCCCATTCTTCGTTCACCCTGAAAATAATAAAATATACCAAGAGCTTCGACAGTTGTGTTGGTGGTCAGATATGAAGAAGGAAGTATTCGATTTTGCTTCTAGATGTTTGTCTTGCCAACAAGTAAAGGTGAAACATCAAATTCCTTTGGGTCTACTTTAGCCTATCCAGACACCTTAGTGGAAGTGAGATAGAGTGACCATGGATTTCATGATTAGTTTACCAATGAGGTAGCATAGGCATGAAGTTGTTTGGGTAGTGGTGGATCAATTAACCAAATCGACTTATTTTCTTCTAGTATATGGATTTAACCTTAGAGAGGTTCGCTCAATTGTACATTCTGAAGATTGTGAGACTTCATGGAGTGTCAACGTCAATTATTTCTGATAGGGATCTGTGTTCCACTTTGAGGTTTCAAAGAGTGCTCCACGAGGCCTTAGGTACGTGCTTGCACTTCAACACTGCCTTTCATCCATAGATTTATGGTTAGTCTGAGCGGGTGATTTAGATTTTGGAGAACATGTTTCATTGCGACATCGTCGACACATTGGGCAGTTGGGAAGAACATCGTTCGTTGGTAGATTTTCCTACAACAATAGCTACAAGACTAATATCCAGATGGGTCAATACGAGGCTTTGTATGGGCGAAAGTCTAGGACCCTATTATGTTGGACAGAGCTTAGTAAGAGGAAAGTGATTTGTCCCAACTTGATTCGAAAGATGGAATAGAAAGTCTGATTTATTCAAGGATGTCTAAGAGAGGCCTTTGATAGACAAATATCTTAAGTAAACTTGAAGCGCAAGGATATAAAGTTTTCTATGGATGACAAGGTATTTCACAAAAGGTCACCTTGGAATAATGTACTTTTGCATTGGGCGCAAAGGGAATTTGACTCTGTGCCTTATAGGACCATATGAGGTACTAGATAGTTGGATATGTGGCTTACTGCTTAGCCTTTCCACCAAAGATGAAGTGCATCCATAATATGTTCCATGTGTTGATGCTTTGAAAGTATTGTTATGACCTTTCCCACATCATTCCAATAGAGCAGATTAAGGTGAGTCATGAATGGTCCTACGAGGAAGAACCATTGAGAATTTTGGCTCGAACGGTCAAATAATTAAGGAATAAGAGAATTCTACTAGTGAAGGTCCTTTGGAGGAATCATGGTATTGAGGAGGCAAGTTGGGAGCCCGAGGAGGCTATGCACCTTCAATATCCACACATATTCTATTCAGGTAATTTTTTTGGACAAATTTTCCTTTTTAGAGGAGGAGAGTTGTAACACCCCAAATTTCATATTAATGATTTCGATTTGAGTGGATTATGCACAATCAAAGTAAGCCATTATGAGGTGTTGGGATAAATTTAGATTTGATTTGGGGTTAGAATGGAGAACAAATAGCCATAAAGAAGGGTTTTGAATTGAGGTTAAATAAGGAAGGATTGAGGAGATAATTAACCTATTGAAAGTTTTAAAGACTGAAACTTATTAATTTTGTAGTGATGTCACCAAGGGAAAATAAGGAGCAAAGCTGAGAAATTTTCTTATTTTTACTCCACTCTTGTATTATTATTCTTCTTCTTCTTCACCTATCTCCTCATTCTCTTCTTGGTGGCTTAAGAAAATGAATCAAATTTATTGTGTATATTACTTGGTTAAATTTTTAAGGGTAAGCAGGTAAATCAACACATTAAAAGCTTTCATTCAACCTCTCTTTCTCAAGGTTTGGCCTCGGTGGCCATTATGGGGGTTCTAGGAGGGATTTGAATTTTAGAACCTCGAGGTGGTTCAAATTCATTTTTTGTAGTTAGAATCCATGTTTCTACTTCTAAGTCCTTAGATGGGTTAGGAACTCATTTTTTTATGTGATTAGTGAAAGAAGTGTGAGAAAGCTCCAAGGGCAAGAACAAGGAGAAGCTTGTGCTTGGGTGTGTTTGAAGTTGTTTAGTAGCAATTAGGAGTAAGGTAACACACTTCTAACTCATATATACCACTTATATATCATCTTATGCATGTGTATTGCTTGTATGAGTGCATGGAGCATGTAAGTGCATTTTTAGTGTGAAAATGGTTTTGGGAGATTTTATAGTTATTCATGCAAACAAATGACATATTATGATCCCCTTATACTCCCAAAAGCTTTAAATAAAACTTGAGGGTCTTAGAGTGGCCTTGGGGATGTGTAGTAGTGATTTCCACATGAAAATAAGGTATTTTGGGTTTAAGGTATCGATATTGGAAGAATAGTATTGGTTTTGTTCATCTGGAAGGCCAAAATTGAGAGTTTTGGTCAGGTAGTATCAATCCTATATTGATCAAGTATCGATATTGTTTATCAAGTATCAATATTGAAGTCATGTTATCAATGCCAGAGATCAATTTCATATTCCAATATCCAAATTTGGTATCTAGTTAGGGAAATCAATACTAGGGTAAATTTCCAAACATCAAATTTAAATTTGGTACCGATACTCAAGGTAGTATCGATAGCATTAGAGGGTAGTACTGATACTCCATATGGAGGTATCAATACTAGGGACATCCAAATCATTTTAAGGCAATGAAGGTATCGAAACCTAAGGTAGGGTATTAATACTGCTAAGTGAAATTATAGCTAAGGGCCTTGATTCAATTAGAGATTCAAGAGAGGAAACCCAGGGTTAAGAACCTATAAATAAAAGCTTTCAAGTGATAACAATAAATGAATTGTGTGATTAAGAATAAAAATATTATGAGGTAAGATTCCATAAGACTTATACATTTGTGTGACACTCGGGAAATGATGAGGACACCCGAGTTACTTGTGTGCGACGATAGTCTAGTTTTCGTGAGAAATATATGGATATGTCCAATTCAGTTGAAGGGTATTTTAGTTGTTAGTTAGACATTGTTCTAATGCTTCGTGACTCAGACACCTCACATGTACTCTAGAAAAGTATACTAGGAGGGTATGATGGTAATGCTTCGTGACCCATATCCCACACTAGGTACTTTGTAGTGAGTGCCATTGAAGGTAAGGTGTTGATGTTGTGTGACCCAGATCTTACCCAAGGTACCTTCTCATAATAGAAAATGAGTATGAGTTCTGTGATGTTGATGTGACCCTAAACTACACTATGATGGTTACTTGTGTTGTATGCTTTATGCATCTTTATTGTTGATGACTATACATGTTAGCAGGCCCATATGATGAATGCATGTAGTATTGTAGAGTTATTTGTGTAGCACTGAGCTTATGAGCTCAGCGATCAGAATGAGTTCCCGTTCGCAGGTCTGTAGGTGGCAGTTTGAGAGTTCATTGTCAAATTATGAATTTCATACTTGATCGAGCTATCAGAGTATGTCTTGAGTATTTAATAGTCATGTATTATTCATATATATTATGTGTATTTGATTAATAACTCTATTTGATGAACTCGAAATATTTTGGGATATATTTTTTAGAGCTCCCCATTTTGTAAACCTTTTTATTTTTTTTAAACTACAAGTTTTATTTGATGATTATGGTTAGTCACCTCGGTGATATACTTTACTCCTTGTAATTTTGGTTCAGATCAGATTTGGGTGTTACATAACGCTTATGATCTCTTGATTCAAATTTTGCTCACGTTCAAAGAAGGCATTATTGTAAAAGAATCGAACAAGTTTTGGAAAATCTTTGGTTGGAATTTATTTGTTATAGTAATATGGATAAAAATGTATTTTTCTTTTTCGATTCTAAAGGTTTGTTCATCAAAAGTTGAGTTTGAAGAATTATAGGTGTAGACACTCATTTTTTTCTTAACTCTAATTCAAATTCAATTTCAAATTTTAAATTCAAATTTTATTTTTACGTTTTAAATAAATTAGATAAATACATAAAAGTCATAATTTTAATTAAGTTTTCAAATTAAATATTATAATATCAAATAATGTCTATTATTAATTTAATTTTAATTATATAAATACTAAATATATGATAATATTAAAAAATAAATATAAATATAAAAAATATTAATGTTAATTTATTTTATTTTATTTATTTTGTATATTAATGTTACAAAACCTAATACATGACGCATTACAATACAAGCCTAAATGTTGAAAGTTAACAACCCATATACAAGTAGTCCAACAAACCCTAAAATGTTGTTGGCCCACAATGAAAACATTCACAACCCGCACCACCAAGATATCCACCGTTGGATCTAAAGAGGATCCAATGATCTAGATTCATCAATTTGAGATTAGGATTAAAAGCTAATATGATAGTCGCACTTCCAAATCTTCTAATTTTTTTTTTTGATCTGATCGAAGATCCAACATCCTAAATCCTCCCGAGTATGCCAAATGTCCGATGCTCGTATGTGTGATACACTTGAAGGCTTCTTAGCTTCCCCACGTGCCGATGGATGCTCATTTAGTCACCATGAGCTAATAGATTGGTCCCTACGCCACCTCAAAAGCCTTCATCATTTTCCATTTCAACCCATGGACCATTGGTTTCCTTCCCCGCTCTCTAGGTGCCACAGTAGAATAACTCGTAAGCTCTCTGGCATGCTTGCACATATGCACAAGCAGAGGCACAATCCAGTAGAACCACCATAATTTCACGTGTTTTAAATTAAAATATGTCTCACACCAGCAACCATGTCGATCTCTATATCGGTTGGTCCCGCCGTAGTCACCCTGTTATATAATGGTCCCCCTGTGAAGACAGAGAATAGAAAAGGACGAACGTCATCTGGAAACGTTAGAGAAACAGTCGCCTCCTCAATGATCTACGACAATATAAGGGCATTAGAGATAAATTTTCTCTATCCATTTAACCTAAAAAACAAACACACAACAAAGGGGAGAAAAAATTATTGTTCAGCAGCAAAATATCAGAGAGACACACAACCGAAAAATACAATCAAGCAAAATAACTTAGCACCAGCAAAAATAAAAAAAGAAAGAATGAAATACAAAGAGACAAAAAAGATAGAGTAAGAGAGAGAGATAAGACTTACCTTGCTCATTATTTGTAGCGGAGCTCAAATGTCGCCAGAATCTAAGTTACTAAGTGGTAACTTACTAGATCTAAGCTTGGTTGTTTGTTTGTTTGTTTGTTTTGGGTTAAAAGGGCTTTAGATTTAGGTTCTGGGAGGAATTGAGTCTTTTTTGTGCTATTTGTTTCAAGCCCCAACCACCATAAGCGGCGATTGATCGTACTGATGAATGATGGTCATCTCTACGATGGAGAAAGTAGAGCATTTATGTTTTAGGAGTGAATGAAAGATTTAAATTTGGACTGTTTATAAGTCGTTTGAAATTACATTATTTGGGCATCGTCGTAATGCCGAAAAAGTGTTTTTCCCATTGTAACCCACATGGTGATCCAACTTACGGAGGGATTGTACATTTCTTAACGCTTTTGGTCATAATATACTTTTAACCATTCCAAGGTTTCAATTAATCACTTTATTCCTTTTAATACAAGGAGAAGTATATTTAGATTTAACTAATGTTCCTATATCAGTCTAAAAAAAACCATAGATGATTGGGCACAATCTATGACAATTGTTGTAACCAACAATAGTTGGACAAAAGAATTTTTTTAAATTATTTCGTATGAACCTTTCAAGGTGATGTTTTACAATTTCTTCGTAGGTGAGAAGAATCTAACATAGGCATGAAACAAAAAGGATGATTAATTTACCAAATTCAATCGCCTAAAGATGTATTAAAAAGATAAAGAAAATTCTAAAAATAGAATTTTTTGGTTATATTGATAAGCAAGATCAAGATGGCCATGCTAGTTATCTATCATCAAAAATAAAATTAAGTTATATTAGATATTTATAAGAATTTTCTAAAAACAATTCGTCATGAATATCAAAAATTTTAAAATAGAATTTTGAAAAAATAATATTTTCATAAATTATCACCTCGTGATGAGACTTTTATATATAAATTTGATTCTTATCTTGAAAAACATGGTAGATTATTAGGTCTAAAAATTGAAGTAATAGATTCTATAGGAAATAGAATAAACTTTGCAAGAGATAGAATAACTAAATATTGTCTATAAACTAAAGCCACTAAACAAGTAAGAAAATTATTTAAGTGGTAGACATTTTACAAAAAAAAAAATTAAAAAAATGAATCGGAATTTGAATTAAAAAAATGCGTTCAAATAGAAAGACTAAAAAAGAAAAATAAAAAAATATAAGTTAGTTTGATGGAACCATGGAAAAAAATATAGGTATCCAAACACTAACATGAGAAGGAAATTAATTTGTTAGAGAAAAAAAGTTCTAAAAATTTAAAACTAAAAAACTAAATTGTAAATGTTTTATTTGTGATGAGGAAGGTCCTATAACAAAAACTAGTCCTAAACAAGCAAGAATGCTAAAAATATGATAAAACACTTAAAGAACAAGAGTTAGAAATTTGTTTAGAAGAGAAAATAAATCCTGATGAAATACTATATGAATTAATATGGAAAAGAGATTTTGATAGTGAGGAAGATGAGTATATATTTAAATAGTAATTCTAATAATCAATTAGAAGAATTACTTGCTAAAGAATAAGAAGCAATAAAATTAAGAAGTATCATTGGAGAAGAAAAAGATATATCGGATAAAATGATAAAAAATAAATAAAAATCATATTTCTAAAGAAGAAATATATAAAACATCTAAATTAAAAATATGGAGTCAGAGGTATACTGAAAAAAATCAATGGAAACATAGTAGCCAAAGACACAAAATGTGGATTAACAGAAATTCCATTTTTACAAAAGAAAAAATATTAAAAGAATTAGGAAGAAGTATCCCAGGTTAGATACATACATTTAGGTGTAATAATCATACAATTAGAGCTTTATTTAGAAGAGGACATGATGTACCAATTTTGGTAGTACTTTTAGATAAGAGATTTGAAAAATCAATAAAAACACTTATTGAAAGTATTCAATCCAATTTACACACGGGAGTTATTGGTTTTAAAGTTAAACCAAACTACGTTATTTTCATAATTGATCCTTTAATAGAAGAGTCATTGTTTTTAAGAATTCTGATATTAATGATTTAGCTGAAAATTTAGCAATAAATTAGACTTCTATAAATGAATATATTAATACAGTTGAAGTAGAAATAAAATATGTCAATAATACAATTATTGAGCTTTTTGAACCAAATAAATTCACTTCAGAAATTCAGCCTAAATAATTACATTAGAAAGATTTATCTTTACCAAGATACTGGATATTAGTAAATTCAAGTACTCCAAAACCTCTAAACACATTAGAAAGATTTATCTTTACCGTTTTCTATAGATAAAAATATTGTAATATTGTATTAAAAAAATCAGAAAAAATACCACTAATAGAAAATGATAAATTTATATGTGAGAAAAAATTTATTCCACTAAGGAAAGAAAATATTAAACACCTAGAAACAAATCATTGGATGTTTAAAATATTAGAAAATAATTTTAGTCAAGAACCACTAAAATTATGGAAGAACAATCCTAGATATTGTAGTATAAATTGAAAAATCCCAATAAAATAATGAGAGTAAAACCTATGATCTATACTAAACAAGATATAGACTAATTTGATATTCAAATAAAAGAACTACTTGATAAAGGACTTATAGAACCAACTAATAGTCCACACTCTAGTCCATCATTCATGGTAAGAAATCACGCTCAAATTAAAAGAGAAAAAGATAGAATGGTCATTAATTATAAAATATTAAACCAAAATATTATATTTGATGGCTATTTTATTCCAAGAAATGATGCATTAATTAACTAAGCCAAACAAGCTAAATATTTTAGTAAGTTTAATTGTAAGTCAAGATTTTGACAGCTTTAGTTCACCCAATGGACTTTATAAAATGGAAGGTAATCCATTTTGGATTTTGTAATGCACCACAAGTCTTCCATAGATTGATGAAATCAATTTTTAATAAATGTAAAAACTTCTATATAGTATATATAAATGATATTTACATAGGAAATATTAAAATATTATTTCTTAATAATTCATAAAACATGGAATTATACTAGTCTTAAGAAAATAAAATTTTAAAAAATAGAAATAAAACTTTTAGGATTGAAATTATCTTCGGATTGTTCTAAACTCCAAGATCAAATTATAGTTAAAATAAAAGAATTTCATGAGAATATTGAAGATAAAAAAATTCAACAATTTTTAAAAATAGTTAATTGTGAAGGAATCTTCTTTACAAAATTATCTGAAAAAATACCTACGTTGTATGATAAATTAAAAAATGATATATCTTTTTATGGACTAAACAAGACTTTAAAAAATTTATAAATTTAAAATATGAAATAACAAATATTCCAAAAGATTATCTATCTAAACAAGGAGATAAATTAATACTAGAAATATACAACTTAGTAAATATTGGGGTTGTGTTTTAAAAGCCATAAAATGGATGATCAAGAATTAATATGTGGATCGGACAAAGCAAGTTTAAGCTAAACGAAATTAATTATGTAATTTTTGAAAAATAATATTTATCCATAAAAAAGTTTCTTATTTATTTAGCACTTGAGCTATTTATAATAAAAACTTATAATCAAGCAGTTAAACAATTTATGACCAATAAAAAATTAGAGACAATGCCTAGAACAATCATATGATATTATAAATTATGAACTTTTAATTTTTCAAGTTTTATATATTAAGGGAACTAACAATATTGTCTATTTTCTTAGCATGCCAAATGGATTGGGTTAAAAACCTCTAGAAGCAATAGGAGAATGGACAACTATCAGGAAAAAACCCAACAAAAGAATTCCTAGACAACAATATCTTAAGCAATGATTTGTGTCAGTACAACATCAAATAATGTATTATGCTAACCAAGGATATTATATTTCTTACCCAATGAAAGCTATATAAAAATTCTCGAAGAAACCTTTAGTAAACCAACTGCAGTGGTAACAAGATCCAAATTCAACATATCAAACAAGCTATGCTGAAATTATAAAAAAGATTGAAGAACTGTAGAAAGCACCAGATTCAGACAATAGAAGAGAAGAAACTCTGCGATAAGTAAATGATTTTTATAACCCTAGTTTAGAGATCAAATTATATAATTTCATTAATGAAATATGAAAAAACCATATTACTAATCAAAGAGCAAATTTTAGAAGATACTGTTTTTAAACTTTAAAAAACTTTATTTTGAAAAAACCAACTAAAGAAAATAAAACTGACTAGTTATTATTAAATATTATAGAGGTTGGGAAGTATTAGAAATAATTTTTTTAAAATGAGGAGATAAACAATCTTATGCATATATGCCAATACTGATTTTTTAATAAAGGAATGATAAATCCTATTTTAGTACAAATATTTAGATTATTTTTGTATAATAAATCTAGAATGATATTCCCTCGATAAATATTTTCAAAAGTAGATAGAACAATATGGAACCAACAAACTCTATTTAAAACCTTTTTTTAATATTTTTCATAAGCTTATGTTTGCACTAATTGTATTGGAGAAAAAAATTCAAGTAATAAAATTTAGAATTGATCATGAACCCTTAGATATAAGCATTATTAAATGGGGTTTTGATAAGGAAATCACTATTCAAAAATTTTCTTTCCATTGTTTGAAAGACTTTCCAGCATTTATAAAATCAAAATTATATACTTATATACAACAAGATGATCATTATTACTATTTTCATCTTAAAATAAATAATTTGATTGGGATAGATGAAAGAGAAAAATCCTATCAACCATACTAGATATTGAATTTTAATAAAGTGCTTTGAGGATCAAAACTTTGTACATTTAATGAAGACAAGAACAACTTGCAATATTATATTGATAAATGTTATAATAATCTTATATTTTATCAAATCCAAGCAGGGATCAATCTTAAAACTGAAGCACAAAATATACTTCAGGGTAGCATAAAAAAATGTTGGATTGATGTAAGAAAAGTATTTTTACACCAGGAGTATGGAAAAAATACATTAGAGTTCAAAGCCATACAACTGTTACAAAAAATAACTGACATGGAAATCGATGATTATCCATACAATATAATTGAAATAATTAATTGTACATGGGATTATTGGAGCTCACCAATAGTTTCACCTCAATCCTTAGATAAAATTAAGACCATGAATCTTGACAATATTCAAGAAGGATGAAATACGACAAAAAAGTTAGGTGAACAGGCAAAGTCTTAAATAGAAAAAAGACAGTAATAGTAACGAAGTACAAGATGTGGAAGTCATCACAAAAAGACAAAAAAATACCACCACATGAGAAGACCATCTTGGCAGTCTTCAAAAGAAATTGAAAGAAGCTAAAACCATAGCCTATAAAAGGATTGATTTGCAAACAAGCAAGGCATCACTTTTAGACTCAATCACTTTTCAGTCTATTACTTTCTTCTCCATTACATTTTTATTTTCTTAGTAGTTTTCTTTGTAATATTTCGTTCTTTTTCTTTAGTATCACCATCACCATCCTTTGTATAAATTTCCGCACCTAAATCCCCTTTAATTGGTATCAAAGGTCCCAGAGTTCTTGATATTTGGAGTATTAAAGTTCATATAATAAAACAATAAATTAGTAATTTAGAAGAAGTAACTGAATTAGATCTAAATAATGAATTTCAAAAACTACTATTATATATTAATAATAAGTTAGATCAAGTAGTAATATATTCTAAACAAGAAAATGATATAAACATTGGTCCTATATTATGGAAATGTCATATTAGTCTTATTAGATGAAGAATAAACTTTATCTGAGAGTTCATCTAACAAGAATGAAAGTAATAAATAAAACAAAAAGTCTACCCCTAATAAATATGATTTACAGTTTTATAAAGAACTTACGAAACATTGAAAATTAAAAAATTTCACTACAAAAGATAAAAATGAAAGTGTAGTATATTTAAAATCAAGGGAAAATCTTTATAAAGAACATAAATTTTTTTTCCCTATTTAATTAGCATTATATGTTAAATCATGATACTATATACAGTAGTAACAATTATAAAAAATCAGAAGAAATAGAAGCTAAAAATAGTTCAAATATATTTGAACAAGAGAAAACATATAAAATAACAGTCCTGAAAACAATTCAGAAGAAAGAGAAGCTATAAATACTTCAGATCCAAAAGGAAAGAGAAAATTATATTATGATCTTTCTGGAGATGACTATATAAGATCTTCTAATCAAAGTAACGAACAAAACCATAATACAACTGGAATAATAGAAGAACATGTCATCTTCCATGACGGAAATGGGTATACCTATTAATGACAGAAAACATTATGTAGTTAATAGAGAATTTTTAAACTATACGTATGAAACTGAGAATCAGGTATAGTTCATGTATGAATGGGGTAATTAACCAAAAAAGTTTTGATCATCATAAAAAGGATGAAGTAGGAAAATAGTGATACTAACAGTTATTCAATCATCGATGATGCATAGTTTAGCTTCGGGTTATCATTGGAAGCAGGATCAAAAGATGATATAGTTTTTACATCCATGGATGGTTGTGGTTCATGTTTATTTAGGGAATATAAATTAACTTGACTTTGGGTACATAAAACATCATTAGGAGGTTCAAAGGGGGTTATGGCTTATCTATCAGCATTTCAGACAGAGCATTAGGATCAAAATTCTCATAGAGGATGGTGGTTGTCAGTCTAGCTACATTAAGAATGGTGGCAACACGGTTGACAAGTTTTTTATGCAACGTGTTATCATTGATGAGGATACATCTTGACAAAGACTGGGTGGATTTCAAAATGGGTGCTTTCAGGAGGACTATGAGAGGTTTACGATTTGAGACTAAACCATGTGGTTTGGTACGTGAGTTTCAATCGGTGATTTTTCCTTGTTAGCTACGAGGTGTTTGACATAAGCAGAGGGTTCATCGGATGAGGTGTGCTTTGCATGATCAGAGTCTTGAGGATAAAGATTGGGGCTAGTGGTTCATCTTCAGTGGTATCAAAAATGGGGTTAAATCTAGAATATGATATCGATATGTTTCTATAGTCAGAGTCATTGTTTGAAGCCTTAGTATTCTACTTTCATTGTCTTCTCTCCACTGTCTTCCATGGAATAAAGACATTCGAGTTAGTCACATGAGATGGTTGGGGGATAGATTCAGGATTTCAATCCATCATGAGCATATGAAAGAAATCCTTTATGTGGCTATATTTGTCACAATTGATGGGAGATCTTCATATTCCATAATTTTGGAGAGAAAGGGGCTTACTTAGATCGAGATTAATGGTCATATGTGCAGAGTAAACTTGACACCCGCTTTCTGTTTGGTAGTCTATTTTAATCACTAAACCAATACATTCTTTATTTCTGGTATTAAACTTCGTTTGTAGAACATAACAGGTAGCCTGAGTAGATGAATCCAAGTAATCACGCGATTAGGAAACGGTTGTGATGTTGTGAAATCAATCGACTATGGTTCAACAATTAGGTAATGACCAAAAATCATCCACAAACCATCAAAAAGAGCCTTCAAGTAAGCAGACTGTGTGTGAAAGGTTATCGAGAAATAGTCATTTTTAATGTCCATGATTCGTAGGGGTTGAGAGGGTTTTCATAAATCATTAATTTTGTTCCGAAGTGTTGTATAGCCAATTTATTTGCCCAAAAGTTTGACAATAACAGTTTGGGCTAGTGATTTTTTCCGCTAGGGATTAAGCTCTACCAGAGAAGTTAGTGAATATGATTCCATCCAGGGTTCCTCAGGTCACGTCCCCTTTAAAGAGTTCAATCGCTTCCTCGTCAAGGATTGGTTCTTCGGTAGGGATAGATGATGAACCATCACCTAAAGGGGTGTCCTTGTAAGAGGGTGATTGAAGGGGGATTTCTGAAGGTTTAAGGATAGGACTGGAATAAAGAACATTAGTGTTTAAGGGAAAGATGTTAACAATGTCAGTCGTATGGTCGGTCATGGGGTCGGTTTCTGTATCCATGTACGTAGACAAATTATTCGATGGTTTGGCTTCTTGGCGACGAGCTTTCTTGTTGTGGTAATCGTTTTCAACGGGAGTATCTCTAGAGGATGACATTAGGGTTCTTTAATGATTCCTTTTTTTATTTAATTTATTATATGTTGAAATGATTTTTTATGTTGAAAATGAATTATTAACGCTACAAGCCCTAGCTTGAGATCATCCAAAATAAGAGTGTGATGATCTTTAATGGGTCGTGGTCGAATTATAACCCCATCATCATGAATTGCTATAGCATTTAGATCTTTAGGATCATTACCTTGGTTTTTACCTCTTCTATTCATAGTTGTTTGAGTGTGTTGTAACACCCTAAACCCGAATAGGCCAAAGTGTCACATTGGGTTGGTGAGGCAACCACTAAAAGTTAAAACCTTTTTCATTTCCATTAAAAAATATCATAAGGTTTACCAAAATAGAAATTCATAATTGTTAAAATACTTTTATAAACCGGAGCTCCGTGACACAATTTAAATCAAAGATAATACAACTCTGGGTTTAAAATTCGAATACAATAATAAGGGTCCAACGAATACACATGTCCTCTACAACCATTCAATAATTTGTAAGAAATATTGGAAATCCTACTGCAATGATGATCCTCGAACATCTCAAGTTACTAACCTATGAATGAAAATATTCGAACATAGAGCTTACAAAACCCAATAGTATAATCGCTAATCCAGAGCAGCATATGAATCTCAAAATGCATAAGCATGCTAGTATATGGTAATAAGTAGTAGGTACATGCATGATCATAATCAAGTGCTACTTACTTAAAGTTTCACATTTCTATCATTATAGTATGAGTCTCATGCTTCCGTTAGTCTTTCGTTAAGGGTCTTGCCATGAGTATACGTATATTGGGTATCTAAGTACAATATCATAGAAAGCATGCATCTTCATATGCAATACTCAAAATCACACATAATTAAATGATAGAACTTAGTATTTCCATAACTGTCAGGTACTAATCATACAACAAGAAGTAAGCATCGTGGTGTTGTTTGGGGTCTTCTCAGCATCATGAAACTCACTCACACCCTTGTAGCTTATAAAACATATACACACAAGCAAGGGTCATGATATAATATGGGTCATGATATAATATGGGTCATGATATAATCTGGGTCATGATGTAATCTTGGTCACCTTAGTATTACGGGACTCAAACCCCTCTAACCTATAACATAGGCACTCCAGATAAGATTTGGGTCATAAAGCATCAGTATCTTAAGTCCAAATGGCCCTTGTTTCTAATTACCTTGTATGAGATCTAGATCACAGAGCATCAACATCTAACAGCTGACTAGTCTACTCATCTAAAGTACTCGTGACATGTCTAGGTCAAGAAGTATTAGAGAAACATCCAACTAGCATTTAAAGTGCTCTCGCACTGATTTGGATATATTCGTACATTTCTCAATTAATTGGATGACCATCACAAATACACACAAGTTACTCGAGTGTCCTTATCATTTTCGAGCATCAACAAAGGCATAACTCTTATGCAATCTTACTTCATTATTTTCTTATGATAATCACACAACATTATTATCACGTTGTTATCTCGCCATTATTATCAAGCTCTTATATAGAGCTCAAAGCCATAACACACATCAACCAATTCCAAGCAAGGGAAATCAATGTAGCTTGGCTACTCATTATCGTAACTTGCCATAATCAAGTGAGGTCATCTCCTCACTCACCACTATCTCGCTTGTTCTCTCATCTAGAACATTATTCAAGGGCTTATTAGTCCTTTAGTGTTTTATGCCCTTAAAGTAATTAATATTAATTGCTACCCACTCGGTACATTATTACTATCCTGATACTCGATTTAGGGTTGATTCAATGATCGCTTTCTTCACACTTCTCGTCGGTTCACCCTTGAACCAATGTAACTTACCCGTCTTTGATTTATAGATGTACATGTGATACTCGATTTTCTCTATCATGTTATTCATGTGGTTCACATCTCACTCGTAGGAACCTCTTATGCAATGATCATTTATTCATAATTACCCGATAAGTGCTCAAATGAGGGGTACTTAACAGTATTTCACCCCTTTAGGTTATTTTGGTCATAACTCACTTCTAAGAGTGTTTCTAGCCACTTTTAACCCTTTAAGTCTCTCTTATGCTATATCCCACTATTACGGGTTATCTCTAACTCTTATGGGCCTTAACAAAGTCGAATTTGACCATCCAAAATAGGTAGTATCGATACCTACATGTAGTATCAATACTCCATAGTCAAGTATCGATACTTCCTTTAGTACTGGTACCAAAAACAACTTCGAAGTTGCTAAAAAAAATCCCTCCAATATCGATACTGACACCCTTCATATCGATACCAGAGAAGCAGTATCGATACCCCCTTATAGTATCGATACCACCCTTATAAAATGCCTAGAAATCATCCCATTTCATACAGTATCGATAGTCAAACCTAGAAATGTCTCATTTAAGGTCAGAAAACACTCAAGAATCCTCTTAAACACCCTAGCTTGGTCCCAAATCAACTCCTAGAACTTAGAGAAGTTATTTAGGGTCATTTGGCACAATAAAAACCCAAGCTTTTCAACTGTAACTTCATCCAAGTCATAAATCAAGAAAAAACCCAAATCTCAATAAAACATCATGATTATGTAAGCCACAACACCATAAAATATTAAAAATGCATTATCTTGATGCTAAATTCCCGAAATAAGCTTACTTTCGACTCTACTATTGTTGTTTTCTCTTCCTCTTGAACTTGAGTACTCAACACCCGCTTTTTCTAACCAAAGAGAAATAGAGGAGTATTTAATCTAAAACTAAGTTGCTGGAAGACTTAATGATGGATTTTAAGTCAAAAGAGATCATAAAAGATGCTTAAGAACTTACCTTTGAGCAATGGCACTTTAGGGAGAAAGAATTGAGAAGAAAATGAGATAGAAGAAGATAAAGAGCAAAAGATAAAAGTTTTTTTTTCTTTTTAGCCCCAAATCCCCATCCCAGACACTCCAAAAATCCCAAAATATCATCCTTGTTTTTATAAAAGGGATAATTTTACTTTTGGGCCTTCTCATTTGCCTACTTGTAAAAAATCTCATTTTTATGACTGGCCCAAATTAAATCCAATTAAGCCCACTTTTCCTAATGGTTCTTAATGGACTATTGGGTTCATCTAAAACCCACTCAGGTCAATCTGAAACTACTAACGCAAAATTTGGGGCATTACATGTGTAGTCTTTGATGAAACAATCTTTTAATCTCAAGTTCAAAAGGAAAAAATAATTCTCCTGATCTTCCTCGAGTCATTAAACAATAGAACACATAAAGAAGATCAATAAAAAATAAATAAATGGTGAAAAAACTAAGCTTAAAATCACCAATTGTCAATATTCGAAAATGAAGCCATAAACTTATTGCGTGTGTAAATGTGATGATCAAATTGTGCAAGTATACACGTTGATAAAGTAATAAAGTGATAAGTGATATTGTCAACACAAGGATTGGAGGGAAATTAAGATAAGTAAATGCACTCACAAAATAAACAGAAGTGTTGCGATTGAAGTAATATGAATATGGTGTAACAAAAGTTGTAAAAAAAGAAATGAGAAATGGGATTCAAGAGATAAACCAACAAAACCACACATGTGTGGAGTACTTAATAAGAATAAAAGGTTGGGTTTACTATGGAATCTTATGATTTGTTCTAAAGATATGCCTAGCACACACAATTACTACATTTCTCGATAAAGTTTATAAATATGCCCTTGCACTATTCCTAGCAAGAGACTGATAATAAAATGTTCAAGCGATACATTACTACTTAAAACCCTAGCAAGTTACTATCCTTTAAACCTTACTCTTTTTATTCATTGAAATCCTTCCTTATTCATAAGGTGAGTTAGGGTTAAGCTTTACAGCTCAACCTCATTATTTACGTAGATCTAAATTAACTCTTTCGAATATTAAGCATCTAACTAGGTCATGACCTACTTCTAAGGGTTGTTACTAACCTAAGTAAGTAAAATAGGGAACAAAACAATGCTTAGACATTCATTCAAAGAAAATCATCATCATCCATAATAAACTCAAGCCAAGCTAAATCAGTTCATGGCTTGGCAAATAACAAATATTGTTAAATATTCAAATAACATCCCAAAAGAAATGGTAAACAAGACAAGAGAAAAATAAAGATAGAAGAACTCTTGTGCTACCACGAGCTGGGCTGAGGTTTGCAAGCTTCTTCCAAGAGTTGATGTTATATCTCTTCAAGTACTCTACAATTTAGGTTGTCTTAGGATGAAGGAGAGAAGAAAAAAGGTCGCCTTTCTTTTCGTCCAAGGTTCTAGCTTTTCTCCTAAATTACAGCCTCTTTTTAATGTATCTTCCCTTTTCTTTATATAGTGAGGGCTTCTGGGATTTGTTGCCCTCACTTTCTGTGGTACCCTAGGGAAATATTGTAATTCACTTGTGGAGAATAACAGCTGGAAAGGGGACCTTGTGTAGATGCCAAAACAACTCTTTTGTCTTTTACTCCCAGAAATGTTGCCAACAAATTCTTTGCTCCTTGTCCAAACAAATGCCACGATGATTCACCACTTCACACCCTTCCTTGTAAAACCAGTACAAACCATCACAAAGCAACCACCTTTCCCACATCACAACATCATTTAATAAAAATTTAAAACTTACAAGGAAACTCCAATAATGCATGCTAAATGCAACTATATGGAACTAAATGAACTTGAAACCAAGTAATAACCCAAGTAAAAAGGTATTAAATACACATGTTTTACAATATTAATAGTGGTTATGTACCACTAAGTTTGTAAATCTCAACATTCAGATTATTTTGGTTTGCAAGTTAATTGATTTCCTATTTGTGTCCGATGAGCACCATCAGCAAGGAATCTTTAGTATCATCGATCAAAGTATAGTTCTTATTTATTTAGTGATCATATGTATTCATGGATCTTACTTGTATTAAATTTATAACTCTTAACATTATTATTCTTTTTTTTATTTTGGTTTATAACAAGTCGTATTATATAGTTTCTTTTTTTCGTAAATAATTTACTATATTTATTAAATGGTTGTTTTAAAATGATGCATGATTATCAAAAAAATTTAAGGATGAATAGGAGGGTCTCTCTAAAGGTTTAATGTGACATCTTAGATTCACCTTATTTATGGATCGAGTTCAGAATATTACAAATAGTTCTTAGAAAGTATTTTGTCATTTGAGAGAATAAGTACTAAAATTGTTTTGAGAAAACAAATCAAAATTAGCATTCCAATCAACCATTATTCATTCGTTTAAGTGTGAATACTTGTAGTGGATGGTCGTCTTTAAAAAAACAACACTTTTTGAATATATGGAACAAATCTAACGCAACATCTTAATATTAACGAATCAACTTAGGTAATTTTTTATTACTCTTTCTTTCAATTTTTATGATACGTAAGTGATCCTATACGGGTTTTTGAGATGAAAAAAATTAATCTTCTGTTGCTTGGTATTATTCCGATTAAATCGAAACCTTACCAAAAACCCAACATTATTTTATCTTTCACATGTGCATATGATATAATACAGTCACTCCTCACGTCAATCGGTTTAACACTTCTACCTTCAACATACAGGCCCTACCTTCAACATACAGGCCCATGACGCGTACTGAGAGTGTAAATTACACATTCTGCAGATACAGTTGCTCGAACACGAGATCTTTAGGGAGAACAACATTCCCTTTTACCACTAAGGTCACTCATTAGGTTCTAGTGGCGAAGAAATTTTTGTTAATATGGAAAAAGAGGTTAAGAAATAACTGCAAGTAACATGATTTCATGAATTAATTTAGAATTTCAAACCTGTACCTGCAGGAAAAAGTATTACTAGAACCTAATCTATTAAGAATACTACACAACTCTCGCTTACTAACAGTTGCTCTACTGACATTCATAGTCATTGTCGATCAGTTAATATTATCAGAAAATTCTCTGCAGACATGCTAATGATCTATGTAAATAGGTTCTTTTTGTCTTCAAATTGTTGACAAACTCAGACATTAAACTTCAGTAGAGACATTTTTCTTTGAACTTCTTTTTGTTTTTTCCATTAAAACACGAATTATATCCCCCATGTTTAATCTTTGTTGGATCTATGCAGTATAGAATGAAAAATATTTGTAAATTCATTAGCCAAGCAGTAAGATCAAATGTTTTTTATATTTTGGTTTATTAGGTGTTTAAACAAGCAGGATATATGCTTGTTTGACAGCACAATAGTTTCAAGGCATGCAATGTTTGGTCCATTTTCAGTCTTTTAAATTATTATGCAAAACACCCTTTATTTTAATGTCAAAATGAAACAGAATTTAAGTCAATTCAGGGTCTGAAGTCTTGAATAGAAGATTTCAACCAAAGAAAATTACACAAACATGGTCTGATTCTAAATTTATAACAGCATCTACTTAAGTTCTCTTTTATTCATATACAGGTTTGAAGTTCTTGTAAGCTATGACAGCATAAAAAGGGTCTGAATTCGAAAATAACCTGAGCCACTTCATGAACCAACTAAATGGTGATTTGTCGACACGAGAATTACCAGCAGATGGTAGTTTACGGATCACTTCCGGTGCCGTAAACCCTTCGATGCTCTGGAAATACTGCACAACAAGTTGTACTCTACTATATGCAGTTCCATCTCTCCAGGCACTGATTGCTTTCTCATAGAAAAGTCTATTGCTGAAGCTCACTATGAAAACACCTCCCGGCCTAAGAAGCCGAAAAACTTCTGCAAACACCTATAGCAAGCAATCATGGATTCATAATCTTGTTCGGTTTCAGACCCTCTCATTGATTCCTACATAGCTTTATAATCTGATGAACAGAAAATTATAAAGGTTACCTTTTCAGGTTGCTGAAGATACTGCACACTGACAGTGCATACCACAGCATCGAAACGTGCGTCTTCGATCTCGAGTTTCTGATCCTGGTTTAGATCCTTGACAAAGAAGTAATCCATCCTAGAATTCCTGGAAAGCTCCTGAGCGTTAAGTCCATGCCCTACCACTCTTTTGTAAACAACTTCATTTGGTAGATGACTAATCCATGAACTCATGAGGTCAAGAATCTCTATGTCAGGCCTTAACCTCTCCCGATACAAATCCGTTAACGTGGCGATGAATCCATCGTCAACATGAGTGACAAACCTTGGAAGAGCATAGAATTCCCTGTCGGGGAACGTGTTGAACTTGGTTCTGCCTTCTTTAGTTAACACCAAGCGTTTGATTCTGCCTGCCTCTGATTGATTTGCTTCCCTGTTTTCATTCAAAGTGTTTGAAACTCTTAGGGGAATAATCTTTTTAAAAGATTTTGGATTTGGTGGTGCAATGGGTGGGTTCCATGGCTTGGGTTTTGAGTGAATAGGTAGCATATGTTATTTTTGAAGGCTTGAAACTGGTTTCAGGGAATCATAGGTTTGCAGAAGAGCTTGCTAAATAAAAAATTTTGTGGTTGTAAACACATGCAGATATCTCTGGCCGAAAAATTAACATTTGCAGATATCAGTTAAGGCCCACAAAATGGGTATAAATTGGGCTTTTCAATTACTGTGATATGGATATCAATTGAAGATTTCACAAAAATATTCGTCAGTTCACATGCGTTTCAGTTGATCGACCTGAGATTCTGATGGTCTTAGAACGAACATGAAAACTAGATATCAAATAACAAGTAATGAAAAATTTTGAATTATAAGAGTAAGAAAAATAAATTAATTTGCTTGTAAATTATATTTTTTTGATACGTTTAACAAACTATCTATTAAATACATTAAATTTTAAATAGGAAATAACAAGAAACTTTATTAAACACATAACTATTCACACAAAATAAAGCATGACCCTCTTTTAATAAAATGATAAGTATACTAAAATTAAAAAATTCTACGTAAGCGTCTCCATTAATTAACGGTGGGTAGTCAAAACAGAAATAAAATATAACATATGAATAATTTAGAAAAAAAATGGATGACCAAAAAAAATAAAACAAACAAGTGTGTGACCAAATAAAATTTACCTTCTTATTATTATGTATATAAATTTTGGGCCCTAAGCAAGTTCCTCTCCTATTCAGACTCAACAACAAGGCTAATCCTATATTATAATTACTCGTAATTTAATTTTTTATTTTTATAATATTATCGGTTAATTTAAATATTTAAAACGTATATTATTATAATTGAAATTTTAGTGTTAATTTTGTTCTTTGTTTTTATTTCATTTTATTTATTTTGAATTGAGAAGAGGTAATAGGCCTTAACTAATTAGAAACCAGTCTGATATAAAGTGGACCCAAAATGTCGAAGCAGGGACATCATGAAAGGTGGTCACTTGGAAGTTTGGAACGGTGGCGATCTTGGCTATCTCGTGTGCCACTATGTTCTCTTCAAAAGGAATCCAGATTATCTCTCCATACCAGCTTCGATTACAGAGCATGGAAATGGTTCGAATCACGGGGATGGCATTATGTTTAGCGGGTTGAGAAGTTGAGATGTCTGGGAGCTATCAGTTTGGAGTTGAATGAGCTCGAAACTGAGTGTCTACATTAGGTCAAGACCGGTGAAGATTCCTCAAAGCTCTGCTTGAAGAGGCAAAGATATGCCAACAAATTTATTAAAGCCCATCAGCAATGTACCATCCGCAGAACGAATCACTCCATCATTGGACCCTTCGTTCATGCGAGAATCAACTGCTGCGTTGGTGTTGAGGCAATACCATCTTTTGGAGGGATGCTTCCACGTGACAGAATCTTTACGATGAGGCAAAGAGGGGATAGTAAACAGTGCACAACCAAAGAAGTGAGTGGTCCAAGCAACACTTCGACTATAGAATTCATTGATCGAAGGGAAAGCATCTGTGAAGACAAAGGAGTCGCGTCTCTTTCAAATATGCCAAGTTAAGGTTGAAAAAAGCAGTGACCAAGATGTGCTAGGCAGCTGAGAAGAGAAATTTCTCATGAGGTTTTTTTGAGAGCCAATCCTGCGGATTAACAGAGAAAAAACCATGAAGATAAAACAGGTGTAATAGTAAATAACCAAAGCTGAAGGGAAGTTGTTCAATCGCGAAGCACATGGAGAATGGATTCATTAACATGTCCACAAATAGGCCAAGATAGGTCACGAGTGAGGCCACATCGATTACACTCTTGGTTGGTCATGAGACGTTGGTGGGAGGCGAGCCAAAGGAATAATTGAATTTTTTATTCGATTTTCAAAGACCCAAATTTGCTGGATATGTCCCATCGCCCTTCAACCAATTTGCAGTAATCAGAGGAAATAATAAAACAATTTTTAGAGCCCATTTCCAAACACACAAGTCGTTACCATGCAAAGGACTCGATTTATTAATTTTGGCGATGTGGGGAATAACACTAGGCGGGAAAAGAGATGATAACCGATAGAAATTCCAATCTCCGTTGGCAAGGGTGAAGTCTTCAAAATTGATATTATCGCAATCATTGTGGGGAAGGATAGTTAAGAAGCGAAGAGGGCCAAGAGTGAGAACCCAATAATGATCCAATAGTTGAGTATGAGAACCATTACCTGGTAACCAAAGGAGGTTATCACAGAGAAGATTCCAGGTTTAAGCAAGAGATTACAAAAGGGCACAAAAGGGCATCATTCACTGTTAATAAGTTTAAGAGTCGTGACAATATTGTGACACTTACTATGTGTAGCCTTTTGGTGAAAGAATGTGGTATTAGGAGAAAAATTTTAGTTATCTTGGACCATTCTATTAAAATCTTGATGATAAAGCCAACCCAAGAAATAGCGAAGTTGTCTAAAAAAATTAGCCTTCTCAAGATGCCCAATACAATGGATAAGGGGCCTGTGATCAGAGTACACACGAAGAAGATGGGGGACACTAGATTCCAAATAAAGTTCATCCCAGTAGGAGTTGCAAAGAAAGTGTTCAAGAAGAGCGTAGGCAGTGCCTCGGATTCAAGTGAAGTCAAGTCCTTGGTACCCCATGTCTCTTAACTCGGTGTCAAAAATGAATTGTTAAAAGTCTTTGCTCGGACAGGTAGAAGAGGAACAACCTTTATGGTCATTAACAGAGGTAGAGTTGAAGTCACCAAATAAAATCCAAATGAAATTTATGGAGGAGGTAAGAGAATGAATATGACTCCAAACAATCTTCCGCTTAGTGGCATTAGGGCTCGCATACACTAGAGTGGCAAAGGAAGATAAACCTCGATTGGAACGAGTGACTCAAAAGTGGAGAAACAAAAAATGGTGAAAAAGTATATCAACCTGATTTTCATCATACCAGCAAAGCCTTGAGCTTCAATTATATGAGTGCTCGGGACACCCAAAGACGCAATAACCTTATCAGCTTGAAATCTGCTAACTCGAGGTTGCACAAAACCAACATCAAGTTTATTATCTCTAAGAAAATATTTAGCAACAATAATAAACTTCTTATCACTACTACCTTGGACATTCCAAAAAAAGTTTTGATCATCATAAAAAGGATGAGGTAGGAAAATAGTGATACCAACAATTATTCAATCATCGGTGATGCATAGTTCTGCTTCGGGGTATCATTGGAAGCAGTATCAAAAGATTCAGTTTCTACATCCATGGATGGTTGTGGTTCATGTTTATTTAGGGAATAAAAATGAACTTGACTTTGGGTACATAAAACAACATTAGGCGGTTCACAGGGGGGTTATGGCTTATCTGTCTGCATTTCAGACAGAGCATTAGGATATGAATTCTCAAGAAGGATGGTGGCTGTGAGTTTAGCTGCATTAAGAATGGTGGCAACACGGTTGACAAGTTTTTTATGCAACGTGTTATCATCGATGAGGATACGTCTTGACAAAGACTGGGTGGATTTCAAAATGGGTGCATTCATGAGGACTATGAGAGGTTTACGGATTGAGACTGACCCGTGAGCTTTGCGGGCGTGAGTTTCAATCGGTGCTTTTCCCTTGATAGCTACGAGGTGTTTGACATAAACAGAGGGTTGATGGGATGAGGTGCGCTTTCCATGATCAGAGTCTTGAGAATCAGAGATTGGGGTCAGTGGTTCGTCTTCAGTGACATCAAATATGGGGTTGAATCAAATAAGGGGTATATGAAAAGAAATCATCTCAAGATTTCCAATTTCCTTAATTTCAATTTTCTTGCGAAAGCTTACAATATGAAATGCTTGAAGCCGAATTGATTGCACCACATTATGTCTAGTCGTAGCTTCCTCTATACAAAAAATGGTCTCATGAGAAGGTTTGTTTGGTAAACCAAGCTGAAACCCCCAAGGTCTTCTATTGAAGGATGTTGTAATTTTAAAGTATAACTTCAAGATCCCCTTGAGCGTGAAATTCAAAGATGTAGGGCAGAGAAACCAATAATAAAACTTGAAAGCTAGAAATACATTGTCCATGGGAGATTAACAAAGATGAACCAAATGAAAGTTGCATTGTGGAAGAAAAAAGAGTAAAGAGCACAGCAAGAACGCTAAAGGAGATGTAATCCGAGATTAGCCCATATCTCTAAGAAAAAATTGGATAAATCCAACCCTCAAAATATCTCAAATACCTATATCTGATTTTTTTATGACAAGTTTGGAATTGATGGGTAAAGTTATGAAATCAATCAACTCATGCACTTTAGAAGGTGTTATAATTACCCCAACAAAAGCTTCTCCAACATATGTGTAGACACTCATTTTTTTAAAAGATAGAACTAGCAAGAGTTCATCTCCTAAGAGGACTCTTCTACCACCATATCTTTTAAAGCAACAATCACGCCAACAAACGTGCAACAACCGAGCAAGGAGTCTACTTGTATTAGGATTCTATTGTTAATAGGATTCTAAAAATAGTTAGTTTTTTTCACTATAAATACATGTAATCCTCCCAATTTATAAGAGGATTTACAAACAAGATACAAAGGAAAGAATGAAAAATACAAAGGCAAAGCTATTGTAAATGATTCGAAAAGGAAATAAAAGGTAGCATCTTTTTTTTTACATTGATTCGTTCATTTCTCGTATGTGAATGTTATTTTTCTTGAGATTTGGTTTAAATAACCCAAAGCGTGGGTTGCGCCGATGACCAAAAAGGGGTGGGGTTTCGAAGTTTCGAACCTAGATCTACTCCCGAGGCATGTTCATTTTTTTAAAGTATTTAATATCCCCCCTAAGTCAATCATAATCTTTAATTTACCTTGAAATTTACCCTTTAATTTTACTTTTATATTAATTTCGTCCCCTATATATATATTTTTAATTATATATTTTTATTTATTTACTATATTCCTTTTTTTTATTTATATTATACTATTTTTATTATATATATCTTATATCATTATATATATATATATGTATAGATGTATTAATTTTTCTCCATTTACTATGTATATACATTTTTTTCTTAATATTATATTTTATATTTTTTTCTTAATATTCTATTTTTGTTTTTATTTATTTATATATATATATATTATTATTTTTACTTTATTTTTCTTCTTCTTAATATCATGTATATCTTTATTTTTTATTTTTTTACTTAGTATTATATAGTTTTTGTAAATACTACTTTATATGTACACATTATTTTTATTCCTTTTTAATTCCTTTTACATGTTTTATTTTTTTACTCCATTAATATTTTTCCTTTATACGTGTCTTTGTTTTTTAACATTTTATTCATTTTGTTTATTTTGTTTATTAGTTTATTTTTTACGTGTTTTGTTATTTTCCATTTTTTCTTGTTTTATTTATTATTCTCACGTTTGCACACTTGCTATCCTAATTCGATTTTATACTCCGCTACGAGTCAAACGTTTTTATCTTTTAAGGGTATTCAAATCAATCAATTGTAAGTAATTTGAATCGGGTCTGTTAAATTTTAATTTAAATTTCGAATTTTTGTAACTAAGACAACCGGTAAATTAATTGGTACCGAAAGGGCAATTCAAGGGTGCTAATCCTTCCTTGACCGTAACCGACACATTTATGGTAAAAACGCAGATCAGGTAAGATGGTGTCCGACCCACCTAAATTCGTTTTAAAATGGTCGGTGGCAACTCCAATCCACATTTTTCAAGTCGAAGCCCAATTCTGGGGCCCAACCGAAAGACGGTTACGACAGCTTGGCGACTCCACTGGGGACAGGTAAGTGAGTCAGGCCGAAATTAATTTTCGGTTATCTTTTTTTTAGAGAAAATTACAAGTTTAAATTTTAATTTATTTATTCGATTCCAATTATTTATCTTTGATTATTTTTTTTAAAGTAAATAATTGTACTAACATTTTTTCAATGATTTCAGATTTTTGAAAAAGTTTCCATTTCTAGCTCTATACCCGAGCTCCGAACCCTTTTAAGTGGGGGTAAAAGCGACGCCTTCGTGTGAATTTATTCACCGTTCGGGCATAAGGGAATGTTTCCTCTCGAGTTTAACTTAGTCCACATAAGCTTGTAATGGGCTTAGGACTAAGGGTCTGGTAAGCCCAAGGGGGCACCGGCAAGGAGAACTCGGGTCCCATTTTTAAGAACCTAAACCGGGAGGCTATGGAGAATTAGAGCCCACCCCAAAACCTTATTCCAAACCCTAGGCTACTTTGTTTCATGCTTTACTTTCTGTTCAAAGCATGCAAACTAGACAAATATGCGGTTAGGATTTGTGTGGGATTAGCATGCGGGATAGAGATCATGTCCGGGTAGGAATTAAAGCATGTGGGGTAGATATCATGTGGGGTAGGACCTTTTTATTATTATCTTTACCTTACTAACTCTTTTCAATTTTTCTCTCTTTTATTTTATTTTCATCATCTGCATCATTCAAAAGAGGTGTTGATCCACCAAAAAAACGTGTTCGTTAACCATAAATAATTTGCATTAATGGACAAAGGGGTTGTAATACAAGAGATAAAAAATGCAGGGTCCGGCTGTGGTCAGAAAAGACTCAGAAAGAAAATGAGGACAATTTGCAAGACAACTATGTGTCACATTCGATCAAGAAGACATGGTGCTCACAATCAAGTACATCAAAAGTTAACTTTTCAAAAATGGGTTGACAAAGGTGGCAGGGGCAAGACGAGAAAAATGTTACTGACCTCGAGAGTCCATTCAAAGACAACAAGAACAAGATGGCAAGTCACTGTCGACAAATTCAAGAAACTAGCAAATGAACTTCAGATAATCCCTTTGATGGAGGATTTCAATGGAATTTCTAATTCAGCAAAGGATGAAAGCTAGAGATGCAGTCATTTGACACTTTTTGGGAACCAGTACAAAAACCAACTCAACATTTTCACGGTTCATCCAGAGAGGCCGGAGTGGTTCAACAGGTTATTCAACCGATGAAAGACGAAGGCAAATAACTAGTCAACCTATTTCGGGTCTAGAGGATTTAGTCCGGATGTACCTTTAAATATGTTTATTGTCTCTTAAAAGATAAAATACTTTTGTCCCAATAAAGGTTATTTACAATAACATACATGTTTTTGGATCAATGCCTCAAACATTTCATGCATTTTTGCATTTTTCATTTTGCATCTACATTTCATTTTTAAGCATTTTCATAAACATGAAATTTCTTAATGGAGAATTCGATGAAGTGGTTTTAACCACATGACACCACATGGAAGCAAGATTGTAACATCAAAAGAAAAAATTGAAATCATAACGAATGAGCTCGATCAGCTGGTTGTACGAATAAGCCTGCCAAGATGATATGAGAAAATAGTCCACATATCCTAAGGGCTACGATGTTGATGCTGTTTGCAGTTACCACATAGGATGCTCCAAACATTTCTTTGAGAACTATAAGGCGCTGAAGCGTGAGATCCAAAACCTGATGGGTTTAGGGGCACGACAGTCGAAGAAGGTGTAATTGCATATACTATTTGCACCTAGAGGATTGTTTTGTTTGAACAAGTCTTTGATCTTTTGCTTAATCTTTTAAACGATTAAATTTATGCTACTTTCTAAGGTGGAGAAATTGAACAAATTTTAATCTTTAGTTATTCGAATATTAAAAGAATTAAGGATTCTTTTAATTCTTCAAGAATTATGGATTTTTGACACATGACAAGGTTAGACCTTTTTTATCCTGTCTCAAACCCCAAAATAAAATACTTTGATTCTTTACCCAAAATAACTCACGGTCATTACCAAAAGACCAGATTTTGATATTACCTCCCTTTGAAATTTTTGAACATTGCCTTTATCTTTTTTATACATCCATACCTTTCTTTGAGTCAAATAAAGTCACACCATTGTCTTTTTAGACTCAAAGTTGACATTTTTATGCCATTAAAACCCAAGGCATTGAGTTGTTCATTTGAACATGAGCCTTCTTCTAAGACACAACTTGGAGCATCTCGCAGAAAGCATGAACATTGAGACATGTTAAGGGCAAGAAGCAGAAAGAAGAATTTACTCGGAATAATTATACCATGCATTAATTGCACTGTTTTCATATGAATAAAAATAATCCTAAAAAATCTATCCCCCTGGGGATATCTTTTCTGTGAGGACTTCTATATATGAAATGATAAACGGCTTTCTTTCTTCATCCCTTCACAACTGGAGAAAATATATATCCCTTGTGACCCTCTTGAGCCTATAGTATTTTTTTCTTCTGATTCAACCCTAACCAAAGATCACCCTCTACACTGGGGGGAAGGTGGAGAAAATCTTCTCGTATGAATGAAGACATTGATTCAGATGAGATACCGAAAGGTGAACCAAATGCCAAGTGCGAAGATTAAATCAGAACAAAAAGAGAAAAAAAGAGAAAAAACAAAGAGAAAAAAAGAGAGAAAAAAACAAAGGAAAATTGAAGAAAAAAAGAAGAAGACAAGATGCATATGCAAAGATTCTCTTGATTTAAACGACGCATCGATATTCAAACTATGAGATTGATCAAGCATAATAATTTCCGAATCACTGAATCACTTCACTCGAAGATCATAGAGCATCAAATGAGATTGATCGAGCACAATCATTTATGAATCACTGAATCACTTCACTCGAAGATCATAGAGCATCAAGAGAGACACACATACGTGCAGATTCAAATTGAGCAAGATATGATTGAAGACATCAGAATGAATTGATCCTTGGTTCAATCACCCTTAAATACTTGTTTGGGCCTTTTATTCATTTCTTTCACAACCATGAACCATGACCTACGTTACGTGCCTTAAAAGTCCCTTCTAATCATACATGGATTTCTGAATAGAAGAGACTATCTTCAGATTTCATCCCGCCCATCAGGATTAATCTTTATTTGCAGAAAATAGTATAATTAATGCATGATAGAGAAAAATAACAAAGGAGGGTTCAAGACGTAAATTCTGAATGACGTCTTGAAATCAAAGGAGGATTCGAGTTGAAAACCTGAAAAGGCAGCTCGAATACAAAAATTGGGCAGCTGAGGCGATCGCACGAATCCCTAGATAAGGCATCGCACAATCCTAGCTTGACCATGAAAGTTAGGAATCAGAGAACACTTCCAATAAGAGGAGCATGCAAGATACCCATCAAACCTTTGAGCATCAAATAAACAAAAATGCCAAACCTTTGACCAAACACAATAACCTGAGACATTTTTATCCTTTCCTTACTTAACCATTTCCCAAAAATAGATTTGATCTTGGCACATGTCAAACGGCTATAATTTATTGAATGATTAACAATATAATTAATTCTTTGATATCCGATGAACTCTAGTTTTATGATTTGTTTCAATTGTAAAACCGTGAAAGGGGCAATATTTTAAAAACTTTTGGTTAAACATTTTTCGAAACTCTTTTTTGATATTTTCAGAATTTTGAAAATAAAAAAGAAAGAAAAACATTTTTTTCAAAACAAGACAATCTATCTAGAGTGGATCTTGGTAAATGACATGTGGCTCTAAAACACAAAACTCATGGTGAAGCAAGAAATCAGGAACAATGAGGACATCTTTGAAGAATTAACATCAAATGCCGGGGCATTTTTTAGATTTAACATCAAATATTGAGGCATTTTTTGAGATTCAACATCGAATATTGGGGCATCTTTGGGAATTCAACATTCTGATGCAAATTATCAGACCTTTTGAAGGCATTTCCTCCATATGCAGGAACAAGTACACAAAGCACGAGACTCCATCTATGGGATAAAACATAACTAATTCATGTTACATGCATCTTAGACATACTTAAGAGCATCGCATTTATCATTTTTTGTATACATAAGTCTTTACAGCTTTTAGAGTCAAGTTTCAACTTCAAGATGAAGGATGGTCGATTCAAAAGCACATGGTGGTTGCTCTACTTCACAGCGAAGGGGCGACTATCTGACAACAAAACAACTTTTCGGTTTCAGTCAGAGTCAATTTCAACTTCACGGCGAAGGATATTGAACTCAAAGCGACACAATTCGCTCGAGAGTAGATTTCAACTTCACGACGAAAGATATCTAGCTCGAAGCCAAACTCACAATAAAGGGGTCATCCACGGTTTCAACTTCACGGCGAAGGGAATCGTTTCCACCTGCAACATACAATACTTGGATTTCAACTTCACAACGAAGGATATCTAAGTCAAGGCTCAACTTCACGACGAAAGGGCCACCTGCAATTTCAACTCCACGACGGAGGATATCGTGCCACTTGAGACAACACAAGTTCAATTCCACAACGAAGGCACGGCTGGTTGTCAACAAAAAATTTCCCAATTTCAGAGCCAATTTCAACTTCACAACGAAAGATATTGGACTCGAGACAACACGAGTTCAACTTCACAACGAAGGGACGGCTGGTTGTCAACAAACAATTTCCCAATTTCGGAGTCAATTTTAACTTCACAGCGAAGGATATTGGACTCGATATAGCACAAGCTCAACTTCACAACGAAGGGGCGACTGGCTGTCAACAAACAATTTCTTAGTTCCAGAGCCAATTTTAACTTCACGACTGAGGATATTGGACTCGGAACGATACAACTTACTTGGATTTCAACTTCACGATGAAGGATATCCAATTCCAAGGCTCAACTTCACAACGAAGGGGTCATCCACGATTTCAGCTTCACAACGAAGGGAATCGTGCTCACCATTGTCTCTCTTGAGACAGTTTCCAAGTTTCCCTTGAAATAAAATATTTGAATATGTTTTCATTGAAACTAATTTCGTCTCCCTTGAGACATTTTCTTTTGGAACTAAATTTTGTCTCCCTTGAGACAGTTTCTCTTGAAACAAAAACATTGAAAACATTTCCCTTGAAATGAATTTTATCTCGATTGAGATAGTTTCCCTTGAAACAAAATTTTGTCTCCCTTGAGACAGTTTCTCTTAAAACATAAACATTGAAAATATTTCCCTTGAAATGAATTTTGTCTATATTAAGATAGTTTCCCTTGAAACAAAATTTTGCCTCCCTTGAGACAGTTTCTCTTGAAACATAAACTTTGAAAACATTTCCCTTGAAATAAATTTCGTCTCTCTTGAGACAGCTTCCCTTGAAACAAATTTTATCTCTCTTGAGACAGTTTCCCTTGAAACAAAATATTTGAATACGTTTCTCTTGAAACAAATTTCGTCTCCCTTGAGACAGTTTCTTTTGGAACTAAGTTTTGTCTCTCTTGAGACAGTTTCTCTTGAAACAAATTTCGTCTCTCTTGAGACAGTTTCCCTTGAAACAAAATCTTTGAATTTATTTATCCTAAAACAAATTTTGTCTCCCTTGAGACAATTTCTCTTGAAACACAAAATCTTCAAATTTATTTCCCTTAAAACAAAATTTTGTTTCCCCTGAGACCGTTTCTCGTGAAACAACAGATATCTTTGAGATCGTTTCCCTTGAAACGAATTCTATATATTTCGAGATAACTTCTCTTGAAGCATCATCTGAACCGTTACACTCAGCTCAGACACATACTTGAGATGGTCGAGAAGCATTTCTTAAATCGAAAATAGAATGTACACATCAGATTTGAACATTTGAAGAATTCAAGATCAGGGATCATAACTTGAAGATTCAAGAATTAAGATTCCAGATAGGCAACCGGAGATCGATATTTCTCTCCAGAGCCCCAAGATAACATATGTTGCATATGAATTTTAGGCACACCTAAGAGCATTGCACCCATAGCATCACATATATGCATAACTTTTTCAGGTTTTACCTAGAGTCAATTTCAACTTCGCGGTGAAGGATATTGAACTCAATGCGACATAATTTGCTCGAGAGTAGATTTCAACTTCACGACGGAGGATATCTAACTCGAAGCCAAACCTCACAATAAATCCACGGTTTTAACTTCACGACAAAGGTAATCGTGTCCACCCGCAACATACAATACTTGGATTTCAACTTCACGACGAAGGATATTCAAGTCAAAGCTCAACTTCACAATGAAGGGGCCATCCGCGATTTCAACTCCACATCGGAGGATATCGTGCCATTTGAGGCTTAACTTCACGACGAAGGGGCTTCCCAGTTTCAAAGTCAATTTCAACTTCATAGCGAGGGATATTGGACTCAAGACAACACAAGCTCAAATTCATAACGAAGGGGCGACTGATTGTCAACAAATAACTTTTCAGTTTCATTCAGAGTCAACACAAGCTCAACTTCACAGCGAAGGGGCGACTGGCTGTCAACAAACAATTTCCCAGTTCCAGAGCCAATTTTAACTTCACGACGGAGGATATTGGACTCGGAACAATACTACCCACTTGGATTTCAACTTCACGATGAAGAATATCCAATTATCAGCCTCAACTCCACGACGAATGGGCCACCTGCGGTTTCAACTTCACGACGAAGGGGAATCGTGTACACAAGCAACATCCATCTCTAGATTGGATTTCAACTTCATGACAAAGGATATCCAACTCAAAGAAGGGTTATCTGTCAACAAAAACCTTCGAGTTCGACTACGCTCAGCTCCAAGACACATAATTTATAGCATAACTCAAGGCAAGAAGGGTTATCTATCATCAAAGACCTTTCAGTTCGATTATATTCAACTCAGAGGTAAATCAAATTTACAGCATAGCTCAAGGCAAGAAGGGCTATCTGTCAACGAAAATTGTCGAGTTTGATTCCATTCAGCTCGATGACACCTCAATCACACTATTGTCCGGCTGCAATCGAGGTTTTTCAAGTCGAGAAGAAGATATGGGTTAGCCGTGCCTTAGTAGAAAGAAGCCTTTTTTCCATCAGCATAGCTTAAGTCGAGAAAAGCTATCTGTCAATGAAGACTTTTCGAGTTCAGTTTTATTCAGATCGAGGGCATATCAACCACATTGTGGAGTAAAGGGATTACTATCCAGTCGATCTTTTAGCCAAGTTCTTTAAACCGAGAAGAAGACAAAAGTGGACTACAATGAGAAGCCACATTCTGATTCAAATCATTTCAAGATGGACTCGACTTCGCGACGGAGGAGCCATCCGCAACTCAATTCGACAGTGAGTTATTCTTCAACTCCACTGAACGAAAATTTGTGTCTTTTCATCTTTGTCCTATTTTTCATTCCACGAAAAAGGACAAAGAGTGGCAGTTGTATACACCTATTTTCTTAAAAGATAGAACTAGCAAGAGTTCATCTCCTAAGAGGACTCTTCCACCACCATATCTTTCAAAGCAACAACCACACCAACAAACGTGCAACAACCGAGCAAGGAGTCTAGTTGCATTAGGATTCTATTGTTAATAGGATTCTAAAAATAGTTAGTTTTTTTCACTATAAATACATGTATTCCTCCCCATTTGTAAGAGGATTTACATACATGATACATAGGAAAGCACGAAAAATACAAAGGCAAAGCTATTGTAAACGATTCGAAAAGGAAATAAAAGGTAGCATCTTTTTTTACATTGATTTGTTCATTTCTCGCATGTGAATGTTATTTTTCTTGAGATTTGGTTTGAATAACCCAAAGCATGGGTTACGCCGATGACCAAAAAGGGGTGGGGTCTCGAAGTTTCAAACCTAGATCTACTTCGGAGGCCTGTTCATTTTTTTAAAGTATTTAATATTCCCCCTAAGTCAATCTTAATCTTTAATTTACCTTGAAATTTACCCTTTAATTTTACTTTTATATTAATTTCGTCCCCTATATATATATTTTTAATTATATTTTTTTATTTATTTACTATATTCCTTTTTTATTTATATTATACTATTTTTATTATATATATCTTATATCATTATATATATATATGTATAGATGTATTAATTTTTCTCCATTTGCTATGTATATACATTTTTTTCTTAATATTATATTTTATATGTTTTTATATATATATTTTCTTAATATTCTATTTTTGTTTTTATTTATTTATATATATTATATTTTTACTTTATTTTTTCTATTATTATTTTTTCTTAATATCATGTATATCTTTATTTTTTATTTGTTTTATTATATATTTATTATTTTTTTAGTAAATATTATTTGATATGTACACATTATTTTTATTCCTTTTTAATTTCTTTTACCTTTTTTATTTTTTTACTCCATTAATATTTTCCCTTTATCCGTGTCTTTGTTTTTTTAACATTTTATTCATTTTTTTATTTTTATTTTATTTTTTATTTTTTACATGTTTTGTTATTTTCCATTTTTTCTTGTTTTATTTATTATTCTCACGTTTGCACACTTGCTATCCTAATTCGATTTTATACTCCGCTACGAGCCAAACATTTTTATCTTTTAAGGGTATTCAAATCAATCAATTGTAAGTAATTTGAATCGGGTCTGTTAAATTTTAATTTTAATTTCAAATTTTTGCAACTAAAACAACCGGTAAATTAATTGGTACCGAAAGGGAAATTCAAGGGTGCTAATCCTTCCTTGACCGTAACCGACATATTTCTGGTAAAAACGCAGATCAGGTAAGATGGTGTCCGACCCACCTAAATTCGTTTTAAAATGGTCGGTGGTGACTCAAATCCATAATTTTCAAGTCGAAGCCCAATTCCGGGGCTCAACCGAAAGACGGTTACGACAATATGGTCAAAATCCAACTAAGATTGTCATATCCAAGGAAAATCATTTTGGACCCATATTTGGGCCCAATTTTCAACAAGGAAAAAAAGAGCTTAAGAAAAAAAAAGAGATGAGAGAGGTCAGATTGAAAGAAGAGGTTATCTCTTGGGAGCATATGCCATTTTTCTTTTATGAAGAGAACTTTCAAGTTTGGCAAGGATCAAGAGTCACGTGTTAGTGTGGTGTCTGAAGAGGACGTGGTTTAAAAACTTGTGGCTAGAATCTGATCATCTTTCCCTAGAGAATAACTAAACAATTGGGCTACAGAGGATCTTCTTGTAGTTTTTAGACCAAATATAGAGTAAAACTCAGAACTAACCCTTGTGCTTTTGCCCAAGAGCATTAAGGAATCTTTTGTTAGGGTTGCTATGTTAATTCTATTTTTTTCTACAATTAAAGATGCTTTCTTTCATTTCCCAATTGAGAATCATTCTTTACATTTTTACATTCTTTATCATTCTTTACATTTTTATTCTTGACAATTGAGACTTTAGAAGTTATTATATTATGCATAAATTCTTATGTTTTAATTAATATGTGAAATGTTTTAATAAAAAAATTTAACATGCGGTGAATAGAGACGAAGTTCTGTTGGGAGGCCCCGACCCTTGTAAAAAATTTATATATTCGATAGATTTTGGTCTAATAGTAGTTTGGTTCATGTAAAAATAAGTATTTAAATTAAAAAAAATACAAGAATTTTGTAAATATTTAATCAAGTAGGGGACGAAATAAGTGCTCAAATTTTTTGGTCTAATAACAATTTATGTCATTGTATGTAATACCCCAAAATTTCATAAAGTGACCAAAATGAAATTTTTGAAAGTTTAATGGCCAAAGTATAAACTTAGGAAACATTTAGGGACCAAAGTGTATTTTTTAAAAGTTATGTAATCGGGTCCTGTAAATGAATAGTTCACCACCAATTATGACATTTACTTTTGAATAAAAATTTTCGTACGAATTTTGAATTAAAAGTTATAAAATGATAAAGTTCGAGAAAAATCTAGATAATCGGATCGATTAATATTTTTGAGATATTTTGAAGGATGTTTAGGTAAGGTCAATAATTTCATTTCCATGTCTTAATTTGGAAGGATTTAATATGGATCATTGTATTTAAGATAATTTTTCCATGCTGAATATGAACCGTTGGTTTTAAGTGACTAGATTGTAATTTTTGAAAAAATTCAAAGACAAAATTGGAAGATGAGAAATTTTTTGTTCATATTTGACTAGAATGATGTAAATGATGATGGAAGCATGGTAATTTATTAATTATCTGAAATTCAAGGGTAAATTGGTAAATATATTTAATTTTAAGGTTAAATTGGTAATTTTACATTAAATGAATTTTTATTTTATTTATTTAATAAAGAAAGATGAAGAAATTTCAAGAGAATTGCTTCATCTATCTCTTCAAGTTCTGTGAACTCCATATCCAAGGTAAGAAATTTTCTTTTGATTTTTCAAACCTATTTATTAGGAATTTGGATGAAAACATGGAATAAAAAGTTTATCTCCATAAAATTTTGTATCATTTGGTGTCATTTGTTCATGAATTTTATGCATAAAACCTTAGGTTCTTGAATTGGATGGATGAAGGAGAAGTTAGGTTTTGATGAACTAAGGATGAATTATGATGTAGTTGATGTCAGAGAATCATTTTCATGCTTGTATGATGATTAAACCCACCTAGAAATGCTTATATCATATTCGACCATTCTAGGTTTATGATGAAATTGGTTGTTTGAATTGAAATTTATATGGACTTGATTTTAAATGATTGTAAATGATGTTTAGAAGTTGAATTCATGTTTGAATCAAGTTGGAAATCAAGTCCAAGTTGTAATGGTAGTTCCGACCAAGATGAAATAGTTAGGAAAAATTTGTGGAAAATTATTTTAAGGTTAGAATTTATGAATAGATTATTATGTAAGCTTTAGAAAGTTATTTGGACCAATTTGGAATTTTTTTTAAAGTTTAAGGACCAAGAATGCAAGTTGTAAGAATTGATGAAGAATTCGAGGATGTAAAATAATGAAAACTGTTTAAATTTTTGAATCTAGCAGTAATTTTGAAACATCACCAGAAATTCTATAAAAAGGATTAAGAGATGATTTTTATATCGTTGTGTTTGTATGTCAATTTAATTTTGTTTAAAACAAATGAGGATCTATTTTGAATTTTATAATGAAAGATATGGATTTTTGATCGATGATAGGTCAGAAAACAGGGCAACAGATTCTGCTCAAAACATATTCTAGAAATTGGATTAGAAAATTCACTATAAATTGTACAAGTTGAATTAGGAGTTCCTTATATGGTTAGATACGTCTAGTTTAAAATTAAAGAAACATAATTAAATTCCAGTGTGTATATTAATACATAAAAATTATTCTTTAAAGGTAGTAAAAGTTGTCAGAATATGGAAATTTTAGAATTTAAGTTAAATGACAAGGGATCATTTTGAATAAATTGGAAATATTGAGAAGAATTATAAAATAATTCATTTTAATGGTTACATTGGTGGAATTTGAAATGATTAATTGAGTATGAGTTGACATGAATGATAAGAGGATTGAAGGTATATTTTAAGAGTTAAGGTTAGCATTGACGTTTTTGAAATGAATTTAGTATTGAACAAGAATCGATAGAATATTTATAAATTTTATTACTAGATTTTGTCTATGTTAGTAAGATACTAATATATGGTTAGGAATGTATGTAATTTATAAATGATGAACATGAAGATCGAGATCAGAGAAAGCACAAAACTAAAGAAAAAGTTCAAGAGTGAAGCTAGAATCGCTAAGTAAGATTACTAGTGAAACATTACCAGGTGAGTGCATTTTACTTATTTTATAAGTATGACATGAGGAAGATTTGCGATAAATCAACCTCGAATGATATGGAAAGAAGTTGATTTCAAATTGTTTTATTATATATTTTATGTTATTTTCTAAAGGATTTCTTATGAATGATTCCGGGTATGAACTGCCTAATGCATTTTTATATTATATTTTGATATATTCATATTTATAAACATTTTTATGTTTAAATGGTATGTGAATGTGATGGAAAATTCCAATGTATGTGTATTGAGATTTATATTGTATGATACTTGATTTTGTTAATATTTAAAAAGATTATGATGGGTGAATGTTATATGATACTTGATTGTGATGATGTTTGAAAAGATTCTGATAAGTGAAAGATAAATGATTTAATGAAAATTGCCATTGTAAATGCATTGAGAGTCATAGGTATAATTGGAATGCCATAGAGTAAGAGCATTATTCTTAGCATGAGTCTGATGTCACGTATGTGATGATGGTGATATTATATGATACTAAGCACGAGTCTGACGTCTGTGTGACTGTGGTGCTGAAGTACCGGGAATACATTTTATGGAATACATACGAAAATGGTGCCTGCACGTGAATGATGATGGTGCGATGTATTCCTTAATACTATCACATTGATGTTGTGTTCTACAACACTTGTTCATTATATGTGTATACTCGTTTGACTCGCATACCTTGTATTCTCGATGGTTTACATTGGGCTATGAAATGAAAAAAGTAAAAACGTATATGCTATGAGATGAAAATGAATGATATAGGCTACGAAATGAATTAAATGAATGACACATACTATGATATAAATGAAGTGAAAGAAACATGCTATGATATGATATGATATGAAAGAAATGAAAAGCTCAGTTTGAATGAGGTTAAAATGAAATAGGCTAAATGACGTGAATTGAAGATGATATTGATTTGGGAACTTTGTTTTGACTTTAAATGTTATATGATGATTCTTTGAATCATAAACATAATTTAAATGACATTCAATTTAATTATACATGTATTATATTTTGTTGTAAATATGTATTATTACAGTTTTTATTTGAATGACACTAATATTTTAGTTGTAACTTAATGCATCACAAAGTGTATACTTAGCGTGTGATAACTTTCACACATAGGAAAAGAAGAGCATTCGTAGTAAGGAGCTAGGCCCAACATCAATATTTGAAGATCAAATCCACTCCAGAGTCAGTATGATATCTTTTTGAATGATGATAATGCTAGTTGGCATGTATACTAAATGGTTGTGATACTTAAAAATAGTTATGTTCGAATTTGGTTTTGATGGATAGTATTTATTATTATTGTTTATAAATAAAGATTAGCTTATTAATATTCTAGTTAAATGATTTTTAATGCTATCGAAATGAAATATTTTAAGTTCTTTGATAATAATTGAATTATTTTAGAAAGAAACAAAATTTTACTGATATTTGAATAAGAATTGTATTAAAAAAAAATTATGTGATATCCCGGACTCGTATGCGGAAATGTATATGAGAAATGGTTATTACATTGTAAGTTTAAATATTAGAAAATTAGGCATTGTCTTATGAATTTTGAGTTTAAATACCTAATAAAGCTACTGTATTTTTCTTAAAAAGTTCAATATTTTGGCCTATGTCAATATTTAATTCTGGCTTCATCCCTAACAGTAAATGTTTTAACATTATGAAAACACCTAATCTCGAATATTTTCCATATTGTTGTTAGAGTATAAATGTTAATTAATAAAGAGAAGAGATCAAAACACAAGACTCGCCCTCTTATTCAACGAAGGATAAATAATTTTAAAATGGGTTTAGTCCAATTTAATTTAAAATGAGTTCTTAGTAAAAATTTTAATTTGATTCACTACTCCAAATTGTATTAATGTTTAACTAATAAAATATTTTTTAGATTATTATTTTCAAATCAATATATATTTTTAGTTTAATATAACTAAAGAAATAAAAAATACATATAAATAAATTCTCATAATGGATTTTCAAATCTAACAAATCAAACCAAACTTTGAAAAAAAAAATATTGCAATTAATCTATAAAAATTTTAGTAACAAGGTTATGTTGGTTCAATTGCATAAAAATTAAGTTGTTTTCCTATAATATTGCTATCGCATTAATGAACTTTGAAAATGTGCGTGCTACGAAGTCCCAAGCCATCCTTAATAGTGGAGTTCAATCAATCGGTTCAGTTGGTTAAGCGAATCGAATAATTCAAAATTTATTAACTGATTTTTTTAACCATTAATCAGATCAAATTTATTTTTGAAATTTTTTAATCAAATCAAACAAAATTCAGTTAACTCCGTCGGTTAACTTTTAAAATAGGATGAAATGTTTAAATGATCATTAAATTTTTTTAAATGATTTTGTTTGCCATTGGATTTTTAAAGTTACAAATAGACATTAAATTTTAAATTTTATTAAAATAATAAGAATCGGTCATTAAATGTTGTTAAGAGGGTGACATAACATGTTAAATTAACGAAATATATATTATTTGATCTCTTAATTGTAACTAGAATTTTATTTTTTTATATTTACCCAATATTTTTAAATAGTAATTTCAAAAAATAGAAAATTTGGAATATTTAAAAAATATAAGAAAATAATTTATTTTTGAAATTAAAAAGAATTATTTTGTGTTTTTTTTCTTTCATCAAATTATTTCATAACTAATTATTTATTTAGTTGTGGTTGTATTTGTGAAATTTATAATTTATAATTTTTGAGATCCAAAAAATTTAATTATCAAACAACGAAATTATATTTTATTAAGCGATATGATTCAAGTATTTAACTTTTGTTTAAGAAGTTTAAACATAATTCAAAAACAATACATCTAGAAAATTATGTTATCATATTAATAATAAAAATACATCCAAACTTAAATAAAAATAATCGAAACAATCCTTAAGTTTTAATAACGTATCAGGTAATTTATATGGTATAAAATTTAATATTTTATAATATGAAACTAGAAATTAATATTTAACTTATATATATATGTATGTATGTTGTTTTTAATTCAATGAACCTAATAGAAATTATTTTAATTGAAATTAACAGTAAAACAAAATTTTAGTCACAATTAAAGGATTAAATGAGACATTTTCTATTAATTTAACATGACACATCACCTCTTTAATGTCAAATAATGGTGTTGTGCCAATTTTAAAATAGTTTAATGCTTACGTAACTTTTGAAAGTTTAGTGTCTAGAAGATCATTTTAAAATAGTTTAATGTTCATTTATGAATTTCATCCTATAAAATTAGTGGCAAATATCAATGTATGACATTCATTCTAGAATATTCCCAACCCTAATACTCAATCAACCACACCAAATTTTCGCAACAAATGACCTAAGTTTCTGAGTGCATATTAGATTCTAAAGTGAATCATACTAAACAGATACTAAACATGCATACTAAGCGGAAGCAAATCTAATTAAAAGTCATCATGCATATTACTACAACGAGCATCATTCTTCAATTAAACATACAAACCATGCTTCACAAATCGAATGAATAAACCGAAAGGGAAAAATGGTCATTTCACATATATGCATAAATTCATTGAGGATTTCTAAAATTAACTGCATCATTATTCATTACTGGATATTATTTAGTCATTTATAATTCATTTTGAGACCATAATTTGGACTGAAATGTAAATAATTCAAAATATGCATCCAAATAACAAACACTAGTACATTATATAATTAAGTATATTGAAAGGTGACAGAAAAAATCTCAACAAATTCTGATTTAAAACCAAGTACTAAAAAAAGATGCATAATCTGGACTACAATGAACTCACTCTAAGGTTTGTGTCATACTAGGATTTAGGGTCTTTAATAATTGTAATTTAAGCATTTTTACATGAATTTAACCTTGACGGATATATCCTTTCCAAAATAGAATCAATGGATTGATCCTTTAGGGAGAGGTCGATCCTTTGCCTGAAATGATTGATCCTTTCAATAAAAGGATCAATATTTTTTTCTGGAAAATGCATAAATTTTATATAAACATGCAAGAACTTGCTACCAAGTAATCATGCAATCGATCCTAGGGTCCATGGACATGCTTAAGCATACTTTATTTTATTAATCTAGGGTAAGTATAAGATAATATTTGTTCAAAGATAACTCTCAACCATTTGACATTTAACGCTCTTGACATTTAACGCTCACACCCCTGACATTCCTGGTCACTTTGTGCATTATAGGTCATTTCATGCATCCTAAGAGTTTAACATATTATGTTACCTTATTGTCACCTATCTAAATGATCAAATCATGTAATTAAGGAATAATGTGACATCCTAAACCCGATTAGGCCTAAAGTGTTATATTAGGATGCCGAGACAACCACTAAATTTCAAAATCATTTTTGTTTTCATTTAAAACATCATAAATTTGTTTAAAATCTTCCACAAACGTTATAAAAGTTTTGCAAACTGATCGTGAAACATATTTTAAATAAAAATAATATAACTAAAATTTTACAAATGAAAATACAATAATAAGGGTCCAATGAATGCATATACCCACTAAAAGTAACAGTATAATACTATGGAAAGGATGTTGGAAATCCTGATGCGACGGTGTTCCTCAAACGACTCAAACTATTAACCAATGAACAAAAACATTTGAACGATGAGCTTACAAAGTCTAACAAAATAATCACTAATTTATAGAAGCATTATGAGTCTTTATATGATTGCCAATAGCAAAGACCCGGAGAAGTACCCAATGGTCCCTATCACACGAGCAAGGGTCAAAGAGTTCCAAGCATCCATGGAAAGTACATTTACATCAAGCTTGGGACATGAGGAAGGAGGAATAATAAGGGAGGAACACTTTACTTTGATTGTGCATGATTTTGAATGAGAATTTAAGAGTTTGCATAACATTCACTACATTTAATAAATGTGATGTTCATTAAAGTATGTATTACATTTAAACATGTAGTTCATTTAGCTATGCACTTCATTTAACAAAGTAGTTCATTGATTAAACTAGTTCATTCAAGTCTACAAGTTCATTGAATAAAGTTAGTTCTTTAGTTAAAATAGTTCATTCATTTAATTAGTTCATTAATTAAACTAGCTTTTAATTGTTTCATGCATGTTTTCATTTGAAGTTTAAATAAAACCTACCTTTGTGTCTAGGTCCATAGGGGAAGTTGAACAGTTTCAACAGATACAAGAATATCAGTTAGAATGTCTTCCAGTTCTGGATTGATACATATGTGTTTGGGTCCATATATCAATTGGACATTATTCCTCTATATCTTTCCAACGCCTTTTGAATAACCTCAATATGATATCAGGATCTTGAGATATGATCGATTTATTGAAGACAATGCAGACTGGAATTTCAATTACGAGAATTTTATACAAAGATGATTTGGATGAGTTCAAGCCAAGGAAGAGTCCTTTCATCTTCTACCAAGAAACAAACAATTGATGGCCATTTTAATTCACCAATTCAAGGCATTCAAGTTTGATGTTTTCACTATTCAAGTGGGAGTTTCAAAATTCATGAAGGAGACATGAAATGAAGGTTGGTTTTAACTCACTTTTTATGACATTCAAGTGATATAAATAAGCTTGGAAAAGCAGAGTTACACTTAAAGTGGATGGCAAGGATGTCTACATCATCCTTGTCCACATTCATCCTCTTTTCTTTTCATATGAAAGCAAGACAAGGCATCCCAAAAGTCCTTAATTTGGACGAAAATAAGGCTAAACTCAACCTCAAATTATCTTAATTCTTCCATAAAATAATCTAGAATATTCAACTTTGAAGATGAGAATAAAGTAAAAGGCATTTAAGTGCATTAAGATAAGCATTCATTTTTCTTTTGTAAACTTTTCATATGCTACGTAATTTTACTATAAATAGACACCTTTAGGTTCATTGTAAACACACCTTTTTAATATATAAAATATCTTTGAGAGATTGCTTTCATTCTTGATCTCTTATAGAACTTTATCGGCTTCAAGATAGTCTTGTAGTCTTCATCCATTTCCTTTTGTTATAGCGTTAGTTCTTATATCATATATAGCTAGTGGGTAGCATTATATATCCTACCACCTTGTTTCCACCTTTAATATATTGCTGGTTCCTAACTCTTATATAGTTAGAGGGTCATAATCCATCCCCTTGAGATTCTTCATACTGCACGCCAACTCCGTACCATCTTCACCAACATTTTCATTCTTTATTTTCCCTTAACCACATCCATCACTCTTCATACGCTACTAAACAATTTCAACATATCTTTCATCCTATCATTTTCATTTCTTATTCATTTCTTTCTATTTTACAATGTTGTTTGCATAATTTCAAATTACATTTAAAGCACTGTGGAATTCTTACTAGAATCATGATCAGACATTCATATATATGACTCAAAACTCGTAATCGATATCATATCATTTGGTATCAAAGCGAGCCGATTCAGTAACCGTATCATTTTCTCTCTCACAGTTTAGTTAAAAAAAATAAAAAATCGTGAAAAAAAGAAAAGAGAAAAATTCTTAAAGAGGGAGGGAACAATTTGTTATTCTTTTAAAAAAATTACAAGACATAATTTCTTATTGTTGAATTATAATTATTTTACCTATTCTCATTAATTCTTTCCTTTTGTAACCATTTTTCCTTTTATTCATCATTCTCCTACCAAGCCACAATTGTTTCAGCCGAAGTCCATTAGGAACTTATAAGCATTAAAGATGTTCCCAAAAGGCCTTGAAATAAAGCACGAGTGGTAAAAGGTAAGAGTGAACATCAAGGCTAAAAGTCATCCCGAGTGTAACACGAGTGGGAGTGACTTTTACTTGGAGTGTTTGGTGAGGTTTTTCTTTTGGTAAGTTTTTTTCTTTTTATTACTAATTATGCCTCATCATTCGGGAGACAATTCTCAAGTTTCCGATAATAGTCAAAACAATGATGGTGTACCAAACCTACAAATGCAATCCATGGTGCGTGAATTGATAAGGATCTTGAGGGAAAAGTTGGATTCCCCCCATTAACGTATGGACCACTTTGAAGATGAATGTACTCAAGGATTCCAAAAGCAAGAATATGCCAATTAAGGAGAAAATGAAGAAGTGGAAAGATCAGAAGATTATCATACATCTCAACAAAGAATGGGAAATCGAGGTATAAGGACACAAAGGTTTCATCTACCAATGCATGATAATCTTGATAACATTAATATTTCCATTCCACTATTCCAAGGCAAGACGAATCCCGAAGCATATGTAGCGTGAGAAAGAAAGGTAGAGCACATCTTTGAGTACCATAATTATTTCGATCTTAAGAAGGTAAAACTCGTATCCATTGAGTTTACAGATTATGCACTAATATGGCGGTGTCAATTGACATCAATTAGGAGATGCAATGGAGAACATCCTATCACAACATGGGATAAAATGAAAGCGGTGATACGAAGAGGATTCATTCAAATCCATTACCATTAGTAGTTACCCGTCTTTAAAACCTTTCACAATGTAACCAAAGTGTTGAAGACTACTACAAAGAGATGGAGGTGGCCATGATTCGAGCCAACATCATCGAGGATCGAGAAGCCACAATGGTAAGATTTCTACCGGGACTTAATCCGAACATTGAAAATATGGTCTAGTTGCAACATTATGTGGAGATGGAAGACATGGTGCATATGACCATGAAGGTGAAAAACAACTCAAAAGGAAGGGTGCCACACGATCTTCTGGGAGTGCAATATAAATATAAGGGCAAAGTTCATACAAGAAGACTCATCCGTTTCCATCCCAAGAAAGAGGAGGACCACCCAAAGGAAGTAAGTCCATTGCCAAAACCAGCAATAGGTAAGACTATCGCCACTCCAAATCATTCCCGTGACATACAATGTTCTAAGTGTTTGGGGCAGGGACGTATTGCAAGCCAATGTTAAAAAAGAAACACCATGCTTCTTCAAGATGATGGAGAAGTTAAATCGGAACAAGAGGAGGATGAGAATTAAGATGATGCCATTGAAGAAGAAGAATTAGAGCATGCCATGGAAGGAGAGGTTCTTGTTGTCAAAAGAAGCTTAAGTGTGCAATCCATTGAAGGAGATAAACAATGTGAAAATATCTTCTATACTCGTTGTCACGTTAGAAGAAATGTATGCTTTGTTATTATTGATGGAGGTAGTTGGACCAACGTTGCTAGTACCTTGATGGTAGATACACTTGGCTTGACAACAACATAACATCTACTACCTTATAAGTTGCAATGGCTTAACGATGTAAGAGAACTCAAGGTGACCAAACAAGTTTGAATTGTTTTCTCCATTGGGAAGTACAAAGATGAGGTTTTATGTGATGTCGTTCCAATGTATGGAAATCGTCTATTACTTGGAAGGCCTTGGAAATTTGATAGGCGAGTGATCCATGATGGGTATACCAACTGGTAGACATTCACCCATGAGGAAAGAAAGATCACTTTAGCGCCACTTTCACCAAAATAAATACATGAAGGCCAAATTCAGTTGAGGGAAAAATTTGAAAAAGCCAAATAGAGAGAGAGATACCAAAATAGAGGTAAAAACAAAGGAGTGAGATCAAAATAGAGGGAAAAATCATCATTCTTTCTAAAGAGAGAGTTGAAAAAAATGTTTAATGACGGCAAAGGAAGCACTAGTGCTAATGTACAAGGAAAGTTTCTTGAACACTAATTACCTTGATCAAAATTTGCCTACTTTTATTGTGTCTTTATTGTAGGAGTTTGATGACCTATTTTCGGAGGAAATACTAAGTGGATTGCCACCTATTCGTGGCATAAAACAACAAATAGACTTTATTCCTGGAGTCATCATTCCACACCGACCAGCTTATCGAAGACCCCGAAGAAACTAAGGAGTTATAAAGAAAAGTATCTGAGTTGATGGAAAAAGGCTACGTGAGGAAAAGTCTTAGTCCATGTGTTATGCCGGTCTTACTTGTGCCAAAGAAGGATGGAACTTGGCGCATGTATGTGAACTTCTGAGTGGTAAACAAGATTACGGTAAAGTATTATCACCCAACTCCCTGCTTAGATGACATGCTAGATGAGCTTAGCGATTCTAACTTATTTTCAAATATTTATCTTAAGAGTGGTTACCACCAAATACGAATGCAGGAAGGTGATGAGTGGAAAATATCATTCAAAATGAAGCAAGGCCCTTACGAGTGGTTGGTATGCTTTTTGGCATAACTAATGCTCCAAGTATGTTTATGAGGTTAATGAATCATGTTCTTAGGCCATTCTTGAGTAAGTTTTATATGATTTACTTTGATGACATTATAATCTATAGTAAAACCATGGAAGAATATGCTTAATATTTTAGGTTAGTTTTACTTGTTTTGAGGAAGGAAAAACCGTTTTCTAATTTACAAAAATGTACATTTTCTACTGACAAGGTTTTTTCTTAGGTTACGTTGTGAGTTCTGAAGGTTTGGAGGTTGAAAAAGATAAGGTTAAAGCTATTGAAGAGTGATGACAACCAGCAAGATTTCTCAAGTTAGGAGCTTCCATGGACTCACAAGTTTTTATTATAAATTCATCCCCAACTTCAGCACCATAGCTGCACACTAACAAGTGTTATTAAGAAGAATTCTAAATTCTTTTTTTTGGGAGATTAAGAGAAGTCCTTTAATAGCATTAAAGATTGTTTAATACATGCCCCTTTACTTGCTCTACCTGATTTTAATCTAACTTTTGAAATTGAATGTGATGCATCAGGTATAGGAATTGAAGCGGTTTTGCCTTAAGGTGCATGTCCTATATCCTATTTTAGTAAGAAATTAAGTGGAGCTATGTTTAACTATTCTACCTATGACAAGGAGATGTATGCTCGTAAGGGTAATGGAAACATGACAACACTTTCTTTGGCCTAAGGAGTTCATCATTCACAACGATCATGAGGTATTGAAACATATATGGGTGTAACATAAACTCAACAAGCACATGCCAAATGGGTGGAGTTTCTTGAAACTTTCCCATATATTATCAAGTACAAAAAAGTTAAGGATAATATAGTTGCAGATGCATTGTCACAGAGGTATGTTCTTTTAAACACTTTGGAATCTAAGTTGTTGGGTTTTGCTTTTATTAAAAACTTATATGTTTATAACTATGATTTTGGAGAGATTTACAAATATTGTGAGAAAGGGAAGATTGATAAATTCTATAAGCATGATGATTTCCTATTCAAGGAAGGAAGACTAAGCGTTCCTTAAGGTTCCATGCATGAATTTCTCACTAAGCAAGCCCGTGGAGGAAGATTAATGGGACATTTTGGGATAACAAAGACTTTGGCTATATTTTAAGAACACATATATTGGCCCAAAATAAAACGAGATGTGGAAAGGTTATGTGAGCGTTGTATCACTTGCAGGAAGGCCAAATCTAAAGTCATGCCACGTGAACTTTACACACCATTACCCATACTGGAAGTACCATGGATGGATATTTCAATGGATATTGTGCTAGGCTTCCACGCACAAAGAACAACAAAGACTCCATCTTTGTAGTTATGGATAGATTTTCCAAAATGGATCATTTTATTCCCTGTAACAAACTAATGATGCCTCATATATTGCTATTTTGTTTTTTAGGGAAATCTTAAGGCTACATGGCATACCAAGAACTATTGTGTCTGATTAGGATGTGAAGTTTCTATGACACTTTTGGAGAGCCCTATAGAGTAATATTAGTACTAAGCTATTATTCTCCACCACTTGCCACCCCAAACGGATGGCCAAACTGAAGTGGTGCACCGAGTACTTTCCATGTTATTTCAAACCATCATTCAGAATAATTAGAAAACATGGGATGAGAGCTTACCATATGTGGAGTTTGCATACAACTGTTCAATCCATACTACTACGGGGCACACACATTTTGAAGTGGTGTATAAGTTTAATCCATTAACATCGATAGACTTGTTACCATTACCCATTGATCAAATTGTGAATAAAGATGGACTTAAAAAAATTGAATTTATTAAGAAGCTTCATCAACAAGTACGGGAGAACATGGAAAAATGAACCAAGAAATACGAGTAACAAGCAAATAAGGGTCGTAAGTGAATTTCCTTTGAGCCATGAGATTGGGTGTGGCTACACATAAGCAAAGAAAGGTTTCCAACTCAACAAAAGTCCAAATTAATGCCATAGGGAGATGACCACTCTAAATAGTTAAAAAGATCAATGATATGCCTATCAATTAGATATTCAAGGTGAGTTTGGTCGTAACCGATTTTCACCCAGGCACGAATTTCCTTGGCAGAAAAGTATAGTGAATAATTTGTTTTTAATGAAACGTTTTGGAGTCACCATCGACCTTTTGGGTTAGGTAGGTCGAATACCAAAAAATCATATTTTAAAAGAGTTTCTAAGAAAACATCATTTAAAAGATAAATCGGTCCGCGTATAACAAAAAATTCATTCTTTTTAATTGATTCGTGGTCACAATGCCTAAAATTGGTACCCTTTGATTATAAATTTTCTCTGGTAGTGATAGTATAAGAATTTGAATATAAATTTAATGTGTGATCCTATTATTTCAGATTCAATTGTATAGTTTTATTTAAAAAATCTAAGGAAAAATAGAAAATATTCAAATATTTTCAATCGAAGAGAAATTAATCCCTAAAATGATTTATGACGAATATTTCTCTTTTCGACTGAAATAATAAAAATATGATAATTCCTCCCTGAGAATTTTAAATTAAATAATTTAATTCGACTAAAAATGCATATTTTATTTTTCAGCGTATTTATTTATTTTAAAATATCAGAATAGGACATCTAGTTAATTTCAGATAGCCCTTTCTTAATATTTAAAAATAAATAAATCTAAACCTTTCATATACATATTCATATGATTAAAATAAAATAAAGATAAAATGAAAAAATAATAATTAAAGTACTAAATTAAAAATATTGAAACTTAAAGAGTAATAATAAAATAAATTTTCAATTAATAATGACCAAAATAAAGAAAATTAAAAATATAGGATTAACTAAAAAATATCTAAATCAATAGTCCTAATTCGAAGTATTATGAAAATATCTAAATTTTCTCTGCTTGGTGTTGGTTGCTCCTCCGTGTCTCTCTATCTCCTCTTTTTTGTTCGGTATTTCTCTCTGTTGGTGTGGGTGTTCGTTGTTGTTGTTCTTCTTTCTCTTACTTGCTGTCTGTTCGTGATTTTTCTTATATGCAGGATTAATGGTTTTTATAGGCCATTACAGTAAGGGTGGCCCTCTATGAGTCATCAAAGCTATAGTGGTGACTCACCATAGGGCAACGACATGTGCGGCTCGTTTGCATTTTCTGGATCCTTTGGTGCGGCTATGGTGGCGTGGCAGTAGCTAGTTGAGGAGCATATAGAGGGAGCAGGCGGCACCAAAATCACCCTAGGGTTGGTGAACTCTAGGGTTTCTGCTGGATTTAATTTGGGCTGTTAGATCTCTCCAGATCCAACGATTGAGCTTGCTGGTGGCTGGAGATGGGGTTTAGAAACCCTAACTACAAATGTGGAAACCCTAACTAGGTTTTGGGCCTTGTCAGGTTTGGACCAGGTATGGGCTTAAATCTGTTGTAAATGGTCCTGTAATGTTGGGTTGTTTTTGTAATTCAGGCTTGTAAATTTATTTGTAATTATTATTATTTAATAATAATAAAAAAATGGGACAAAAGCTTAGTGTTTACAAGTTTAATGTCAGCGCAACCTTCAATGTTGCGGACTTATATCCTTATAATGTAGATGACGATTTGGGGAAAATCACCTTAAAGAGGGATAGACTGATATGGCCCCTAATAGCAAAGACCCAGAGAAGTACCCAAGTGGCCCTATCACACGAACAGGGGCTAAGGAGTTCCAAGCAGCCATGAGAGGTATGTTTTAATAAAGCTTGGGATATGAGAAAGGAGGAATAATAAGGGAGGAACACTTTACTTTGCTTGCGCATGAATTTTCATGAGAATTTAAAAGTTTGAATAACATTCATTGCATTTAAGTGTGTTTTTCATTAAAGCATGCATTGTATTTAAACATGTAGTTCATTTAACTATGCACTTCATTTAACTAAGTAGTTCATTCATCAAACTAGTTCATTCAAGTCTACAAGTTCATTGAATAAAGTTAGTTCATTAATTAAATTAGTCCATTCATTTAACTAGTTCATTAATTAAACTAGCTTTTAATTGTTTCATTCATGTTGTCAATTAAAGTTTGAATAAAAACCTACCTTTGTGTCTAGGTGAATGAGGGAAGTTGAATGGTTTCAACAGATGCAAAAATATCAGTTTAAGGTTGATGTTATCACCATTCAAGTGGGAGTTTCAATTGGACATTAATTGGGCATTATTCCTTTTCCTCTTAGATTTCCAATTGGACATTATTCATTTTCCTCTTAGATTTCCAATGCATTTTGAACCACCTCAATCCGATATCAGGATATTGATGGCCATATTAATTCACCAATTCAGGGCATTTAAGGTTGATGTTATCACCATTCAAGTGGAGTTTAAAAATTCATGAAGTAGACATGAAATGAAGGTTAGTTTTAACTCACTTTTTATGAAATTCAAGTGATATAAATTAGCTTATAAGAGGAGAGTTACACTTAAAGTGGATAACAAGGATATCTACATTTATCCTTGTCCATATTCATCCCCCTTTCTCTTCATATGAAAGCAAGACAAGGCATCCCAAGAGCCCTTCTTAATTTGGACAAAAATAAGGTTAAATTCAACCTCAAATTATCTTGATTCATCCACAAAATAATCTAGAATATTCAGCTTTGAAGATGAGAATAAAGGACAAGGCATTTAAGCGTATTCAAGTGCATTAAGATGAGCATTCATCTTTCTTTTGTAAACTTTTCATATGCTACCTAATTCTACTATAAATAGGCACCTTTAGGTTCATTGTAAACACAACTTATGAATATATAAAACATATTTGAGATATTTCTTTCATTCTCTTGTAGAACTTTATCGGCTTCAAGATAGTCTTGTAGTTTTATCCTTTTGCTTTTGTTATAGCGTTGATTCATAGCTCATCTATAGCCATTGAGTCATATTCCATATTTCTACCACTTCATTTCCACCTTTAATATATTGCTAGTCCTTAACTCTTATATAGTTAGAGGGTTACAATCCATCCCCTTAAGATTCTTTATACTACACGCCAACTCCCTACCATCTTCACCAACATTTTCATTACTTATTTTCCCTTAACCACATCCATCACTCTTCCTATGCTAATAAACCATTTCAACATATATTTCATCCTATCATTTCCATTTCTTATTTATCTATTTCTATTTTACAACGTTGTTTGCATATTTTCATATTACATTCAAAGCACTATGGAGTTCTTACTAGAATCATGATTGGGCATTCACATATATAACTTGAAACTCATAATCAAGGTCATATCAACTCTCATAAACATAAACATGCTAGAATATATGATAATAAGTAATAGGTACATGCATGATCATAATAAAGTGCTACCTAATTAAGATTCAACAATTCTATCTATATTGTATGAGTCTCATGCTTACCTTAATCTTCTGCTAAGGGTCTCACCATGGTTATACATCTACTAGGTATTTAACCTCAATATCATAATACTATGCATCATTAAATGCTACTCAAAATCATCATACAAACACTATGTTAGTACCTGGTATCACAATAATAGTCAGGCACTAAACACAAATTAGGGAATCCAATGTCACATAAGTATATAAAATTCCCACCAATCAAACAAATGATCTCCTGGTCCTCACATAGCCTTTAGGTAGATCAGGGAGGGGAACTCGGTATCATATAAGCCTCGTTAAAATTCCTACTAAAACATAACATTGGCTCGGTATCACAACAATAGTCAAACCAAGCAATATTGATATCCATTAATCAATATCAATGCAATCACATATGTATACACGGGTTCTCTTAGGCCATACGCAACAATCAATGGAACACAAGGGTAATCAAGGTAGCTCAACTACTCAGTATCATAACTTATCACAATCAGATGAGGTTATCCTCTCACTCTCCACTATCTCACTCGTTCTCTAATCTAGAACGTTATGCAAGGGTTTATTAGTCTTTTACATCTATTATTTCATTAAACCACTATATTATGGTCATTTAACAACCAAGGGCATTATGGCCATTTTAACCTCTAAAGGTTTCTAGCATTTTATGCTCTTATAATAATAATTTTAATCACCACCCAATTGATATATTATTTTCTAGCCTTTCACATGACTCGGGTTCATTACTAGTTAGCGACTTTCTAGTTGCTCTTATCACTCTTTCTTTCAATTCACGATTGAACCAGATGGGCAACTTGCATGTCTTTGATTTATTAATGTTCACATGGTACAAGGTTTCTCTATCACATTATTCATATGATACACTATCTCACTTGCAAGCATATCCTTCATAATGATCCATCGTTTGCAATTGTTCAATATATATCCCTTTAAGGGTATTTCTAAAGTGTCTAACTCAATGAGGATATTTTGGTAATTTCTATCATATAAGGGTATTATGGATACCCTTTAAGGGTATTTCTAAAGTTTCTAACTCAGTGAGGATATTTTGGTAATTTCTATCATATAAGGGTATTATGGATACCCTTTAAGGGTATTTCTTGTCCTTTAACAACTTTTGATATTGATATCAAGCTTTTGGTATGGATACTGAACCTTTCCGTATGGATACCAATCCTCCGGTATGGATACCAGCCTTCCGGTACGGATACCAGTTTATCCGGTATTGATAAAAGTATTCAGGTATAAATACCAATTGATCTAGTATGGATACCAACCTTTCAGTATCGATACCAAGCATCCGATATCGATACCGACCTCTAATATCGAAACTGTTACCCTCAATATTGATACTAGTTCATCCGGTATAAATACTGTAGCCCAGAAAACCTAGTTTTTACCCATAATATAAACAATATCGATACTATTCATCTGATATCGATACTCAAACCAAGAAATGTCTCATTTAGGCTCAAGAAACACTAAAAAAATAAAACACCCTAGTTTGATCCCAAATCAATTTATAAAGCTTAAGAAAGTTATTTAGGCTCATCTAGCATAAAAACACTAAATTTACAATAAAAACTTCATACAGGGCATAAATCAAGCAATAACCCAAACATGCTGAAACACCCAAATCTCATCAAAGCATGATGTTTATGGAAGTCATTACACTACAAAGGATTAGAAATACACTACATTGCTTAGAAAATCCATGAATGAAATTCCTTTAGTCAACTATGACTTTCCTCTAGAACTTGGTTGCTTCTCCATTCTTTTCTTTAGCCAAGCATGAAAGACAATTATTTTTTAACACATGATGATAAGGAGGAATGTTATGGACAAATTACAGTCTATAAGAAACATAAAGGAAGCCCATGAACTTACCTTAAGCTAGGAACTTGATATGGAAGAGAAAGAATAAGAAATAAAGAATGAAGAATGAATAAAAGAAAAAAAGGCCATTAGCTATATCACTAAAAATCCCTAAAAAACAATCTTGATTTTTATAATGGCCTAATTATACTTTTAGTCTCTCCTATTTTATCTTCCATGCAAAAATCCCATTTTTATAACCAATAAGGCTCGATTTACATCCAATTAAGTCCATACATGGCCCAACAACTTTAGTTGAAAACTCGAAACAATCCTTATACCTCTCAGGTCAAGTTGAAACTATTAATCCACAATTTAAGGCGTTATAACTCTCTCATCCTATAAAGAAATTTAGGCCTCGAAATTTACTAGGATCAAAATACACTCTACTCCTAAGTTGAATACATAGAAGCCTTGAAAATATCTCCAACTCTCGTCAAGTTGGATCCTTAAATGAAAAGCCTAAGCACAACGATATGGAACTTGCTTCCACTAAAACCGATTGTGATCACCCAACGACTTTACCTACATCAAACCTTAAGTAATAATAATCCAGAAGTGTAAAGCCACTAGTTCTCATTCTCGCATCCTAAAGATTGATGCTCTACGCATTCAAAAGGATAATACTTCTCAACGATATCCTACAATTACTTTTTATACATGGTCTCGATGTCATCTTCTAAAGATATGGTGACAAATTCCAGCTTTCTAAATGTTGCCCTATATGCTTTCCTTGCACAACTCTAATTCTATAAACATTTACAATATCCCAATCGCTTTTTGTCTTCTTTGTAATTAACAAGCATGTCAGTCACAAAATCACACGTCTTAGGTAGTCATAACTGAAAACCTAATACGCACTTAGTGAGACTAGCAATATTCGTCTCTCCTAGAGAGCACACATCATAGAGTAGAGATCCCTCGTGAATGCACTTGGACATTAAAGATTCTATAACTCTTGATCTTACACCCATGATCGCTTACCATAAACATGCTAGTCAATGTCAGTTAACATTAAACAATCGACACATAAGGTACTTGGTCCCCTATAGCCTCAAGCACAAAATCAACGGTGTTGCACAACATTAAATTCCATTAGGTGTTGTATATAGCTCACCTCATATACCAACACGAATACATCAAGGACGAGATTTGGTTCACAAATCTCAAACACCTATTTATACACACTAGCAGACATCATGGTGTAGTATGGGTTTACACGGTATCACAAGAATCACATCCCTCTAGCCTACTAACCAGGGTATTTCAGAAAGACCTGGGTCACTCTCACAATAGAAACGTATGCCCAACGACTCCACATGGCCGATACCTAAAAAAACTCTTAGAATACTAGAACAACTCATTACCTATGATTGAAGATCAACATACAAAATTAACTTAATAGTTATCATTACCTTCATAGAGACCTCTACCTCCAAGGATTACTTAATCTTTATTAGGTTGATCACATGACCCCTCGACTAACAATGCGAAAAGCATCCTTATAGTCTCATATCTAACTTTGACAATGCACTTGGATACTTTGTTAGCTTTATCGATAAACCAAAATATGCCAAGAGGGGGTGAATTGGCCTTCTAAAAAGTGTGGTGGAAGCAATCAAAAAATAAAACTTTTCACAACAATTTTAGAGTAGATAGACTTCTTAACCAAGTCTACATCCACAACCTTAGCATCCACAATAAAGATTTCTCAAATCCACTAGAAATGCTTACCTTTTAGGATAAGGTGTAACCGAATAAACACTTAAAGATTTATACCCAAAAATATTAAATACACACTCTCCTAAAGAGTGATTACAAATTTAGCAAACGCAAGAAAATCTCACAAGGCAAAATGTATTTGCGCAAATTTAAACACTCACCCAAATCACACTTGAGAAAAATAAACAATATAGCTCACAAGTTTGTTTACAACAAAGAATTTGAAAAATTAAGCACAAAAAATACTTTAATGTTTGCAGGTTGGCTCAATATGGTTCTTATATACCTTGGGATTCTTTGACCTTCAATTTATACGTCATCTCCTTCAATTTATACATTCTTTATCAATTCTAGCCATTTAGAGCCTTTGGGGATCATTATAGCTGTTACCTACAACCAAAAACAGTATTAATGCATAAGGGAATCCTTTTGTGAACCAGATCGATCCCTTTTCAAATAATTTAACCATTGCAAGAAATGGATCGATCCTTTTCATCGAGGGATTTAAAACCCATCGAATTATGCACTTGTATCCTCACACCAAGATCTTCTACATAGTTCACTTTAAACCACGAAGGAATGCATGAACTCATGTCTACTAGTCCAACATGAAAAACTGAAATTGTTCAATATATACTCGACATCTCATCCACGATGTCAACATCCTCTCTAGGCTTCAAAGTCGTCTGACAAGCTGGATCAGGAGAAGTCAAACTTGTAAAAGGTCGAGTTGCAACACAGCTACACAAACTAGGATAATCCCTCTCCACTTACTATAAGGAAATGCATTTATAGAACTTCATAAAGAGTCTAAAGCATCTCCCTCGGTGCCTTCTGCCACAACCCTTAAACTTCGGGTACACCATAGCTCTATCGAACATCCAGTGCTCGCCACAGAAGGTGAAGCTGGCGATCTCCTATGAGAGGCTTCTTCAGACCTCTGACTTGATTGGAGTGACATAGTAGGCATCAACCTACTCTGATAACGAGAATCCTTGGCCCTAGTAGCCACTAGTTGACAATGAATACTTTGGGCAGGTCTATTGTTAACCGTATATAGATATCATTGTGAAGTCCCTCGAGAAACCTCATGCACCTCAAGTATTTGGCTGCAACCAACTTTATAGCATATCGACTCAACCAAAGGAATTCTTTCTCATATTCATACACGTTACGATCTCCTTAGGAGAACTGCATCCTCAACACATCAATATGCACCCCACCAATATACTTGCCTCTAAACTCATTCAAGAATTGATCCCATGTGGGCACCTTTAGTTGTAAAACCCTCTCTAGCATTTCCCACCAGTCGATAGCGTCACCTTTGAGCAAAGTGGTGGTGCACTTTAACTTTCCCTCTAGGATAAGGTGAAGCTACCTCAAAGTCCTCATGGTCTCTGTTAACCATTGATCTGTCAAATTGGGTCATAATCACCTAGATCGTAGAGGTTAACCATATTATACCTCCTTAGTCTCTCTACCGATATTCTACCAATGGTGTTGCAATTAGAGCGACCGTATGAGTAGTTTGCTCTCTAGGAATAACGTCCACTATATCCCTAAGAGTAGAAGTCAAACCTCCACAGAAGGTCACCTATACGAATCTTGCGCCTATTGGAACCCCTTGATCCTCTACCTCAGGTAGAAACTCATCATCGATAACATTAGAATGAGGTACTACTCTCCATCCTATCCTCGAGACAATGCTCAAAACCATCAGCCATCGTAATTTATACAAAACAGATAAAGAAATGATGCACCATCAAGGTTCTACACTTATATGAGTACTTTCACCATCTAGGGGCATGATTTCATTAACACTTTACTATAACCAACCACTAGGTCCTAAGGCCGACTCAACCTAAGCTTTTATACCAGTAAATGTAACACCCTAAACCCAATTGGGCCTAAGGTGCTACATTGGGCTACCGAGGTAACCACTAAATTTTTAAACCATTTTCATTTTCATTTAAAACATCATAAATTCATTTAAATACATCTATAACCGTTATAAAATATTTTTACAAATCAGAGCCTTGTGACATATAGTTTAGATCAAAATAATATAACTCAGAGTTTACAAATCAAAATAATATGACATCTGAATATTGAGTTGTCAGATCCCAACAGTATAATCGCTAATCTAGAGTAGCATTATGAGTCTCATAAATATAAGCATGTTGGAAGACATTGTTATAAGGAGTAGGTACATGCATGATCATAATCAAGTACCACCTACTTAAGGTTCAATAGGTCTATCACTATAGTATCTCATGCTTTCCTTAGTCCTCTACTAAGGGCATCACCATGAGTATATGTATACTAGATCTTTAACCTCAATATCATCCTACTATGCATTATAAAATGTAACACACAATCATCATACAAATATAATGTTAGTACTCGGTATCATAATAGCAGTAAAGTAGAAATAAAAAATAGGGGAACCCGATATCACATAAGAATTGATAAAATCCCCACCAAATAAACAAATGATCTTTTGGTACTCACATAGCCTTCAGATACATCATGGAAGAAAACATGGATAAGCCTTGGGAAAATTCCTGCTTAAACATAGCATTGACTCAGAACCACAATAGTAGTCAGGCCAAGCATTATGAATACCCATCAATCATCATCAATGTAATCACACATGCATAAAAGGGTGCCCATAGGCCACACACATTAATCAATGCCATAGAAGGGCAATCAAGGAAACTTGGCTACTCACTATCCTAACTCATCATAATCAGGTGAGGTCATCTTCTCACTCTCCACTATCTTTCTCGTTCTCTTATCTACAGTATTATGCAAGGGTTTATTATTCTTTTAATCTTTTAGTTCATTTGACCACTCTATTTTGGTTATAATGTGTTTATGAAAATACGAACAACTGCTGAAGTCATGCCTCAAAGACCTATCACTCGTGCAAGGGCAAAATAATTTAGGGAAGTAGTATCTCATAGTTGCATTCATACTTTAAAATCTTTCAAGAAAAAGAACCTTTAAATGATAGGTTATTTAATATATTTCAAGATGATAATTAATATAACCTATAGTCTACATCTTTATATTATATACATTGCTACTTTATATTAGTTCATATACTTAACTTAAATTCTATATCTTTTGATGAAGGTATATACGGCTGCACCTAAAGGAGCCAAATTGAGTTAAAAGATGAATCCAAGGTAAGGAAACATATGTAGGAGCATTCAAGAGAGCATATGAATCAATTGATGAAAAGTTATCCGGTGACAAGTGAGCTCATAGCTGGATTGAGCTAAATATTTGAGCTAGAAGAAGAATTCAATTCAGTTGGGAACTTGAATCGACATCATCCATGACCAAAGGACATCATCTTTGTGAAAATGTATTTTTTTATCAATTCGTACCTTTTCGTGAAGAGGTGCCTTTTCGGGTCATACCATTTTCATGAGCAGTTGCCAAATAAGCTAACACATTACGGAGCATCAATAGACATATCATCATCAGCTCACTCACCTTGCAACCTACCTATTCATGAAGATGTACTATCCAAACGTCATGACCATTCAAAAGGTACTGCCATGGAATGATGCCATTAAAGAGAGGTGTGCTTAATGAAGTCAATTCAGTCAAAAGATGCTTAAAATCCAAAGAGACATGAGGAAGCCAAGGTCCTATTCGGCCAAGTCACACATGCATTGCACAATGGGAAGTTTGGTGCCAAAGTGAAAGAGCACAAGTCTATTCTGCCAAACAAGATGAATCCACCCTTAGTCGAATCATCATGTCTCATTTGAAGAGTTAACCGAACCATCTTCATGCCAAAAGACTTATTCAATCATTTAAAACATTATGTACATTCATTTAAACACATTCATTGGTCGAAACATTATATGACTATTCGTCCAAAGCCTTTCTTTCCTATAAATAGGAAGGCATTTCATTTGTAATGAACATATTTCTTATATTTTTTAATCAAATCTCTCTTTCAAGTTTTTTAAGAACTTTATCGATTAAGAAAGTATATTTCTATACTTGTGGTGTCATTCTATTCACTTTGATTTTTATAATTCCTATATTCATTATTTAGTGGGTTTAAGACACTTCTACACCCCTCTAGCAAGTTCAAAAAGAACAAAAGAATTTCAAAACCATGTTGGAGAGTTGATGGCAAAGGGGTACATTCGTGAAAGCCTAAGCCTGTGTTATGTTATGGTTCTACTTGTTCCAAAGAAAGACGGTTCATGGAGGATGTATTTGGATTTTCGTGCTATAAACCAAATCACCATTAAATATCGACATCCCATACCAAGGTTAGATGACATGTTGGACGAGTTGAGTGGTTCCATCCACCATTTTCTCCAATATCGATCTCAAGTGTGGCTATCACCAAATTAGAATGCGAGAAGGTAATGAATGGAAAATCTCATTCAAGACAAAGTAAGGTTTGTATGAATGGATGGTGATGCCTTCTTGCTTAACTAATGCTCCTAGCACCTTCATGAGATTAATGAATCACGTTTTTTTACCATTCATCGATAAGTTTTGTGTGGTTTATTTCAATGACATTTTCATCTATAGTCAAAACTTAGAAACACATGTACAACATCTGAGGTATGTTCTTGAAACCCTTCAAAAAGAAAATGTTAATATGAAGAAATGTATCTTTTAGACTAACAATTCATCTTTCTTAGGCTTTATTGTTAGTTCTCAGAGCTTGGAAATTGATCCTAAAAGGTTTGATATACACGAATGGTCAATGCCTATTTCCATTGGTTAATTCAAAAGTTTTCATGGACTTACAAGTTTCTATAGGAGGTTTGTGCCCAACTTCAATTGCTTTGCTGCCCCCTTAACAGGGATTATTAAAAAAAATCCACCTTTTCATGGGACAAAGAACAAGAAGTTGCCTTCAATTAAATGAACGAGTGTACGAGAAAGTCATATTTACTTGCATTGCCAAACTTTAATAAGACTTTTGAAGTGGAGTGTGATGCCTCCAGAATATGGATTGAAACAGTTCTAACTCAAGAAGGACGGCCCATTGCGTACTTTAGTGAAAAGCTAAGTGGTGCTTCACCAAACTACCCAACTTATGATAAAGAGATGTATTCTCTCATCAGGGTGCTTGAAATTTGGCAATAATACCTTTCGCCAAAAGAATTTGTTAGATATACATATCATGAAGCTTTAAAGCATAACAAGGGCTAACACAAGTTGAACAAGCGTCATGCTAAATGGGTAGAATTTTTGGAATCTTTTCCATATGTGATCCATTACAAGAAGGGCAAGGATAACGTTGTGGTCGATGCTCTATCAATAGGGTACACACTTCTTAATACTCTTGATTCAAAGTTACTTGGTTTTTCGTTTATCAAAGACTATTATTCTACTAGTCATGACTTTAGAGAAAGGTATAAGACTTTTGGAAAAGGTGCATATGAAATGTTCTATAAGCACGTAGGATACCAATTCAAGGAAGGGCACCTATGCATTCCCCAAGGATCACTTCGAGAAGTACTCATTTAAGAAGCACATGAAGGAGGTTCCATGGGACACTTTGGGGTAAAAAAACATTGGAAATAATGAAACAACACTCTATTTTCTACAAATGAAGAGAAACATTGAAAGGGTATATAAACAATGTGTTGCTTGCAAAAAGGCCAAATAAAAGGTTATGCCCCCATGGCCTATACATGCCTCTTCCTCTTTCGAAAAAGCCATGGGTTGATATATAAATGGACTTTGTCATGGGGATGCCAAGGAAAAAGAATGGACGTGACTCCGTATTTGTAGTAGTGGATTATTTCTCTAAAATTGTACATTTCATACCATGCCGCAAAACTGATGATGGAACCCATGTGGCTAACGTTTTCTTCAAAGAGGTAGTAAGATTACATGGCATTCCAAGAACCATAGTCTTTGATAGATATGTTAAATACCTTAGTCATTTCTAGAGGACATTATGGAATAAGATTGGAACCATGTTGTTATGCTCTACAACATGCCATCTATAATCCGATGGACAAACAAAAGTGGTGAACCGAGTGCTATCAACATTATTGAGATCAGTCATCAAGAAGATTATCTTGGCATGGGAGGAGTGTTTCCACATGTTCAATTTTCCTGTAACCGTTATATCCATTCAACAACAAAGATGTCACCATTGAAGGTAGTGTATTGATTTAATCCTTTAACACCTTTAGATATTCTTCCTGTGTCACTAGAACATGTAGTCAACAAGGATGGCAACAGTAAGGCTAAATTTTTCAGGAAGCTTTATCAACAAGTCTAAGATAATATAGAGAGGCGCACGAGACAATATAAACAACAAGCCAATAAAGGACGCAAGCATCTAAAGTTAGATGAAGGTGATTAGGTTTGCGTGCATTTGACAAAGGAATGGTTTCTTTTACAAAGAAAATCAAAACTATTATCGAGAGGAGATGAGCCTTTCCAAATCATCAAGAAGATCAATGACAATGCATACAAGTTGGATTTACTAGGTGAATACAATGTAAGTGCAACTTTCAACATTTTAGACCTTTCCCCATTTGAATACAATAATGATTTGAGGACAAATCGCATAAAAGAAGGGGAAGATGTGATCATAACTACTCCTAGAGATCCTGAATGTTAGACTGTCAGTGCACCCCACAGCGCAGCGGAAACAAAACTCAACAGTCTCACCAGCGATCCAAGTACGCAAAACCAAAATTGGGAGGAAGGGATGCGAATACTTACAGCGGGTTCCTTGAAAAATAACAAGGACATCAACAAGAAGTGGTGATCATAAACTGTTCGAATCGAAAGCCTCCACGAAAACACGTCTCGGCCTCTACTTAGTTCACCCGATTGAGAGCAAAGTTTTCTTTTTCTCAAAATTTGTTTTGAGAAAAACGGCTGAAGTATATGTTTGTGTTAGAAAACGGCTGCTAGACCTAACACATCCTTTTATATCCAAGTTAGCCTAATCACATTAGGGATTTTACTATTTCAAATTAATTAAATCTATATTAATTAATTGGAACTTAATAATCCTTTTAAATCCGAATTACCCTTATCATATTAGGGATTTTATTGTTTCAAATTAATTAAATCTATATTTAATTAACTAAAATTAAATATTCGGTATTATTAAAACATATATATATATATATATATATCAAACCTACATAAATTAGCTATAGATATATTTTAGTAACGTACAACAAATTGTACATCTTTTCTCGTTTCAATCCTATGGTGTGACCATGTAGGTTCTTGTAATGTTAGCAGTAATTATGGGAACAATTCTAATATTACATACAATGAGTGACATCTAGCAATATATCATTGTCACCTAAGTTACAAGAAAATAAAATTCGACATATCATCTTGGTGATTAACTCTTTTATGTAATACATCCTTATGTCCTTTATATCTAGAATAGGCACAAGTCTTGGAATAGTCACACTTGTATAGCCCATATATTGTTTCTTGATATCTAGAGTAGAGCTTAATTAACGAATAGTTTATGATATCTCATATCAACTTATTCGAGCATGGCCATGCATTTCTAGTCTCACCCAATCAAGTGGCTTGTGATATATTTCCTATTATGTAGGAAGGATAAATCTATCTTAATCATACACACCCACTACATATATTGAGATATATTTAATAAAAGTCTTTATAGAGCAACCAGCTATGGAGCTTGTTTAACTGCATCAAAATATACAACAATATATGTTGGGATAGTATTAATCTCAAGTCCGAGGATCATAAATATAGTCATCCCATGGGCAATGTTATGACTGTCACATAATAATCCAAGACATATTCTCATGGTGGGTCAATCCAATACGTTGTTCTCTAACAATATAATCATGTATCAATTCTGACATCTCTATGTCAATGACAACTCCTTGTCATCAATCAATAACATGTTAGTCTTAAGTGTATTATTATTGTTCATGCCCATAATAATACTTGACTAGGGATACTTTAATAATAACAATTATGTCATTATATGGACTTTATTACCTTCCAATTTATGTTAAACACATATATATAACTGAAAATAATAGCGGCAATGCCTTTATTCAATAAAATCGATAAATAAAAGTTATTACAATCATCATATGATTGGTATTTGGGCATAATCCAACAATCTCCCACTAGCACTAAGACCAATCACTCACATATCTAATACCGAGTAACTCAGTGTGACAATCATGCCTCTACTGTGTAAGAGGCTTCATCAAGGGATCAAAAATGTTGTCATCCGTGTGTACTCTACATATTTCCACATCTCCCCGATATATGATCTCTCGAATGAGATAAAAGGGACTAAGAATATGTTTGGATCGTTGGTGAGATCTGGGTTCCTTTGCTTGTGCAATGGCTCCATTATTGTCACAACGGAGTTCTATAGCATCTGATATGCTGGGAACAACCCCTAATTTCGATATGAACTTCTTGATCCAAATAGCCTCTTTTGCTACTTCACTGGTTGCAATGTATTCAGCCTCTATTGTAGAATCAACTATTGTGTCTTGCTTCAAAATTTTACAGCTCACAACACCTCCATTAAGACAAAACACAAAACCCGATTGCGATCATGAGTCATCCTTGTCATATTGGAAGCTGGCATTAGTATAACCTTTTACACTAAGTTCTTCCTCTCTCTATAGACAAGAAAATTATCCTTAGTTCTTCTTAAGTACTTAAGGATATTTTAAACTGCAACCCAATGATTTTCACCAGGGTTTGTTGATACAGACTCGTCATGCTTAGAGCATATGATACATCTGGTTGAGTACATATCATGGCATACATTATAGAACAAATAGCTAAGCCTATGGAATATTATTCATCCGTTCTCTTTGTTGTGGAGTTGAAGGACACATTTCCTTAGAAAGAGAAATGCCATGTCTCATAGGTAAAAATCTTTCATGGATTCTTTCATACTGAACCTTTTTAGCACTTTGTCTATATATGTACTTTGACTCATACCTAGAAGTCATCTTGATCTATCTCTATAGATTTTAACTCCTAAGATATGCACTGCCTCACCCAAATCTTTCATAGAAAAACAACTACCTAACCAAGTCTTAACAGACTGTAAAGTAGGTATATCATTTCCTATGATGAGTATGTCGTATACATACAAGATTAGGAAAGAAACAATGCTCCCACTAACCTTTTTATAAACACAAGGTTCATCTTCATTTTGATAAAACCAAACTCTTTGATTGCATCATTGAAATGAAGATTCCAACCTTGAGAAGCTTGTTTTAGTCCATAAATAGAACTTTGTAGCTTACAAACCTTTCCAGCATTTCCTAGATTGATAAAACCTTCTGATTGTGTCATATACACATCCACTTCAAGTTTTCCATTAAGGAAAGAGGTTTTAATGTCCATTCGCCAGATTTAATGGAATGCAACTATTGCGAGCAAGATCTGGATGGACTTAACATAGCTACAGGGGATAATGTTTCGTTATAGTCTACACCATGAACTTATCGTAAACCTTTAGACTAATCACCCCTTGTATGTTTTTACAATACCATCCATGTCAGCTTTCTTATTGAAAACCCATTTACACCTTATAGGTTTGACCCTTTCAGGTGGTTCAACCAAAGTCCATACTTGGTTTACTGACAAGGAATCCATCTCAGATCTCATGGCTTCAAGCCATTTCTCAGATTCTGGGCTAGACATTGTCTCTTAATAAGTCCTAGGCTCATCTTGATCCATAAGTAGAACATCTCCGTGTGGAGTAACGAGAAATCCAAATCTCCCAGGTGCACAGCGTTTTCTTGTGGATCTGTGCAGTGGTTGTGTTTTTAAATCTGTTGAATGTTCCTCAACAATTTATGAAACATGCTTAACTTCAGGTTCATTGATTTTTTGTTCTTGAACTTCCCAAGTTTATTATTTCTACCCTTCCCCTTCTTTGAGAGAAATTCTCTTTCGAGAAAAGCTCCTGTTTGAGCAACAAATACTTTGTTCTCATTAGGGTTGAAGAAGTAGTATCCCTTAGTTTCTTTAGGATATCCAACAAATATACACTTATGAGATTTAGGTTCGAGCTTCGTAGACATCTAATTTTTTACATAAGCTTCACAACCTTAAATCTTCATAAAAGACATACTAGGACGCTTCCCAGTCCTTATCTCGTATGGTGTCTTTTGAACTGATTTAGATGGAATACGATTTAGTGTGAAAGTGATTGCTTCAGGTGCATGTCCCCAAAAAGAAGTCAAAAGATCACTATGACTCATCATCGATCGAACCATGTCTAACAATGTTTGATTCCTTCTTTCAGAAACTCCATTCCATTGTGGTGTACCAGGTGGTGTAAGCTGTGAGACAATCCCACATTCTTTCAGGAGTTCATCAAACTCTATGCTTAAGTATACTCCACCTCGATCTGATTCAAGTGCCTTAATACTCTTGCCTAGTTGATTTTGTACTTTATTTTTAAATTCCTTAAACTTTTCAAGGGCTTCAGATTTATGGCGCATAAGATAAATATACCCATACTGACTGAAGTCATCGGTGAAAGTAATGAAGTAATGGAATCCACCTCTGGCTTCTGTATTCATCGGTCCATAAACATCATTATGTATTAACCCCAATAAATCACTTGATTGGTCACCTTTACTACTAAAAGGAGTTTTAGTCATTTTTCCTAACAAGCAAGAGTCACATACATCATATTGTTCGAAAACAAATGAATCTAAGAATCCATCTTTATGGAGTTTTGATATGCGTTTCTCACTTACAGAGACCATTAACCAATTGTGCCGAAGATAAGTTTGATTCGAGTCATTTGTTCTTGATCTCTTAGTATTTATGTTACAAATTGTCTTTTCTTGATCCAAAATATAGAGACCCGTTAACCAATTGTGTCGAACCATAAAAAACATTATCGATATAAAAAGAACAACAATTATTCTTAATAATAATCTCAAAACCAATCTTGTCCAAACAAGAAATAGAAATAATGTTCTTAGTTAAACTAGGCTCAAAATAACAATCCTGTAAATTTAAATCAAGTCCACTAGGCAAAGATAAAACATATGTCCCTATAGCTAATGCATCAACTCTTGCTCTGTTTCCCACTCGTAGGTCTACGTCTCCTTTAGTCAGATTCCTTCTCTTTTGCAGTCCTTGTACAAAAGGAAAAATATGAGAACCACAACCGATATCTAATACCCAAGAAGTAGATGTTGACAAATTAACATAAATTACATAAATACCTAAAACAAACGTTCCGTTTTCTTTTGCCTTCTTGACCTCTTCAAGGTAAATAGGGCAGTTTCTCTTCCAGTGTCCGGTCTTATTGCAATGGAAATTTTCCATCCTTGCAAACTCCCCCTTTGGGTTTCAATGCATTTTTCCCTTTTGGTTTAACTTTACCATTGCCCTTAGAATTTGCCACTACCTTTTTCTTTCCCTTTTCTTTTCCTTGTGGACCACCAGAATGGGCTTAGGTCCAACCATTTTCAAGTTACTTTCAGTAGTTCATAACATGCTAAGTAACTGTGACAAAGTCTTGTTAATTTCATTCATGTTGAAATTAAGGAAAATTGACTAAAGCTATCTGGCAACGATTGCAAGATAACATCGGTATCCAATTCATCTTTGAGAGGAAATCCCAACTTTTCCAACGTTTGGATGTAGCCCTTCATCTTGATGACATTAGCTCCTACAGGAGTTCCCTCTTCCATTTTGCATTAGAAAAGAGCTTTAGAGGTCTCATACCTCTCTTGACGTGCTTGCTCTTCATATATTTCTTTGAGATTTTGAATCATCTCATATGCAACCATGTCCTCATATTGCTTCTAAAGCTCAGGAGTCATGGAGGAAAGCATTATACATCCAACATCTAACATATCATCCATATGTTTCTTGAATTTATCTTTTTCAGCTCTTGAAGCATTAGTTGTCGGTTTATCAGGAACATGTTCTTCAATAACATATTCCTTCCTTTCCTATTTTAAAATAATTCTCAAATTACGAAACCAGTCAAGGAAGTTTATGCCATTAAGTTTATCATTCTCAAGGAGTGATCGCAGTGATATTAAATCTACAACAATGGAAATATTAAAGTAAGTAAATTTACCAAATTAAAATTTATAAATAGGACTTTATTTACAAATTACTCCCACTATTTTATTCAAAATAAAAAACCCTCTCTGTTTTAATTTCGAAAAATTCAACGAAAAATTTTCTAGTGGGTGACGATCCATAATACATCAATTTCCTAAATCAACTTTGGCTTTTTTTTAGGATAGTGATTATTTAGGTAAGTAACACTTTACTAGTTACATCTCATGTAACTCCTCATTTTGGTGAACAACTTTTGTTCAAGTCATCTCATGACTTATCCAAATATTTAACCTCTAGGTTTCTAATTCTATTAGAATAACCTAGTTAAGTTATTATCAATATCTTAGCCAGTGAATATCAATTGCTTATTCTTTGCATTTAAACAAGGTAGATTTATGTGACAATGCTTTGGCAAAGCCCACACAATATCGATCGAAGCCTTAACGAGGGAAAATATTGGACGGTTAAGTTAACTTAGATTATAAAGAGGGATTTGCGTAATTATCTCATCATTGTTCATTTTAATATTAGACCCTTATTGATCTCATCAATATTCATTCTTATTTTATCATTTGATGCATTACATACATAGAAAATATAGCAATAGATAAGATACAATGGTTATAGCCCAAAACAATGACCAAAGTGGCCCATTCCAAGCCAATGAGATAACCAAAAAAAACTTAAAGCCTAAGACTGCTCTCTAGGTATCTTCTCACTATTCTTCTGCTCCTTGTGAATCTTCATAGGTTTACAATTTTAAAAGAAACTCGTTTTACATACGAGAGAGTTAGATGAGAAGCGAAATACAACATAGATACAGAAAGGCACGGCTCGCAGACCGTATTTCAAATTAAACCATTGTAAATTGAACAAGGGCTATAACCATGCATGTCAAACACCGTTCAAAACAAACATATTATATATATATAGATGTTCTTACACCTTTGTTAAAAATATTAATATGGGCCTTCAATTTGTACTGCTGATGAGTGGTCAAACAATACTTCTATTTCTTTAGAAAAACTTCACGATTTGATAACACTTATCAACAAAATCGTTCTTTTGGGATTTTCAATCCCGAATATTTTCTACATCGCAACAACCATTGTTCCACTGCCAAACGCAATATGCTATCGCGCTCCCACTGATCATTATGTCAACAATTGACATATGGATTTCGTAAAATCCTTGCAGCAACAAATCGATTGAAAAACATATTAACATATTAATCGTTGCGGTTATCGATTCAAAAAATGATATCATGCATATTTGCCGAAACTGATAAAACTAAAATATGCATCTCATGCATATCGCATTAACCAAAAATTTAACCTAAATTCGGATCGTACAAGTGGCTTTGATGCCACTGTTGGGACCGTCAGCGCACCCCACGGCGTAGCGGAAACAAAACTCGATGGTCTCACTAGCGATCCATATATGCAAAATCGAAATCGAGAGGAAGGGATATGAATACTTACAGCGGGTTCCTTGAAAAACAGCAAGGACAACAACGAGAAATGGTGATCATGAACTGCTTGAATCGAAAACCTCCACGAAAACATGTCTCGGCCTATACTTAGTTCACCCGATTGAGAGCAAAGTTTTCTTTTTTGCAAATTCTGTTTTGAGAAAAACGGATGAAGTACATGTTTTTGTTAGAAAACGGTTGCTAGACCTAACACATCCTTTTATATCCAAGTTACCCTAATCTCATTAGGGATTTTACTATTTCAAAGTAATTAAATCTATATTTAATTAATTGGAATTTAATAATCTTTTTAAATTTGAATTAGCCTAATCATACTAGGGATTTTATTATTTCAAATTAATAAAATATATATTTAATTAACTGAAATTAAATATTCAGGATTATTAAAACATATATATATATATATATATATCAAACATACATAAATTAACTCTAAATATATTTTAGTAACGTACAACAAATTGTACATCTTTGCTCATTTTAATCATAGGGTGTGACCCTGTAGGTTATTGTAATGTTAGTAGTAATTATTAGAACAATTCTAATATTACATACAATGAGTGACATCTAGCAATATATCATTGCCACCTAAGTTACTAGAAATTATGATTCGACATATCATCTTGGTGATTAACTCTTTTGTGTATTACATCCTTATGTCCTTTATATCTAGAATAGGCACAAGTCTTGGAATAGTCACACTTGTATAGCCCATCTATTATTTCTTGATATCTAGAGTAGACTTTAATTAACGAATAGTTTGTGATATCTCATATCAACTTATTCGAGCATGGCCATGCGTTTCTAGTCTCACTCAATCAAGTGGCCTGTGATATATTTCCTATTATGTAGGAAGGACAAATTCTATCTTAATCATACAGACCCACTACATATATTGAGATATAATCAATAACAGTCTTTATAGAGCAACCAGTTATGGAGCTTGTTTAACTGCATCAAAATATAGATCAATATATGTTGGGATAGTATTGATCTCAAGTATGAGGATCATACATATAGTCATCACCATGAGCAATGTTATGATTGTCACATAATAATCCAAGACATATGCTCATGGTGGGTCAATCCAATACGTTGTTCTCTAACAATATAATCATGTATTAATTCTGACATCTCTATGTCAATGACAACTTCTTGTCATCAATCAATAACATGTTAGTCTTAAGCGTATTATTATTATCCATTCCCATAATAATACTTCACTAGGGATCTTTTAATAATAACAATTATGTCATTATATGGACTTTATTATCTTCCATTTTATGTTAAACACATATATATAACTGAAAATAGTAGTGGCAATGCTTTTATTCAATCAAATCGGTAAATAAAAGTTATTACACTCATCATATGATTGGTCTTTGGGCATACTCCAACACTGAAGTCATGCCACAAGGACCTATCACTCGTGTAAGGGCAAAATAATTCAGGGAAGAACTTTCATATAAGTGCATTCATGCTCTCAAATCTTTTAATGAAAAAGAACCTTTAAATGATAGGTTATTTAATATATTTCAATTTGATAATAAATATAATCTATAGTCCACTTCTTTATATTATATACATTGCTACTTTATATTAGTTCATATACTTAACTGAAATTCTATATCTTTTGATGAAGGTACATATTGTAACACCCCAATTTAGGGGTCAAATTATAAGTTTCAAAACTTATAGTGAGTTTTAAAAAGTGAGGGAAATTCAAAGACCAGTCCTGAATTTACATATTTTTCTTAAATGTTGAAAAATAAATTCCCCTCCCCCGTGCAATCAGTTTTCCATATTGTTTTTCCATATTTTCTCTCCCCCGTTAACCCCCTTTTGAGCTCCAATTTCTCCCCTGTCCGACACCATTCGTCAATACAAAACCACCAATAGATTCACCATTGAACGAAGAACAAAACCCGACCTCTATGCTGATGTGAATCGGCATCGTTCGCCGTAAATCTCAACCAGAAGCTTCGTTAGTTTTAACTTGATCACCATTGGTTTTCTATCGATTTCGGTCGATTCGACCACTCATTTTTTACACCACCCGTATCATCATGTTCCTTGCATCATTCCGATTCCACCAGTGTCCTTATTCTCTCCATTATCGTCAGCGCGTGAGGGGGTGAGGAACTTAAAGTTTCGATGTTTTAAAATCGAGCTCTCTACCGTTTAAAATTGTAAACTGAGATTGGTAAATGTCTCAAAACCCCTTAAAATAATTTAGAATTTTTTTTGGAATTTTTTCGACCTCCTAGGCCTCCGTACGCGCCACCCCCTGCGAGTGGGATTTGTGTGGCAACATGGGGAACTGGCTGACAGGCTAGACCAATTTGGACTAAATCGATCGAGCCACTGAGCTGTTAACCGACGTTGACTACCGTTGACCAGACCATTGACTGGCCATTGATCGACCGTTGACTTTTTCTGGGTATACCTATCCTGATGTTTTTCGACATCCTGAATCTGTTTTTAGGTCTGTTTTTCCAAATTCAAACCCATAATGCTATTTTTCACTGATTTATCACCCGATTTGATTCATTTTTCACAATTAAGCTCTGTTTTTTATGAAATTTATGTTGATATGTAACTGAGGAATTATTGGCAATTGATTTCAAGATCGAGGGTATTCGAATAGAGTTTTAATGGTGGATCAGTATGACATAGAAATCGAGGTAATACATTACTACTTTTTCATGCTTTATAGAACATGTTGGTATTAGTAAATGCATGAATGAAAATGTTTGGTCGCATCTGGGTAGTTAAATAATTCCTACACTCGATCCGAATGCGGTAAAAATTCGGTAACGGAATATTGCTCAGATAATTAAAATAAGAAACTAGAGGATCGTAGAATTAAAGTTCAAGTTATATAATTAAGGGAAAAATAATCAACTCATGGATCTGTAAATTATAATTTATCTTATTAAAGGTTAAATACCAAAGGTACTTGGATGAGAAATTATGAGAATACTTCGATTAGCTAAAATTATGAAATTGCCCTTAAGAGGAAAAATAGCTCAAATTGACCCTGAATAGAAAAGTACCGAGGAAGTCATGCCTAAATCGATGTATTACTAATTTCATCGTTAAGTTTACATGTTTATACAGAAAATCCTGATAATCTGTAAATCTCTGAGTTATGATTAAATACCTGAAGAATAATTTATCGAGTGAGCTTTTTTGTCAGAATTGTTCGAATGGCCTGAAATAGATGATAAGTTTGAATTAAATAATTAGTGCAGATGGAAAGAAATGATTGAAATACTATGAACTGTAAAATAACCAAAATGCCCTTGGATAGTAAATGACCCAAGAATATTACCAAGCCCAATAATGATTGAATATCCTCAAGCTATGAAACGACTGAAATAACGTTGAGTACCAAAATGACCAAAATACCCTATGGCCTATAATAAGTAAATGTCTTGGATTAATTAAAGAATCCAAATAACATGGATGTTGTACTACTCTTAAAAGTTATAGAACACAGCTTAAGTCGGCAAACCAATGCTACTGATATATCAATACCTAAATAGAATTGGTACCACTTGAATGCTTCTTCATCTCTTCAAGTTTGGAGTCGAGGATAATTATGGAAATACTCAACTCAGCTCAACTCTAGAGAGCATTCGGTACTAAGAAGTGGATATTCGTTAGACAAATCAACCACGAATACCAAATTGAACTAAGTAAGCTCAATAACTGAAGATTAAATAAATGATTTGGATGAGTATGGGAATGCTAATGAACATACATGATGTAATGCCCTTATGGGTCGTGAACTACAAATCAAGCACGTCAGAATTTCATGATATCGTGGAAGCATGGAAATTAAATAAAGACCATTGGAATATCTCTTTGTTCCCTTAAGATCTATTCAGTGATGATTCTGAAGAGGATCTATGGACAATAAATTTTGATATTAAAGAGTAAATACCCTCGAAGGTAAAGGAATTGACTAGTCAACAAGCATTCAGTTCTAGGAGTTATTCGATAATCTGATCAATCAACATAAATGATAAATATTCTGAATCTTCGTTTTCCCTTATCAGCTCAAATCACTCCAGTCATATCTGAACACATAAGTATCTTAGATGTAAAGGATCCTGAATACCCCCATTTGGTTTAATTGGACTAAAATCATGTTAATTCAATGTCTAATCTTGAATACCTGATTATTGGGTAATTGAATCACTCTTAGTAAATCTGAATCTAGAATTGTTCTGTATAAAGGTTCCTGAACACTTTCGTGATGTATATGAATCATAGTGGGATTCTAAAGTATAAACCTTAAATGTCTGATTAGATCAGTTAGTAATTGATTCACTTCAATACGACATCATTCCTGGAATCCGATCAAATTACATCAGTTTCATGTTATCCATTCTGATAACTACCTAGTGTCTCAAAGAAATACTTGGATCTCTTGTGTGTTCCACATGTACTACATGTCAATTTTATATGTTTTGAAATAAGTTTTAACGAAAGTATTGATTTACTGGTTTATGAACATTGGAACATGGTATGTGATATTTAATTTTTGGTTTTCATCGAAAACTATGAATTGTTCATGATTTATAGAATCATGGAATTTACTAGTTTATGAACTATAGTTTTATGTATTCATGGGTTATACCTGAACTGCTCTATTGGGACATTATTTGGGTAGACTGGAGTATGGAGGTACAACTCTGATCAAGCTGGTAAATCCTTATGGACTTAAGGTGACCCTTAGGTAGGCTCTAAGTGTTAGGACAGTCAGTGCACCCCACGGTGCAGGGGAAACAAAACTCAACAGTCTCACCAATGATCCAAGTACGTAAAACCGAAATCAGGAGGAAGGGATGCGAATACTTACAGCGAGTTCCTTGAAAAATAGCAAGAACAACAGTGAATACTGGTGGTGTACATCAGTTCGAATCGTAAGCCTCCACGAAATCACGTCTCGACCTCTACTCAGTTCACCTGATTGAGAGCAATATGTATTTTCCCCAAAACTATTTTGAGAGAAAAACGGCTGGAGGTTTATGTCTGTGTGTTAAAAACGGCTGTTGGACCTAACTCACCATTTTATATCCATTACCCTAACATCTTAGGGTTTTCAAAGTTATTTGGAATTAACAATAAAACATTATTTAATTAATTCAATTAAATATACATTAAAGACTTATAATCTAAATTATAATCTTTAATGTTTATTTAAAAACTTATTTAATTAATCTGAATTATATATACCAATTAAAAGAGTTGTAATCTAAATTACATTCTGTTAATACTTACTTACTATATTTAGGATAATTAAAATCATATGTATATCAAACATACATATCATAACTCTAGATATATTTTAGTAACATACAACAAATTGTGCATTTTTGCTCATTTCAATCCTGGGGTGTGACCCTGTAGGTTCTTCTAACGTTAGTAGTAATTATTAGAACAATTTTAATATTACATACAATGAGTGACATCTAGCAATATATTATTGTCACCTAAGTTACAAGAAATTATGATTTGACATATCATCTTCGTGATTAACTCTTTTATGTATTACATCCTCTTGTCCTTTATATCTAGAATAGGCACAAGTCTTAGAATAGTCACACTTGTATAGCCCATCTATTGTTTCTTAATATCTAGAGTAGACTACAATTAACGAATATGATATCACATATCAACTTATTCGAGCATGGCCATGCATTTCTAGTCTCACTCAATCAAGTTGCCTGTTATATATTTCTTATTATGTTGGAAGGACAAATATTATTTTAACCATATACACCCCACTATATATATATATCGAAATATATTCAAAAACAGTCTTTATAGTGCACCCAGTTATGGAGCATGTTTAACTGTATCAAAACATACAACAATATATGTTGGGATGACATTGATCTCAAGTCTGAGGATCATACATATAGTCATCACCATGAGCAATGATATGATCGATACATAATAATCCAAGATATATGCTCATGATGGGTCAATCTAATACATTGTTCTCTAACAATATAATCATGTATCAATTCTGACATCTCTATGTCAATGACAACTCCTTGTCATCAATCAATACCATGTTAGTCTTAAGCATATTATTATTTTCCATGCCCATAATAATAATTTATTATGGATCTTTTAATAATGTTATTATATGAACTTTATTATCTTTCAGTTTATGTTAAACACAGAGACATAACTGAAAATAATAGTATGCCTTTATTCAATAAAATTGGTAAATAAATATATTATTACAATCATCATATTATTGGTCTTTGGGCATACTCTGATAATCTCCAACTAGAACTAAGACCAATCACTCACATATATAATACCGATTGACTCAGTGTGACAATCATGCCTCTGCTGTGTAAGAGGCTTCGTCAAGGGATCCACAATGTTCTCATCCATTTGTACTCTGCATATTTCCACATCTCCTCGATCTATGATCTCTCGAATGAGATGAAAGCGCCTAAGAATATATTTGGATCGTGGATAAGATATGGGTTCCTTTGCTTGTGAAATGGATCCATTATTATCACAACGGAGTTCTACAACATTTGATATGCTGGGAACAACCCTTAATTCCAATATAAACTTCTTGATCCAAACAACCTCTTTTACTACTTCACTGGCTACAATGTATTCAGCCTCTGTTGTAGAATCAACTATTGTGTCTTGCTTCAAACTTTTCCAGCTCACTGCACATCCATTAAGACAAAACACAAAACTCGATTGCGATCTTGAGTCATCATTGTTAGTTTGGAAGCTGTCATCAGTATAATCTTTTATACTAAGCTCTTCCTCCCCTCCATAGACAAGAAATTTATCCTTAGTTCTTCTTAAGTACTTAAGGATATTTTTAATCGTAACCCAATGATTTTTATCGGGGTTCGCTTGATACTGACTCGTTATGCTTAAAGCATACGATACATCTGGTCTAGTACATATCATGGCATATATGATAGAACCAATAGCTGAATCATATAGAATATTATGTTTTCTTGTATTCTTCCATACTGAACCTTTTCAGCACTTTTTCTATATAGGTACTTTGACTCAAACCTAGAAGTCATCTTGATCTATCTCTATAGATCTTAACTCCTAAGATATATGTTACCTCACCCAAATCTTTCATAAAAAGACAACTACCTAACCAAGTCTTAACAGACTATAAAATAGGTATATCATTTCCTATGATGATTATGTCATCTATACACAAGATTAGGAAAGAAACAATGCTCCCACTAGCCTTCTTATAAACACAAGTCTCATCTTCATTTCTGATAAAACCTAACTCTTTGATTGCATCATTGAAATGAAGATTCCAGCTTCGAGAAGCTTGCTTTAGTCCATAAATGGACCTCTTTAGCTTACAAACCTTTCCAGCATTTCCTTGAATGACAAAACCATCTGGTTGTTTCATATACACATCCTCTTCAAGTTTTCCATTATGTAAAGCGATTTTGATGTCCATTTTCCAGATTTCATAATCATGGAAGGCATCTATTGCGAGCAAGATCCGGATGGACTTAAACATAGCTACAGGGGAGAATGTTTCGTCATAGTCTACACTATGAACTTGTCGAAAACCTTTAGTGACTAGTCACCCCTTGTATGTTTGTACATTACCATCTATGTCGGGTTTATTCTTGAAAACCCATTTACACCCTATAGGTTTGACCCCTTCAAGTGGTTCAACCAAAGTCCATAATTGGTTTACTGACATGGAATCCATCTCAGATCTCATGGCTTCAAGCCGTTTCTCAGAGTCTGGGCTAGACACTACCTCTTAATAAGTCTTGGGCTCATCTTGATCCATAATAAGAACATCTCCATGTGTCGTAATAAAAAATCCAAATCTCTTAGGTGCACGGAGTTCTCTTGTGGATCTACGCAGTGGTTGTGTTTTTAAATATGTTGAATGCTCTTCAAGAACTTGTGAAACATGCTGAACATCATGTTCATTTATTTGTTGTTCTTGAACTTCTCCAATTTCAATATTTTTACCATTCTATTTCTTTGAGAGAAATTCTCTTTCGAGAAAAATTCTTGTTCGAGCAACAAACACTTTGTTCTCGTTAGGGTTGAAGAAATAGTATCCCTTAGTTTCTTTAGGATATCCAATAAATATACACTTATGAGATTTAGGTTCGAGCTTTGTAGAATCTGATGTTTTATATAAGCTTTACAACCCCAAATCTTCATAAAAGACATACTGGGACGTTTCCAAGTCCATATCTCGTATGGTGTCTTTGGAACCGATTTAGATGGAACACGATTTAGTTTGAAAGTGGATGTTTCAAGTGCATGTCCCCAAAAAGAAGTCAGAAGATCACTATGACTCATCATCGATCGAACCATGTCTAATAGTGTTCGATTCCTTCTTTCAGAAACTCGATTCCATTGTGGTGTACCAGGTGGTGTATGCTGTGAAACAATCCCACATTGTTTTAGGAGTTCATCAATCTCTATGCTTAAGTATTCTCCACCTCCATCTGATCGAAGTGCCTTAATACACTTGCCTAGTTGATTTTGTACTTCATTTTTTAATTCCTAACTTTTCAAGGGCTTCAAATTTATGGTGCATAAGATAAATATACCTATACCGACTGAAGTCATCGGTGAAAGTAATGAAGTAATGGAATCCACCTCTAGATTGTGTATTCATTGGTCCACATACATCACTATGTATTAACCCAAATAAATCACTTGCTCCCTCACCTTTACTATTAAAAGGAGCTTTAGTCATTTTTCCCAACAAGTAAGATTCGTATACATCATATTGTTCAAAAACAAATGAATCTAAGAATCCATATTTATAGTTTTTATATGCGTTTCTCACTTATATGACCTAAACGACAATGCCAAAGATATGTTTGATTCGAGTCATTTGTTTTTTATCTCTTAGTATTTATGTCATAAATGGTTTTTTCTTTATCCAAAATATAGAGACCATTAACCAATTGTGCCAAACCATAAAAAACATTATCGAGATAAAAAGAACAACAATTATTCTTAATAATAATCTGAAAACCAATCTTGTCTAAACAAGAAATAGAAATAATGTTCTTAGTCAAACTAGGCACATAATAACAATCCTCTAAATTTAAATCAAGTCCACTAGGAAAAGATAAAACATATATCTCTATAGCTAATGTATCAACTCTTGCTCCATTTCCCACTCGTAGGTCCACGTCTCCTTTAACCAAATTCCTTCTCTTTTATAGTCCCTGTACAGAAGTACAAATATGAGAACCACAACTGGTATCTAATACCCAAGAAATAGATGTTGACAAATTAACATCAATAACATAAATACCTGAAACAAACGTTCCGTTTGCTTTTGCCTTCTTGACCTCTTCAAGGTAAACATGGAAATATCTCTTCCAGTGTTCGGTTTTATCGTAATGGAAACATTTTCCTTCCTTGCTAACTCCCCCTTTGGGTTTCAATGCATTTTTCTCTTTTGATTTTGTCATACCATTGCCCTTAGACTTTACCATTGCCCTTAGACTTTGCCACTACCTTTTTCTTTCCCTTTCTTTTGTCCTTATGGACTATCAGAATGAGCTCAGGTCCAACCTTTTTCATGTTACTTTCAGCAGTTCGTAACATGCCAAGTAACTATGGCAAAGTCTTGTTAATTTCATTCATGTTGAAATTAATGACAAATTTGCTAAAGCTATATGGAAATGATTGCAGGATAACATCGGTAGCCAATTCATCTTTGAGAGGAAATCCCAGCTTTTCCAACGTTTGGATGTAGCCCATCATCTTGATGACATGAGCTCCTACATGAGTTCCCTCTTCCATTTTACATTGAAATAGAGCTTTAGAGGTCTCATATCTCTCTTGACATGCTTGCCCTTCATATATTTCTTTGAGATTTTGAATAATCTCATATGCGACCATATCCTTATGTTGCTTCTGAAGCTCAGGAGTCATGGTGCCAAGCATTAGACATCCAACATCTAACATATCATCCATATGTTTCTTGAATTTGTCTTTGTCAACTCTTGAAGCATTATCTGCCGGTTCATCAGAACAAGTTCCTCAATGACATATTCCTTCATTTCTGTTTGAGAACAATTCTCAAATTACAAAACCAATCAAGGAAGTTTATGCCATTAAGTTTATCATTTTCAAGGAGTGATCGCAGTGATAAATTGTTGTTTGTCATTAAATCTACAACAATGGAAATATTAAAGTAAGTAAATTTACCGAATTAAAATTTATAAATAGGACTTTATTTACAAATTACTCCCACTATTTTATTTAGAATTAAAACCCTCGCTTTATAATTTCAGAAAAATTCAACGAAATTTTTTCTAGTGGGTGAGATCCATAATACATCAATTTCCTAAATCAGCTTTGGCTTTTCTTTTAGATATTGATTATTTAGGTAAATAACACTTTATTAGTTACATCTCATGTAACTCCTCATTTTGGTGAACAACTTTTGTTCAATTCATCTTATCCAAATATTTAACCTCTAGGTTTCTAATCCTTTTAGAATAACCTTGCTAAGTTATTACCAATATTTCAACCGGTGAATATCACTTGCTTATTATTCACGTTTAACCAAGATAAATTTATGTACCAATGCTTTGGCAAAGCCCATAAATATCGATCGAAGCCTTAACGAGGCTAAATAATGGACGATTAAGTTAACTTAGATTATAAAGAAGGATTTGCGTAATTATCTCATCATTGTTCATTTTAAGATTAGGCCCTTATTGATCTCATCAATATTCATTCTTATTTTATCATTTAATGCATTGCATACATAACAAATATAGCAATAAATAAGATGCAATGGTTATAGCCCAAAACAATGACTAAGGTGGCCCATCCCAAGTTAATGGGAGAATAAAGAACCCTAAAGCCTAAGACTAGTCTCTAGGTATCTTCTCGCCATTCTTCTGCTCCTTGTGAATCTTCATAGGTTTACAATTTTAAAAGAAACTCGTTTTACATACGAGGGAGTAAGATGAGAAGAGAAATACAACAAATATATAGAAAGGCATGACTCATAGACCGTATTTCAAATTAAACCATTATAAAGTGAACAAGGGCTATAACCATGCATGACAAACACCGTAAAACAAGCATATCATATATATATACACGTTCTTACGCCTTATTTAAAAAAATTAATATGGGCATTCAATTTGTACTGCTAATGAGGGGTCCAGGGATTTTGTGTTTTGGGGATTTTCAATCCCGAAGGTTTTCTACATCGGAACAACCTTTGTTCCACTGCCAAATGTGATATGCTATCGCACTCCCATGGATCATCATGTCAATGATTGACATATGGATTTCGTAAAATCCTTACAACAACAAATCGATTGAAAAAATATTAACAAATTAACATATTAATCGTTGTGGTTATCGATTCGAACAATTATATCAACATATTTACCGGAATCGATAAACTAGAACATACATCTCATACATATCGTATCATCCAAGAATTTAACCCTAATTCAGATCATAAAAGTGGCTCTGATACCACTGTTGGGACCATCGGCGCACCTCACGGCGCAGCGGAAACAAAACTTGACGGTCTCACCAGCGATCCAAGTACGTAAAATTGAAATCGGGAGGAAGGGATGTGAATACTTACAACGGGTTCCTTGAAAAATTGCAAGAACAACAGTGAATACTGGTGGTGTACATCAGTTCGAATCGTAAGCCTTCAAGAAATCACGTCTCGGCCTCTACTCAGTTCACCCGATTGAGAGCAATATTTGTTTTCCCAAAAAATATTTTGAGAGAAAAACGACTAAAGGTTTATGTGTGTGTGTTAAAAATGGCTACTAGACCTAACACACCCTTTTATATCCATTACCGTAACATCTTAGGGTTTTCAAAGTTATTTCGAATTAATAATAAAATATTATTTAATTAATTCAATTAAATATACATTAAAGACTTATAATATGAATTATAATCTTTAATGTTTATTTAAAAACTTATTTAATGATTCTGAATTATATATACCAATTAAAAGAGTTGTAATCTAAATTACATTCTTTTAATGCTTACTTACTATATTCGGGATAATTAAAATCACATGTATATCAAATATACATATCATAATTCTAGATATATTTTACTAACATACAACAAATTGTACCTTTTTTCTCATTTCAATCCTGGGGTGTGACGTTGTAGGTTCTTGTAACGTTAGTAGTAATTATTAGAACAATTCTAATATTACATACAATGAGTGACATCTAGCAATATATCATTGTCACCTAAGTTACAAGAAATTATTATTCGACATATCATCTTTGTGATTAACTCTTTTATGTATTACATCCTTTTGTCCTTTATATCTAGAATAGGCATAAGTCTTAGAATAGTCACACTTGTATAGCCCATCTATTGTTTCTTGATATCTATAGCATACTATAATTAACGAATATGATATCACATATCAACTTATTCGAGCATGGCCATGCATTTCTAGTGTCACTCAATCAAGTTGCCTATGGTATATTTCCTATTATGTAGGAAGGACAAATCCTATCTTAACCATATACACCCCACTACATATATCGAAATATATTCAATAACAGTCTTTATACTGCAAACAGTTACGAAGCATGTTTAACTGTATCAAAACATACAACAATATATGTTGGGATGACATTGATCTCAATTCTGAGGATCATACATATAGTCATCACCATGAGTAATGTTATGACCGTTACATAATAATCCAAGACATATGCTCATGATGGTCAATCTAATACATTGTTCTCTAATAATATAATCATGTATCAATTTTGACATCTCTATGTCAATGAAAACTCCTTGTCATTAATCAATACCATATTAGTCTTAAGCATATTATTATTGTCCATGCCCATAATAATACTTGGCTATGGATATTTTAATAATGTTATTATATGGACTTTATTATCTTTCAGTTTATATTAAACACAGACACATAACTGAAAATAATTATGGAAATGCCTTTATTCAATAAAATATGTAAATAAATATATTATTACAATCATCATATGATTGGTCTTTGGGCATACTCTAACACTAAGGCCTCAAGGCATTCCCCTTAAGTTAATCATGGAATACTTATGGCGTACAAGTGGAGGGCAGTTATATGGTTTACTTCATGGTTACGCTGATGAGATTTACTAGATCACGATCCAGATATTACGAATTACGATTAAAACTGTTTTCTACTGGATTTTTTTATATAGATAAGATTCTGGAGTATGGTGGCACAACCCTGATCCAACTAGTAAACCTTACGACCTAAGGATACCCTTGGGTAGGCCCATAGGCCCCAAGGCATATCTTAGGTTGGCTCCCTTTGCTGTGTGCTTAGGGTAAGCCCCATGGATGCAGTTTTGGGGAACTGCATAATGTAGTTTGGTTGGAGGGTTTCGCTATGGTTTTAAAAGATTTATATCTTTTCACTGGTTTTGATTGGAACACATTAGACATCCTATTCGATCTCTTGAAAATGTGATACTATGAATTCTATTTTGAATTGAGATCTTCATGGCTTTTACTCGATGTATTACCAATAGAACTCCAGATTATCCCGAAAACTGTTATACATCATATTCAACAAGGAAATTATATGGGTTTCAATTTATTTGCATGTCCTGTAGCATCAACTAATAGTATTGTATTATCGAGCTTCCCAAAGCTCACTGTATTACTCACCTTTTCATGTTACAAGAATCGTATTAGTGCATCTATAGACATCATTAAGGGAATTCTTCCGGCGTTGCTGGCAGAGTATGATACATGTGATTAGGGGGCATGTAGATTATATTTTGTTTTATATACGAGTTTGAAAATGTTTTATTTCTGAATACTGGTAAAGTTTACTTTTGTATTTATAAATTATTTTTTGAGTTTACATGTTTTAATAAAAGTTTTAAATTTTCTGCTATTTTTACGGTGGGTCGCTCTGGTGGCCTTAATGTGACACCTCAGATCAGATCGGGTTACCCGCATCGGTCTAGGGGTGTTACATTTAGTAGTATCAGGACATTCCCATACTCTATCCTATTTTTCTGAAATGGTAAATCGAGGATACACCTAAAGGAGCTAAATGATGAAGTCCAAGGTAAAGAACTTATATAGGAGCAATCAGGAGAGCATAAGGATCAATTGATGAAAAGTTATCCGGTAATAAGTGAGTTCATAGCTGGATTGAGCTGAATATTTGAGCTAGATGAAGACTTCAATTTAGCTGTGAACTTGAATAGACATCATCTATAACCAAAGGACATCATCTTTGTGAAAAGTTACATTTTCTCAAATCATACCTTTTTACGAAGAGGTCCCTTTTTGGGTCATACCTTTTTCATGAAGAGCTGCCATATGAGCCAACACGTTAAGGAAAATCAATGGACAGCTCATCATCAGCTCACTCACATTGCAACCTACCTATTCTTGAAGAGCTACCATATAAACGTCATGACCATTCATAAAAGTACTGCCATGGAATAATGCCATTGAAGAGAGGTGGGCATTGGTGAAGTCAATTCAATAAAAAGATGCTTAATATGCGAAGAGGCATGAGGAATACAAGGTGCCTATTCGACCAAGTCACACATGTATTGCACAAAGTGAAGTTTGGCACCAAAGTGAAAGAGCACAAGTATATTAGGCCAAATAAAATGTATCCACCCTTAGCTGAACCATCATGCCTTCTTTAAAAAGTTAACTAAACCTTCTCCATGCCAAAGGACTTATCGATTCATTCACAACATTATGTTAATTCATTTTAACACATTCATTGGCTGAAACCTTACATGACTTTTCATCCAAGGCATTTTGATGTGATCCTACCGTCCACCAAGTTCAAACAAAACATGCTCACAACTTTGAAGTTCTTCCAAGATGATTCTAATGGAGTCTTGCCTTATTTTATTATTTATTTACTCATGTATGCATTACATGTCACGTGAATATGTTTATCTTATTCTTAATTTTTGCTTGAATATTATATGCTGTCATTTATATGTATAATATATGATATTCATGCATAACTCATTAATTCACATCTTTATATAACTCATTCAATCCATACGCATTCATAGTTAGCTCATTTGCATTCTAACATATTTGCATTCTAACATTGGTGGAAGAATGCACTCATATTTATAATAGCTCAATTCCTATCTAATTATTTGTTTACATACTTTGTCTAGGTACATTGGATGCTAAATAGACTAAAGGCAATTGAAGAGTTGGATGGACAGTTCACGTTAGTCAGATTGATCGTCATTTTTGAACATGTTCCAAGAATCTTTGGTTGATGAAGTATTCTTAAGATTTAATGCCCTATCTCTTATCTTTCTAACGCACTTTGAATTGTATCAATCTGATATTGGGAGCCCAAGATATTCCCATATTAATTAAGACAGTGCAGGCTGGAAATATGTACGGGATTTACAACCAAATGAAGAGCCATGTTCACACCTGATGCATTTCCACCTTCATGAATCCATTTATGGCGTGTACAATCATACAATGAGGCTAAAGGACTTGTTCACATTCAAGGGAGATGGATGCATTATTTTCAAATTCATTCATCAAATCCAAGTGCATGAAGGGAGCCTATGAGTCACGTTCACACTTGGTACATGCATTCCAAGGGGGCCGAACATACAATGAAACATTCCTCCAAATTCATGCAAGGAAATGAACCAACATGTTCACATCAAGAGAGGATGAATTCGGCTATTAAGATGTATTCACTTAAATGGATGAACATTCATTTATTTTATTAGTCCATGAACTTGCATAGGGATGTACATTGTATCTACTTAAGGATGAACATTCATCCATGAATGTTCAATCATTAAATCCTGTATGTGCATCCTAGACATATCTTAGGCCTATAAATAGCTTTCCATTTCATTTGTAACCCATCTCATCTCATATATAAAATTACTCTTGTTAGTTATTTCTCTTCAAAGTTCTTTGTGAACTTTATCGATTAAACAAGTGTAGTTCCTATACTTGTGGCGTCATTCCTTCCATTTTGATTCCTAAATTCCTAGATTGTTATCTAGTGGGTTGAAGACACTATCACCACCCCTCAAGCAAGTTTGTGAAGACCGGGATTGTGCTCCTTAGCACTATTTCATCTTTGGCGTGTTTGAGATATAACATCACCACCATTGCCATTTCATCATCAACATCATCCATCGCTTCCATCAATTCCGCAGCCATCTATATCTTTTTTATTTATTTCATTTCATTCTTATTATTTATTTTCATTACTTATATTATTACCCTTTATTAAGTCCATTATTAAACATATTTTCTTATCTTATTTTGCATCCCAAACTTATAAATTCGAGGACATCAGTACTTGTCAATCCTAGATCGGGACACAATAAGGCTATCTACTCTTCTCACCAAAGTGTGTAGATTCGCCTTACATCAAGCGGTAATCAGAGCATAGTTGGATTGACAACAAAAGTGTCATTGGCGTGCAAAGCAAAAAGAAATTCAAAAGAGAAAAAGACTGCTTCAACAAATTGGAGTGCAAAAAGAAGAGAAAAAAGAAGAAAAGAAGAAAAGAAGAAAAGAAAAGAAAAGAAAAAGAGAAGTTCAAAAAGATAAAGCAAGCCAAGGAAAGTGCTCTACCATTGCAAAGTACATCAAAGAGGCCATCTACACTAAGAGAAGATAACCTTATTGTTTCTTGTGAAAGGTTGCAGTAAGTGTTGTTTCTTGAATTGTAAGTCACCTCTTCCTTTTCTATCCTTTTATTTTCCTTGTCTTCAACCATTTCTTTCTTTTAAATACCTTTGAATCCTTTCTTCTACCTTTTCATTTCTATTCCTTTCTACCCTAACCTATTTACAACCGACGCACACAAGGAAAGAATTAACTTGTTCTAATCTTGAGTAAGTTCTTTAAAGGACTTAGCAAGAGAAATTGGAATGGAAAAAGGCTAATTGAGAGAGTGAGATCAGAAGGGGAATTGAAAAAGCCAGTTTATATTCTCGAGTGCAAACACGAGCGTTGAATGGAGGATCATCATTTTTTTTGGAGTGATCATGAGGATTTGTGAGTGATTATTGGTAGGTCCTTTCATCTTATTCAACTATTAATTTTTCAATAACAATTCTCCCATCTTTCGAATGGATTACGCACAGCAGAGGAGGAATCCATTTCATACTCGTTTTCATGTGAATGATAAAGTATGCCTTGTAGCCATTGATGGTGGTAGTTGTGCAAATCTTGCAAGCACATACATGGTTGAGAAGTTAGGGCTTATAACATTCAAACATCTCAGTCCATATGTTTTGCAAGGATTAAATGAAGATGAAGAGTTAGAAGTCATGGAGCAAGTACGTGTGTCATTTTCAATAGGGGGATATGAAGATGAAGTTTTGTGTGATGTTGTTTCTATGAATTCAAGCCATCTACTCCTTGGACGTCCTTGGCAGTTCGATAAACGAGCATTCTATGATGGGTTCTCCAACAAATATTCATTCAAACACCAAGGGAGAAAGATCTTGTTGGTTCCAATGTGCCCAAATCAAGTCCATGAATGCCAAGTTATCGTCAAATCACGTATAGAGGAATGGAAGAAAACTAAAGCCATGAAGAAAGTTGAAAGAGAAGTTTCACGAGAGAAACAAATAACAGTGGAGGGAGATCAAAATGAAAATGAGAAAATTGATGTGAGAAACGTTGGAGTCGAAAATGAGCAAGTTGAAAAGTTTGAATTTGGGAGCAAAGGGGGAAGTACGTATGGAAGAGAAAATGAAAAGATTACAAGTGAGGTTGTGGTTAAAAGATATGATGGAGTTGAACATGCACAAATCAAAGAAGAACATTGTGAGAAAATCAAGACATTTGGAGTTGAAAATGAGAGTGAAGATGAGTGTGTTGAAAAACATGAGCATGAAAGAAACGAATACAAGGAGAATGAAGTTTTTCTTTATACTAATCAATTTTTTTCTTCTATTCATTCTTTGAATTTGTAGGTTATTCCAAGGGACATTCAAGATGATTCAAGCATCATTTCTTTTGAAATTCTAAAATATGTGTCACTTGAAATTATAAAGAACATGTTCATTAACCTTCAAAGTACATTCACCTCATACTCAAGATCGAATGAACCTTATAGAAGGGAAGATTCAATGAACCTAACCATGGAGAACATTAAGAGTCCAAACTCATTCATTCATGAATTTAATCCTTTCCTTTCCTTTGATTCTAAATTATCTACTTCTAACTTTGTTCTATTTTTCAGATTGTTGATTTAAAAGCAAAGACTTGAACATGTGAAGCATTTTGAGCAAAGAAAACGATGCAAGATGAGAATAAAAGAATTTCCATTCAAATGAACATCAAAGTTGTTCCCTTATGTACCAAGCATCGATTTGGGGACAAATCGCCTTAAAGAAGGGGGGATGATGTGATCCTACCGACCACCAAGTTCAAACAAAACATGCTCACAACTTTGAAGTTCTTCCAAGATGATTCTAAGGGAGTCTTGCCTTATTTTATTATTTATTTACTCATTTATGCATTACATGTCACGTGAATATGTTTATCTTATTCTTAATTTTTTCTTGAATATTATATGCTGTCATTTATATGTATAATATATGATATTCATGCATGACTCATTAATTCACATCTTTATATAACTCATTCAATCCATACGCATTCATAGTTAGCTCATTTGCATTCTAACATATTTGCATTCTAACATTGGTGGAAGAATGCACTCATATTTATAATAGCTCAATTCCTATCTAATTATTTGTTTACATACTTTGTCTAGGTACATTGGATGCTAAATAGACTAAAGGCAATTGAAGAGTTGGATGGGCAGTTCACGTCAGTCAGATTGATCGTCATTTTTGAACATGTTCCAAGAATCTTTGGTTGATGGCGTCTTCTTAATATTTAATGCACTATCTCTTATATTTCTAACGCACTTTGAATCGTATCAATCTGATATTGGGAGCCCATGATATTCTCAGATTAATTAAGACAGTGCAGGCTGGAAATAAGTACGGGATTTACAACCAAATGAAGAGCCATGTTCACACCTGATGCATTTCCACCTTCATGAATCCATTTATGGCGTGTACAATCATACAATGAGGCTAAAGGACTTGTTCACATTCAAGGGAGATGGATGCATTATTTTCAAATTCATTCATCAAATCCAAGTGCATGAAGGGAGCCTATGAGTCACGTTCACACTTGGTACATGCATTCCAAAGGGGGCCGAACATACAATGAAACATTCCTCCAAATTCATGCAAGGAAATGAACCAACATGTTCACATCAAGAGAGGATGAATTCGGCTATGAAGATGTATTCACTTAAATGGATGAACATTCATTTATTTTATTAGTCCATGAACTTGCATAGGGGACGTACATTGTATCTACTTAAGGATGAACATTCCTCCATGAATGTTCAATCATTAAATCTTGTATGTGCATCCTAGACATATCTTAGGCCTATAAATAGCTTTCCATTTCATTTGTAACCCATCTCATCTCATATATAAAATTACTCTTGTGAGTTATTTCTCTTCAAAGTTCTTTGTGAACTTTATCGATTAAACAAGTGTAGTTCCTATACTTATGGTGTCATTCCTTCCATTTTGATTCCTAAATTCCTAGATTGTTATCTAGTGGGTTGAAGACACTATCACCACCCCTCAAGCAAGTTTGTGAAGACCGGGATTGTGCTCCTTAGCACTATTTAATCTTTGGCGTGTTTGAGATACAACATCACCACCATTGCCATTTCATCATCAACATCATCCATCGCTTCCATCAATTCCGCAGCCATCTCTATCTTTTTATTTATTTCATTTCATTCTTATATTTATTTTCATTACTTATATTATTACCCTTTATTAAGTCCATTATTAAACATATTTTCTTATCTTATTTTGCAGCCCAAACTTATAAATTCGAGGACATCAGTACTTGTCAATCCTAGATCGGGACACAATAAGGCTATCTACTCTTCTCACCAAAGTGTGTAGATTCGCCTTACATCATTTCTTTCCTATAAATAGGAATGCATTTCATTTGTAAAGAACAACTCTTTCATATTTTTAATAAAATATCTTGTGAGTTAAATCTCTCTTTCAAGTTCTTTAAGAACTTTATCAATTAAGAAAGTATTTTTCTAAACTTGTGGTGTCATTCTATTCACTTTGATTCTTATTATTCCCAGATTCACTATCTAGTGGGTTTAAGACACTTCTACACCCCTCAAACAAGTTCATACAGAATGAGACTTTGCTTCTTAGCATTTTTTTATCTTTGACAAGTTTGAAATACTTTCACACCATAGACATCCATCCTCATCAACTTGATCAACCATCTTCATCATCACTGTTGAATACCATCATCTTTATCATATTTCATTCGCTACCAACTCTTTATTTACTTTACTTATATTTCATTTATACTTAAGTTTATTTCATTTCAATTTCTAATCTTTCATTTAACTTTCCTTTTTTACAACCATACTTAAATTCAAGGGCATCATTTGATGTCTCTCATAGATTCGAAACACAATAAGAATATCTATTCTCATATTCCGTAGAGTGTAAATTCGCTATACATCAAGCAGTATTCAGAGCTAAGTTGGATTGACATAAATAAGTGCCATTGGAGTGCAACAAGTCAAAAACAACAAAAAGAATTGCAAAAAAAAAAAATTCAAGACTCCTACAACAAACAAAAGAGTACAAAATAAATGAAAATCACAAAAAGAAGAAATTCCAACAAATAAAACAAAAGCAAAAACAAAAGAAGGTTCATTGCAATTCCAAGACCAAAACAGTGGAGGCATATCTACATTAACCATAATTGAAGGAGATATCCTTATTGTGTCTCGAGAAAGGGTATAGTTAGTGTTGTTCTTGGATTGTAAGTTCCCCATTTCTTCTTTTCATTCTTTTTCCTAAACCATTTCCTTTATTTCCATCTTCTTTTCTTTCATAACTTTTATTTGTAGTTGACGCACACAAGAGAGAAAGAACTTGTTATAATCTTGAGTTCGTTCTTTAAAAGGACTTAACAAGAGAGATTGAGTGGAAAACGACAAACTGAGCGAGTGAGATTATAAGGGGAATTCACAAAACTAAGTATATATTCCCGAGAGTAAACACGAGCATGAGTGGAGTGATCATCTACTTTTCTTTGGATTGAAGATTGTGAGGCTTTGTGAGTGTAGGTTTTATATTTTGTTTATTATTATCACTAACCATGTCACAAGTGTTGTTGGATATTCCTGTTACTTTAGGCAAGTCGTAGTACTTAAAAGGACCCTAAACATTCAATCATGGAGGACAATCAAAGGTAGAACATCTTTCACACTCGGTTTCATGTAAACAACAAAGTTTGTTTCATGATTATCGATGGAGGAAGTTGTACTAATTTCACAAGTATACTCATGGTTAAAAGCTCAGATTAAACATATTCAAGAACCCAACACCATACAAATTACAATGGTTAAATGACGAAGGAGAAGTGAAGGTCACCAAACAATTTGTAATTCCTATTTCCATTAAAAGATACCAAGACTAAGTACTTTGCGATGTGGTGCCAATGAACGCATGTCATTTACTCTTAGGAAGACCATGGAAATTTGACAAGAGGGATGTTCATGATGGGTTCATAAATAGATATTCGTTATTTCACAATCAAAGGAAAGTCATTTTGACTCCACTTTCACCTGGTTGAGTGTCCAAAATCAGAATACTTTGAAAATAAGCAGTGAGTCTTGAAAATCCATCAAGAATGAGGAACCAATAAGATAAACATATATTCTAGAGGAAAATATATCTAAAAACATCTTTCATCACACAAATCTAATTGTACTTATGTACAAGGAAAGCTTCCTTTTAACTAACATTCTAGAAAGTTTGACATCTTCTATTTCATCTTTATTGCAGGAGTTCAAATAACTATTTCAAGAAGACATCTCAAGTGGTTTACCATCCATTAGAGGGATAGAGCATTAAATTGACTTTATATCTGGTGCAACCATTCCAAACTGACCGGCATAGGAGCAATCCTGAAGAAACCAAAGAACTTCAAAAGAAAGTTGGAGAGTTGATGGAAAAGGGGTACATTCGTGAAGCTCGTGTTTCGTTCTGGTTCTACTTGGTCCAAAGAAAGATTATTCATGGAGGATGTGTGTGGATTGTCGTGCTATCAACCAAATCATCATTAGATATCGACAACCCATACCAAGGTTAAATAACATGTTGGACGAGTTGAATGGTGCCACCATCTTCTCCAAGGCTGATCTTAATAGTGGCTATCACCAAGTCAGAATGAGAGAAGGTTATGAATAGAAAACCATGTTCAAGATAAAGCATGGTTTGTATGAATTGTAGACATGTTATCCATAAACCGATGGACAAACGGTAGTTGTGAACCGAGTGCTATCAACATTATTGAGATCCATCATCAAGAATATTATTAAGGCATAGGAAGAATGCTTACAACACATTAAATTTTCCTATAACTGTTCTTTCCAATCAATAACAAAGATGTCACCATTCAAGATAATGTATGGATTTGATCCTTTACACCTTTAGATATTCTTTCTTTGTCGTAGGAACATATAGTAAAAAATGATGCCAAAAGTAAGGACGAATTTATGAAAAAGCTTTATCAACAAGTCTAAGATAATATAGAGAAGCACAAAATATAATACGAATAACAAGCTAGTAAAGGACGTAAGTATCTAAAGTTAGAGGAAGGTGATTGGGTGCATTTGAGAAAGGAACATCACGAAGAAAATTCAAACTATTGTTGAGAGGAGATAATCCTTTCCAAATCATCAAAAAGATCAAAAAATACATAAAAGTTGGATTTGCTAGGTGAATACAATGTAAGTGCAATTTTAAACATTCCAAACCTCTCCTCATTTGAAGATAAAAATGATTTGAGGACAAATCACATAAAAGAATGGGGGATGATGTGATCATGACTGCACTAACAGATCCTGGAGTAATACCTCAAGGACCAATTACTCGTGCAAGGGCAAAACAATTCAGGGAAGTACTTTCTCATAGGTGCATTCATGCTTTCAAATTTTTAAATGAAAATGAACCTTTAAATGATAGGTTATTTAATATATTTCAAGTTGATAATTAATGTAACATATAGACCACATCTTTATATTATATACAATGGTACTTTATATTAGTTCATGTACATAACTTAAATTCTATATCTTTTGACGAAGGTACATACGACTACACCTAAATGAGCTAAATTGAGCTGAAGAATGAGGTCTAAGCGAAGAAAACTTATATAGGAGCACTCAGGAGAGCATAAGGATCATTAATAAAAAGTTATCCGGTGACAAGTGAGCTCATAGCTGGATTGAGCTGAAAATTTGAGCTAGAGGAAGACTTCAATCCAGCTGAGAACTTGAATAGACATCATCCATAACAAAAGGACATAATCTTTGTGGAAAGTTGCTTTCTCTCAAATAGTACTTTTTCGCGAAGAGGTGACTTTTTGAGTCATACCTTTATTATGAGGAGCTACCAAATGAGCCAACACGTTAATAAGTATCAATGGATAGCTCATCATCAACTTACTCACCTTGCAACGTATATATTCATGAAGAAGTACCATCCAAACGTCATGACCATTCACAAAGGTGTTGCCATGGAAGGATGCCATTGAAGAAAGGTGTGCATTGGTGAAGTCAATTCCGTCAAAAGATGCTTAAAATGTGAAGAGACATGATGAAGCCAATTGACCTCTTCGGCCAAGTCACACACGCATTGCAAAAGGAGAAGTTTGGCGCCAAAATGAAAGAGCACGAGTCTATTCGGCCAAACAAGATGCATCTGCTCTTAGCTGAATCATCATGCCTCCTATGAAGAGTTAACCGAACCATCTCCATGCCAAAAGACTTAATCATTCATTTAAAACATAATGCACATTAATTTAAACACATGCATTGGCCGAAACCTTACATGACTATTTGACCAAGACATTTTTTTCCTATAAATATGAAGTTATTTCATTTGTAAACAACATCTCTCTCATATTTTTCAATCAAATTTCTTGTGAGTTAAATCTCTCTTTCAAGTTCTTTAAGAACTTTATCGATTAAGCAAGTATATTTCTATATTTATTGTGTCATTCTATTCACTTTGATTCTTATAATTACTAGATTCATTATCTAGTGGGTTTAAGACACTTCTACCACCCCTCAAGCAAGTTCATAAAGAACGAGACTTTGCTTCTAAGCATTGTTTCCTTTGACAAGGTTGAGATACTTTCATAACCATAGATGTCCATCCTCATCAACTTTGTCATCCATTTTATCAACACCATTGAATACTATCATCATATTTCTTCTGCTACCAACTCTTTCTTTACTTTACTTATATTACATTTAAATTTTTGATCTTTCATTTAACTTTCCTTTGTTGCAGCCATACTTAAATTCAAGGGCATCATTTGTTATCTCTCCTAGATCAGGAACACAATAAGGCTACCTATTCCCTTTTTTCTGAAGAGTGTAGGTTCGCCTTACATCAAGCGGTATTCAAAACTTAGTTGGATTGACACAAAGAAGTACCATTGGTGTACAACAAGTCAAAATCAATAAAAAGAAGTGCAAAGTAAATTCAAGACTCCTAGAACAAACAAATGAGTACAAAAAAAAGAACAAAAAAAAGAAATTAAAGCAAAGAATGGAAAATCTAAAACAAAAGAAGGTTTATTGCAATCCCTAGACCAAAACAGTGGAGGAAAATCTACATTAACCATAATTGGAAGAGATATCCTTATTGTGTCTCGAAAAGGGTGTAGTAAGTGATGTTCTTGGATTGTAAGTTTCCCATTTCTTCTTTTCATTCCTTTTCCCAAACCATTTCCTGTATTTCTATATTATTTTCTTTCCTAAGCTTAATTTTCAGTTGTTGCACACAAGAGGGAAAAAACTTGATCTAATCTTGAGTTAGTTCTTTAAAAGGACCTAACAAGAGAGATAAAGTGGAAAAAGGTAGATTGAGAGAGTGAGATCAACAGGGGAATTGATAAAAGCTAAGCATATATTTCCGAGAGTAAAAATGAGCTTGAGATGAGTGATCATCTATCAACATTTTTAGAGTGAAAATTGTGAGGCTTTAAAAGTGTGATGGTTTTTATTTATTTATTATTAACTAATAATGTCTCAAAGCCCTCCCAGAGAAAATACAGGTAGACCAAACTTACAATTGTAAGTACTAATTGGCAAAATCATGCTGATATTTTGTGAAGAGTTTGATGCTCTTCATGAAAGGATGGATCAATAATAATGTTCACAACAAGGTCCCCTGGGAGACAACAACCTCTCCAAGAAGATAACATTCCAGACGATTATGAAGAGGAAGAACAAGTATCATTGCAATGATCCCTGCATGCTAGTGTTGATGATAATTTGAGCACTATTAGAATCAACATCCCACAATTTCATAGGAAGACTAATCCCGAAGCCTATCTTGTCTGGGAAAGAAAAGTGGAACATGTCTTTAGTTACCACAACTATTTAGAATTGAAGAAATTTATATTGGCAGCCATAGAGTTTATAGACTATGTTTTGGTATGGTGGGATCAAGTTACTATCAACAGAATAAAGAACGTTGAAAGACATGTCTCAACTTGGCAAGTAATGAAAAGGTATAATGCTGAAATGTTTCATTCCCGTTCATTATTACTAAGACTTATTTCAAAAGTTAAAGAATCTCAAATAAGGGAATAGTAGCATGGCAGATTACTATAAAGAAATGGAAGTGACAATCATCTGATCCAACATTAAGGAGGATCGTGAAGCGACCTTTGCGAGGTTTCTTATAGGACTTAATCTGGAGATTGCAAACACTTTGGAGTTGTACTATTACATTGAACATGATGAAATGGTACAAATGGTGATGAAAATTGAAAGACAAATCAGGAAAAGACACACATCTTGCAATGTCAAGCCTACCAATCCAAGATGGAACAAAAACAATGTGAAGAAGTCCACTCCTACTCCTGGAAAAGAACAAGTCGAATCCTCCAAGCCCAAACAAGTAAACAGTGACAACAATCGAGGAAAGCCAATAACTGAACGTTCGAGGGACATCAAGTGCTTTAAATGCCTTGGAAGAGGACATGTCTCTACACGATGTCCCAACTGAAACACAATGCTACTTATTGGAAATGGCGATATTGAATATGAATATGAAGAAGATGATGCAAAAGAAGAAGCCATTGAGAATAAGATGAAGTATATGATAATCCAGTGGATAGAGAACTCTTGGTTGTGAAAAGAAGTTTAAATACTCAAAAGGTTGAGGACGATGCACAACGAGAAAACATATTTCACACCCGGTGCCATGCGAATGATAATGTTTGCTTTATGATTATAGATGGAGGAAGCTGCATCAACGTTGCAAGTACCATTCTAGTGGAAAAGCTTGAGTTGAAAAATATAAAACATCCTACACCATACCAGCTATAATAGGTCAACGAAAAAGGTGAATTGAATGTGAATAAGCAAGTGATGGTTCCTTTCTTGATTGGAAGATACAAAGATGAAGTTTTATGTAATGTAGTGCCAATGCATGCTAGCCATCTAATTCCTGGAAGGCCATGGTTGTATGAAAAGTGTACCATTCATGATTATTTCAAAATCAATATTCTTTCGATCATGGAAGCAAGAAGATCATCCTTACTCCTTTGACGCCAAAACAAGTTAAGAGTGACCAAATCAACATGAAACAAAGTATTGGAGCCATATTAAAGGGAAAGGCGTCATCAACCAAAAAGAAACAAATCTGAAAATAAGTGATTATTCAACTAAGTGCTTAATTCGAGAATGCCTTTTGACAAAATAAAAGATTGAAGGGAAAATTTCTAACCATGAGTAAGTATATTTTTCTTTTGAATTGCAAGACATTACAAATGAAACAATTGATCAATTTGAAGAACCAAGGGATGTGTACATGGGAAGCTTAAGTAATATGTCTATTGATATGCCAAAGGATATAATTATTCAATGTTCAAAGGATGTGACTCTAGAAGGTCCAAAGGGCTTGACTACTAGAATTTCAAAGGATATGTTCAGTCAAAGCAACATGACTCTTGAATAAAAGACATGAATCTTGAAAATCCAAAGGTTGTGAACAGGGAGTATATTTTTTATTTACTTATGATTAATAACGTACTTTCTTATGAAATTTTCTTTTATTTTTAGGTCATGAACGTTCAAAACACTTATTCAAAGGACATAACTTTTGAGTAGAATCTTTTCAAAATGGAATGTCTTGAACAAGATGGTGTTAAATGGATGAACTTTGGAGATGAATCAACAATGTTTGATTGGAATGACACTATGAAAAAGTCACCTTTAGATTTGAGGATTAAAATAATGGGGGACAATGTGAACCGATGTTGCATAATATTCATCCTTGCTTTTTCAACCTTTCACAAGATTCAAAGGGGGACTTTCTCTAACTTATTATTTTCCTACATTATCTTTATAATGATTATATTCATAATATCATAATATATGATTCATATTTTATTTGCTATGACATGGATATATTTATTTATATATGTTACATTTATAGTTATAATAATAATATTAATTCATTATTATATGATGCATAAGTTATTATTATAACCTATAGTCCACATATTTAAATTATACACATTGCTACTTTATATTAGTTCACTTAAATTATATGTCTTTTGATAAAGGTACATACGACTACACCTAAATGAGCTAAATTGAGCTAAAGAATGAAGTCCAAGGTAAGGAAACTTATATAGGAGACTCAGGGGAGCATAAGGATCAATTGATAAAAAGTTGGATTGAGCTAAAGATTTGAGCTAGAAGAAGAGTCTAATTTAGCTGGGAAATTGAATATACATCATCTATGACCAAAGGACATCATCTTTGTGAAAAGTTATTTTTTCTCAAATCGTACCTTTTCATGAATATGTACCTTTTCGTGTCATACCTTTTCATGAGGAGCTGCCAAATGAGCCAACACGTTAAAGAGCATCAATGAAAAACTCATCATCATCTAACTCACCTTGCAACCTACCTAATCATAAAGAGGTGACATCTAAATGTCATGACCATTCATAAAGGTGTTGCCATGGATGAATACCATTGAAGAGAGGTGTGCATTGGTGAAGCTAATTCGGTCAAAAGATGCTTAAAATATGAAGAGGCATAAGGAAGCCAAGGTGCCTATTCGGCCAACTCACACATGTATCGCAAAAGGGGAAGTTTGACGCCAAAGTGAAAGAGCACAAGTCTATTCAACAAAACAAGATGCATCCACCCTTAGTCGAATATTCATGTCTCTTTTGAAGAGTTAATCGAACCATCTCCATGCCAAAAGACTTATTCATTTAAAAATTATTTATATTCGTCTAAACACATGCATTGGCTGAAACCTTACATGACTATTCGACCAAGGCCCTTCTTTCTTATAAATAGGAAGGCATTTCATTTGTAAAAAACATATATCTCATATTTTAATCAAATCTCTTGTGAGTTAAATCTCTCTTTCAATTTCTTTTAGAACTTTATCGATGAAGCAAGTATATTTCTATACTTGTGGTGTCATTCTATTCACATTGATTCTTATAATTCATAGATTCATTATCTAGTGGGTTTAAGACAATTCTATCACCCTTCAAGAAAGTTCATAAAGAATGGGACTTTGCTTCTTAGTATTGTTTCCTCTTTAACAAGTTTGAGATACTTTCATCACTATAGCTGTCAATCCTCGTCAACTTCATCAACTTATTTCTTTCGCTGTCAGTTCTTTCTTTGCTTTACTTAAATTTCAGTTTTACTTAACCTTATTTCATTTCAATTTCTAATCATTCATTTTGTTTTCCTTTGCTGCAGCCATACTTAAATTCAAGGGCATCATTTGTTGTCTCTCCTAGATCGGGAACACTATAAGGCTATCTATTCTCTTCTTCCTAAAAATTGTAGATTCACCTTATATTAAGTGGTATCAGAGCTTAGTTTGATTGACACAAAGAAGTTTCAAAAGTCAAAAATAACAAAAAGAATAGCAAAGCAAATTCAAGACTCCTACAACAAAAAAATGAGTACAAAAACAAAATAAAAGCACAAAAAGGAGTAATTCCAGCAAAGAAAAGAAAAGCAAAAACAAAAGAAGGTTCATTGTAATTCTAAGACCAAAACAGTGGAGGCATATCTACATTAACCATAATTGAAATAGATATCCTTATTGTGTCTCAAGAAAGGGTCTAGTAAGTGTTGTTCTTGGATTTTAATTTCCCCATATCTCATTTGCATTCCTTTTCCTAAACCATTTCTTTTATTTCCATCTTCTTTTCTTTTCTAACCTTAATTTGCAGTCGACACACACAAGAGAAAAAGAACTTGTTCTATTATTGAGTTAGATCTTTAAAAAACCTAACAAGAGATATATAGTGGAAAAAGACATATTGAGAGAGTAAGATTAGAATGGAATTGATGAAAGGAAAGCATATATTCCTGAGAGTAAACACGAGCGTGAGTGGAGTGATCATCTATCAATTTTCTTTGGAGTGCAAATTATGAGGCTTTATTAGTGTACTGGTAAGGTTTTATTTATATTATTATTATTATTATTATTATTATTATTATTATTATTATTATTATTATTATTAATCATGTCTCAAAACCCTCCTAGAGAAAATGCAGGCAGACCAAACTTAAATTGTAGGCACTAATTGGCTAAATGATGCAAATATTTTTTTGAAGAGTTTGATTCTCTTCATGAAATGATAGATCAACAAGAAGGTTCACAACAAGGTTGAAACAATGGTGCCCTAGGAGATAACAACCTCTCAAAGAAGATAACACTCCAGGCGATTATGAAGTGGAAGAACAAGTATCATTGCAAGGATCAATACATGCTAGTTTTGATGATAATATGAGCAATATTAGAGTCAACATCCAAAAATTTCAAAGGAAGACTGATCTCGAAGCCTATCTTGAGTGGAAAAGCAAAGTGGAACATGTCTTTAGTTACCACAACTATTCAAAATTGAAGAAAGTCATATTGGCAGCCATAGAGTTTATATACTGTACTTTGATATGGTAGGATCAAGTTACTATCAGCATAAGGAAGAATGGTGAAAGACCAATGTCAACTTGGCAGGAAATGAAAGGTATAATACAAAAATGTTTCATATTATGAATAGATAACCTTATTGTGTTCCCGATCTAGGAGAGACAATAAATGATGCCCTTGAATTTAAGTATGGATGCAACAAAGGAAAGTTAAATGAAAGATTAGAAATTGAAATGAAATAAACTTAATCAAAAAAAATGAAATATAAGTAAAGTAAAGAAAGAGTTGGTAGCGGAAGAAATATGATGATGATGATGATGATGGTCTTTAATGGTGTTGATGAAGATGGTTGATGAAGTTTATGAGGATGGAAAACTATGGTGATGAAAGTATCTCAAACTTGTCAAAGAGGAAACAATGATCGGAAGCAAAGTCTTGTTCTTTAGGAACTTGCTTGAGGGGCGGTAGAAGTGTCTTAAACCCACTAGATAATGACACTACAAGTACATAAATATAATTGCTTAATCGATAAAGTTATTAAAGAACTTGAAAGATAGATTTAACTCGAAGGAGATTTGATTAAAAAATATTATACATGTTTACAAATGAAATACCTTCCTATTTATAGGAAAGAAAGGCCTTGGCCGAATAGTCATGTAAGGCTTCGGCCAATAAATGTGTTTAAATGAACATACATAATGTTTTAAATGAATTAATAAGTCCTTTGGCACGGATATGGTTTAGTTAACTCTTCAAATGAGGCATGATTATTCGACTACGGGTGGATGCATCTTTTGTGGCCGAATAAACTTGTGTTTTTCAATTTGGCGCCAAATTTCCCCTTGTGCAATGCATGTGTGACTTGGATGAATAGGTATCTTGGCTTCCTCATGTCTCTTCGCATTTTAAGTATCTTTTTACCGAATTGAATTCACCAATACACACCTCTCTTCAATGGCATCATTCCATGGCAGCACCTTTATGAATGGTCAAGACGTTTAAATGGTACCTCTTCATGAATAGGTGGGTTACAAGGTGAGTGAGCTGATGATGAGTTGTCCATTGATGCTCCTTGATGTGTTTGTTCATTTGGAATCTCCTCATGAAAAATGTATGACCCAAAAAGGCTCATCTTCGCGAAAAGGTATGATTTGAGAAAAATAACCTTTCACAAAGATGATGTCCTTTGGTCATAGATGATGTCTATTCAACTTCCTAAATGAATTAAAGTATTTTTCTATCTCAAGCCTTCAGTTCAATCTAGCAATGAGCTCACTTTTCATCCGACAATTTTTCATCAATTGGTCCTTATTCTCTCCTGAGAGCTCCTATATAAGTTTCCTTTCCTTGGACTTCATCATTTATCTAAATTTAACTCCTTTAGGTGTAGTCGTATGTACCTTCATCAAAACATATAGAATTTAAGTTAAGTATATGAACTAACATAAAGTTTCAATGTATATATTATAAAGATGTGGACTATAAGTTATATTAATTATCAACTTGAAATATATTAAATATCCTATCATTTAAAGGTTCTTTTTCATTAAAAGATTTGAAAGCATGAATACACTTATGAGAAAGTACATCCTCGAATTATTTTGCCCTTGCACGAGTGATAGGTCCTTGAGGCATGACTTTAGGATTTGTTGGTATAGTTATGATCACATCAAGTTAATTAACACCCAACAGTATTTTGGTTATTTTCTCCTCTAAATTCTTCTATAGTGTTTTATGATTTTTTGACAATTATTTTTATCGCTACCCATTAGGTATATTATTTGTTAGCCTTTCACTTGACACAAGTTCATTATTCGTTAGTGACTTTTTTATCACTTTCATCACACTTTTCTTTATTCACCCTTGAACATGAGGGGTAACTTGCGCGTCTTTGGTTTATCGATGTGCATATGGTACACGGTTTCTCTATCATATTATTAGTATGATACATTAACTCGCTTGCAAGCATATCCTTCACAATGATTTTTCGTTTGTAATTGTTCGCTATACATCCTTTTAATGGTATTTTAAAGTTTCTTACTCATTGAGGGTATTTTAGTAATTTTCTTCACATAAGTGTATTCTAGTCATTTACCACTCTCATCGGTATTTTTAACCCTTTAACAACTTTTCGTATTGATCTTAAGCCTTTGGTATGATACTGAAACTTTCAGTATGTATATAAAACTTTCTGTATGTATACTAGTTTATCATGTATGAATACTAGCCTTTCGGTATTGTTACCAACCTTACGTTATGGATACCAATTAATTCGTTACAGATACTAACCTTTTGGTATGGATAGCAGTTCATCAGGTATAGATACCAGTTCATCCGGTACGGATACCAGTCTTCTTATATCAATACCAAATGCTTGGTGTCTATATCCAACCTCTAGTTTTGATATTGTTACCCTCAGTATTGATACTAAGGGACCAATATTGATACCAGTTCATCCGGTATCAATATAGTGGCCTAGAAAAGCTAGTTTTTACCCCTAATATTAATAGTATTGATATTTTTCACCTACTCTCAATACTCAAACCTAGAAATGTCCCGTTTAGGTTTGATAAACACTAAACAAATCCTCTTAAAGACCCTAGTTTCATCCCAAATCAAGTTCTAAATTTAAGGAGATTTATTTAGGGACATACAACACCATAAAAACACAAGCTTTACAACAACAAAAATCATTTAGTGCATAAATCAAGCAAGAACCCAAACATACTTAAACACCCAAATCTCAACAAAACATCATGATTATGGAAGACATAACAAACAAAGGATTAGAAATACAATACCTTGCATAGAAAATACCGAAATGAAACTCCTTTATCCAACTACCACTCTCCTCTAGATCTTGGTTGCTTCTCTACTCTTTTCTCTAGCCTTGTATGAAACATAATAATTTCTTAACACAAGATGGTGTTAAGGAAGGTTACGGACATATTACAGTCTATGAAAAGCATGAAGAAAGCTCATAAAATTAACTTGAGCTAGTGGATTTTAGTACTTGAGGTTACCGTAAGCTAAGTACTTTAAGTGTCAATTGACTGGAAAAAGTAGTCATCGAATAGCATAGTGGTGGTAAGTGATCATGGGTAAAAGATGTAGTCATAGAATCCTTAAAGTATGAGTGTTGTTGCGAGAGATATTCGTTCTATAAAGCATGTTATCTAAGACAGCTAGATATTGCTAGTTTTCCTAAGTAACTAATTGATTTTCAGCTATGATTACGTAGATGCACGATATAGTGAGTAGCGCTTTTGTAAACCACAAGGAAAATGAAAAATGGTTGAGTTATTGTGGATGTGTATTGAATTAGAATTGTGCAGCGAAAACATAAAGATCGATATGTAGAAAGATAAGAATCGTTATCGTATCTTTAGTAGATGATATCGAGATCGTGTATGGCGAGCGTTTGAAGGATATGGATGAGTTATGCAATGATTTACATATGTTTAGAAAGTAAAAGAGGCTATAGAGTTGTGCAGTACGTTAAATCATTTTTTATTGAGGTAGATGACAAAGGGTTAGCGAGAACAATTTAAATTGTGGAGTAGTGTTGTCCTAGTGAAACATCCCCAACATTCTATGTGAGAACGAATAGAATGAGACTCAATAGTTATTTTACCTCTCGAAGGCTTTTGCTTCAAGTTTGACGTAGGTAACGTTGTTTAGAAAAATTGTAAATCAATTTTTGAGTTTCTGAGTTACATTTCATGTTGCGGGGACTTATTCCCTTAGGAACAGACTTGATCAGAGTTTAGATGCTTTGAGCTTCTAAGTGTTTGACCTAAAGGTGTGTTGTTACCTGATCCAAGTAAATTTTGAGGATGGAATTTCTTTTAAGGATGGGAGAATTCTAACACCCCAAACTCTAGGTTAGAAGTTTCATGTTTACCTAAGAGGCGTGTGAACCATGTGGAGTTAGTAATTTAAGTTGTTAGGCTGAGTGAGGGCTTAATTAGATGTAACTTGAGCTCGATTGGACATAAAAGGGGAATTTTTGCATGGAATTGAATATAAGAGGGACCTAAAGTGTAATTATCCCCTTGAAGAAAAATAAGGCTAATCTTTAGGGTTTTATATTAAGTTGGGCGTGGGTTGTCCCATTTACTGTTCATCTTATTCTTTCCTCCTATTTTCTTATCTATTTTTCTCCTTGTTCCATAGCTCAAAAGTAAGTTCTTGAGCATATTTTATGTTTCTTTTAAGCTTCAAATTCATCCCTAATCACTTCTACAACCTTCCTTGTGCTAAGAAAATCTTGGGTCTCCATATTGGCTAGAGAAAATAGAGGTTTATCATCCATGCCCTGGAGAAGAGTGGTAGCTAGCTAAAGGAGCTTCATTTTGGGATTCTATCATCAAGGTAGTGTATTTTTAATCCTTTTTGATGTTAAAGATTTTATAATCATGAAGATTTGTTGAGATTTTGGTATTTAAGCATTTTAGGGTTTTTTGCTTGATTCGTGCCATAGATGATGTTTTCGTTGCTTAGATTGTGTTTTTAGGGTGTTAAATGACCCTAAGTAACTTTCTTAAGCTTTACCACATGATTTTCGATCAAACTAAGACCTTTGGGATAATATTTTAGCGTTTCTTAAGCTTAAATAAGATAATTCTAGGTTCAAGTATCTATACTATTATAGTATCGATACTTGCTGAACTGAGGTAATTTCTGGCCAATTTTAGTTGGAAGTATTGATACTTCCCCTTTGGTATCGATATTGTGGGTACCTAGTATCGATATTGGGCCATTTTAGCAAAACATGAGCTATTTTTTGTAACGACACTAAAAGGGGTATTGATACTTGACTAGGAGATGTCGATACTACATGTAAGGTATTGATACTAACCATTTTGGATGGTTGAAATCGACTTCATTAAGGTATGTAAGTGTTAAGAATGACCTGTAATTGTGGGACTTAGTTTGTAAGGGACTTAAATGGCAAATGGTACCTAGAAACACTCTTAGGAGGGGTTACAATCGAAGTAACCATATTAGGAGTAATGCTTCCAAGTATCTTCAGTTGAACACATATTGAGTAATTAAGAAAGGATCACTGCAGAGGATGTACCGAAAAATGGTATGATAAACTAAGCAGATTACATATTAGAGGAATTATTTTGTTCAAGAACGTCGATGAATTCAAGGATGTATATGTCATCCCTCCAATTCAAGGGTGAATTGAGGGAAAGTGTGATGAGAGTGACTAGATTATTTTTACCTAAACATAAACTCAAGTCACATATTAGGCTAATAATTGATACAATAAGTGAACAACAGTAATAGTAGTTGTTGTAAAATCATGAAATGCATAAAGACCTCTTTAGCGACAAAAATGACTTAAGTTCCCTAAGTGTTAAATGACCATAATAAAACAACTTAATAAACTAATAGATGTAAAAGAATAATAAACCATAGCATAACATTCTAGATGAGAGAACGAGCGAGATAGCAGCTAGTGAGGGGACAACCTCACTTTAGTGTGATGAGCTATGTTAGTGTATATCTAGGCTAGCTTAGTTTCCCTAATGGGGTAGTGTTAGCAATGTGTGGCCCTTGGACACTAAAATACGCATGTGTAGTTGTATTAGTATAGTACAATAAATATTCTTAAAGCTTGGGTTGATAGTTGTGTGAGACTGAGCCAATGCTTCAGTTGAATGGGAATTATACGAATGCTATGTGATTATCGAGTTCCCCTCCATGATCTGAATGAATGATGTGTGAGACTAAGAGATCATTTAGCATTATAGTGGGAATTTTACCAATGCTATGTGATTATTGAATTCTCTCAGTTATCTAATATCTTATGGTTATGTGAGACCGGATACTAGTAGTGAGCCATGTGTTGCGTTTAGAGAATATACAATAGTTACATATATATTGGTTGGTGATCAAATTATAGTATACCCATGGCGAGGCCCATAAAAGAGGACTAAAGCAAGCATAAGACTCTTACTTTACTAAAAGAACAATTGAACCTTAAGTAGGTAGCACTTGATTAGGATCACACATATGTATATATTGCTTAATATTATGTCTTCTAACATGCTTATGTTTATGAGACTCATTATGTTGTTCTATATTAGCGATTATACTACTAGTCTTTGTAAGCTTAGTGTTCAGATGTTCCTATTCGTAAGTTATTAGTTGAGCCGTTCGAGGAGGACTATCACAGTAGGACTTCTAGCGTCTCTTCTAGAGTATTGTACTGTAGTTTTAGTGGGCATGTGTATTCATAAGACCCTTACTTATGTATTTGAGTTTATAAACCTCAAGATTTACTATTTTTATTTAAATTGTGTGTCATGGAGCTCCGATTTATAAAAGTATTTTATAACTATTTTGGGATGTCTGTTTTGATAAACATATCATGTTTTGAAATAAAAATGACCAGGTTTAAAATTTTAGTGGTTGTTTCGACAGCCATGTGTCGCACTTTAAGCTAATCAGGTTTAGGGTATTATAGTTTCATGTAGTCATTTACCATTAAAATTTAACAAAGTAGTTGACGTGATAGTTAATAAAATTTGTACAATTACATATTTAGTCCTCATAACTTATATACTCTATCATTTTGTCCTAATTTTAAATTAATTAAGTAAATTTAATCCTTTGGTAAAATAATCTTTAACTAGAAGAAATTTTTACAGCGTTGTGTATTAGCCACCCCAAGCCACGCAAATGAGAAATGAATAGGTCCAATTTCATGTATGCTTGTTTTAAACAACATACATCTCATCTTTGATCAACATAAACATCCTAGAAGTGCTTTAATCAAAGTTTTACTCTCAGATTCTCATGGTTTGGATTCAATTCAAGTGTTTTTTCTCCTTGAAAGATGGCAACTAAAGCATAAATCATTCCAAAACACATTTTTGTACTGGTAAATACTTATTTCACCTTATTCTATATTGGTTCTGCTTCATGTGTTTCCTACAAAGATCATGCGTTGCTTTTGTAAAATGATACTGCAATTTCAGACTAGAAAACCCGAACTAGTTTGTATTTTATAACCTTTTTGATGTTCTCGAAGCACATGATAATTTCTTTTGACATAAAAAGACCAAAACAAAAGGTGATCGGGTCATTAGACCCATTTTTTCAAAGTAAACATTAGATTTAGAGTTTTTAGTCACTTTTCCCATTTTGATCAGTTTATTATATTCACTGAAACTTCAGTCACTTTTATGGTCGCCAAGATCTAGCTTTTTAACTTCCAAAATAAATCGCATATCGATCATATTGTTGGAAGTGTGAATGGAAAATCGATATATTTTATAATTCACACGATATTATTACTTCAAAAAAAATGATACAAAACAAACACAACACTAGTTGCAGCTAGTTTTACAAGCACTACAAACAAAGCTTTTCTAAACACTTTTTCTCTGGGTTTTTTTCTTCATACACTCATTACATACTATGCTCCAAACACACACACATATATAAGGCTAATAAACTGCCTTATCTTGCCAATACCTACTGTCAATTTCCTACCATTTTTGCTTGAATTTTTGCAACTCATTTACTTAATTTATAAGATTTCTTAATGTAATACCACAAATCTTGTCTAGAACCAAAATGTAATTTTGAAAGTTTAGTGGTTAAAGTATAAATATTGGAAAAGTTTAGGGACTAAAGTGTAATATTAAAAATTTATGTAATTCGACTCCGTAATTTAATAATTTACCCCCGAGAATGATGTTTCCATAGGAGTTAGATTTTTCGTACGAATTTATATTAAAAGCTATAAAGCGATAAAGTTTGGGAAAATATGGATAATCGGATCGAATTGAATTTTCAGGAATTTTGAAGGATGACGAAGTAGGTTAAAAATGTCATTTCCATGACTTAAATTTGTAGGATTTAATATAAACCATTTGATTTAAGATAGTTTTCCATAATCAATTTGGATCGTTGGATGAAAAATGGTTAGATTATAATTTTGGAAAATTCAAAGGGCAAAGTTGGTAACTACTAACTCATTGGTTTATTTTTTACCATTGGATGAATAAATTGACATGTGGCAAGTTATGGAGTCTTGGATTTCAAGGGAAAATGATCATTTTGAATTAAATGAATTTTATATTAATTATACCATTAAAATATTATGAATTAGGCTTAGATTTTTATTTGGAAAAATCAAGAATTTGCTTCATCTTTCTCCATTGTGGTCGTGAGTTTCATAAGGTAAGGGAATAAATTTTCTTTTGATTTTCAAGTAATTTCTTAGGAATTTGGATGAAAACATGAAATACATGGTTGTTCTCTATGAAATTCCTTTCATTTGGTACCATTATTTCATGTTTTCCATGTTTAGAACATTGAATTCTTGAAATTGATGAATGAAGGGGATGTTAGGTTTTGATGAACTAAGGCTTGATTATGGTGTAGTTTATGTTGGAGAATCATTTTCATGCTTGTATGATGATTTAAACTACAAGGAATTTCATGTGGTGATATTTGGCCATTAGGGTTTATTTAGGAATAAATTGTTTGATTTGAAATTGATAAGGACTTGATTGTAATGAATGGAAATGATGTTTAGAAGTTGAATTCATGCTTGAATCAAGTTGTAAAGTTAGTCTTAGGTAACCCTTCATATCCGGTCATAGGGGAAATAATTGGGAAAAATTTTGGACAAATTATTTGAGGTTAGGTATGATAAACGGATGATTTAGCAAGCTTTAGAAAGTTGTTTGGATTAATTTGGAAAGTTATGATGTTTAAGGACCAAATTGTAAAAAGGAAGAAGGGTTTGAGATGTAAACTAGCATGAATTTGAAGTGTAATGTTTAAATGTGTGATTAGAATGTTGTAATTTAATTGTTGGATGCTTGGAATTAAAGATTTACATGGCAAGGGACCATTTTGAAATAAATTGGAATTTTTTAGATGAATTCTTAAAGAATTCATTTTAATGGTTTAATGTTAGAATGTTTGGGATTGATTTGAATAAAGTAAAAATGATGAAGGATCAAGATGCAAGTAGTAAGCATTGATGAAGAAATTAAGGATGCAAAATAATGAAAACAATTTAGATTTTTGAATCTAGCAGTAAATTTCAAAAATATCAGAAATTTTATATAAAAAAGTATTAGCATGTATTTTTGATACCGTTGTGTTTATATCAGTCTAGTTTTGTTTAAAACAAATTGGGATCGATTTCAAATTATATAGTGAAAGATATAAATTTGTTATCGATTATAGGTCAGAAAACATGGAAAAAGATTCTACTCAAAACATATTCTGGAAATTGGATTAGAAAATTAGCCATAAATTGTACAAGTTAAATTAGAATAAGTACTTTATATGGTTAGATTCGTATTTGAGTCTAGTTTCCAGCGGATGAAGCGTAATTAAATTATATTATGTATATAAATGCATAATAATGATTATTTAAGGTCAGAATATGGAATTTTAGAATTTAAGCAGAAATTGATTTCGAATCGAATTAGTATCGATAGAATTTTATGAATTCATTTACTAAGTTGTACCTATGTTAGCATGATAATAATTTATATTTTGAAATTGGTATGTGATGGATAAATAATGCTTGTGTAGATCGTGATAAAAAACAACCTCAAAGTGATTCAAAATTTAAGGAAAAGGTTCTAGAGTAAGGAATATTGATAGTAGGACATTTAGTGAGGCATTACCAAGTGAGTGCATTCTTACTACACTTTTATAAATATAGTATGAGGAAGACTTGTGATTAGTCAACCTCAAATATTTTGAAAGAAAAAAAATTAAAATTGTATTATGATATACTTCAATAATACTTGTTAAATATTTTTTGAATGATTTAGCTTAGAATAAACCAACTTGTAAGTTTGATATTGGTATATGTTGTAATTTATATTATGATATTTGCTTAATATTTCATTGAATGATTCGAATGATTTTGGGTATGAACTGCCTGCTGCATTTTATATTGTTAAATGATGTATGCTTTTATCGATTTGGTAAAAGACTTTGATAAGTGAATGATATGAGAAATGATGGAAATGCCCATTGAAAATGCCTTGAGAGTCATAGGTATAATTGGCATGCCATAGAGTTAGAGCATCATTTGTAATTTTTCACATCAGTGACGTCACAAATGTGACGGTGGTGCCATTTGTTATTGCATTATGATTTAAGCACAACAGTGACGTCTGTGCGACGGTAGTGCGTATGTACTTAGCACATCAATTACGTCTAAGTGAAGGTGGTGCTAATATACGGGAATGCATTTTACGACATAAATTTGTCGTCTATGTGACGGTTTTGCCTGCACTTATGTGATGAAAGTACGATGTGTTCCTATAAGTGGCACATTGATATTATGTTCTACTGTACTTGTGCATTATAGTGAAAGCTCATTTGACTCGCATACCTTACATTCTCATTGATTTGCTTTGGCTTAATAAGTGAACAAGTGAATGGTTTTTTTTAAAATGTTATGATAATGAGACAGATGATATATATTGATTTTTAGATAACCATTATATATGGTGATCTTATTCTTTATACCTATGTGATATTTTGATAAATATGTTTTATTACTATTATTATTTTATTTATATTGTTTTATTTATTTTATTCTTATTGTTAGAACTTAATGCCTCACTAAGTGTATACTTAGCGTGTGATGATCTTCACGCGTAGGTGGTAGAAATCGTAAGGAGTACGGAATCAGGTTCAGCATCAACTTTTTGAGGAATCAGATCTGTTATGTATTCAATATGACATCTTTTGAATATTGATAAACTAGTCGGCATATATATCATATGATTATGATTCTTAATACTAGAAATTTTTCTTTATCTAGTTATAAATGGATGTTATTGCTTATTACTATTTCTGAATGATTGTGTATTATCTAGTATTTTAGTAGTAATGATTTTTATTAACTAGTGTTTTAGTAGTAATGATTTTCAATGCTATCGTTTATTTATAATAGTTTATGATTCTTGATATAATTGAATTATTTTAGAAAGAAACAATTTTTTTACTGATTTTTGGTAAAGGATTGTTTTATAAATACTATGTGACATCTGTGACTCGTATACGGTGACATATATGGGAAATGGATGTTACATTTATTGGTATCATAACTATAGGTTTAGCCGATTCTCGGCCTAAACTGAACATGTTTTAAGTGAAAATGTGTATACATGCCACTAGGATGTCAATATTACTGATATGGATTGTGATTTTACTGATGTTGCTCCTTACTAATATAGATTAAATATGTGTTTGTATAGATTTATGAGGCTGAGGGATCTCGTAGAGCAGCTGGTCAGGAGGTTCCAGAACGAACTTATAGCAATGAGGTAAATCGTGAGCCTCATGTTCAGTTAGAATAAGGTACATGTAACACCCATTTCCCACATACGTTTCCGTACATTAGACACATATGTCGCATCACTTTTACAACATTTTCTCTTTTGAAAACCAGTAAAATTTTATTTCTTTTCATAAAACATTTTAATTTAATAATAATAAAATGCTTATTAAACTTTAGTATGCAAACAAAAATCTAATGTTCAAACATTTTACCTTTTTACATCATTATAAACCAAATACTTTTAAGAGCTTTATCATAATTCTATTACATGTCGACTAATGATATCAAAAAGATATACATAGTTGTCATACAGTTACTAATGAGGTGACTCTTGATTTACGATGTTGGATACACTCCTTACTCTGCTTGCTAAAACCTATGCGTGAAATAAACACACGATAAGTATTTACTTAGTGAGGCGTAATAACAATGAGGTGAATGTTCTTTTAATACATCCATATACATAACTATCAAAATATAAATAGATTTTTCAACTCATTATAAATTCAGCGGTTTTCGCATACATATTGTCAATATGGTAATTCACAAACTCGTTATGGATTGCGTGGGGTGCACACATAGTGCCAATACGAAAATTCATAAACTTATTATGAATTTCTTAGGTTGCACACATAGTGCCAATACGGAAATAAATAAACTTATTATAAATTTCTTAGGTTGCACACATAGTGCCAATACGGAAATTCATAAACTTATTATGAATTTCTTAGGTTGCACACATAGTGCCAATAAGGGAATTCATAAACTTATTATGAATTTCTTAGGTTGCACACAGAGTGCCAATATGGAAATTCATAAACTTATTATGAATTTCTTAAGTTGCACACATAGTGGTCATTCGGTAAATGCAATACATACATTAAGTAAAAATGCATCTATGACTATCATAACATATAAGTAAATAATTAATGCACTCACCTTGTATGCCTCAATAGGATGTCTTACTGATGTCCGACTAATCGACAACTTTATCTTTGCCCTTTTTCTTGCTAGACGCAGGAGCTTGATTTTGATCTACACAAGTATCCATAATTACACATACAATACAAATGTTAGTATGCTTTCTAACATTTATACTTCTAATAATACTCAAAAGTATAATTATTTCCAAATTATATTAAATGTCATCATATCTTAACATTTCAGGCTGACAGCTATCGGTACCCCTCTTATGGTATCGAATATTCTATAGTATGGTACTGATTCCCCCTTTCAGTATCGATACCATTTTTGTACTCTCAAATCCATGGTATCAAAACCTTTATCTTAGTATTGATACCCACATCAGTATTGATACTAATTGCATCAGTATCGATATTGTTCATCGTATTTCTTCAAATTTAAACCTATTATATCGGTACTGTTCTTCTAGTACCGATACCCTTACCCAGATTTTCTATTTTTTAGCTCAATTTTTACCCAAATTTCATCAAATTCCCTTACTTTTACCTCTAACAATACTATTAAACTATTCTTTACTTATCCCTAACTTTCCTTCATTTAGCTCCTTATAACATCTAAATTCTCCAAAGAACATCTCAAACCAAGAATCATGCTACTTTTTCTAATATATTTTTAATCACATCCAAGACTTATAATCTCTTGTCTACTTATTTGACAAGTCAATTATGCTTGTAAACATCAATAAAGACTCATATTTCAACAAATCACTCAAAACCCCATTTTCTGCAATCTCCAATAAGTCATTTATTTATTAGTTTTAATCCTCTCTAAACCTTCTTTAAGCTTCCTCCACACTTAAGGTTTCAAGAACGAACCAAAAACGAAAGGAAAAACTAGCTAAATGAAGCCTTACCTTTGGCTATAGAGGAGAGCACGAGCAATGGGGGAAGAAGAAGAGAACTTAGCTTGTTTATCCCCTTTTCCCCTTCTTCTTTACGTTAAATACCCTATTAAAAATAATTTTTAAATCCATTTCCCTCTAAAGGACCAAAACACCCTTACATTCTTTCATTCTTAATATTTGGTCTTAAATCAAAATTTTAAAATCATTTCTTATACTTTATCATTTATTCAATTTAATCCTCCAAATTTTAAATCATTTCATTATGATCACTGATCTGATACTTGGGGTATTACAATCTCCTTAAGAAAATTCATCCCCGAATTTAAAGAAATACGTAATACGAAGAGATGTGGAAATTGTTTCCTCATGTCATCTTCTCTTTCCCAAGTAATTTCTTCTACTTTGTGATTTTGCTAGAGTACTTTAACTAGAGGAATCTTCTTATTACACAATTCCTTGTTTTCTCTAGTAAGATCCGCACTGGTTCTTCCTCGTAAGTTAAATCTAGTTGGATCTCTATTTCTTAGGGTATGATGACATGAGATGGATTTGATTGGTACTTTATGAGCATTGACACGTGGAAAACATTGTGAATCTTGTCCATATTAGGAGGAAAAGCTAACTGATAAGCTACGAGCCCGACCCTTTTTAAGATCTCATAAGGACCAATAAATCTCAGACTCAACTTTTCTTTGTGTCCAAATCGCAATACTTTCTTCCAAGGTGATACTTTCATAAATACCTTATCCCCCACGTGATATTCAATCTTTTTTATTTTTAGATCAGCATAAGATTTTTGTCGATCCGAGGCTATCTTCAGATTATCTTGGATAATTTTAACCTTCTCATCCATTTCTTTCATCAAATCAGGCCAACTAAGTCTCGATCTTTTAGCTCAAACCAATTTAAGGGTATTCTACACTTCCTCCCATACAAGGCTTCATATATGGCCATCTTAATACTCGATTGGTAACTGTTATTAAAAGATTATTCCGTTAAAGGAAAATATATTTCCCAGTATCCTTTGAACTCTATAACACATGCCCTTAATGTATCCTCTAATACCTGAATAGTTCATTCCGACTGCCCTTCTGTCTGCGGAAGAAAAGTTGTGTTGAAATTCAATCGAGTACTCAATGCCTCATGTAAAGACTTCCAAAATCTTGAAGTAAACCTTGGGTCTCGATCTGACACTATCGATATAAGAACTCCATGCAGTCTAACTATCTCTTTAATATACAACTCTGCATATTTATCCATTGAGTAATATACTCAAACTGGAATAAAATGAGCCGTCTTGGCCAATCTCTCTACAAATGCCTATATCAAGTCCTTTTTACCTAGTGACAAAGGTAGGCCCGAAACAAAATCCATTGTAACTCGTTCCCACATCCACTTAGGGATGCATATCGATTATAGCAATCCGGAAGGCACTTGATGTTTAGCTTTCACTTGCTGACATGTCAGACATCTTGCAACTAACTCTGATATAGCTCTTTTCATGCCAAGCCACCAATAACGACTTTTTGTATCTTTATACATTTTATTCCCACCTAGATACATAGTCAAAGGACAATAATGTGCCTCAAAAAGGATAGCTTTCTTCAATTTATCATTATTGGGAATGCAACATCTTCCACGATAATATAAACATCCATCATTCCTCATTTCAAAGTCTTTGGCCTCTTCTTTTTCTATTTGCACAATTCTTGTCAAGCATTTCTTATTTGTCCTTGCAGCTCTTTTACCCGATCCATAAGCATCGGTTTTAACTTAAGCTCAGCAATTAAAGCACCATATTCTTTTAAAGACATATGTGCATCCAAAGCCCGTAGAGTGGTAAAATTCTTTTGACTAAGTGCATAAGCTACCACATTAGCCTTCCCGAGATGATAATCAATGATCAAATCATAATCTTTTAATAGCTCAATCTATCTTCTCTGCCTTAGTTTCAGTTCTTTTTGAGCTAGCAAGTACTTTAAACTCTTGTGATCTGTAAAAATATGGCACCGCTCACCATACAGATAATGACGCCAAGATTTTAAAACGAACACTACCACTGCCAATTCAAAATCATGTGTCGGGTAATTTCTCTCGTGATTCTTCAACTGTCTAGAGGTATAAGCCACAAATTTTCCATCTTGCATCAGCACACATCCCAATCTATTATAGGATGCATCACTCAAAATGACGTAGTCTTTACCCGACTCATGTTGTACAAGCATTGGAGCCTCTGTTACAATCCTCTTTAACATTTCAAAAGTTTTTATTTCTCTAACCAAACAAATGGCATGTATTTCCTCAATAATTTAGTTAGCGATAAAGCCAACATTGAAAAGTTATTCACAAACCGCCTATAATAACCAGCAAGCCCCAAGAAACTCTAAACTTCTGACACATTCTTTGGGGGTTGCTAATCCACTACAAGTTGAATCTTTTTGGGATCTACTCTTATGCCTTTTGCGAAGACTATATGGCCAAGGAAAGCAATTTCAGCTAACCAGAATTTGCACTTAGATAATTTAGCATACAGTTTCTTTTCTCGAATTATCTGAAGAACCACTCGAAGATTAGCATCATGTTCTTCTCTTGACTTAGAATACACCAAAATATCATCTATAAATATCACCACGAAATAATCCAAGTAAGGTTGGAATACTCGGTTCATCAAGTCCATAAATTCTGTAGGAGCATTAGTCAATCCAAATGGCATTACCATAAATTCATAGTGTCTATAACGAGTCCGGAAAACTATTTTTGAAATATCATCCTCTTTGATCTTTAATTGGTGGTACCCCAACCTCATATATACCTTAGATAACACTGTTGTAACTTTAAATTGATTGAATAGATCATCAATCCTTGAAAGAGGATACTTATTCTTTAATGTTACTTTATTTAATTGACGGTAGTCGATGCATAATAATATAGACCCATCCTTTTTCACAAAAACAACAGGTGTTCTCCAAGGAGAAACATTGGGTCTCACAAATCCTTTATCGAGTAGCTCCTGTAGTTGGGCTTTTAGTTCTCTTAATTCTATTGGAGCCATTCTATATAGAGCCATAGAAATAGGTTCAGTACCCGGGTAAACCTCAATCCTGAATTTCACCTAACGGTCTAGAGGTAAATCAGGTAATTCTTCTAGAAAAACCTCTAGAAATTCCTTAACTGTTGTAATATCATTTAATCTCGCTTCTGGTACTCGAATGTCTATCACGTTAGCTAGGAAAGCTTTACATCCTTTTGACATCATTTTTCTTGTAGTCATGACTGATATCACATTGGATGGTAATTTCACCTTTTCGTCGATCACTACTATTTTGGAGCCTTCTGCACCCTTTAATAATAATCACTTCTTGCGACAATCAACCCATCCATGATGTGGAGACAATCAATCTATACCCAAAATGATTTCAAACTCATTGAAAGGCAACTCCATCAAGTTTGTCAGGAACACAACCCCTTGAATCTTTATCGGGTATTTTCTACATACCCGAGTTACTCTCGCACTATGACCCATGGGGTTTACCGCTATCATCTCACTAAAGATTGGTTTTAAAAGAATTTCTCTAGTTCTAATAAACTTTGTACTAATATAAGAGTGTGTAGAACCAGGGTCAATCAAAACAAATACAGGTTCATCATAAAGGTGGAATGTACCTATTACAATCTTCGGGTCATCCTGGTATTCATTAGTCTTAATATTATAAATTTGGGCCACTCCCTGAGTCTCATGTCTTTGGTTTGACTCAGATTGTCCATCAGATCTTCCTGTTACTCTTCTTCTATTTGATGCTGCTATTAATCTCTCAGTTTGCACTTATCTATCTTCGGGTCTCTTTGGGAAATTTTGACCATAATGACCAGATTCACCACAATTAAAACAAGCGCCAGAGAGCAATCTACATACTCCCCGGTGTGATTTGCCACATGTCTGACATGGAGTTCTCTCTCCAAATGCTCTACTCGTGCTAGCAGCAAAAGACTAGGATTGTTTAGTTTTCCATAAACCTGTACCTGAACCATCTCTGTCAGTATATCGGGAACTCAAACCCTTACCCCTCTTTGCGTGATGGGAAGTTCAAGACATTCCAACTCTTTTTCCCATATGCAAACTTTGCTCCGCTGCTAGAGTCTCCTCTTGAGCTCTTTCAATGGCCTTAGCTCTGTTAATAACGTCTTGTAAGCTAGCCAAATTTAAAGTCAACACCATCTCTTTCAATTTAGGCCTCAAGCCCTCAATGAACCAATCACGTCGAGCTTTTTCATTGGGAACTACCTCAGTAGCTAAAATGACTAAGCTTGTTGTACTCAGCCTCATACTCATGTAATGCTTGATCTCCTTGTTTTAGATTAAGAAACTTCAGTAGTATCACCCTCATAAACTGCTCCCCAATGTACTTGTTCTTAAACTTGTCTTGAAAGAATTACCATGTCACCTGATCAGGTAGTGTATACATTGTAGTGTTTGTACACCACACCCGTGCTGATCCTCAAAGTAAAGATACAGCTCCACCCATCTTTTCAGAATCTGAGCATTATAGACTTTCCAGCATCACCATAACCTCATTTAATATAAATCATCATCCATTGGACCTTCATCCTCTTCTCCCCAGAACTCAGGAGCTCCCAAACTTCTCAACTCTTTTTTCATTAACATACGCGGTGCTGGAGGAACATACGGAGATGGAGGAGGTTGGAATCAAGTCAAAATGGCATCAAGAGATTGCATAAAGGCTCCTAACTCTGGCACAGACATACCCTTATGTGTTAGTGCGCTAGTATTTTTATATGGGACTGGATGCTCACTATTAGTTTCATAGCTCTCGCTACCCAACCCTTCTCTAATATCTTGTCCTGACACTCTTCTCGAATTCGTGGAATCTGACATCTAATATAACATATAAAAGGATAATACTTAAGTTAGTAAGGAGTGACATCAATCATATTCTAATTATACCCTATCAGTAACTTTGACATCTTAGTGGCATGTAAACCCTTTTTAAATTAAAATACACCCGATTTCTACCAAGAATCGGCTAAACATGTAGCTCTGATACCAATAAATATAACACCCATTTCCCACATATGTTTTCGTACATGAGCACAAATGTCACATAACTTTTAAAATATTTTCTCTTGATTTCTATCAAGAGACTCTTGATTTTTGATATCAGATGCACTTCTTACTCTGCTTGCTAAAACATACGCGTGAAATAAACACAAGCTAAGTATTTACTTAGTGAGGCATAATAACAATTGGGTAAATGTTCTTTTAAAACATCCATATACCATAACTATCAAAATATAAATTGATTTTTCAACTCATTATAAATCCAGTGGTTTTCACACATATAGTGTCGATACGGTAATTCAAAAACTCATTATGGATTACGGGGTGCACACATAGTGCCAATACAGAAATTCAAAAACTAATTATGAATTTCTTAGGTTGCCACATAGTGCCAAGACGGAAATTCATAAACTTATTATGAATTCCTTAGGTTGCACACATAGTGTTAATACAGAAATTCATAAACTTATTATGAATTTCTTATTAGTACAATGGAAATCATTCAGCATAACCTTTACATCATTCAGCCAAAGATCTGTGTCTTGGCACTATGTGGATGGAGTTGTGTCTCTGCTTCGATGACAAGCTCGTATATGGTGGACAAACGATACTATGTATGTTCCTCTTAAGCAAGTGACAGGCAGTTCTTTTAAGATAAATTCAAGAATAAGTACATTGGAAGTTAATTTATTCGATAAATGAAGCAACATTTCCTTAATCTGAAACAAGGAAATAAAACAATATATGAGTATGAGTGTGAATTCAACAAATTGAGCCGATTTGTAGCATAATTGATCCCTGATGAAAAAACTCAATGTGATAGGTTATTAAAGGTAAGCACCCAATGACAAAGGAGTTTATGTTAGCTTTAAATAGGCCCCCGATATCATAATAGTCTGAGTCTACTGCATCCAATCATATAAGAGGAAATATTGGGAAAGCAAGGCAATCTCAGACATATGCTACTGGTACTAGAAGATCATTCTAGAAAGAAACTAAAATTTGATTATGTGAAGTTTGTGGTAAACATCATTCGGGAGTATGTCGAGTCATTTCAGGGGGATGTTTCCGATGTGGAAAGATAGATCATTTTATACGAGATTGTCTTATTGGTAACAGGAGAATCAGTTCATGTTCATACTGAGACATCTATAACTGTTTCTCAGGAGTGAAAATGAAAGACTCAGACAGGGGACAGATAGGATCAACTTCTTAGACTGAATTGCGTACACCAGCCAAAGTTAACAATAACATAACAGATGCATATCGAGATGATCCAGAAATCATTGCATGTAAATTTTATCTTTATGGAAAAAATGTGTTTATTTTGATTGATCCTGGTTCTACATATCCATATTTGAGAACTAAGTTAGTCAAAGAGAGAGGAATTCAGATAGAGCCTATTTCTAGTCATATTATAGTAACTAATACTTTAGGCCATAGTGCTCGGGTGAATCGTATATATAGAGATTGCTCGTTAAAGATTCAATGAATTAAGTTTCTAGTGAATATGATGGAATTACCTATTGAGGAATTTGAGATAAATTTGGGCATGGATTGGCTTTCCCCCTATCATGTCATGGTGGATTGTCGATTAAATAGGTTAATTCTGAAAGACTCAGAGAGTGCTAAAGTCATACTGGTTGGTGAAAGAATAAATCCACTGTCAAATGTGATTCCAATGATGTCTAGTAAGAAATTTTTATTACAAGGTTGTCAGGATTTCATAGACAATGTAGTAGACACCCAAGTTACAGGAAATAAATAGGAGTATATTCCAACTGTTAAGAATTATCCAGATGTATTTCCAGATGAGCTATCAGATTTACCTCTAGATCGATTTGTGGAATTTAAAATAGAGGTGTTACCTAGTAATGTACCTATTTTAATGGCCCCTTACAGAATAAATTCAACAGAGTTACGGGAATTAAAAGCTCAAATGCAAGAATTATTAGATCGGGGTTTTATAAGGTCGAGTGTATCACCATCGGGTGCACCGATACTATTTGTGAAAAAGATTGATGATTCTATGCAATTATGCATAGATTATCATCAACTGGATAAGGTAATAGTGAAGAACAAATATCCTCTTCCAAGGATCGATGATCTTTTTAATCAACTGAAAGGCACATCGGTGTTCTCTTATCGTCAGTTAAAAATTAAAGATCAATATATTCCTAAATGACTTTCAGGACTCAGTACGGCCATTACGAGTTTGTGGTGATGTCGTTTGGACTAACTATTGCTCCTGCATAATTCATGGATTTGATGAATCGAGTATTTCATCCATATTTGGACCAGTTCATAATGGTATTTATCGAATATATTTTTGTCTACTCTAAGAAAATAAAAGATCGTGATGTTGATCTTTGTGTTGTTCTTTTGACACTTCAGGATAAAAAGATTTATGCCAAGCTTTCAAAGTGTGAGTTTTGGTTGTCAGAAGTTGCTTTTATTGGCCTTGTTGTCTCTGCAGAAGGAATAAGAACAGATCCGAAGAAAGTTCAAGCTATTGTTGAGTGGAGAACTCCAAAGAATGTTTCTGAAGTTTGAAGTTTCTTGGGATTTGTTGGTTATTATCAAAGATTCATAAAGAACTTTTTGATGATCGTTTCTCCACTTACCAAGCTTTTAAGGAAGGATGTTCCATTTATTTGGATTGACAAGTGCCAAGAAAGTTTTGAGTCGTTGAAAAATTTTGACAGAAGCTCCAGTGTTGGTCTAACCGGAATCAATAGGGGATTATGTAGTGTATAGTGGTGCATCTCATAATGGTTTGGCATGTGTTTTGATGCAAGAAGGTAAGGTAGTATCTTATGCTTCAAGGCAACTTAAGACTCGTGAAAAAAACTATCCTACCCATGATTTAGAATTGGTAGTCGTGGTTTTTTCCTTAAAGATATGGAGTCATTATCTATATGGAGAAAGATGTTACATTTACACTGATCATAAAATTCGAAGTATTTGTTGACGCAAAAAGAGATGAACTTAAGGCAAAGAATATGGATGGAGCTTCTTAATTTAGAATTGGTAGTCGTGGTTTTTTCCTTAAAGATATGGAGTCATTATCTATATGGAGAAGATGTTACTTACACTGATCATAAAATTCGAAGTATTTGTTGACGCAAAAAGAGATGAACTTAAGGCAAAGAATATGGATGGAGCTTCTTAATGATTATGATGTGATCATTGATTACCACCCTGGAAAGGCTAATGTCATTGCAAATGCTTTAAGCCGAAAGACGTTTTCTACCTTATGAGCTTTAGATGCTTGGTTATCATTAAAGGAAGATGGAGTATTGATTACAGAGTTAAGAATAACTCGTACCTTATTGGAAAGAATGAAGGATCTTCAAAGAAATGATAAAAAATACAAATCGAGAATCGAGCAGGTACAAAAAAGGTGAGACTAAAGATTTTAAACTCAAGCCTGATGGATGTTTATATTGTAAAGGAAGAATTTACATTCCTAATGATGAGGAATTAAAGAAAGAACTTCTATCAGAAGCGCATTATAGAGTTCTTTAATGATGCACCCTAGAGGAAACAAGATGTATCATGACTTGAAAGATCGATATTTTCATCCAGGTATGAAAAGGGCTATAACTGAGTTTGTTTCCAAATGTTTGACATCTCAGCAAGTAAAGGAAGAACATCAAGTGTCATCTTGATTGTTACAACCTATTTCCATACCTCAGTGGAAATGGGGAAGAGTTATTATGGATTTTGTAACAGGTCTGCCTTTGACACCCAATAAAAAGACTCAATTTAGGTGATTATTGACAGATTGACTAAGTCAGCACAATTTATTACAGTTCAAGCTAATTATTCTATGGATAAGTATGTTGAGTTGTATATGAAGGATATTGTTCGATTGCATGGAGTACCTGTCTTGATCATGTCTGATAGATATCCAAGGTTTACTGCTTTGGAAGTCTTTGCACAAGGCCTTAGGAACTCCACTTAACATTAGTACTGCTTTATATCCTCAGATATATGGAAAATCGGAGTGGACTATTCAAATTCTGGAAGATATGTTAAGGGCGTGCATAATTGAATTTAAAGGATCATGGGAAAGATATCTGCCTTTAGCGGAGTTTGCTTATAATAATAGTTATCTCTCAAGTATTAAGATGACACCTTATGAAGCCTTATATGGAAGAAATGTTGAACGCCATTAAATTGGTTCGAACTCAAGGATCAAGATATCATTAGTCCTGATCTTATTAAGGAAGTGAAAGATAAAGTGAAGATTATACAAGATAATCTTCAAAATGCAGCTGATCGACAGAAATCTTATACAGATTTGAAGATGAAATAAATAGAATATCAAGTGTGAAATAAGGTGTTTCTTAAGGTGTCACCTTGGAAAAATGTTTTACGATTTGGACGAAAGGGAAAGTTAAGTCCTAGATTCATTGTTCCATATTAAATTGTGAAGAAAGTTTGGCCAGTGGCTTATCAACTTGTGCTACCCCCGAAATGGATAAAATTCATGATGTGTTTCACGTGTCGATGCTTCAAAGATTATGTTCGGATCTTTCGCATGTTATCACTATGGAGTAAATTGAAATTCAACTAGATTTATCTTATACAGAAGAACAGAAGAAAATACTAGACCGTGGAGTCAAAGAACTCAAGAACAAGACAGTTCTTTTAGTCAAGGTTCTTTCGAAAAATCACAAAGTCGATGAAGCTACGTGGGGAAAGAGAAGTAATGAGAAAGTAGTTTCACATCTTTTTTATCAGATACGTGTTGAAAATTCGAGGATGAATTTTCTTAAGGGGAAAATTGTAATACCCCAAATCTTGTCTAGTGACCAAAATGTAATTTTTGAAAGTTTAGTAGCCAAAGTATAAACGTTGGAAAAAGTTTACAGACCAAAGTGTAATTTTTAAAAAGTTATATAATCCAGCCCCATAAATGAATAGTTTACCCCCGAGAATCACGTTTTTGTGGGAGTTAGATTTTTCATACGAATTTTATATTAAAAGCTACAAAGCGATAAAGTTCGGGAAAAATCCTGATAATCGGATCGAATCAATTTTCAGGGAATTTTGAAGGATGATGAAGCAAGGTTACAAATTTCATTTCCATGAATTAAATTTGTAGGATTTGATTTAAGATAGTTTTTCATAATCAATTTGGATCGTTGGATGAAAAATGGTTTGATTGTAATTTTGGAAAATTCGAAGGGCAAAGTTGGTATCTACTAACTTGTTGTTTTATATTTGACAATTGCATGAAGAAATTGACATGTGCTAAGTTATGGAGCCTTGGATTTCAAGAGTAAAATGGTCATTTTGAATTAAATGACTTTTAAATTAATTATATCATTAAAAGATGACAAATTAGGCTTAGATTTTTATTTGGAAAAATCAAGAATTTGCTTCAACTTTCTTCATTATGGCCGTGAGTTTCATAAGGTAAGGGAAAAACTTTATTTTTTATTTTTCAAGCTTATTTCTTAAGAATTTGGATGAAAACATCAAATACAAAGTTGTTCTCTATGAAATTCTCTTTCATTTGGTACCATTATTTCATGTTTTTCATGCTTAGAACATTGAATTCTTGAAATTGATGATGAAGGAGATGCTAGGTTTTGATAAACTAAGGCTATTATGTTTAGTTGTTTAATCATTGTAAGAAGGTTTATTTTATGTGTTGAAATTGCTAAGGAATTGATTGTAGATGAATTTGAAATTATGTTTAGAAGTTGAATTCATGCTTGAATCAAGTTGGAAAGTTTGTCTTAGGTGACCCTTCATATTCGTCCATAGGGGAAATAATTAGGAAAATTTTGGAAAAAATATTTGAGGTTAGATATGATGAATGGATGGTTTAGCAAGATTTAGAAATTTGTTTGGATTAATTTGGAAACTTATGAAGTTTCAAGGACCAAATTATAAAAAAGGAAGAAGTAAGGGTTTGAGATGGAAACTAGCATGAAGTTGAAGTGTAATGTTTAAATGTGTGTTTAGAATGTTGGAATTTAATTGTTGGATGCTTGGAATTAAAGATTTATGTGGCGAGGGACCATTTTGAAATAAATTGGAATTTTTTAGATGAATTCTTAAAGAATTCATTTTAATGGTTTAATTTTGGAATATTTGGGATTGATTGGAATAAAGTAAAAATGATTAAGGATCAAGATGCAAGTAGTAAGTATTGATGAAGAAATTAAGGATGCAAAATAATGGAAACAATTTAGATTTTTGAATATAGTAGTAAGTTTGAAAAATCACCATAAATTCTATAAAAACGATTAGCTGGTTATTTTGATATTGTTGTGTCCGTATATCAATATAGTTTTGTTTAAAACATACGGGGATCGATTTCGAATTATATAATGAAAGATATGATTTTTTTATCGATGATAAGTCAGAAAACAGGGAAACATATTATGCTCAAATAGAATCTGAAAATTGGATTAAAAATTCACCATAAATTGTACAAGTTGAATTAGAAAAAGTTATTAATATGGATAGATTTTTATTCGAGTCTAGTTTCCAATGGATGAAACATAATAAAATTCCAGTATGTATATCAATACAGAATAATGATTCTTTAATAGTAGTACAAATTGTCATAATATTGAATTTTAGAATTTAAGCAGAAATGGATTTAGAATTGAATTAGTATTGATAGAATTTAATGAATTTTATTACTAAGTTGTACCTATGTTAGTATGATACTAATTTATATATTTAAATTGGTAGTGATGGATAAATAATGCTTTTGTAGATCGTGATATAAAGCAAACTCAAAGTGATTCAAAATCAAAGGAAATAGTTCTAAAGTAAGGAATATCGATAGTAGGACATTTAGTGAGGCATTACCAGGTGAGTGCATTCTTACTACACTTTTATAAATATAGTATGAGGAATACTTTTGATGATTCAACCTCTAATATTTTGAAAGAAAAAGATTTTAAATTGTATTATGATATACTTTATTAATACTTGTTAAATAATTTTGAATGATTTGGCTTAGAATAAGCCAATCTTGTAAGCTTGATATTGGTATATGTTCTGATTTATATTATGATATTTTCTTAATATTTCATTGAATGATTCGGATGATTTTGGGTATGATTTGCCCGCTGCATTTTATATTGTTCAATGATGTATAATTTTATTGATTTGATAAAAGACTTTGATCAGTGAATGATATGAGAAACAATGGAAATGCCCATTGCAAATGCATTGAGAGTCATATGTATAATTGGCATGCTATAGAGTTAGAGCATCATTTGTAATTTGGCACATCAATGACGTCACAAATGTGACGGTGGTGCCATTAGCAGTTGTATTATGTTTTAAGCACATCAATGATGTATGTGTGACGGTGGTGCTACTATATGATTCTGAGCACATCAGTGACGTCTGTGTGATGGTAGTGCATAGGAACTTAGCACATCAGTGACGTGTGAGTGATGGTGGTGCTAATGTACCGGGAATACATTTTATGGCACAAGTTTGTCCTCTAAGTGATGGTGGTGCCTGCACTTATGTGAAGAAAGTATGATATGCCCCAAATATAGAATCAGGGACCTTATTGAAAAGATTTAAACATTAAAGGATTTATTTGATTAAATGATAAAAGATGAGAATGATTTGGATTAGTGGTTTGGACTAAATTGTAGCAATGGATGATTAAGAGGGCATTTTGGTTCTTTAAGGGAAAATAATTTAAAATTCATTTTTAATAAGATATTAAAGAAAAAGGGGGAAAGGGGAAAATAAGTTACAAAAAAGCCATCTCTCTTTTCTTCTTCTTTCCTGAGGAAAAAAAAAAACTCTCCCCCATAACAAAGGTAAACGTTTTATTTGGTTAGTGTTTTCTTTCAATTTTGGTTGGTTCTTGCAAACTTAAGTGATATGTAAGCTTAAGGAAAGGTTATATAATATTAAAACTATGAGATAGAGGAAATATTGGAGATTTAAGAAAATGGGTTTTGAAATGATATGTTAAGATATGAGTGTTTATTGATGTTTACTAGTAGATTTGACTTTTCAAAGAGGTAAATGACAGATTAGAAGCATTGGATGCATTTAAAAACAAGTTAGAAAAAGTGGTGTGATTCTTAGATTGAAATGTTCTTGGGAGATTTTAGATGTTTTAAGAAGCTAAATGAAGAAAAGTTAGTAGGGATAAGTAAAGAAGAGTTTAATAGCATTCTTGGGTGTAAACATAAATAGTACCAATACTATAGGTTTAAAATTTGAAAAATCAACAGTGTAGTGTCGATACTGATACAAGCAGTATCGATACCGAAAGGGGGTATCGGTACTATGAGGAAGGTATTGATGCCATTGATAACATAATGAAAAAATGGTATCGATACCAAATAGATTATTGGTACCAAAGTATAGTAGTATTGATGCCATGATAGGGGTATCGATACTATTGAGCCATAAATGTGAAGATAGGCTAAGATCGTTATAGAAAATATAATAATAGAACTTTTGAGTATTGTTTAACTATAAATGTTAGTGAATATAATAACAATTGATATTGTGCGTGTCTTTAATAGATCCTTGAATAGATCAAAATCAAACTCCCAAGTCAAGCAAAGGTAAAGGAAAAGTAGCTGAGTAATCAGATTGACGTATTGGGTATAATAGCGAGACAAGCCAGGTGAATGCATATATTATATATTATTATAGTCATAAATGTATGAATGTTTAATATATGTATGGTGATTATCGTATGGGCATTTTGTGTGCAAAAACTAAGAAATTCATAATGAGTTTATGAATTTCCATATGGACACTTTGCGTGCAAAAACTAAGAAATTCATAATGAGTTTATGAATTTTTGTATGGGCACTTTGTGTGCAAAAACTATGAAATTGATAATAAGTTTATGAATTTCTGTATGGGCACTTTATGTGCAAAAACTAAGAAATTATATGAATTTCTATATTGGTAGTGTGTGTGCAACCCACATAAATTATACTAATGTTTGAGAAATGAATGTATTGGTAGTACATGTGTGAAATATAGAGTGTTTAAAGAATTGGAAAGAATTAATGGACATTAAAATTTCATGATATACTTGTGTTTAGAATTTTACGTATGATTATTTATGCCTAACTAAGAAATTTCTTAGCGTGTGTTATTTTCACGCGTAGGTTTTAATACAAACAGAGTAAGGAGATCATCGGATATCAAAGCTAGTGTCGCCTCATCATTAACAGTATGACATCAATGTCTACTTTTGATGTATTTTGTTGGCATGTAATATATTTAGTAAAAGCGCTCTAAAAAACATTTGATTTTACATGATGTAAGATGATGAAATGTTTGAACAATACTTTTTTTTATCTAATTAAGTTTAATGCATGTTTTATTTTTTATAAATTAAAATGTTTTATAAAAAGAAAAAATATATGGTTTTCAAATGAAGAACTATTTTAAAAGTGATGTGACATTTGTATCTCATGTACGGAAAGGTATACGGGAGATGGGTGTTGCATTTACTGGTATCAGAGCTACAGGTTTAGCCGATTCTCGATCGAAATCTAGTGTATTTTAATGTAAAAAGGGGTTACATGCCACTAACATGTCAAGGTTACTGATAGAGTATAGAAAGAATATGATAGATATCTCTCCTTACTAATTTATGTATTATCTTTATGTATGTTATACTAGATGTTGGATTCTACGAATTCGAGAAGAATGACTGAACGAGAGAATAAAGATGGATCAGGTAGTGAAAGTTATGAGGAGAATAGTGAACACACGATTCCGTCTGAGAATGCCAGTGTATCGACACATCAAAGTATGCATGTCTCAGAGTTTGGATCTTTTATGCAAGCTCTCGATGCTATTTTGATAAGATTTCAACATCCTCCGCCTCCCCCTTCTCCTCCAGCACCGCCAATGTTAATTCTTAAGGTGTTAAGAAGTTTGGGAGCTCTTGAGTTCAGGGGAGAAGAAGGTGACGATCCGATGGATGAGATTTATGGTTGAATGATGTTATGGTGATGTTGGAAATCTACAATGCTCTGATTATTAAAAATTGGTGGAGCTATATCGTTACTTCGAGGATCAGCTCGAGTGTGGTGGACGAATACGACGATGCATGTATCGCCTGAACAAGTGAACTGGCAATTCTTCCAAGAAGAGATCAAGAATAAGTATATCAGGAAGCAGTTTATGAGATCAATGCAGTTGAAATTTCTTAACTTGAAACAAGGAGATAGAGCAGTGCATGAGCATGAGGCTGAATATAATAAACTTAGATGTTATGCTACCAAGGTAGTTCCAAATGAAAAAGCTCCACGAGATTGGTTTATTGAGGGTCAGAGGCCTAAGTTGAAAGAGATGATGTTGGCCTTAAACTTTCCTAGCCTACAAGAAGTTATAAACAAAGCTAAGGCTATTGAAATAGCTCAAGAGGAGACTCTAGCAGCGGAGCTGAGTATACAGATGGGAAAAAGGATTGGGATGTCTTCATCTACACATTATGCTAAGAGATGCAAGGGCTCAGGTTCCTGATATAATGACAGAGCTAATTATGCTGCAGCTTCACAGAAAACTAAACAGTCACATTCTTTTACTGCTAGCTCAGGTAAAGATGTTGGAAAGAGACCTTTATGTTAGACATACGGTATGCCACATCGGGAGTATGTAGATTGCTCTCCGGAGCTTGTTTTCATTGTGGTGAATCTAGTCACTATACACGAAATTGTCCAAAGAAGTCTGGAGATAGATCAACACAAACTGAGAGATCAGTAGCCGCACCAAGTAGAAGTAGAGGAAGATCAGGTGATCAATCTGAGGCTAGTTAGTGAAAAGATATTTGGGGTGGCCCGAATCTAAAATATAAAGACCAGTGAGGATCGGGATGATCCGCAGATCATAACAGGTACATTCCATCTTTTTGGTGAGCCTATTTTTGTTCTAGTTGACCCTTGGTTTTACGCACTCTTATATTAGTACAAAGTTGGTTAGAACTAGAGGAATTTCCTTTAGAACCAATTTATAGTGAAATGATAGTGGTAAATCCTATGGGTCATAGTGCAAGGGTGGCTAGGGTGTGTAGAAAATGTCCAATTAAGATTCAAGGGGTCGTGTTCTCGGCAAATTTGATGGAGTTTCCCTTTGATGAGTTTGAAATCATTTTGGGCAAGAATTGGTTGTCTCCACATCATGGATTGGTAGATTGTCTCTGAAAGTAATTATTCTTAAAGGATGCAGAAGGCTCCAAAATTGTAGTGATTGGTGATAAAGTGAAATCACCCTTCAATGTGATATTGGCCATTACTGCAAAGAAAATGATGTCAAAGGGGTGCATAGCTTTTCTAGCTAATGTGATAGACACTCGAGTGTCGGAAGTGATATTAAAAGATATTCCAACTGTTAAAGAGTTTCCAGAGGTTTTTCCAGAAGAATTACCAGGTTTGCCTCCAGATCATGAAGTAGAATTCTGGATTGAGGTTTACCAGGGTACCGAACCTATTTCTATGGCTCCGTACGAATGGCTCCAATAGAGTTAAGGGAATTAAAAGCACAGCTACAAGAGCTACTTGATAAAGGATTTATCAGACCTAGTGTTTCTCTTTGGGGAGAACTTATGCTATTTGTGAAAAAGAATGATGTGTCTATGTGGTTATGTATTGACTATCGTCAATTAAATAAAGTAACGATAAAGAACAAGTATCCTCTTTCGAGGATTGATGACATGTTTGATCAATTGAAAGGCACAGAAGAGTTCTCCAAGATAGATCTGAGGTCAAGGTACCATCAGTTAAAGATTGAGAAGGATGATATTTCAAAGATAGCTTTTCAGACTCTGTACGGACACTACAAATTTGTGGTAATGCCATTTGGATTGCCTAACACTCCGGCAGCATTTATGGACTTAATGAACAGAGTATTCCAACCTTACTTGGATCAATTTGTTGTGGTATTTATAGATGATAAATTAGTGTACTCCAAGTCAGGAGAGGAACACGATGCTTATATTCGATTGGTTCTTTAGTTACTGCGTGAAAAGAAGTTATAGGCAAAATTGTCTAAATGCGAATTTTGGTTGGCGGAGATTGCTTTCCTTGGTCATATAGTCTCTGCAGAAGGCATAAGAGTGAATCCCAAAAAGAATCAAGCCATAGTGGATTGGCAATCCCCAAAGAATATTTCTAAAGTTTGAAGTTTCTTGGGGCTTGCTAGGTATTATAGGCAGTTTGTGAAGAATTTCTCAATGTTAGCTTTGTCGCTAACTAAGTTGTTATGAAGAAATGTGCCTTTTGTTTAGACGGGAAAATGCACCTTTTGTTTGGACGGTAAAATGACAAGAAAGTTTTAAAATACTAAAGAAAATAGTAACCGAGACCCCAGTGCTTGTGCAACCGGAGTCAGGTAAAGATTATTTCGTTTTCAGTGATGCATCTCATAATGGGTTGGGATGTGTGCTGATGTAAGAAGGGAAAGTGGTGGCTTATGCCTCAAGACAACTGAAGAATCATGAGAGACCAACACATGATTTAGAATTGACAACAGTAGTGTTTGCTTTGAAAATTTGGCGCCATTATCTGTACACTGAGCGTTGCCATGTTTACATGGATCATAAAAGTCTAAAGTATTTGCTGACTCAAAAATAGCTGAATTTGAGACAGAGAATATGGATTGAGCTCTTAAAAGTTTATGATTTAGTTATTGACTATCATCCGGGAAAGGCTAATGTGGTAGTTGATGCGCTCAGTCGAAAGACTTTTGCAGCTTTAAGGGCTTTAGATGCACGTATGTCTTTAAAGGAAGATGGTGCATTGATTGTTGAATTAAAGTTAAAGCTAATTCTTTTGGATCGGGTAAAAGAGTTGCAAGGTCGAGATAAGAAATGCTTGATGAGATTGGTGCAAGTCGAAAAATAAGAGGCCAAAGATTTCGAAATGAGGGATAATGGATGTTTATAATATCGTGAAAGACTTTGTATTCCTGATAATGATGAATTGAAGAAATATATTCTTTATGAGGCACATTATAGCCCTTTGATGATGCATCCAGGAGGGAATAAGATGTATCAGGACTTGAAGAGTCATTATTAGTGGCATGGTATAAAAAGAGTTGCATTGATTGCTGAATTAAAGTTAAAGCTAATTCTTTTGGATCGGGTAAAAGAGTTGCAAGGTCGAGATAAGAAATGCTTGATGAGATTGGTGCAAGTCGAAAAATAAGAGGCCAAAGATTTTGAAATGAGGGATAATGGATGTTTATAATATCGTGAAAGACTTTGCATTCCTGATAATGATGAATTGAAGAAATATATTCTTTATGAGGCACATTATAGCCCTTTGATGATGCATCCAGGAGGGAATAAGATGTATCAGGACTTGAAGAGTCATTATTAGTGGCATGGTATGAAAAGAGCTATAACGGAGTTTGTTGCAAAATCTTTAACATGTCAGCAAGTGAAAGTTGAACATCAAGTGCCTTCTAGATTGCTACAACCAATAACCATTTTTGAGTGAAAGTGAGAGCGAGTTAAAATGGATTTTGTTTCAGGGATACCTTTGTCACCAGGTAAAAAAGACTCGATATGGGTAATAATGGATAGATTAACCAAGATGACCCATTTTATCCCAGTTCGAGTAGACTACTCGATGGATAAGTATGCAGAGTTGTATATAAAAGAGATAATTAGACTATATGGAGTGCCTATATCGATAGTGTCCTATCGAGACCCAAGGTTTACTTCAAGATTCTGGAAGTCTTTTCATGAGACATTAGGTACTCGATTGAACTTCAGTACAACTTTTCATCCACAGACAGATAGGCAGTCAGAACGAGCTATACAGACACTAGAGGATATGCTAAGAGTATATGTGAGGGAATTTAAAGGATCATGGGAAAAGAATTTGCCTTTAGCGAAATTTTCATATAACAATAGTTAGCAATCGAGTATTAAGATGGCCATGTATAAATCTTTGTATGGGAGGAAGTGCAGAACACCATTAAATTGGTTTGAACTAAAAGTTAGAGACATCGTTGGCCCGGATTTGATTAAAGAAATTGAGGAAAAAGTTAAAATTATCCATAGTAATTTATAGATAGCCTTCGATCGCCAGAAGTCCTATGCTGATTTGAAAAGAAAAGAAATCGAATTTCAAGTGGGGGACAAAGAATTTATGAAGGTATCGCCTTGGAAAAAGGTATTATGTTTTGGAAGAAAAAAGAAAGTTGAGTCCAAGATTCGTTGGACCATATGAAATCTTAAAAAGGGTCAGAACCGTAGCTTATCAATTAGCTTTGCCTCCAGATATGAATAAGATCTACAATGTTTTCCATGTATCGATGCTTCGAAGGTATAGATCTGATCCGTCCCATGTCATCATGCCTAAAGAGATAGAAATCCGACCGATTTAACTTATGAGGAAGAACCAATGCGGATCTTAGCTAAGGAAATCAAGAAATTGCGTAACAAAAGGACTCCATTAGTTAAAGTGCTTTGGAAGAATCATAAGGTAGAAGACGTTATTTGGGAAATAGAGGAGGACATGAGGAAGCAGTTTCCACACCTCTTTATTTCAGGTACTTCTTTAAATTCGAAGACGAATTTTCTTAAGAGGAGAATTGTATTGCCCCAAATATAGAATCATGAACTTTATTGAAAATATTTAAAATTTTAAGGATTTATTTGATTAAATGATAAAAGATGAGAATGATTTGGATTAGTGGTTTAAAATAAATTGTAGCAATGGATTATTAAGAGGGCAATTTTTTCCTATAAGGGGAATATGAATTTAAAATTCATTTTTAATAAGGTATTAAAGAAAAGGGGGAAAAGGGAAAATAAGTTACCAAAAATCCATATCTCTTTTCTTCTTCTTTCCCGTGGAAAAAACTCTCCTCCATAGCAAAGGTAGTGTTTTATTTGGTTGGTTCTTGCAAACTTAAGTGATATGCAAGCATAAGGAAAGGTTATATAATACTAAAACTATGAGAAGAATGAAATATTGGAGATTTAAGAAAATGGGTTTTGAAATGATATGTTAAGATATGAAGGTTTATTGATGTTTACTAGTAGATTTGACTTGTCAAAGAGATAATTGAGAGATTACAAGCATTGGTTGAGTTTAAAAACAAGTTAGAAAAAGTGGTGTGATTCTTAGATTGAAATGTTCTTGGGAGATGTTAGATATTTTAAGAAGCTAAATGAAGGAAAGTTAGTATGGATAAGTAAAGAAGAGTTTAATAGCATTGTTGGGTGTAAATATAAGGAAATTTGACTAAATTTGGGTAAGAATCGGGAAGATAAATGAAAATTTTGGGTTAGGGTATCAGTACTGATAGAACAGTACAAATGTTATAGGCTTAAAATTTAAAAAATCAGTCGTGTAGTATCGATGCTGAGGCAAGCAATATCAATACCGAAAGGGGGTATCGATACTATGATGAAGGTATCGATACCTTTGATAACTGAATACAAAAATGTTATCGATACCGTAATAGAGTATCGGTACTATAGTATAGTAGTATCGATGTTGTGGTAGGGGTATCGATACATTGAGCCAGAAATGTGAAGATAGGCTAAGATAGTTATAGAAAATATAATAATAGTACTTTTGAGTATTGTTTAAGTATAAATGTTAGTGAATATACTAACAATTGATATTGTACGTGTCTTTAATGGATGTTTCAAAAGATTGAAATCAAACTCCTGAATCAAGCAAAGCTAAAGGCAAAGGTAAAGCAGTTGAGTAATCAGATTGGTGAATTGGGTATAATAGCGAGGCAATCCAGGTGAATGCATATATTATATGTTATGATAGTCATAAATGTGTGAATGTTTAATATATGTATGGTGATTACCGTATGGGCACTTTGTGTGCAAAAACTAATAAAGTCATAATGAGTTTATGAATTTCGACACTTTGTGTACAAAAACTAAGAAATTCATAATGAGTTTATGAATTTCTGTATGCACTTTGTGTGCAAAAACTAAGAAATTCATAATGAGTTTATGAATTTCCGTATGGGCACTTTGTGTGCAAAAACTAAGAAATTCATAATGAGTTTATGAATTTCCGTATGGGCACTTTGTGTACAAAAAATAAGAAATTCATAATGACTTTATGAATTTCCGTATGGGCACTTTGTGTGCAAAAACCAAAGACATTATATGAATTTCTATGTTGGTAGTGTCTGTGCAACCCACCTAAATTATAGGAATGTTTGAGAAATGAATGTATTGGCACTACAGGTGTGAAATATAGAGTGTTTAAAGAATTGGAAAGAATTAATGGACATAAAAATTTCATGATATACTTGTGTTTAGAATTTTGCGTATGTAATTTATGCCTCACTAAGAAATTTCTTAGCGTGTGCTATTTTCTCGCGTAGGTTTTAATACAACCGGGGTAAGGAGATTATCGGATATCAAAGCTAGTGTCGCCTAGTCTGTAACAGTATGACATCCATGTCTAATTTTGATGTATTTAGTTGGCATGTAATATATTTAGTAAAAATGCTCTGAAAAACATTTGATTTACCATGATGTAAGATAATGAAATGTTTGAACAATACTTTTTGTTTATCTACTTAAGTTTAATGCATGTTTTATTTTTTGTAAATTAAAATGTTTTAGAAAAAGAAACAAACATTTTTGGGTTTTCAAATGAAGAGCTGTTTTAAAAGTGATGTGACATCTGTATCTCATGTACGAAAAGGTATACGGACATAGGTGTTACATATGCGTTATAGTGAAAGCTCGTTTGACTTGCATACCTTACATTCTCATTGGTTTGTTTTGGGTTATTAATTGAACAAGTGAATGGTTTTTTCTAAAATGTTATGATAATGAGACAGATGATAGATATTGATTTTTAGATAACTTTTATATATGGTGATCTTATTCTTTATACCTATGTGATATTTCGATAAATATGTTTTACTACTATTATTATTTTATTTATATTGTTTTATTTATTTTATTCTTATTGTTAGAACTTAATGCCTCACTAAGTGTATACTGAGCATGTGATGATCTTCACGCGTAGGTGGTAGAAAGCGTAAGGAGCATGGAGCCATGTTCATCATCAACTTTTTGAGAAATCATATCTTCTCCATATTCAGTATGACATCTTTTGAATATTGATAAACTAGTTGGCATGTATATCCTATGATTATGATACTTAGAACTCGAAATGTTTTTATTTATCTAGTTCTAAATGGATGATATTGATTATTACTATTTATGAATGATGGTTTATTATCTAATGTTTTAGTACTAACAATTTCATTATTATCGTTTATTTATAATAGTTTATGGTTCTTTATATAATTGAATTGTTTTAGAAATAAATTTTTTTTATGATTTTCAGTAAAGGACTGTTTTATAAATACTATGTGACATTGTGACTCATATACGGTGACGTATACGGGAAATGGGTGTTACACTTAAGCTGATGCAAACTCATCCTTGTGTTGTCACATTATTTCCTTAATTGTTAAGCATGCATATGTTGTCAAAACCATATCATTAATTGCTACTTTCAATATCTGTTTTAACACTCTTTCTTTTAACACATGTCCTTAATTCTTGCATCCTGAATCCTTGTTTAGAAACCTTTACCGACATTAATAAGTAAAAAAATTGGTTTGATTTCTAACACTCTACCTCAAACCTATTTTCAACCCAAGCTTTTCTTTAAGTTTATTGAATGCGTCTGCTTTTAATGACTTTATAAAGATGTATGTAAGTTGATCTTCACTTCTACAATTTATTAACTCCACATTTTTATTCTTCACATGCTCTCGTGTAAAGTGATACTTTGTATTAATATGCTTACTTCGATTATGGGAGATGAGATTATTGTAAAGAAAAATTATGGACTCATTATCAACATATATTGTAATCGGTTCTTCTTGTGCCAAGTTTAACTCGTCTAAAATATTGTTTAACACATCGATTGGCAAGTGCACACTGTTGCGACTATATATTCAACATGTTAAAAGAGTTACGTTTGTTGCTTCTTTAAAACCATGAAAATGCTACAGAGTCGATGTGGAATAGATAGCCAAAACTATTTTTTCGATCATCCAAATATCCCCTATAATCACCATCAGAATAACCAACTAACTTTGAATTTTCTGAATGTGCGTAGAATAAACTATGATCTTTTGTACCTTTGACATATCTCAAAATTCTCTTGGTCATAATCCAGTGATCTTGTTTTGAGTTTTCCATTAATTTGTTCACCAATCCCACAACATATGTTATGTCTGGTCATATGATAATAAGATACCTTAAACTTCCAACGATCTTTTAAACAATGTTTGATTCATTGTCTCTCTTTTTGAATTCACACTTAATTTCACACTTAACTTCATATCCTTTTTCCAAATGTTGTTGATGATGTTGCTTTTCAAAGCTGGTACGTAATACACATCTGATATGTATTTCTTTTCATCATTCATTTGAGTAGTCATTACTTCTTATTTACTTTTGACTTTTGCGTGCAGGTTGTCTCTGAAAGTTACTCGGCCATGGATTATTTCATCTAATTTCATAAATAGCTCTAATACCACTTGTTGGAAGCTTGAATGAACAATCGATATATTTTATAATTCACACGATATTATTACTTCAAAATAAATACGATACAACACAATTAGTTGCGGCTAGTTTTACAAACATCACTAACAAAATTTTTCTAAGCTCGCTTTCTATTTTTTTTTTCGCGCACTCATTATATATAAAGCTCTAAACATACACATATATATGGGTAATATACAACCTTATCTTGCCAATACTCACTACCAATTCCTTGCCATATTTTCCTTGAATTTTTGCAACCCTTTTACTTAGTTGATAAGATTTCTTAAGCTGGTGCAAACTCATCCTAGGGTCGCCACGTTATTTCCTTAATTATTAAGCATGCACTTGCTGCGAAAACCATATCAGCAATTTGCTACTTTGAATCTCCGTTGCAACACTCTTTCTTTTAACACGTGTCCTTAATTGTTGTCGCCTCAATCCTTATCTAGAAACCTTTGTCGAATTTAATAAGTAAAAAATTTGATTTGATTTCTATTACGAATAACTCTACCATTCTTAAACAAAACTTCAGTTAAAATACTTTGATGATTAGCTTAATCAACATTACATAATTATTAACCCAAACTGACTAGAGTAATTATTAGCACAAACAATTTGGTTAACGTTGCCAATATAGAAATATACCCCACCACGTAGTAATTTGATATCTTAAACTCAAATATAGATGGTTAAAATATTACGAATCTGATATGAAAATCTGACAGATGACTTTACCTTAATGTCTTCTTTCTTCAGTAAATTTCGGGTCAAACACTAAAATTATATAGATAAACTACATATTTAGTCATCAAACTATTTCCATTGTTCCTTGTCTTTACTCAACTATATTGTTTTTCAAAATCATATATGGTCACCCGCTTTTAAAAATAAATAGAATTGCTAACATGACAATTTTTTCAATGATGATGTGATATTACCTTAAGGTGACTAGGGTTGTCATGGACGGTTAACCATATCATTTAGCCTAAACTGTCAGTTAATCGTTATAACTGTTATGAGATTTTTCTAATCGAAACATAACCGTTAAGAAATAGTTAATTGCTAATAGTTGACAATTATTTTTCAAAAGTAAAACAACATGAACGTTTTAAGGTTTCATAATCCATACTACAAAAAATGTAGTATTTAATACATATTTATATTGGTGTAAGTGAATAAAATTAAGTGTAAAACTTAACAAATACTTACACAGGTGTAAGTATGTATATCTCTTAATATCTTTGTACCTAACAATAAACACATAATTATATTGGTGTAAGTATTTTTTTTTGTATTTTCAAAAAAAATAAAAAAAATAAAAATATATATATTAAGTTATTTGTGAAGACTGCCCAATAATTTTTAGAAATAGTGCTAAAATTACTTCTAATTCTATTAGTATTTTCCTAAAAAATATAATTATAAATTTAATTTATAAACTGTATCAAAATTTGTAAATGTATCATTAACTTGTTAAATATAACGGTTATACCGGTTGACAGTTACGGGTTTTTTTGCACAACCTTAATGGTGACATGCTAACATCACTGTTAATGTTTTTAATGGTATATGAACAAAACGTAACTTTACGTATGATTTTGAAAAAGTTTTGTGAATAAAAAGGAATCACGAAAACAGTTTGGTGAAAAAAGATGCAGTTTATCTAATTGGTCATAATGGAAAAGAAAAACTGAGTTAGAAATGGAAACAATTATCAAATTTAATTTTGTTACCGAAGAAGCCTATCTTACCAGGAAATAAAAATGGAGATTTTCCAATGATTCTGTGTATGCAAATGAAAAAAAAAAAAGCTTTATTATCTATGCAAAAAGCAGAAGAGAAACCAAGTTTGGATTTGGGGAGAGCAGAAGAGAAACTAGGGAATATTGAACAAGTAATGAGCCAAAATGTTGAGATTGAATCCAATAAACAAGAGGCTAACTTGGAGCTTAAGAAACTAGCTTCAAATCGTAATCCGGGTACGAAAATTGACTGCTCTAATGAGGCTAATAAAATTGTTGTCGAGGCAAGTAACTCCAACTGGAACTCGAACAGAAAAGCATTGATGAAATGAAAGACCTTGAATGTTGAGATTGAATCCAATAAACAAGAGGCTAACTTGGAGCTCAAGAAACTAGCTTCAAATCGAAATCCGGATATATAATTGACAGCTCGAATGGGGCTAATGAAATAGTTGCCGAGACAAGTAACTCCAATACTATTCAACAGGAACTCAAACAGAAAAGCATTGAAGAAATGAAAGACCTTGAACAAAAACTGGTTTGGACATTCACATTACCAATTTCGTTACCTACTTCCTGCAAGTCTGCACATTTGCGGACTAACAATTGGTTCTACATTTTCCTCAATGACGTTCGGATCAACTTCTCATTCAAAGCTCCAAAAATAGCAAATTTTCCAACAAAAACTTTATAGAGGAATCCATTACAGCAAAAATCGATAAGAATCTTTCTTTAATTTAAGAATTTGTTTCGAAAAAATCATTTTTTAGTGTTTTGTTTATCATTCATGTTTCTAACGGTTGTTAGTATTTTTTTCGAAAAAATATTTTTATTATGGATTATTATTAAACATAAAATTTGATATTTTTGTTCTCACAGGTGAACATTGTTGGAGGCTATATAGTAACAAAAGGGTAAGGTTTTTATTGCTTAGTCTTTGAGGGTTCCATTTATCATAATTTTCTGTAATAGTTTTATTATCCATATATTTATTTTTTAATGTCTTTTTTTTTTTGGGAATGGTTACTTGTTGTTATTGTTTTTGTAATAGCATGTTATATTTACCATTATTCTAGTTCTGTTTGCCCTAATATTGTTTATGTTTGCCTTAATTATTTTTATAATAACGTGTTATATTATTTTGTTTATTTATTGATATATTATTTTTTAATTGTTACTTGTGTGATGTGTTTTAGAATTCTATGCGGTAGCATGTGAGGAGTTAATGTAATTTAGGTTATTATATGGTAGCATGTTTAGAATTATAAATTGCTTTAAAGTTTTGTCTGCTAGCATTTTTTTTAGCATGTGGTACATGTGGATTTATCTTTTGGGATATAGTTTTGTCTGTTAACATATATGTTTTTGGCATGCGGTTCATGTGGATTTATCTTTTACTTTATATCTTTGTCTATTAACATGTGTTATTGCTTTAAAGTTTAGTTTTTTTCCTTTACATTATGACATGCTTTATTTATAGTTAATGTGATTCATTTGTTTTTGACATGTTAATTATTGTCATTTTTAGGGGTTTATTTATGTAACATGATGTTTTGAGATTTATTATTTTCATTTACCAATATGTTTGTTTCATTTTTAAATTTTTGACATGTGGAATTATTTTAGGTGTTTATGCTTTATTTACCAACGTGATGTTAAATGTTTTCTTCTTGTTGATATATTAATATGGATGTTGATGCTTTTAAAGATATATATGTGCTACAATATTTTCATGGTGGTATTAAGACAAGTTCAAATTTTGAATATGTAAATAGAGCTACTGAAAAATTCCAAGTTGATCCAGATAGGTTATGTCTGTTGGATATAATAAGAAATGTGAAACTTTTAGGGTATGGATAATAAAAATTGTGTACTATAGGGTACCTAATGTTAAGTTTGACTGTGATGGTTTAGTGTTGATTCACAATGATGATACAATTAGGTATGTGATAGATTTATTGCTCAAAAATGGTATTCTAAATATCTATGTTGACCACAAAATTGATGATGATGTGGAGAATCCAGAAATCATTGTTGGCTGTGAAGAAGTTAATAAGGTTAATAAGGGTAGATAAATGTGTGTGAGGTAGGTTTTAGGGGTAATGGTGTTTTTAGGTTAAGGTCTACTGATGTAGATAGGTTACATGTTGTTGATGGAGTCTTCGGGTCTGCTGATGTAGATGGGTTAAAGGCAAATGATGGAGTTTTTGGGCCTGTTAATGTAGATGGTTAGGGGAAAATGATGGAGTGGGTGGTCCTACTGGTGTAAATGGGTTAGAGGCAAATAATGGAGTGTGTGGGCTTACTAATGTAGATAGGTTAGGGGCAAATGATGGAGTGGTTATGCCTACTGATAAGATGGGTTAGAAGAAAATGATGGAGTTATTGGGCTTGCTGGTGTAGATAGGTTAGGGTAAATGGAGAGATTGGGCCTACTAATGTAGATAAGTTAAGGGCAAATGATGGAGTGGTTGTGCCTATTGGTATAGATGGGTTAGAAGAAAATGATGGAGTTATTAGGCAAAATAGAGTTTGGGGCTTAGGCAATGTATAATATGTGTCAAAGAGCTAGACTTCCATTTTGAATGAGATACATCGTTCTTATGTAGATGAGTTTGCTAGTCTTTGGGGTATGTTGCAAAGTTGCTACACTCTAACATTGGAAGTACAATTACAATTCAAGTGGATAGAGATCATGTTAGTGTGGAAACATTCCATAAGATGTATGTTTTTATACATGCTCTGAAGCAACGTTGGAAAGAATGTTGTAGGCCTTTTATTGGTGTTGATGGAAGCTTTCTCAAATATATTACGTAGAGAAGAGACAAAAATAATCAAATGTTTTCAGTTGCATATGAAATTGTTGAAAAGTAAGGGAAAAAATCACAGAGATGATTTTTACATAAACAGGTTGACCTAGAGCATCCTAATGGCAAGGGTCTTACACTAATGTTGGGCATGAAAAAGATCGAACTTCATTTTTTTATTATTATTATTTAACTATTTTTTTCTTATTACCTACTCATTAATTTTTGTATTGTTGATTATTGCAAGGCTTTATACAAGTCCTAAGGGAATCATTCCCTGATGTAGATGATATGATGTATGAAAGACACATCTATGCATCTTGGCATAAGAAATGGGAAGGGATGAGCAGAAAAGTTTAGTTCTGAAATACGGTCAGAGCAACTTTTGTTGAAGACTTCAACAAACAATTGAAAAAACTAGAAGCTTTGGGGCATGATTCCTCAAAAGACCTATTAGTGACCCATATGGAGCATTCATTAAAGGCTTACTATAAAGGTACTTGTAAATGTGATGTGGTGGGCAATAACATGGCCGAAACCATTAATGAATAAAAAAATTGAAGTAAGACGCAAACCTATCATCAACATGCTTTAGAATATTAGAATCATGATAAAGACTAAGATGGACATTAAAAGGACTTGGGCAGAAAAGTGAAGAACCAACATCTCACCAAGAAATCTTGAAAAGTTGGAAAAGAATATGATCAATTTCACTCAATGTTATCACTCAACATGCACTTGTTGGCTATCCACAAAAAAAGAACCAATGATGCTTCAAGTCAGGTATACAATCTTATCACTTTTTTTTTTCAAATTGTGCTTTGGAGGTTTTGTATCCACTAACTTGTATGGTATGGTAGGTTAATAAAATGTAGTCTTGGGATCATCCCCAATTAAAAAGTCAGTTGCATCGACTAAAAAGTCAGCCACATTGACTAAAAAGTCAACCACATCTACTTCTATTACTAAAAATCATGTTGGGCCGTCTAAAAAAGGAAAAGATAATTGATATTTGTATTTATACCAATCTGAACAATGGTGAACACATACTTAATGTTAGTATTTCTTCTGTTTTCCTAAGGTAGACTGCCTCTTGTTATTTAACTTTTTAATGAACTTTTTCTAAGTTAATTACCTTTGGTGAAATGTTTAAATTGAATTTGGTTTGACCAAGCAAGGATGTGAAATCAGGTACTCGTTTAGGTTTGAGGTTTTATCATGTCAAATCAGGTCAAAACATATACGAGTTATGATAGGTTAATTTCAGGGTTCGCTATTCAAATCAGATCCGGTTTAACTTAGGTTTGGGTACTTTTTCAAGTTTATTTAAGATCAGATTTAGTTCAATATTGGGTCGGATTAATTTTAGTTTGGATCAATATCAGTTTAGGTCAAAACGGTTTAGGTCCAAATCAGTTAAATATCATGTTTGTCAAAATTACTTTTCGGGCCGACGACGGGTTTTGAAAATATTGTAAAGAAATTATTCGCCACCAGTTATTTTTAAAGTGGGATTGGACCCCATAAAATGGGGTAATTTTAATAAAATATCAGTTTTGCTCTATGAAAACAGAAAATGAGTTCGAGAGTCTATTACGTGTGGGGAATGATTATCACTCCACAACGCCCAAAATTGGAACCTAGTTGATTACTTTTTTTTAATTTGAAAATTTACGAGTTTGAGCTTTCATTTAATTAATGATATTTTATGATGCAATCTTTTTGTAATGTATATTAATTTATTCAGAATTAACAATGGTCACCCCGAGCATATACAAAGATTATATCATAGTTCCTAATAAATAAATATTGCCTTAATTTTTGAAAATCATGGTATGAATTTAAAAAGGATATTAACTTATTTCAAGAATTAATGATGGTCACTCTCGGGCATAAGCGAAGATTATATCATTAACCCCTAATAAATTGGCATTTCCTTAATGATTTTAAAATTGATGATATGCAATCAATCAAATAAATTATTGAACCTAATTTTAAAGGACTAAAAAAGAACGTAACCAAGAATTAAAGTTCTAATATTAACCCTAATAAAATTTAAATTTTATTATTCTAATAATTAAAATAGCTCCTCGGGTAAAAGTGGGGACCATTTTAAATTACTCTCTTAATTAACCTAAATGAAGACGTAATAGAAAAGAAATACAATCTAAAAGTTTAAACTAAGTCAAGTAACCTAAATCTATGACCAAATTAAATAAGCATGGAATTATAGACTAAAATTAAATAAATCGGAAATATAAAATTAAAAAATATATGAAACAAATAAATAAAGAAAAAAGCTAAAAAAAACACACACAAATAGACATATATGCCACGAAATAAAAAATAAACGAAAAAGTTAAAAACAAAAAGAAATAAAGTTAGAGTAAAATAAAACAAAAGAAGGGAGAAATGGTTAAATTAAACACAATTGCATGAATTAAGCAAAATTTGGAGACAACTAAATTAAGAAACAAAGGTAAAAAGTTAAAAGGAAATAAACTACTAAATTCAAGGGAATTAAAAATTAAACTTAAAAGAAACGTCTACTTTATGTAAACCGGAATAAACTTAAAAATAATAAAATAATAAATGATAATTAAGTAAAGTAAAAAAATTAAATTAATAATAAATTAGAATAAATAAAGGATACATACCTTAGTTAAAGCATACCTAAAAATAAACAAAAAAAGTAATTAAAGATACTAAATAGATTAAAATAAATAACAAAGAAAAATAAATAAAATTAAAATTCTTAATTAGAAGAAACTTGAAAAAAAGTAAACAAAAAAAGAATACTTAAATTAAAATAAAAAATATAAATTAAAATCATAAATAGAACATAACCAAATAATGAGTAAAAAATAACATAAAATAAAATATATAATAAAAGATATAAAATTAAAAATAAGGATCATATTGAATGTTTTGTAAAATTGAGAGGATCAAGTGTGTGATTTTCTCAAAATTCTGACGCAAGCTTGAATCTTCGCTCGGATCCGGATCAAACATTGTCTTGAACTTGCGATGATCTGGCTCGGACAAGATTTACTTGGATAGTCAACTTTTTTGTCTTTTTACAGATGGATTTCAAAAATCGGACAAGAGATTCTACAATCCATACAAAAAAGGAACCGAAGGCAAAGAAAAGAACAAGAGAAATATAGTGAAAATGCTTTCTTTTATTGCTCAAAAGCAAAAATTAAATTCCATTGTCTTCCTCTCTTAACGAGAGGGAGAATACATCTATTTATAGTTGAGCCTCCTTACATCTAATGGTCTAGAATATTTACATCGACTGCCTAGTTTAAATGATATCTATCCAATCCCCCTATTTAAAGAAATTAAATTGATCCTATCAATACATTCTATGGATATGAAATTACATGAGATATCGAAAGAAATTATAGGATAATATTCCATGGATATAGAAAATTTGTTCTTCATGCCCGCAACAAAATCTTGCCCCAATGTTGAATTCCTTTACCTCAGTTTCGTTCTGGTTTTGAGCTTGGTCTAAAAAGCCTTTGCCAATTTCCAAGAAATATTCTTTAGAGAGACTATCTTGTTTGAAAATAATTTCTTCCTTTTTCATTTTTCAAAATGTGAAAAGTTCGATGAAGAAATTTTAGAAAAATAGAATGGTGTCCCTTGTTTTAAGCTCACAATTTAAGCAAATAAAAAAATTAGTTCATTAAATATCAAAAGAATTAAATGCTCTTTCAATCTTTCAAAATTATAGATCTTTGACAAGTTTCAAAACTAAGGATCATTCTAAGTGCAAAGATTAATTTGGAAAGTGTTTAGGTTAGCTTCTTCTGTCGAGGGATTCATTGGTTTGATAATCATGCAATCCAGTTCTAAGTATTCACAAACACATTCGAGATGCCCCTAATATTGGATAAGCCATTACGAGATGTTGATGATCGCATAAATGCCCTTGTATTGTAGTGATAAACCCTTTAGAGAGTGTTCATATTTCAATTCTTTTAAATCTTCCATTTGTTTAGTATCATAGACTCTTTTAGAAAAGATAGTGTAGAAAATGTTACCCTAAAACTGAAATTTTGAAGTGTTCGTGCCCAATCGACTATACAGATATTTCTCAACTCACTTTGTCTTCCACTAAACTCATTCTTTAATTCAAACTTTAGGCTTTACAATCATTTAAAAAATTCATTCCATTTACTTTGGTGTTCTCACCTTTGCTTTGATTTTTCTGGGAGATTCATCTCAACACAAGACCTTTATCTCGACAGATGTCAAGTGACCCATCAGTGTTATGATCTGGGTAAGAATATACAATTCTTTTAAATTCCATTGTCTTCCTCTCTTAACGAGAGGGAGAATACATCTATTTATAGTTGAGCCTCCTTACATCTAATGGTCTAGAATATTTACATCGACTGCCTAGTTTAAATGATATCTATCCAATCCCCTTATTTAAAGAAATTAAATTGATCCTATCAATACATTCCATGGATATGAAATTACATGAGATATCGAAAGAAATTATAGGATAATATTCCATGGATATAGAAAATTTGTTCTTCATGCCCGCAACAAAATCTTGCCCCAATGTTGAATTCCTTTACCTCAGTTTCGTTCTGGTTTTGAGCTTGGTCTAAAAAGCCTTTGCCAATTTCCAAGAAATATTCTTTAGAGAGACTATCTTGTTTGAAAATAATTTCTTCCTTTTCATTTTTCAAAATGTGAAAAGTTCGATGAAGAAATTTTAGAAAAATAGAATGGTGTCCCTTGTTTTAAGCTCACAATTTAAGCAAATAAAAAAAATTAGTTCATTAAATATCAAAAGAATTAAATGCTCTTTCAATCTTTCAAATTTATAGATCTTTGACAAGTTTCAAAACTAAGGATCATTCTAAGTGTAAAGATTAATTTGGAAAGTGTTTAGGTTAGCTTCTTCTGTCGAGGGATTCATTGGTTTGATAATCATGCAATCCAGTTCTAAGTATTCACAAACACATTCGAGATGCCCCTAATATTGGATAAGCCATTACGAGATGTTGATGATCGCATAAATGCCCTTGTATTGTAGGGATAAACCCTTTAGAGAGTGTTCATATTTCAATTCTTTTAAATCTTCCATTTGTTTAGTATCATAGACTCTTTTAGAAAAGATAGTGTAGAAAATGTTACCCTAAAACTGAAATTTTGAAGTGTTCGTGCCCAATCGACTATACAGATATTTCTCAACTCACTTTGTCTTCCACTAAACTCATTCTTTAATTCAAACTTTAGGCTTTACAATCATTTAAAAAATTCATTCCATTTACTTTGGTGTTCTCACCTTTGCTTTGATTTTTTTGGGAGATTCATCTCAACACAAGACCTTTATCTCGACAGATGTCAAGTGACCCATCAGTGTTATGATCTGGGTAAGAATATACAATTCTTTAAAAATCCATTGTCTTCCTCTCTTAACGAGAGGGAGAATACATCTATTTATAGTTGAGCCTCCTTATATCTAATGGTCTAGAATATTTACATCGACTGCCTAGTTTAAATGATATCTATCCAATCCCCCTATTTAAAGAAATTAAATTGATCCTATCAATACATTCTATGGATATGAAATTACATGAGATATCGAAAGAAATTATAGGATAATATTCCATGGATATAGAAAATGTGTTCTTCATGCCCGCAACAAAATCTTGCCCCAATGTTGAATTCCTTTACCTCAGTTTCGTTCTGGTTTTGAGCTTGGTCTAAAAAGCCTTTGCCAATTTCCAAGAAATATTCTTTAGAGAGACTATCTTGTTTGAAAATAATTTCTTCCTTTTTCATTTTTCAAAATGTGAAAAGTTCGATGAAGAAATTTTAGAAAAATAAAATGGTGTCCCTTGTTTTAAGCTCACAATTTAAGCAAATAAAAAAATTAGTTCTTTAAATATCAAAAGAATTAAATGCTCTTTTAATCTTTCAAAATTATAGATCTTTGACAAGTTTCAAAACTAAGGATCATTCTAAGTGTAAAGATTAATTTGGAAAGTGTTTAGGTTAGCTCTTCTGTCGAGGGATTCATTGGTTTGATAATCATGCAATCCAGTTCTAAGTATTCACAAACACATTCGAGATGCCCCTAATATTGGATAAGCCATTACGAGATGTTGATGATCGCATAAATGCCCTTGTATTGTAATGATAAACCCTTTAGAGAGTGTTCATATTTCAATTATTTTAAATCTTCTATTTGTTTAGTATCATAGACTCTTTTAGAAAAGATAGTGTAGAAAATATTACCCTAAAACTGAAATTTTGAAGTTTTCGTGTGCAGTCGACTATACAAATATTTCTCATCTCACTTTGTCTTCCACTAAACTCATTCTTTAATTCAAACTTTAGGCTTTACAATCATTTAAAAAATTCATTCCATTTACTTTGGTGTTCTCACCTTTGCTTTGATTTTTCTGGGAGATTCATCTCAACACAAGACCTTTATCTCGACAGATGTCAAGTGACCCATCAGTGTTATGATCTGGGTAAGAATATACAACATGCCGCTAGGAGCCATGACTAAGGACATGGGTCTGGCCTTGGGTGAGTGCTGTGGAAATGTGATCGCTGTTGACATATGGTTTCAAGGAGGTAACTTAGGTGATTTTCTACGTGTTCTGGTTGACATTGATATCACCAATACCTTGCGACGCGTCAAAAGTGTGGCATCATTGGTCATACTAAAGTAAGCTGTGGAGTACAGCTGTCTAATGCAAAGGCAAAAATGTCTTACAGTGACTGGTTGAAAGTAACTACCCAGCAGCCACGGGTTAGGCCACTGACATGCCAGTCCATTGAATATGTTGTTGAACCAAGTTCCATAGTTGCTGATGGTTATGAGATGCCCCAAGGGGTGACATCTAGAACTCCCTCAAATCAGAGGTCAACCGCCACTAAACACTTTGTTGATGAGGGTAGTCACATCTCTAATGACTCCAAAAAGATATTGGATAATGATGATCTAATGGGTAATCTAGATGTTGAAGGTGTTCATGTTCTGACAAATACCAATGAAGTGGTCCAAGTTGATAATATGGCTACTGAAGTCCACACTACTGTTGCTGCACTACTGTTTCTGTTTCAACTAAGGTACAAAGTTCTTCCACTATGACAAAGATTTTTTGGTTGAGACTAAGATGGATAATGTGTCGATTTCTACTGCATCCAAGAATGACTCTGGTGGGAAAGATAATTCTGGTGTCAAATCTTCTAAGCGACATGTATAAGGAAAATATGAAGCCACCAATCCAATTACGTTCAAAAGATCCAAAGTGTCTTCTACTTCTGATGTTGTTGGGGCACCTGGAAAGACTAAAAAGATATCAGTGGAGGCTGCACGATAGCCCCGCCGGACATCATGAAATTACTATGTTGGAAAAGTCGTGGCCTCTCCAACACTACGGCAGTTCACTCTCTTAGGTGGTTCATTGCTAATCGCGATACTTCAGTTGTTTTTCTTACTGAAACTAGGTTAAGGAAGAATAAGAGTGACTATATTCATAGTCAGTTGGGAATGCAAAGTTGTTTTAGAGTGAATTGTGATTCTCAATGTACTGGTCTTATGATGCTTTGGATTAATAATATAAAAGTTGATCTTTTTTCGTATTTGTCAAACCACATTGATATAACTATTAAAGATGATAATTCTTGTTATCGCTTTATTGGTCTTTATGGACACTCTAATGCTAATCGTAAACATGAAACTTGGGATTTACTTGATCGTTTAAGACAATCACCGTCGTTACCTTGGGTTATAGGTGGGGATTTCATTGAAATCCTTACTGATGCTGAAAAAGTGGTGGTAGAAGGAAATACCGCCTTCATCTTGATGAATTTTGAGATGCATCAGACCGCAAAGGTCTCACCAATTGTCGTCCTTCCTTAGGATGGATTACTGGTAATTGTAATTCAGCAACACCAACCATTGCTGAAAGGTTAGATCGGTTTGTGGCAACAAGGGCATGGCTCCAAACTTATAACCGATATAGGGTTACGTCTGAATTTGTTGAATGTTTATATGACAGTTATCTTGTTTTGGAAACAAATTGGACTACCCATGCTATTTTTACTTGGACTAATCATGACTATTTTCATTATTATAATTGTTGGGCTAAAGAAGAGGAATGTGCCTCCCGTGTTAACAAAGCATGGCGTTGCAAGTGTTCTTGATAAGATTGATTCTATTGGGTCAACTCTTAAGGATTAGCAATCTGATCGGTTATAAAATGTCCAGCCACGTATCGCGTATCTTCAAAAGGTAGTGAATAAAAGTTTGTCAAAATGTTTAAATAAGGTTGATATGCGATCCTCACATGTTAACACAGCATGATGTTACACCGATGGTAGTGTTCTTTTTAAGATTGATTCTATTGGGTCAACTCTTAAGGATTGGCAAACTGATCGGTTATCAAATGTTCGTTAACGTATCTTCAGAAGGTAGTGAATAAAAGTTCGTTAAAACGTTTAAATGAGGTTGATATGCGATCCTTTCTGGCTGCTAAGAGTGAACTTCAACACCTTCTCTATAAGGAAGAACAATATTGGCCTCAATGATTGAGGGTGAAATGGCTTGCTGAAGGTGATATACTGGCTTTTTCCATGCTCTATCTAGCCAACGTCGAAAAAAGAATAGGTTAAAAAGTTGGTTTAATAAAGATGAGGTGGGGTCGAATGATCAAAAAACCATTAACGATACGGTTGTAAGCTATTTTCGTGAATTGTTTACTTCTTCAAATCCTGGCAATGCAACTAGTATCCTGGAGGCCATTGAAGAAATGGTCACACAAGGGATGAACTTGGACCTCTGCCGGCCTTTCACGGTATAGGAGGTATTGACAGCCTTCCATGGTATTCATCCCAACAAAGCTCCATGGGTATGATGGCCTTCTGACTAGCTTTTTTTGTCACCATTGCGATATGATATGGGAGGACTTGGTTAATGTGTGCTTACAATTGTTAAATGGACAATAGGATCTGGCTAAGGTCAACAAGATTATTCTAGTCTTAATTCCCAGTGTGGACGATCCTCAATACATGTATCATATTCGACCCATTAGTCTTTGTACAGTGGTGTACAAAGTTGTCTCCAAGGTTTTAGTGAACCGGTTAAAACCCTTCATGAGCAGTTGTATCAGTGATAATCAAGCAACATTTTTACTGGGTAGGTAGATATCAAACAATATTCTGGTTGCCCATGAGCTTTTACACTATTTGAATTCTTCTAAATATGACATTAATAAAAGGGTGGCTCTTAAGTTGGATATTGAGAAGGCTTATGACCATGTTACATGGGGGGTTTTTCGAGAGTGTTATGCTGAAGCTCAGATTCAATCGAGTTTGTTGGGCTTATCATGCGGTGTACTACATCAGTTACATTTACAGCTAGAATCAATGGTGCTCTCACTTCAAAATTTTCTCCGAGTCGTAGATTGCATCAAGGTGATCCACTGTCCGATTTTTCATTCTTATTTGTCACACAAGGTCTTTCGTTATTGTTTCACAAGGCGCAAGAGAGGGGGATATTAAAGCGGTCAGGGCCTGTCAAGCAAGTATCCCATCTGTAGTTTGTTGATGATAGTCTAGTGTTTATGAAAAATTTTCTATCTGAAGCGACAACTATTAAGGTCACTCTATCACTTTATGCACGTTCCTTGGGTCAACAGGTAAATTTGATAAATCGATTATATATTTTAGTCCAAAGACTATACCGGAATATCGTAGCCGCATGACAAATATTATTGGCATTCAAGTTGTGGACTCTTTGGGACATTATCTAGGCCTTCCCTTTATATTGGGAAGAATAAGATGCACACACGGGATAAAGTTACTGCCACGGTTATTGGATGGACAAAGAGACTTTTGTCCTATGGTGGTCGGGAAGTGTTTCTAAAATTTGTTGCACAGGTGTTACCTCGATACCTTCCAAATAAGATGAATAGTATTATGCATCCATTTTGGTGGATGGTTAAGATTTCTGAAAGAGGGTGGCCTCTAGTTGCATGGTCAACTATTTGTAAGCCTAAATGTCATGGGGGTTTAGGTCTCTGGGATCTCCGTTCGTTCAATATGGCTTTACTTGGAAAGCAAATTTGGCATCTACTAAAACAACCAAACTGTTTGCTTTCTCAAGTACTTTAAACGAAATATTTTTTGAATAAAGACTTGTTGAATGCGTCCCTTGGTAACAACAACTCTTATAAGGCTATTCAGGTCTTTTATGGAGGTTTTTTCTAGCGGATTGGGATCGGTAGTAAAATTAATCTTGTCAGTGATAAGTAGGGTGGCTCCTATTTGGTAAAGTTATTGAGGGATTATTCTCAGGTTCCTACGTGACATATGTGTGGCCCTCATTTTATGCACTATAATCGACCAGCTTGGGATGAGGTACAGGTGAGTGAGACGTTCTCAATAGCCGATGCAAATCTCATCCTAAGTACCAGTATCACCCCTGCCATGGAAGACGTTATTTGGGGTTATCATAATTTCAGATGTTACTCAGTTCGTTCAGGTTACTAGTGGCTCCAAAGACCAACTCATACAACGGAAGTGGCTTTGAGGCTTTGGAAGGTTTTCTCCAAGCTAAAGATACTTCCTAAGGTCAGGATTTTCGCATGGAGGATGGCGTATGGGGGTCTTCTTGTTAGCTAGCATCTGTGGGCTACTAAGATAGGCGATAGCTTATGTCTGATATGTCATGTGGAGGAGGAAGTGGTGCATATTCTTCACAACTGCTCCTATGCTCAAGAAGCATTTACTGCGGCAGAATTAACAGGTTCTTTATTGGTTAGTCAATTGATTTCTCCCCTAAATTGGATGGAAATTATTTTTACTGCATTGGAGTATGATGGCTTTGTAGGTTTTCTTATGTTTCCATGGAATATATGGAATGGGCGTAATGCTTTAGTCCATGATGGTCACCTTCAATCACCTTGGGTGCTTGTTGCGAATGGGAAGGCTCTTTATGAGGAATTCACCAGGGCTACTCGACATGATCAGTTGGGTGGTATTTCTTCTTTGCGGGGGATTCAAAATTCCATGGCTCCTTCAAATTCAACCGATCTATGGCTCTCATCTCCGTCAGGTGTGGTAAAAGTGAATGTAGATGGTGCTTTCGGTCTAAGGACACGAGGGCCACTGTTGGTGTTATTGCTCAGGATTCAGATGAAAGAGTTCTCGGTGCCATGGTTACGATCTCTCCAGAGTGTCTGGAGGTGGGTTTGCTGAGGTCCAAGCAATTATTGCTGGGATTTGTTTGGCTAGGGATTCTTGATGGGAGCAAGTGGTGTTTGAGTCTGATGCTCAACTTATCGTTACTAAGCTTCAACATGTGGCTGAGGACATCTTCACATTAGGGTTGCATCTACATAGGGAAAAGGAAATGTTATCTAGTGATTCTAGTTTTCAGTGTTGGTACATTGGTAGGGATTTTAATATCATGGCTCATACTTTGACAAGCTGGGCTTTGAATTTTGGTGATGCTTTGTATTTTGACTCAGTTTGTCCTGAGATTATTATAACTGCTGTACGAAACGAATTTTAGAGGTAATATAGTTTCTATGGGTACTCTTTCCCCTTATAGGATTAGAAGGGATTTTTAATAAGGCCCATATTTAAAAAAAAAATGTGTCAGAAAGTCTTGAACTTGAAAACTTGAACGTAACTCACTCCATAAAGCTTAAACATGCCTCCATGATTGCTTGGACTTATTATCAGCTTACTGCTTTCAGCAAAGTGCCCCAATAGTTAATTACATTTACCTCGTGGTGATGGCTTATCAATTTTCTAAGTATTCGACTTCAAGATTTCTTAAGCTCATCAAGAAGAACTTGTTATAGTCTAGGTGTTGTTAAAGGTCAGGAAATTTCATCTTTAGAGGTTAATTTCCCAAGAAACTAACTTAAGCTTCATTCGTCTAATCCATCATTCCAACTATGAAGATTATGGTTTATCATCGGACATCTTAAATAGAACAACAATCTAAATGGTTTAGCAATGTGATGTATATCGAATGTTCTATCTTACATGTTTTTGAGAAGACCCTTACTTTACTCACGACTTGCATCAGAAGATGATCTCATTCGTGCCTAAGAAGGCTAGGGTGTGATTTTTGAGTCATCTTTTGAGGAAGGGTAATCTTAAAATAAAAATCAAGTGCTTTTGTTTTTGGCATAAATCCATGGGTATTGTCTTGGGTAAAAGATCAAAGGGATCCTGTTACATGTAAAAAAATCTATAACTTCAATTGTAATACCCAAAATTTTGGTTAGTGACCAATATGTAAATTTTGAAAGTTAAGTGGCCAAAGTATAAATTTGGGAAAGTTTTAGGACCTAAGTGATAATTTTCCTAAGAATAATTTTTATTCCATAAATTAATAGTTTACTCTTGAGAGAGGGGTTTTATTAAAATCATATTCTTGATCCGGAATTTATGTTGAAAATTAGAAATGGTTAAAGTCCGCTAAGAAATCGGTAAATCTAATCGAATAGAAATTTCAGGTAAAATTGAAGAATGATAAATTAGGCTTAAAAATATTACTTTCACATGTTAAAATGATGGAAAATAATATGGATCATTGGATTTAAATATTTAATTCCATGTTAAATTTAGATTGTTTGATTAAAGTGACAATATTGTAATTTTTGAAAAGTTGATTGGTAAAATTTGAAAAAGGGTAAAATAATTTGTTCATCTTTGACTTTGGAAGATGAGAAGATTTATGTGGCTTGGTATTAAGGTAATTATCAAGTTTCATTAATGGCAAAATGGACATTTCTCATGAAATGAATATTTCATTCATTTAAGCTTAAATAAAGGATAAATTAACATGGAATTACTTAGAAATTCCATGTAATCTTCTCTATTTTCCAGCAACATTTCCTTGAACCCCAACCAAGGTAAGAGAAAATTTTATTTTCAATTTTTGAGTAATTTCCTTTGGATTTTGGGTTATGCCGAGAAATAGAAAATTGTTCTATGCAAAAAACGCTATCATTTGGTACCAATATTGAATGATAATCTTGCTTGTGTTCAAAGATCTCAATTTTAGGGTTTGTGTTCACACTAGGTGTAACACCCATTCTCCATATACATTTTCGTACACAAGTTTTAGGTGTCACTTGACTTTTAAAAACATTAATTTTATTTGTAAACCCATAAAATTTTGTTCCATTAATAAAACATTTTAGTGCAATAAAAATAAAAGCTTGTTAACTTTTAGTAGATAAAATAATCTTAAGGTTATAACATATTACAATAACCGTAAGACAAATATATTCCAGAGCATTTTTATAAGTCAAATACATGCCATCTAATTATCAAAAGTAGACACAATTGTCCTACAGTTACTAATGAGTCAACCTTGGATTGATGATCTCTGTCGTACTCCTTACTCTACTAGTATTTGCTAATACCTACGCGTGAAATCAACACACACTAAGTATTAAAATACTTGATAAGTTGATAAAAGTCACAAGGAATTAAGTAAAGAGAATAATCTCACTTTAATTAATAAAAAATGACTACTTACAAATGAAATATGATGGCCTATTTATAGGTTTTGGAGGGGCATGGCCGAATAGGTACATGGTGGTTTGGCCAACCCTTGTCTCCCTATAAAGTCATAATTTAAATACAAAAAGAGATGATGGTTTGGTTTAAATGAAGGGTAATAACCCTTGGCCGAATAGCTCCCTTCAAGTTAGTGCCAAAAAGAGGAGATGATGCTTGGCCGAATGGTTAGATGGCTCTTCATCTTGGCGCCTAAATGAGACCACATGCAAGGCGCATGGGGGTTGGTCATATGGCATGCACATGGGTGTTGGTCATATGGAATGCACATGGGTGTTATAGGGAGCCTTGTGGTGCTGCCTTGTGCATAGGATGAAGGCTGGTCATGTGCATCTTCTTGGGCGTGCATGTTTATTCCTCCAAGCTTGCTTGAGTGTGTAGCTAGCTAGCAAGCAAGGGCTGGTGTGAATGAGCTTCCTAGCCGAGACCTTGCAAGCTTCATATCAACACTTTCAGCTACACTTGATGTCACTTTTAGCAACTTGGCTTCAAATGGTCCAACTAGTTGAGATTAGCTAGCCTTGAGCTCCTTCAGCTGAGTTGAGCTTTCCTTAGTGTTCCACGAGTTTCCATGTACTTTGTGAGCTATTTTTGTGCTGCATATGATGTCCAAATAATCCACCAAGCTACCTCAATGTGTCATGCTCTAATGTAACTACATATACAAGGAAACAAGGTAAGTCAATGGCATTGAGCTGATATGAGCTAAATACCTTGCTTTCATGCATGATTATGGTAATGTGAGCTATGATTGAAGGTCATGAGCTAAATATATCATCTTATTATATGTGTGAGCTAATGTATAAATTTAAGAGCTAAAATGAATGTATATGAGCTGATAAAATGAATGATAAGTATGTTGTCATTATATAAATGTGATGAATCATGCTTAATATGTTTGCAAGATTATTCTAACATGCTTAACATATCTAAATAATAATGTGCATCTATTGTGAAGATGTGTTCATGCTAAGTTATTTATTAATTGCATAACTAGTAACCTTAACACGAGATGTATCATAATAACATATATCATTAAACTAGTATAAAGTAAATATAACATAAAAACGTTCAAGAGTACTCCCTTATTAGGTGAAAACGTGCTTGTATCACCCCCCTTCTTTAGGGCAATTTGTCCTCAAATCGAATCCTTGCATATCTTTACGTTTCTTTGCTAAAAGAAAGCATCCTTTGAATGAATGTGTTCTTCCAATAGGTACCCTTTCACAATATCTCCTTTTAGGCCTTTCTTTGGAATATAATTTATCGATAGGTACCTTTTGGGAATGATCTTCTTCTAGGGATATCCCTTTTGGAAGTGGCCTTTCATGTGTTTGGTCTTGAAAAGTGAGGAGAGATGAGATTTCAAATGAAGGGGTACTTACCTTTTAAAGATTAAGACCCTTGGTGAAGAGTTGTGACTTTGAATCCCAACCATCACCATTTTTCGTATGAGACCCTTCATTTTCCAGCAATGAACCATCATATTTCTTCATGAAGAAGTTTGGTTTCATGTTTTGTCCTTCTTTATTCTTCGTTGGTGGTTTGTCTTTGCGATATCCTTGTACACTCTTTCGCATATGCAATTGATCTTGTTGTACTTATTTAGGCGTCAAAGGCACCAAGGCTACCTTGTGTCCATCATGCTTAAAAGTGTATTGATTTGATAACAATCATGAATGACCCTTTTGTCATACTGCCATGATCTACCAAGTAAGATATGGTTAGCATGCATAGGAACAATTTCACAAAGTACCTCGTCCTTGTACCTACCAACTGAAAAAGGAATTAGAACCTGTTTGGTAACGTTTAACTCACCTGCTTCATTGAGCCATTGGAGTTTATATGGAGTGGGATGCTTTGATGTTGGCAACCCAAGTTTTTTAACCATAAGAGTGCTAGCTACGTTTGTGCAACTCCCTCCATCTATAATCATGGTGCAAACTTTGTCCTTGACATGGCACCTGGTATGGAAAATGTTGTTTCTTTGTAAATCTTCTTGAGATGCTTGTGATTATAGACACCTTTTTAGATCAAGCATTTCTCCATGGTCGACATTCTCTTTTGATTCTTCGTCTTGGTTTGCTTTAGGTTCTTCATCATATATAGGGTCTTCGGAATCTTAGACAATATCTCCATTATCAAGTACAATCATAGCATTCTGATTGGGACATTGATTGGACACATGTCCTTTTCCAAAACACTTAAAGCATTTGATGTCTCTGGACCTCTCAAAAGAGTTAGTTTTCTTTTCTTTTCCCTTACTGGATTCACCCACTTGTATAGTTTTGGTTACCTCTACACGATCTTTTGCTTGGACTGGAGTTGGCTTCCGGAAGGTATTAGGCTCTTGTTTCTATTTATGGGCTGAATTTGGACTACTCCGGGTGAAGGCTTTCTTTTAATCTGTCATTCAATTTTCATGGCCATATGTACCATCTCCTCAATCTCTACATAATGTTGCAGTTCAACATGGTTAGCAATATTAGGATTTAGACCAGATAAAAACCTTGCCATAGTTGCTTCTCTGTCTTCATCAACATTGGCTTGAATCATGGCTATCTCCATCTCCTTAAAATAATCTTCAACGTTCATACTTCATTGTTTAAGATTTTGTACCTTATGATAAAGATCTCGGTGATAGTGAGTAAGCACGAACCTTTTCCTCATAATGGCCTTAATTTTTCCCATGTAGTGATGGGACGTTCACAATTTCGTCTTCTTGAACTCACCAATTGATCCCACTAGACTAAGGCATAGTCCACGAATTTCATAGCAACAAGTCTGACCTTCTTTTTCTCCGTATAGTTTTGACATTCAAAAATGTGCTCGATCTTGATTACCCAGTCAAGATAGGCTTCAGGATCAGTTCGTCCTTGAAATGGAGGAACAGTTACCTTAATGTTGCTGAAGTTATCATTCTGATTTCGATGCACATCTCTTATTTCTTCTGACGTTACTTTAGCCTTTTCTTCCTCAAATTCTTCTTCCTTTCTAGGGCGATTTATTCTCCGGTTACCTAAGAATGCTTCAAATTGATCCATACGATCATGCAAAGGCTCTGTTGAAAACATTTTGATATTTCGATATAACAAATTAAGTTAAATGAATTTTAAGATTTTCCAAATGATTTTCTAAGTATATTCGATAGAATTATTCGAATATCAAAACATTACTCCAAATATTTCAAAGATCTTTTTTAATCCTTAGTCAATTGTAAAATTAAGTTTTAATCTTAAAACAATTTCAAAATAATTTTACAAAGTATTTTGAACATTTCAAAGCCAAAAATTCCAGATTGCTCAGAGGGAACCGATTCCCCCCCAAATGGGTACCGATTCCCCCCTGAATGGTTTGGCTCTGAGAAATCCAGAATGCTCGGAGGGAAATGATTCCCCCCCAGGGGGTACCGATTCCCCCTTGTATAACGGTCGAAATATTTGAATTTTACACTTAGGGAACCGATTCCCCATAGGGGGTACTGATTCCCCCCACGCTCCAAACTGTTTTATTAATTGTTTTCACACTAAAATGGCTATATTATTTTCTCTAATCATCCTCAACGTTCAGAAGTGATTCAAGGTGTATTTAAGCAAGCTTAGAAGCCATTGATCAATAACAAGAAACATCAAGCAATTAGAATCAAGAGAGAATCAAAGAGAAAGCATCAAACCTCAAGTTTGAGCATTTCAAGCCTATTTTTCATTCAATATTCATTTTGATTTCAAGAACACTTATTGTGCTCAATTGTATTTATTCTTGAGTGTTCTTTCTTTGTTCTAGAATTGTGCAAACATATTTGCCTTGTGAGGTTTTTTCTTGTAAGTTTGCAAATTTGTATTTCTCTTTGAGAAAAGAGTGTTCTTAAGAATTAGAGTATATTCTTGAGGGAGTTGTAAGGTTATCTCTTTGGCCTCAAAAGAAAGAACAAATTAGTGAATTTGTTGGAAAATACTTAGTGTGGATAGCTAAGGTAGTGGACGTAGACTTTGGTTGATAAAGTCGAACCACTCTAAATCGCTGTGCAATTTCTTTCAATTTTCTGCAAAAGCTTCTACCAAAATTTTTATTGCCAATTCACCTCCCTCTTGGTCGATTCAGTCAATCGATTAACTCTACAATTGGCATCAAAGCCTAACTCATTTGAAGGTTTAATCACCTCTTGAGTCGATTCGGGAAGAGTTATATCGATAATCAAAGTCATCAATGGCCTCCGCTTCAAACTTTAACTCCGGTCTCGATTCGATGCCGGTCAACAAGTCTCCTTTCTTCAATGGAGCTAACTATGCCTATTGGAAGAATAGAATGATGTACTTCATTCAAGCTAGTGACATGGGAGCATGGAATGCCGTAGAAGAAGGATACATCAAACCTCTCACTCATCCAAGGTTGTGGAGTGAAGGAGAGACAAGAATATTCCAGCTCAACTCCAAAGCCATCCATATCATTTTTTTTGCTCTTGGACCAGATGAATACGGAAGAGTTTCATCGTGTACAACCGCCAAAGAAATATGGGACAAACTTCAAGTCACTCATAAAGGTATCAATGAGGTAAAGAAATCTAAAATTAGTATTCTAACGCATAGCTATGAAAATTTCAGGATGAAACCAAATGAAAATATCAAAGCTATGACGGATAAATTTTCAACGATTGTCAATGGTCTCAAATCTTATGGAGAGATCATTTCAAATGAAAAGCTTTGTGAGGAAGTTAGTCTACTCCCTCCCAAAATCGTGGCAATCAAAGAAGACGACAATCATCGAGTCTAAGGACTTAACGTCTTTAACTCTTGAAGAGCTAATTGGGTCACTCCTCACTCATGAAATGATGCTCGAAGATGAGGTGGACCTCGACAAGATTGACGAGACACCAAAGGAGAAGGAGAAGAAGAAAAACATTGGAGTTGCTCTCAAATCCACAAAAGATGAGAGTGATTCGAGTGACGGTGACGATAACGATAACGAGGAAATGGCATTGTTTGCCAAACGGTTCAGAAAAATGATTAGACCTTACCGAGGAAGAAAATTCAAACGAAATGAAGGCCTCAAAATTGAACCGAAAGAGAATGACCCAATCATTTGCTACAATGCAAAAGCCAGGGCATGTCAAATATGATTGCCCATAATTGAAGAAAAAGGGTCAATCAAAGAATAAGTACAGGGCTCATGTGGCTACATGGAGCGATGAAGAAAGTTCCGATGAAGAGGAACAAGAAGTAGCTAACTTGTTCTTGATGGCATTCGGGGAAGATTCTAAGGTAACCTCTAACTCATCCGATTTTGATGATTTATCCTATGATGAGTTATTAGAGGAATATAATGGGTTGGCTTCGGATTATGAGAAATATTTTAAATATAAAAATGATGTTTCAAAATTGAAAAATGAAACAAACTCATATCCAAACCAACAATGATCTTGAAAGTAAAATCAAAGATTTGCAAATCAAACTAGAAGAGTTTGAAAAGAAAAATTTAGATTTGCAAAATTTACTTTCAAAGATCAATGATGATCATCAAAAGAAAATTGATGATCTTAAAACTTCTTTTGATAAAGTTGGAACAAAACATTTTGAAAAAGGTGGAAATTCAAAATCCAACTTTGTTAGAAAAAGTTTTAGAAACTACAATCATAGAGGTCCCCAAAGAACCTCTAATGGAAAATTCTTTAGAAGTATGTGGGTTCCTAAAGAACTCATTACTACTAAAGATAAAAATATCCTACACAAATGGATAGGGGACTAGGATTTTGGAAACTAATGAATATGGACCCAAAGAATTGGGTACCAAAAATCAAAAATTAATCTATGTTTGTAGGGAAAGGAGCATTGCTACAAGGCACGGAAACAAATTCAAATTCATGGTACCTTGATAGTGGATGCTCAAGACACATGACCGGAGACAAAAGCCGGTTCATTGAGCTTAACACTAAAAATGGAGGAGAAGTGACTTTTGGAGACAATTCAAAAGGTCACATTGAAGGTATTGGTACAATAGGTAATACCTCTTCCATACAAATTAAAAATGTTTTATATGTGAATGGATTAAAGCATAATCTATTAAGTATTAGTCAATTATGCGATAAAGGATTCAATGTCTTATTTGAAATTAATGGTTGTAAAGTCATTGACATTGCATCTAATCAGATTGTGCTTGTTGGTCATAGAATAGGAAACATATACATGGTGCATTTAGATTCTTTTGATATGACTAATTTATGCCTAGTTGCTAAGGATGAGCATGATAGTTGGTTATGGCATAAGAGACTAGGACATGCTAGTATGAGTGTTTTGCAACGGTTAGTTCAAGGAGAATTGGATCAAGGGCTGCCTAAACTAAAATTTGATAATGATAAAATCTTTGATGCTTGTGCTAAAGGAAAACAAAAGCGAGTTTCTTTTAAATCCATTAATGATGTATCAACTAGTAGAGTTTTACAATTGATCCATTTAGATCTTTTTGGGCCAACTAGAACTACTAGCTTGGGTGGAAAACAATATGCATTTGTCTTGGTAGATGACTATTCTAGATATACTTGGGTTCTATTCTTAAGTACAAAAGATGAAGCATTAGAACATTTCATCACATTTTAAAAAATTATCCAAAATGAAAAAGGTTACTCTATAACTAGTGTTAGGAGTGATCATGGAACTGAATTTGAAAATCTTGGATTTACTGAATTTTGTAACTCTAACGGTATTAGCCATAATTTTTCAGCACCTAGAACCCCTCAACAAAATGGAGTTGTTGAGAGGAAAAATCGAACTTTAGAAAAAATGGCTAGAACCATGCTTTGTGAAAATAATTTGCCAAAATATTTTTGGGCGGAAGCCACAAATACCGCTTGTTATGTTGTAAATCGAGTAATGATTGGTCAATTTTAAGAAAACTCCAATAATGATAAATCTTTGATGCTTGTGCTAAAGGAAAACAAAAGCGAGTTTCTTTTAAATCCATTAATGATGTATCAACTAGTAGTTTTACAATTGATCCATTTAGATCTTTTTGGGCCAACTAGAACTAGCTTGGTGGAAAACAATATGCATTTGTCTTGGTAGATGACTATTCTAGATATACTTGGGTTCTATTCTTAGTACAAAGATGAGCATTAGAACATTTCATCACATTTTAAAAATTATCCAAAATGAAAAAGGTTACTCTATAACTAGTGTTAGGAGTGATCATGGAACTGAATTTGAAAATCTTGGATTTACTGAATTTTGTAACTCTAACGGTATTAGCCATAATTTTTCAGCACCTAGAACCCCTCAACAAAAGGGAGTTGTTGAGGAAAAATCGAACTTTAGAAAAATGGCTAGAACCATGCTTTGTGAAAATAATTTGCCAAAATATTTTTGGGGCGGAAGCCACAAATACCGCTTGTTATGTTGTAAATCGAGTAATGATGGTCAATTTTAAAGAAAACTCCATATGAAATTTTCAAAAATAAAAGCCTAACATTAGTTATTTTCATCCTTTTGGATGTAAATGTTTTGTTTTAAACAACGGTAAAGAAAACCTTGGCAAATTTGATGCTAAAAGTGATGAAGGAATTTTTCTGGGTTATTCCTTAAATTCTAAAGCTTATCGTGTATTTAATAAAAGAACTTTAGTTGTAGAAGAGTCTATACATTTTTTTTTTTCGATGATATCCCCTTCCGAGGAAGGATTCTTGTGTGAATGATGATGTAGGTGTTATAAATACAAATGACGTTAGACATGACGTTGGAGAACCATCATCAAAGGAAGAAACGAAAAATGAGGAAACTCATGATCCTCTTGAGAATCCAACCATTGAAGAAAGGGAAGTATCTTATCCAAGAGAGTACAACTATGTCAAGGATGGTGAAATTATAGGTGATCCATCCAAAGGGGTAACTACTCGAAATTCTCTTAGAAATATTTGTAATTATGTTGCATTTATTTCATGCATAGAGCCTAAGAACATCAAAGAAGCATTAAAAGATGAACATTGGATTATGGCTATGCAAGAAGAATTAAATCAATTTGAGAGAAGTAAAGTATGGACATTAGTTGAAAGGCCTAGTAATAAAACTACTGTAGGTACTAGATGAGTATTTAGAAATAAGCTTGATAAAAGTGGTAATATAGTGAGAAACAAGGCTAGACGTGTTGCTCAAGGGTATACTCAAGAAGAGGGCATAGACTATGATGAAACATATGCTCCCGTAGCTAGGATGAAAGAAATTAGAATGTTACTAGCATTTTCATGTTTTCATGAATTTAAATTATATCAAATGGATGTTAAAAGTGCATTTTTAAATGGTTTTATAAAGGAAGAAGTGTATGTGGAACAACCTCCAGGTTTTGAAGATTCAAAATTTCCAGACCATGTTCTTAAATTGACAAAAGCTCTTTATGGCTTAAAACAATCTCCTAGAGCTTGGTATGAAAGATTGTCAAATTTTTTAATTGAAAAAGGTTTTTCAAAAGGGAAGGTTGACACTACATTGTTTCTAAAGCATAAAGGTAAAGATTTATTAGTAGTTCAAATTTATGTTGATGATATAATATTTGGTTCTACTAATGATGTTCTTTTCCAAGAATTTTCTAAGCTAATGCAAAGTGAATTCAAAATGAGCATGATGGGGGAGCTTTCATTTATCTTGGGACTCCAAATCAATCAAAGAAAAGATGGCATCTTCATCAATCAAGCTAAGTACGTCAAAGATATGCTCAAGAAGTTTGGACTGGAAAATGGGAAACCTCATGACACTCCAATGAGCTCTTCAACAAAGCTTGACTTAGATGAAGGAGGTAAATGTGTAGATGTCAAATTATATAGGTCAATGATTGGCTCTTTGCTTTATCTAACTGCAAGTAGACCGGACATTATGTTTAGTGTTTGCTTATGTGCTAGATTTCAATCATGTCCTAAGGAATCACATTTACTAGCTGTTAAGAGAATCTTTAGATACCTTAAGGACACTCCTAGTTTAGGACTTTGGTATCCTAGAGACTCTAGCTTTAGCTTGCATGCTTTTTCTGATGCAGATTATGGAGGATGCAAATTAGATAGGAAAAAGACCTCCGGTACTTGCCAATTCCTTGGAAATATGCTAATTTCTTGGTTTTCAAATAAACAAAATTGTGTTGCTTTATCTACCACTGAAGCCGAATACATTTCAGCTGGTAGTTGATGTGCACAAGTTTTATGGATGAAACAACAACTTTTTGATTATGGAATTGAAGTAGGTACCATTCCTATCAAGTGTGACAATACTAGTGCTATTTGTCTCACTAAAAATCCCATCCAACACTCTAGAACTAAGCACATTGAAATAAGACATCACTTCATTAGAGACCATGTCACTAAGGAAGATGTAGTTCTAGAATTTGTTGATACTTTGCACCAATTAGCGGATATCTTTACAAAACCCTTAGACAAGGAAAGATTTTGGACACTAAGGAGAGAATTAGGTTTGACCAACCTATCTTCACTTAGTGCTTAAAATAATTTTGGCACTTTTAAGAATAAATGAAAATGCTTATAATAGTAATTTTTGATTGCATTCATTGATATTAGTTAGGGGGAGTTTATGATTCTTGATGAAAAATTAATTTTATGTTCAAATATCGTTTAAAGATTAATTTAATTGTTTGAACATGATTAATTTTCAATATATGAGTTGTCAATACCACTAGAGGAAATTAATTTAGCATTTTGGGTGTTTAAAATCGGATTTTAGCATTTTGGTGCAGAGGGAATCGATTCCCTCTTTAGGGAACCGATTCCCCCTTTAAAGGGGAACCGATTCCCCCCACAGGGGAATCGATACCCCCTGGGGTTCTGGTTATACACGGCAGAACCCTTCAAAATCCTCAAAAATCCTCTCCTTTCTCTTCTGCCGTTCCCTCTCAACTCTCTCCCTATCTCCATTCTTGCCTCAAATCATCGATTTTAATCGTAATTCACTTCAAATATCATCTCCTAAACTTGCAATCATCATTAAAATCGTGCAAACAACATCAAAATCCACTCAATCTCATCCTTCAAGGTAAAATTTTCTAAACTCCCTATTTTATTGATTTTGAACATAAGACTTGTTTCAATTAGTTCTAGGATGAACTTTAGATCGGGCATTGATTGTTTAGTGATTAGAAACTAGATATTACAACCAATTTCATCAAAAACACAAGAATTTTCCAATTTTTTTTAAAATTTTCGAAATTAAAAAAAATGTTAATTTTCAAATTATTATGTTTTGATTAAATTATGTTGTTGTTATGAAAACTATACATATTTCTCAAAACCATATTTTTCAAAAGTTTTTCAAAAACTTTGCCCATTAGGATTGATTTAGAGAACCTTGAAATATTGAGGACTCAATTGAGTTTTGGGATTTATTGAATTACATACATGTGTTTTCTAAATTGTAGGTTATCAATTCTATTCTGATTTCCTAAACCATGTCCAATCCTAAACGTGCTAGGTCATCATCTAGTTGCTCACACCGTCAACCAAATCCACCTCCAAATCCTCCTCATATTCCAATTTCTAATCCTAATCCCATTGATCCTAACTTGACTATCCAAAATTCATGTTTCAATCATCCTGGTCCTAGAAATTATCGTTTTTGGTATAATCAATATTTCGACTCTTACAAAATCCGGAAGAACGTATTCCTTCTCGTTAAGCTATGTAAGCTATCAATTTTAAATATCTTCCTCTTTTACAAGAGTGGAAATTTGATAAACTCTTTTACCTTGAACCCATCGTTTATCATCAACTTGTTCGTATTTTCTATTCTAATGCCGTTTGTGTTAAAAACCAAACTGAAACCAAAACCATAGGAATTCGTTCCTACCTCCTAGGACAATTCTTATATATTGACTCGGCTTACATAGCTAATACATTCGGATTAGATAATGATGGTATTTCAAATGAAAAATAGGTTTTAGGATCTCGTTATAAAAGAAGGATAGTGCAAGTGTCTTAGACCTTCATGAATGTTTTCTTCATCTAATGATTTCTTGGTGTTTCGACCATCCGGAGGTCGTTATTCTACTCTTAGAGGCTTAGATCTTTGGTGGTTACATTGTTTCGAAAACAATATTAAAATTAACCTACCTCAGATTATTTTTGCTGAAATTGTTGAAACCGTAATTCTTGTTCCTAACAAGAAACTATGTTCATCCCTAGTTTACGGTTGCATTTTGAGTAATCTATTTTCCAAAGCTGGGCTTAGATTCGGTCTAGATGCCGTTTTTCCCCTTAAGAAACAAATTAACCTTCTCTCTTTTAACGAGAGCAGGATGGATTAAGGATAAGGAAACCGGTGAATGGGTTCGATCTTCTGCAAATACTCCGGGAGCTAGTTCTTCACAAGCTCCACCCGAAGATGACGAAGATCTCGAGCTTGAGCAATTAATGCGAGACATCGATGAAGCCGAAGATGAACCTGAGCAGCCTGAGGAGCAGCCCGAAGAGCAAGCACAACAAATGCATCAAATGCCTCCATATTTTCAATACTTTATGGAGACATTCAATTTCCGATACGCTACCATGGATTCACGCTTTTCTTCTATAGAGTCTCACTTATCCACAATGGGAGCTCAACAATTAGAAATTCTTCGGGAGATGCATGCAAACAATGAAGCAACCAACACGCGTATTAATGACCCCACTCACGAAATGACCGCTATGCGAGCTCGTTTTCCTCCTCCTGATCCTGATATGTGATTCTATGTTTTGCTTTGAACTCCAAACTTATTATTTTAACTTTTTGAATATTTTGGAATGTTTGAATTTGTGGATTGATTGACTTTGAATTTGTTTGGATTTATGAATGGTTAGAAATTATCTATTTGGTGTGATTAAATTTATTCATTATTGCATCATTTACTTCATGATTAGATATATGACCAATTTTGCCATTTCACATTAACTATGAATATTGATTATGAAACTAATGGCTAACGTTTCTCTTGCTTGTGATCTTAGCAGCTTAAAATATAATCAAATGGCTAAATGATTTCAAAACCTTGTTTAATTCCTTAAAATGTCTTTTTGATTTAACAAAAAGGGGGAGAAGTGTTAAATGTGTTAAATGGGAGAAGTGTTAAAGTAAGGGGGAGTAATTTCAAAACTTGATTTCAAAATCTCAAAATCTTAAAATTACTAAAATGTTTTGTTATATCAAAAAAGGGGGAGATTGTTGAAAACATTTTGATATTTCGATATAACAAATTAAGTTAAATGAATTTTAAGATTTTCCAAATGATTTTCTAAGTATATTCGATAGAATTATTCGAATATCAAAACATTACTCCAAATCTTTCAAATATCATTTTTAATCCTTACTCAAGAGTAAAATTAAGTTTTAATCTTAAAACAATTTCAAAATAATTTTACAAAGGATTTCGAACCATTTCAAAGCCAAAAATTACAGATTGCTCAGAGGGAACCGATTCCCCCCCAAGGGGGTACCGATTCCCCCTTGAATGGTTTGGCTCCGAGAAATCCAGAATGCTCAGAGGGAACAGATTCCCCCCCAGGGGGTACCAATTCCCCCTATTATAACGGTCGAAATATTTGAATTTTACACTTAGGGAACCGATTCCCCATAGGGGTACCGATTCCCCCCACGCTCCAAACTATTTTATTAATTATTTTCACACTAAAACGGCTATATTATTTTCTCTAATCATCCCCAACGTTCAGAAGTGATTCAAGGTGTATTTAACCAAGCTTAGAAGCCATTGATCAATAACAAGAAACATCAAGCAATTAGAATCAAGAGAGAATCAAAGAGAAAGCATCAAACCTCAAGTTTGAGCATTTCAAGCCCATTTTTCATTCAATATTCATTTTGCTTTCAAGAACACTTATTGTGCTCAATTGTATTTATTCTTGAGTGTTCTTTATTTGTTCTAGAATTGTGCAAACATATTTGCCTTGTGAGGTTTTTTCTTGTAAGTTTGCAAATTTGTATTTCTCTTTGAGAAAAGAGTGTTCTCAAGAATTGGGGTATATTCTTGAGGGAGTTGTAAGGTTATCTCTTTGGCCTCAAAAGAAAGAACAAATTAGAGAATTTATTGGAAAATCCTTAGTGTGGATAGCTAAGGTAGTGGACGTAGACTTTGGTTGATAAATTCGAACCACTCTAAATCGCTGTGCAATTTCTTTTAATTTTCTGCAAAAGCTTCCACCAAAATTTTTATTGCCAATTCACCCCCTCTTGGCCGATTCAGTCAATCGATTAACTCAACAGGCTCTAATTCTAATTTCAGTAATATTGCCATTTCATGCATAATTGCTTGAGTTTGCAAATTAGGGGCTTCTCTTTCAGGGGTTCATCCTAGACTTCAAGACATGATTAGTGAAATAAGAAAAGAAAATTATGTGTACAAGACCTTACCAGAAAATACTCTCACAAAGCCTCACGATTCACTCCAAGAAACTTGAATGTCACTCAATCTGCTCCTGTTTGCACTCTAGGACTTCAAGGCTTTTACTTGTCCTCTTTTGATCTCACACACACTCAAGCCTTTTTCCTCTCGATTCTCTTTATCCCAAGTTCTAAATGACTTTACTCAAACATTATCAAGTAAATTTTACTTGTTTTGCATCGGATGCAAAGGGTTAGTAGGAATGGAAAGCAAAATATAATGAAAATGGTGGCTGAGAAATAAAAAAATAGAATAAAAGGGGTTACTTACACAAAGTCACTTTACAACCTTCTATCACCACAATCAATTTAAAAGGCTTACTTGAATGGCTCGGTGATGAGAATTGTTGTTTTGTGCTTTCAACTTTTCTTTCTTTCTTTTATTTTCTTTTCTTCTTTTTGAGTGCTGGAATTTTCTTCTTTTGGAGTGCTTCAATTTCTTTGATGATTTTTTATTTTCTTTCACTTGCACTTGTTTTTGGTATTTTTATTTTTGTTATTGTTGCACGTTGCTTCTTCCACCAAAGCTCTGATTATAGGTTGATGTAAGGTAATTCTACCTTTTTGATTGATTGTGGATCTAGGAAGGAAGTAAAACAACATGCATAAGTGAATGGCTCAAATAGATGGTTTGGTTGGTAGATGTAAAGGTGAAATGGTAGGCTATTTAATAAATGAGAGAAGGTAGCGGAAGGATGTTATGGCTATGGTTTGGTTAATTGAAATAATGGAATGGTTGTGAGGGTAGTATCTTAAAGAAGACTCAAAGAAGAACCAATGCTATAGAGAGCAAAGACCCAGACTTTATATTGTTTCATTGAGGTGTGGTAGTAAGGACTTGGACCCACTATCTATATGGAGATAGGAACCACAAGTATCAAAGGGAAAGGTTGACGCCACAAGTATTAAAATACTTGATAAGTCGATAAAAGTCACAAGGACTTAAGTAAAGAGAATAATATCACTTTAATTAATCAAAAAAGTCTACTTACAAGTGAAATATGATGGCCTATTTATAGGTTTTGGAGGGGCATAGCCGAATAGGTACATGGTGGTTCGTCCAAGCCTTGTGTCTCCCTATAAAGTCATAATTTAAATACAAAAAGATATGATGGTTCAGTTTAAATGAAAGGTAAAAGCCCTTGGCCGAATAGCTCTTGTATCCCTTCAAGTTGGCGCCAAAAAGGAGAGGAGATGATGCTTGGCCGAATGGTAGATGGCTCTTGATCTTGGCGCCTAAATGAGACCACATGCAAGGCACATGGGGGCTGGTCATATGGCATGCACATGGGTGTTCTAGGGACCCTTGTGGTGCAGTCTTGTGCATAGGATGAAGGCTGGTCATGTGCATCTTCTTGGGCGTGCATGTGTCTTCCTCCAAGCTTGCTTGAGTGTGTAGCTAGCTAGCAAGAAATGGTTGGTTGTGAATGAGCTTCCTAGTCGAGACCTTGCAAGCTTCATATCAACACATTTAGCTACACTTGATGTCACTTTTAGCAACTTGGCTTCAAATGGTCCAACTAGCTGAGATTAGCTAGCCTTGAACTCCTTTAGCTGAGTTGAGCTTTCCTTAGTGTTCCATGAGCTACCATGTACTTTGTGAGCTGTTTGTGAGATGCATATGATGTCCAAATAATCCACCAAGCTACCCCAACGTGTGTCATGCTCTAATGTACCTATATGTGCAAGGAAACCAGGTAAGTCCATGGCATTGAGCTGATATAGCTAAATACCTTGTTGTGTCATGCATGATTATGGTAATGTGAGCTATGATTGAAGGCCATAAGGTAAATATATCTTCTTATTATATGTGTGAGCTAATGTATAAAGCTTAACAACTAAAATGAATGCATATGAACTGATAAAATGAATGATAAGTATGCTGCCATTATATAAATGTGATGAATCATGCTTAATATGTTTGCAAGATTATTCTAACATGTTTAACATATCTAAATAACAGTGTGCATCTATTGTGAAGATGTGTTCATGCTAAGTTATTTATTAATTGCATAACTAGTAACCTTAACATGAGATGTATCATAATAACATATATCATTAAACTAGTATAAAGAAAATATAACATAAAAACGTTCAAGAGTACTCCCTTATTAGGTGAAAACGTGCTTGGATCACCACCTTTTTAAGGCGTGACACATAATTCATGTCATATCTTTTTGGGTCGATTTCAATCTTAAGTTAGTAAGGAGTGATATCAATCAGATTCTAACAACACTATATTAGTAACTTTGACATCTCAGTGATATGTAAACCTTTTTTAAAGTAAAATACACCCAGTTTCAGTCGAGAATCGACTAAACCTGTAGCTATGATACCAATAAATATAACACTCATTCCCCATATATGTTTCCGTGTAATGCCCAAAAATCTAGATGATGACCAAAATGTAAATTTTGAAAGTTAGATGGTCAAAGTAAAAGATTGGAAAAAAATTTAGGGAATTAAGTGATAATTTCCTAAAAAGAATTTTATTCCATAAATATATGGTTTACTCTTGAGATTGGAGTTTATGGAAATCATATTGTTGGATTTGGAATTTAGTAAAGAAAGAGTTAAAGCAGGTAAGGAATCGGTAAATTCCGATCGAATTGGAATTTTACAAAAATTTGAAGGATGTTGTAAAATGGTTGGAAATATTATTGTAATATTTTAGATGAGAGAAAGTTGGTTTGGAAATGTGCAATTTTTCAGATTTAATCGAAACAGTGGAATTTAGTGACTAAACTGCAAGATTTGAAAATTCAGGGGCAATTTCGGATATAAAAGTCAAAATAATTTATATTTGACTTTGTAATAGGTTAATAATCAGATGGCTTGGTTTGATGGTGAATAAGAAGATTCATTAAGGGTTCTTTGGTCTTATCACAATTAAATGAAAAATATATTCATTTAAAGTGGAATGAAATGTAAATTAAGATGACATTTCAACCAAATGTGTTCATCTTCTCCTCCAAAAGAGGCGTGGGTTTTTTCAAAGGTAAGAGATCTTCAACTCATTTTTCAAGCAATTTCTTTAGGATTATGAGTATGATGAAAATAGAAAATGGTTATTTAAGAAAAACGCTATCATTTGGTACCAATATTGCATGATAATATAGCTTGATTTCAAATATCCCCAAATCTGGAAATTTGGGTTTATACTATGGTTGTTGAAATTGATGATGATTATTGATGATTTTGAGGTTGTAAGAATTGATGAAGAACCTAAGGATGAAGTTAAAGAAAACAGTTTGGATTTTGATTCTGGCAGTAGGTTCGAAAATTCACCAGAAAATATATAAAAATAATTTGGAGGTTATTTTTATATATTGTGTTCATATATGGATCTAGTTTTGTTTATAATAAACGGGGATCAATTTCAAGTTGTATACAAATATATATGAATTTTTAACTGAGGAAAGGTCAGAAAAGTCGGACAGCAGAATTCTGTACAAAACAGATTCTGTTGGTGAACTTTGAAAATTCACCATAAATTTTACAGACTGAATTAGAAGAAGTTCTTTATATGGATAGATTCGTATTCGAGTCTAGTTTTTAACGGAAGAAACGGAATTGAATTCCAGTGTCTATATCAATACAGAATAATGATTATTTAAGGGTAGTGCGAGTTGTCTGAATTCTGGAAAATTAATGGGTTGTTGTGTAAGTGTTGTATAATTGATGTACTATGCTGGAAATTGTTGTTTGAGAATTGAAATGAGTGTTAGATGTGAAATTGATTATTTTGGGAAGATTGAAATGATTGGTGATTTAAGTACAACAATTGCATAGTTGGGGTACTTAAATGTATTTATGTTTTTGTAAAAGCATTTGAATGGAAATAATTTCAATGTTGGAATTATTGGTATTAAGAATTTAAGTGGTAAAATGGTGAAGACCATTTTGGGTAAATTGAAAAAGTTGGTTCCAATGTTATAAGGAATTATTAAGAGTGGAATATTTTGATAGATGATGAATTTCAAATATAGTATGGAGATATGGTGGAATGTAGTAAAATACTAACATATGTATTGTTATAAATTTGTGATTTATATAGATCATGGTTGATTTGCAATTGAAACAAGTCAAGTATAAAAAGGGTATATTATGGACAATAGTGAGGCACAAATATTTTGAAAGATATAAAGTGTCAAGGTGAGTGCAATACATGCATGAAATTATACATGGATGTTTTATACATCATAAGGAAGACTTGCGATAAGTCGACCTTGTTTATATCGGCATGATTTTATATCATTTTTTATAAATTGACATTGAGATGTCAGAGTATGGAATTAAAATGCATTGATCATGAAAAAAAATATGATATTTTACCATGAATGTTTTCGGGTATGAACTGCCCAATGTTAAATTTGATAATATACTTTGCCATGGATGGATCGAATAAAGTAGACTATATGCTCAAGTAAGTCATTGAGGGACAGGGTATAGTTGGCATGCCATAGAGTATAGCAGCTGCAGGTTTATAATACACTTCGGTGTATATGGTGGGCACGACCTTATGTGTAATACACTTCGATGTATATGGTGGGCACGACCTTATGTGTAATACACTTCGGTGTATATGGTGGGCACGACCTTATGTGTAATACACTTCGGTGTATATGGTGGCCACGACCTTATGTGTAGCACTACGGTGCAAATATTACTCGAATACCCAGGGTCCTCAAGGTTTAATATTGGGCTATTGGCTATGGATTATGTTTTATTGGTTAATAAATGGTAACCATGCAAATAAGCTTATGAGCTTACGGAAAAATGGCAAGTATATAGGAAAAATAAGCTTACGAGCTTATGGAAATTAAATGGTAAGTATTTTGGTAAAATAAGCTTACAAGCTTATGAGATAAATGGTAAGAGATTTTATATTATTTTGATCATGGTAAAATATTGGATATGTTAGTAAAATGATTTTATGGAAATTTGATATTTGATATTGAAAATCATGCATGAATTGTATTGCACTGTTAAATGTTTTAACTGCCTCACTAAGTTTATACTTAGCGTGTGATGATTTTCACGCGTAGGTAAAAGTTTGTAATGGAATAAAGTGTTCAAAGTGACATTGAGCATCGAGGAGAATATTTCAATATCAGTAAGACATCCTATTGTGAAATTTTAAATAGATAGTGGCATGTAATTAATAATATTCAATTTATTTTGTTGAATATAGTTGGAAACAAAAATAGAATTTTTATAGTGAGGAAATGTTAAGTTTTTATAAGTTAATATGTAATTTTTGGAAATTACTGTAGCAGTTACTGTAGCATGAACAGTAACCACGTTTTTAAACAAAATTTCCAGATTATTAAAGGGATACCGATTCCCCTGCTACAGGGAATCGATTCCCCCACTGTTCATTGTTCGGGTACTATTCACTATTCATAAATAAAAATATTTTGAATTAAATTGTTATAACGAAACGAAATTTTATATGATATGATATTTTTATAATATCATTTACTATATTAAGAAAATAAATTTTAAATCGCTTTTGAATCGTAAAATGGTTTTAGAAATTTGGATAACATCTATAATCTGTATAGGTATAATTATACGGGTTATGGGTGTTACATTCCGTACACAAGTTACATGTGTCACATGACTTTTAAAAACATTAACTTTATTTGTAAATCCATAAAAATTTTCCATTAATAAAACATTTTAGTGTAATAAAAATAAAAGCTTGTTAACTTTTAGTAGATAAAATAATCTTAAGGTTATAACATATTACAATAATTGTAAGACAAATATGTTCCAGAGCATTTTTATAAGTCAAATACATGCCATCTAATTATCAAAAGTAGACACAATTGTCCTACAATTACTGATGAGTCAACCTTGGATTGATGATCTCTGTCGTACTCTTTACACTGCTAGTTTTTGCTAATACCTATGCGTAAAATCAACACATGCTAAGTATTTACTTAGTGAGGTATAAAAATATAAATGAAGCGAAATTCATACACAAGTACATCATGACTATCAAAATATGAACTAAATCGTATAATTCATAAGAATAATTAAAACTATTCTAGTAACCCAAGTTTCCTACACATAGTCATCGAAACCATTTTAGTATACCCAGCATACCTATCTATCAGTATTTTTCCCATTATCCTTTATTTTGCCCAATGTATGTCAAATGCGAATGGAAGGTAAATGTAGTGCACTGAAGCGTCGAAATGGAAATTCACAAACACATTATGAATTCCATGGATTGCACACATAGTACCAAAATGGTCATTCCTGAACACATTATGAATACCATGGGTTGCACATTTAATGCCGATACGGTCGTTCATAAACTTATTATGAATTTCGTGGGTTGAACACTAAGTGTCGATACGGTCGTTCATAAAATTATTATGAATTTCGTGGGTTGCACACTTAGTGCCGATTTGGTCATTCATAAACTTATTATGAATTCTGTGGGTTTCACACTTAGCGCTGATACGGTTGTTCATAAACTTATTATAAATTTCATGGGTTGCACACTTAGTGCCAATAGTACACATAGTATTGATATAACAATGCAACATATGAATTTAACCACATGTAACTATAACTCTTATTGTACATAATAAATGCACTCACCTGATATGCCTTTCTAGTATGTTGTAATGATGTTCGACTATTCGACAACTTTATTCTTGCCTTTTTGTTTGCTTGAATCGGGAGCTTGATTACGATCTACATAAGCATCCATTATTACACATATCATACAAATGTTAGTATACTCTCTAACATTTATACTTTAATAATACTCAAAAGTACTATTATATTCAATTTCTATTAACAATTCACCCTATCAAGAAGGTCAAGACTCAATAGAATCGGTACCTCTACTATTATATCGATACTTCTATACTACGGTACCGATACTCCTTTGAGTATCGATACCATTTCTGCATTCTGGAATCCATGGTATCGATACCTTCCTATTAGTATCGATACCCATAACAGTATCGATACTAATTGCATCAGTATCAATGTTGTTCATCCTATTTCCCCAAATTTAAACCTATAGTATAGGTATTGTTCTTCCAGTACTGATACCCTTACCCAGATTTTCCATTTTTCAGCTTGATTTTTACCCAAATTTTGTTTAAATTTTATACTTTTACTTCCAACAATACTATTAAACTCATCAATACTTAACCCAACTAACTTTCCTTAATGGATCTTCCTATAATATCCAAATTCTCTAAAGAACACTCCAAACCAAGAATCACACTACTTTTTCATACATGTTTTTAATCACATCCAATGCTTCTAATCTCTTACTTACTTATTTGACAAGTCAATTTTACTTGTAAACCTTAATAAAAACTCATATTTCAACATATCACTCAAAAACCCATTTTCTTCAATCTCAAATAAATCATCCATCTCTTAGTTTTAATCCTCTTTAAAACTTCCTTAAGCTTCCACATCACTTAAGGTTTCAAGAACAAACCAAAAACGATAGGAAAAACTAACTTTATAAAACCTTACATTTCCTATGGGGAGCACAACAACGACAAAGAAGAATGAGAAGAAGGAAAATACTAAGTTTTTTAGCTTTTCCCCCTTTTCTCTCTTAAATCCCTAGTAAAAATAAATTTTAAATCCATTTCCCTCTAAAGAACCAAAATGCCCCTTTCATGCTTTCATTCTTACTAATTGATCTTAATAAAATCGTTTCTTATACTTTACCATTTATTCAAATTAAATCCTCCAAATTTTTAAATCCTTTTAGTATAATCACCGACCAGATATTTGGGGTATTATAATTCTTCCCATTTAAGAAAATTCATCCCTAAATTTTAAGACTTTATGCTTTTGCTAAAGCACATTAACTAGAGGAAATCGTCTTGCTACGCAGTTTCTTGAGTTCTCGAGCCAAGATTCGTACTGGTTCTTCTACATAAGTTAAATTTGATTGAATATCTTTTCTCTTTAGATCAACATAAGTCTTTTGCCGATCAGATGCCATCTTAAGATTGTCTTGAATTATCTTCACTTTATCCTCAACCTTTTACCATAAATCAGGGCCAATCAGATTCTGATCTTTTAACTCAAACCAAATTAATATTGTTCAGCATTTCTCCCATATAAAGCTTCATACATAGCCATCTTGTTGTTCAATTGACAATTGTTCTTGTAGACAATTTCTGCTAAAGATAAATATTTTTCCCATGATCCCTTGAAATCAATTATACATTCCCTCAATATATCTTCCAATATTTGAATAGTATGATCCATCTGACCATCTGTATGCGGATGAAAGGCTGTACTGAAATTTAATTGAGTACCCAAAATTTTATGCAAGAAATTCCAAAAATCTTGAAGTGAATCATGGATCTCTTCGGGAATGATCGATACTGACACTCCATGCAGCCAAATTATCTCTTATATACATAACTCATCGTATTTATCCATCGAATAATATGTCCGTACCAATATGAAATGAGGTGCCTTAGTAAATCTATCAACAATCACCCATAATGAGTCTTTCATGCTAGGTGTCAAAGGTAGCCTTGTAATAAGGCCCACAGTGACTCGTTTTCCTCTTTCGATTCTAGAATCGTGATCAAGTGAAACAATCCGGAAGATACTCGATTTTCTCCTTTCCTCTATTGGTACAGCAGACACTTTGCCACAATTTATGTGATAGCTCTTTTCAAACTAGGCCACCAAACTGACTCTTTAAAACTTGGTACATTTTGTTTCCATCTGAATACATAATCAACTGACTTATTGCCCCCAAAAAGATTATCTTTCTTTACATCTTCATCGTTGGAAATACAAAATCTCCCACGATAGTACAAACATCCATTGGACCTCACCTCAAAAGTCTTTAATCTCGTCATTTTCTACTTTTAATTCTTACCAAGAAATTTTTATATTTCCTTTGTAATTATATTTTCCAATCTAAAAACATCGGCTTTATCTTCAGTACAGCTAACAGTGCCATTTTTTTAAACACTAATCGCACATCCATAGCTCGCAAATCTACAAAATGTTTCCTGACTAAGTGCATCTGCAACAACATTTGCCTTCCATGGGTGATAATCAAAGATCACGTCATACTCCTTTAAAAGCTCTATCCATCTTTTCTATCCCAGATTCTGCTATTTTTGAGTCAATAAGTACTTTAGACTTTTTTTATCCCTATAAATATAGCACCACTCACCATACCGATAATGATGTCAGATCTTTAAAGCAAACACGACCGCTGCCAATTCTAAGTCATGTGTTGGGTAATTTCTCTCGTGAGTCTTCAGCGGTCTCAAGGCATAGGCCACAATTTTATCTTCTTGAATAAGCACACATCCTAATCTGTTATGAGATGCATCACTAAAAACTACATTGTCTTTACCCAACTCAGGTTGTACAAGTATTGGTGCCTATGTTACAATCCTCTTCAGTGTTTCAAAACTTTCTTGGTAATTCTCCAACTAAACAACAGGAACATCTTTCCGTAACAACTTAGTTAGCAAAGAATCTAACATCGAAAAGTTCTTTACAAATCTTCTATAATAGCCAGCAAGCCCCAAAAACTCCGAATTTCAGGAACATTCTTTGGGAGTTCCCAATCTACTATAGCATGAATTTTCTTGGGATCTACTCTTATGCCTTATACCGAGACAAAATGGCCAAGGAAAGCAACCTCTGCTAACCAGAATTCACATTTGGCTAGTTTAGCATACAACTTCTTCTCTCAAAGAGTCTGTATAACAATACAAAGATGAGCATCATGCTCCTCTCTTGACTTTTAATACACCAAAATATCATCAATCCTCAGAAGATGATACTTGTTCTTTTATTGCTACCTTATTTAACTGTCAATAATCTATGTATAACCACATAGATTCATCTTTGTTTTCACCAATAGCAAAAATACTCCCCAAGATGAAACACTCAGTCCGATGAAACCTTTATCAATCAACTCTTATAATTAAGTCTTTAATTCTCTTAACTTGCATAATTCATTCAATACGAAATCATAGAAACATGCTCAATACCTTGATAACCATCAACCTTGAATTCCAACTCTAGATCTAAAGGTAACCCAGGTAATTCATATGAAAAGAAATCTATAAATTCCCGAGTTATAGAAATATCATACAATTTTATTTTAATTATTTGAGTATCTATCACATTATCCAGAGACTTTATACGTCTTTCTAATATCTTTTTCTTTGTAATCATTGTTGATATCACCTTGGGCGATGATTTTTCTTTCTCTCCAATAACTATAATTTCCAAATAATCTCTTCTTGAGACAAACAACCTATGCTCAATATGATCTTAACTCATCAAAGGATAATTCCATCAGATTCACAGGGAACATAGTCCTTGGAATCTTTATCGAATATTTACTACTTGTTTAACTCACACTTGCACCATGACCCATAGGGTTTACCGATATCATCTCACTCTAGATCAAGTTGAATAGAATACTTTTATTTTAAAATTCCTTATTTCATCATTAAGGTAATCTGTATAACTTTTCCGGATCCAAAGAAAATATTCTCTAGAAGTTGAAACATTTTCCATCTCAACTATGAAAGTCTAAATGTTAACATCATTCAATAAGAAGTCTTGATCACTTTGTAGCAATAACTTCATAACAGTTAACCTTAAAAATCACACTAGTAAACAAATTTTCTCCTTTTCTTTCCTATCACTACGAACTCGAAACTTTTCAAGTTCTTGAAAATCAATCGCAATCTAAGTGATACTTCATTATAGCATAGAAAGAGTAGACAATTCATTACACAATTTTAATTTCTCAAATTAACTTTATCCAGTCCATAAAACTTAACATCTAATCTCATTCAAACTCATTCTAAAACCTTTAGAATAATAACATAATCATCAACTGATTCACCAATAACTCAGTTCTCTTTAAAATTTTAACGAACAACTTACTTACGCTTACTTATTTCCTTTAACTCAAATCAACCTTTCTTTAACCAACTTAATGCTTAACTTAAATATTCCTCTCATATTTAAGCTTACCTGTAGAAACCTCAGTGTCATTAGTGGATTCAATAATCTCTTTTGGATCCTCATCAAACTCAACTTCTCTTGTAATCCATTTAAAAATTTTAATGGATTCCTCTGATGCAGTAACTTCATTAAATGCTAGGGCATTTCTTCCACAGAGTGGAGAAAAATCCATTACAACTCCCACCTTTCTAAGGCGTGATACATAATTCATGTCGGAGCTTTTTGGGTCGATTTTAATCTTGAACTTCCTTTCAACATTATCAAATTTCTTACCTTTATGTTTAGTTTCTTACATCTAATACAATACACATAATAACAACTTAAGTTAGTAAGGAGTTACATCAATCAGATTCTAACAACACCATATAAGTATCTTTGACATCTTACAGGCATGTAAACCCCTTTTAAAGTAAAATACACCCGATTTTGGCCTAGAATCGGCTCAACATGTAGCTCTTATACCAATAAATGACCCATTCCCCATATACGTTTTCGTACACAAGTTACAGGTGTCATGTGACTTTTAAAAACATTAACTTTATTTGTAAACCCATAAAATTTTGTTCCATTAATAAAACATTTTAGTGTAATAAAAATAAAAGCTTGTTAACCTTTAGTAGATAAAATAATCTTAAGGTTATAACATATTACAATAATCGTAAGGCAAATACGTTCCAGAGCATTTTTATAAGTCAAATACATGCCATCTAATTATCAAAAGTAGACACAATTGTCATACAGTTACTGATGAGTCAACCTTGGAATGATGATCTCTATCGTACTCCTTACTCTGATTGTCTTTGCTAATACCTAGGTGTAAAACCAACACACGCTAAGTATTTACTTAGTGAGGCATAAAAATATAAACGAAGTGAAATTCATACACAAGTACATCATGACTACAAAAATACAAACTAAATTGTATATTTCATAAGAATAATTAAAACTATTCTAGTAACCCAAGTTTCCTTCACATAGTCATCGAAACCATTTTAGTATGCCCAGCGTACCTGTCTATCAGTATTTTTCAATTATCCTTTATTTTACCCAATGCATGTCAAATGAGAATGCAAGGTACATGTAGTGCACCGAAGTGTCGAAATGGAAATTCACAAACACATTATGAATTCCATGGATTGCACACATAGTGCCAAAATGGTCATTCCTAAACACATTATGAATACCATGGGTTGCACATTTAGTGTTTATATGGTCATTCATAAACTTATTATGAATTTCGAGGGTTACACACTTAGTGTTGATACGGTCGTTCATAAACTTATTATGAATTCTGTGGGTTGCACACTTAGTGTCGATACGCTCGTTCATAAACTTATTATGAATTATGTGGCTTGCACACTTAGTACCGATACGTTCATTCATAAACTTATTATGAATTTCGTGGGTTGCACACTTAGTGTCGATAGTACACATAGTATTGATATAACAATGCAACATATGCATTTAACCAAATGGAACTATAACTCTTAATGTACATAATAAATGCACTCACCTGATATGCCTTACTAGTATGTTGTAATGATGTCCGACTATTCAGCAAATTTACCCTTGCCTTTTTGTTTGCTTGACCCGAGAGCTTAATTACGATTTACATAAGTATCCATTATTACACATACCATAAAATGTTAGTATATAGTCTAACATTTGTACTTTAATAATACTCAAAAGTACTATTATATTCAATTTCTATTAAAAATTCACCATATCAAGAATGTCCAGACTCAATAGTATCGGTACCTCTACTATGGTATCGATACTACTATACTATGGTACCGATACTCCTTTAAGTATCGATACCATTTCTACATTCTGGATTCCATGGTATCGATACCTTCCTATTAGTATTGATACCCACAGTAGTCTCGATACTAATTGCATCAGTATCGATATTGTTCATCCTATTTCCCCAAATTTAATCCTATAGTATCGGTACTGTTCTTCCAGTACCGATACCCTTGCCTTGATTTTCCATTTTTCAGCTTGATTTTTACCCAAATTTCATTTAAATTTCTTACTTTTACTTCCAAAAATACTATTAAACTCATCATTACTTAACCTAACTAACTTTCCTTCATAGATCTTTCTATAACATCTAAATTCTCTAAAGAATACTCCAAACCAAGAATCACCCTACTTTTTCATGCATTTTTTTAATCACATCCAATGATCTCTTCTTTACTTATTTAAAAAGTCAAATTTACTTGTAAACCTCAATAAAAACTCATATTTCAATATATCACTCAAAAACCCAATTTGTTCAATCTCAAATAAATCATACATCTCTTAGTTTTAATCCTCTTTAAACCTTTCTTAAGCTTCCACATCTCTTAAGGTTTCAAGAACAAACCAAAAATAAAAGGAAAATGTAACTTGATAAAACCTCACCTTTGTTATGGAGAGCACGACAACGGGGAAGAAGAAGGAGAATAAGGAAAATACTTGGCTTTTTAATTTTCCCTCTTTTCTTTCTTAAATCCCCAATAAAAATGAATTTTAAATCCATTTCCCTCTAAAGGATCAAAATGCCCCTTTCTTTCTTCCATTCTTACTAATTGATCTTAATTAAATCGTTTCTACACTTTACCATTTATTCAAAATAAACCCTCCAAATTTTTAAATCCTTTCAATATAGTCACTGACCTGATATTTGGGGTATTACACTAGGGTTTATGGAATTAATGAAGGATTTTGAAGTTTTTGAGGTTGTAGAATCATACACACGCATGATTGTTGATTAAAATCATTTGTACAAGGCTATATAAGCCTTTGTTGAATTGGCCAAACCTTAGCTTTTGGGGAAAATGTATTTTTGATGAAATTAAGTTAGGGGTTTGATTCTAGAGGTTTTGAAGTGTTGAATAGCGGTTGGTTTCATGCTTGAATCAAGTGAAAATCATGAGATTTACACCCTAAGCATTCGACCATGAGGAAATAGGTTGGAAAATTGTGGAAATATTCCCATGGCTTAGAAATGATATTTGGAAGCTTCTACAAGCCTTAGAAAAAACTATTTGGGCCAATCTGTAATTTTGTGAAAGTTGGGGGACCAAATTAAAAATTATGAAAAAGTTGTGGGTTATTGTATAATTTTTCAATAATGGTTGTAATATGCTATAAATTATTGTTTGAGGGCTGAAATTGAAGTTAGAATGTGAAATTTAGCTATTTTGGAAAGTGTACAAAGTTTAAGTGCTAAATGGTGAACATTGAGAAAGTTAGTGGATTAAATGGTAAATATGACATTGTTGAGGTATTGGGATGGAAATTAAATGCTAGAAATTATTGGGCTTAGTTGGGCTTGAATTTGGAGAATTTTTTACAAGGGCCCATTATTAATAAAAAGGAAAAATTAAAATGATTTTAAAAGAATTCGAAAATAATAGTACTTTTAAGTATTATTATTTTGTATAAATGTTAGTAAGGATACTAACATTGAATTTTATAATTGTATGTGTGATTATGGATGCTTGTGTAGATCGTGATCAAATTTGTGATACGAGCAAATCGAAAGGCAAGAAAAAAGTTCAATAATAATTGGATTTCGATAGTAAGGCAAATAGTGAGGCATACCAGGTGAGTGCATTTATTTTGTACTTATATGATATGAAGATGACTTGCGATGAGTCAACCTTGAATGAATGTTTTTATAAAAGCATGTTTTACTGTATTTTAAAAATAATTTTCATAAAGTTTATAAAAATGATTTTACGAATAATTTTAGGGTATAAACTGCCCTAAAATAGATGGATTAACTTTTATATTATTTTAAGAGCTACCGATGTTTCAGAATAAATGTTTAATCTGTGAATTTGATTTAAAGGCCAATTGTATGTGCATTGAGAGTCATAGGTGCATTTTGTTTAATGCATATGTTGCATTTTCATATCAGTAATTTGTGTACTTTTGGCACTATGTGTGCATCCATGGTATTCAAAATGAGTTTGTGAATTACCATTTTGTTTTAGTACTTTGTGTACTTTCGGAACTATGTGTGCATCTATGGTATTCATAATGAGTTTGTGAATTACCATTTCGTTATATTAGTATAGTGTTGTTGTCACAACAGAACCTATGCTTTCATTTAGCACTTATGTGCAACTCACGTACCTTGCATTCTCGTTTGACATACAATGGATAGTGAATGGTTATTTTGAAATAAAAAAATAATTGATAGGTATGTTGGGCATACTAAATATTGTTTCATAGGTTATTTGAAAGAAACTTGGTTTACCAAGTCAGTTTTATGTATTATTATGATCTATACGATTAAATTTGTATTTTCATCTTTTATGACATACTTATGTTTTGGTTAAGCCTCATTTATATTATTATGTTTCACTGAGTGTATATTTAGCGTGTGATGATTTTCACGTGTAGGTAATAGCATACGATCAGAGTGAGGGGTGCAATTAATATCATTTGTCAAGGATTGCCTCATCAGTAACAATATGACATCTCTCAATGTTTATTTTGATATTACTAGTTAGCATATACTTAGATATGTTGTGATGATCTGATAAGATACTTGGTACTTAGTTGTAGTATTATATTATATTCAAACTTAAACTACTGTTTGATGGATTTTAAACGTTATTATATTATATAGAAGAAGATTTTATAAACTATATTATTAAATCGTTTATTTAAAGAAATAAAATTTTACTGGTTTTCAAGTACAAAAATGTTTTAAAAGTCATTTACATGGACGTATACGGGAAATGGGTGTTACATTTATTGGTATCAGAGCTACAAGTTTAGTCGATTCTCGGTCAAAAATAAGTGTATTTTATGTGAAAAATGTATAATGACACTAGGATGTCAAAGTTAATGATATGGTGTCAATGTGATATGATTGATGTTACTCCTCACTAACTTAAGTTGTTATTGTGGTGTTAGATGACGGGAACTAAGGATAAAGGTAAGGAAGTTGATAATGTTGAAAGGAGGTTGGGATTCAAAGCGACCCAAAAAAATCTGGCATGACTTCAGTATCACGCCTTAGAAGAGTTGGAGCTGTAAGGGATTTTCCTCCATTCTATGGAAGAAATGCCCTAGCATTTAATGAAGTTACTTCATTAGAGGAATCCATTAAAAAGTTTAAATGGATTACGAGAGAAGTTGAATCGGATGAGGATCTAGAGGAGATTATTGAATCTATTGATGAATCTAAGGTTTCTACAGGTAAGCTTAAATATTTGAGGAATATTTAAGTTAAGCATTAAGTTGCTTAAAGAAATGTTGATTTGAGTTGGAGGAAATAAGTAAGCGGTAAGTAAGTTGTCCGCTAAAAGTTTAAAGAAATCTAAGTTATTAGTGAGTCAGATGATAATTATGTTATCATTCTAAAGTTTTAAAATGAGTTTGAGTAAGAGTATATGTTAAGTTTTATGGACTTGATAGAGTTAACATACGAATGTAAAAATTGTGGAATGGATTGTATACCCCCTCCTATGTTACAACGAATGATCGCATAGATTGCGGTTGATTTTGAAGAACTTGAAAAGATTCAAGTTCGTAGTGGTAGGAAAAAGAGTAAATTTGTTTACTAGTGAGATTTTAGAATTAACTTCTATGAAGTTATTGATATAAAGTTGTCAAGATTTCTTATTAACTGATGTGGACATTTAGACTTTCATAGTTAAGATGGAAAATGTTTCAACTTCTCGAGAAATTTTCAATGGATCTAGAAAAGTTATACAGATTATCTCAAGAATGAAATAAGGAATTTTAAAATAAAGGTATTATATTCGACTTTATTTCAAGTGATATGATAGTGGCAAACCCAATGGGTCATGGTGTAAGTGTAAGTTGGACATGTAGTAAATATCTTATAAAGATTCAAGGGGTTATGTTCTCGGTGAATCTGAAGGAACTATCATTTGATGAATTTAAGATCATATTGGGCATGGGTTGGTTGTTTTCTCATTATGGTTAGGTTGATGGTCGCAAAAAGCGATTATTTCATAAAGATGCGGAGGATTTGAAAATTATAGTGATTGGTGAAAAAGCTAAATCACCGCCCAATGTGATATTGACAATGATTGTGAAGGAAATGATGTCAGAATGATGTATAGATTTTATAGCTAATGTGATAGATAGTCAAGTATCGGAAGTAAGATTGTATGATATTCCCACAAATCAGGAACTTCCATATGTATTTTTAGATAAATTACATGGGTTACCTTCGGATCAAGAGGTGGAATTCAAGATTGATGGTTATCAGGGTATTGAGCATGTTTCTATGGTTTCATATCGAATGGCTCTGACCGATTTAAGAGAACTATAGGCTCAGTTACAAGAGTTGCTTAATCAAGGTTTCATCGGGTTGAATGTTTCACCTTGAGGAGTACATGTGTTACTGGCGAAAAAAAGATGAATATAAGCGGTTATGCATAGATTATCGACAGATAAATAAGGTAACAATAAAGAACAAGTATCCTCTTTTGAGGATTGATGATCTGTTTGATCAACTAAAAGGCGTAGAAGTGTTCTCTAAGATAGACCTTCGGTCAGGATACCACCAATAAAAGATTAAAGAGGAGGATATTCTAAAGATAAATTTTTAGACTTGGTACGGAAGCTACGAGTAGTGGTAATGCCATTTGATTTGACTAATGCTCTTGTAGCATTTATAGATTTGATTAATTGGGTATTTTAGCTTTATTTGAATCAAATTTTGGTGACTCTTTGAGAAAAAAGTTGTACGCCAAGCTATCCAAGTGTGAATTCTGGTTGACAGAAGTTTCTTTACTTGGCCATGTTATTTCGGCAGATGGCATAAGGGTAGACCCCAAGAAAATTCATACTATAGTGGATTGGAATCTATTAAGAATATCTTAGAAGTTTGGAGTTTTTTGGGACTTGCTGGTTACATTTGAAGGTTCGTGAAGAACTTTTCAATGATAGCATCACCACTAACCAAGGTTTAAAGGAAAGATGTGCCTTTTGTTGTGACGGAGAAATGCCAAGAGAGTTTTGAAATGCTAAAGAGGATTTTAACATAGGCATTAGTAGTTGTACAACCTGAGTCAGGTAAAGACTATGTGGTTTTTAGTGATGCATCTCATAATGGCTTGAGATGTGTGTTTATGCAAGAAGATAAAGTTGTGGCCTATGCCTCGAGGCAGATAAAGACCCATGAGAAGAATTACCCGATACAAGATTTAGAGTTGGCAACGGTCGTGTTTTCTTTAAAGATTTGGCGTCATTATCTATATGGTGAGTGATGCTATATTTATATGGACCATAAAAGCCTAAAGTACTTGTTCACTCAAAAAGAGTTGAACCTGAAACAGAGAAGATGGATAGAACTTTTAAAAGATTATGATGTGATCATTGATTATCATCCAACAAAGGCTAATATAGTGGTTGATGCACTTAACCGAAAGACTTTTACAGCCTTGAGAGCTTTGGATACATGTTTGTATTTAAAGGAAGATGACGCCTTGATTGCTGAGCTAAAGTTAAAGCTGATGTTTTAGATCGAATAAAAGAATTACAAAGGAAAGAAGAAAATTGCTTGGTAAGAATTGTGCAAGTAGAAAATGGTGAGATTAAGGACTTTGAGCTCAGGTTCGACGGATGTTTGTACCATCGGGGAGACTTTGCATCCAGACGATGAAAAATATTAAAGAAAGATTTTCTTTCTGAGGCACATTATAGTTCTTTGACTATGCATACAGTCATAAATAAGATGTATCAAAACATAAAGAGTCGATATTGGTGGTCTGGCATGAAAAAAAGCTATCATGAAATTTGTGGCAAAGTGTCTGATGTACCAATAAGTGAAAGCTGAACATCAAGTGCCTTCCAAATTGTTGCAATCGATCTCGATTTCTGAATGGAAAGGGGAACGAGTCACTATAGACTTTGTTATAAGGAAACCTGTGACACTCAGCAAGAAAGACTCAACATGGGTGATTGCTGATAGATTGACCAAGATAGCTCACTTCATTTTGGTATGGACAGATTATTCAATGGATAAATATGATGAGTTATACATAAAAGAGATATTATGGCTACATAGAGGGCCTAGGTCGATAGTATCTGACTGAGATCCAAGGTTTACTTCGAGATTATGGTATTCATTGCACGAGGCCTTGGGTACTCGATTGAAATTCAGTACGGCTTATTTATCGTAGACGATGGTCTATAGGAGGGGGCCATTCAGATATTAGAACATATGCTAAGGGAATATGTGTTTGAGTTCAAGGGATCATTAGAAAAGTATTTGTTTTTATCAAAATTTTCTTATAACAACAGCTATCATTCGAGCTTCAAGATGGCTCCGTATAATGCCCTTCATGGGAGAAAGTGTCAAACACCGTTAAATTGGTTCGAGCTTAAAGATCGAGATCTAGTTGGCCCTGATTTGATGAAAAAAATGAAAGCTAAAGTGGGGATTATTCAAGATAATCTCAATATAGCTTCCGTACGACAAAAGTACAGTGCAAATCTAAAGGGAAAAGTGATTGAATATCAAGTGAGTGATAAAGTATTTCTCAAGGTATCGCCTTGGAAGATAGTATCGCCTTGGAAGATAGTATTGCGTTTCGACGCAAAGAAAAGTTGAATCCAAGATTTATTGGACCTTATAACATTTTGAAAAGATTCAGACCAGTAGCTTATCAGTTAGCATGCCTTCCAAAATGGACAAGATCCATAATGTTTTTTCATGTGTCGATGCTCATGAAGTATCAATCAGATACGTTGCGTATTATCACCACGGATGAAATAGAGATAAGACTAGATTTTACCTATGAAGAGGAACCGATTGAGATTTTGGCTTGAGAAGTCAAAGAACTGCAGAACAAGAATATTCCTTTGATCAAAGTTCTTTGGCGAAATCATAAAGTCTAGTAAGCGACTGGGGAAAAATAATAGGACATGAAAAGATAATATATGCCCTTGTTCATTTCAGGTATGTACTAAAATTCGAGGATGAATTTTTCTTAAGCGGGAGAGTTGTAATACCCTAAATTTTGGTTAGTGACCAAAATATATTTGAAAGTTAAGTGGCCAAAGTATAAACTTGGGAAAAGTTTAAGGACCTAAATGGTAATTTTCCCAAAATAATTTATATTCTATAAATGGATAGTTTACACTTGAGAGTAGGGTTTTATTAAAATCATATTCTTGATCCATAATTTATGTTGAAAACTATAAATGATAAAGTCCGGTAAGAAATAGGTAAATCCGATCGAATAGAAATTTTAGGAAAAATTGAAGGATAATAAATTAGGCTTAAAAATATTATTTCCACATGTTAAAATGATGGAAAATAAATATGGGTAATTGGATTTGAATATTTAATTCCATGTTAAATTTGGGTTGTTGGATTAAAGTGGCAAGATTACAATTTTTTGAAAGTTGCTTGGTAAAATTAAAAAAGGGTAAAATAATTTGTTCAACATTGACTTTGGAAGATGATAAGATTTATTTGGCTTGGTATTAAGGTAATTATCAAGTTTCTTTAATGGAAATATGGACATTTCTCATTAAATGAATATTTTATTCATTTAAGCTTAAATAAAGGATAAATTAACATGAAATTACTTAAAATTTCATGTAATTTTCTCCATTTTCCAGAAACATTATTGTGAACCCCAAGCAATGTAAGAGAAAATTTTATTTTCAATTTTTGAGCAATTTCCTTTAGATTTTGGGTTATGCCATGAAATAGAAAATTGTTCTACGCAAAAAACGCTATCATTTGGTACCAATATTGCATATTAATCTTGCTTGTGTTCAAAGATCCCAAATTTTTGGGTTTGTGTTCACATTAGGGTTTATAAAATTGATGAAAGATTTTGATGTTTTGAGGTTGTAGAATAATATACAAGCATGAATGTTGATTAAAATCATTTGTACAAGGCTATATACGCCTATGTTGAATTCGGCTAAACCTTAGCTTTTGGGGAAAGATGTATTTTGATGTAATTAAGTTAGGGGTTTCATTCTAGAGGTCTTGAAGTGTTGAATAGATGTTGGTTTCATGCTTGAATCAATTGAAAATCATGAGATTTACACCCCTAAAGCATTCGACCATGAGGAAATAGGTTGGAAAAAATTGTGGAAATATTCCCATGGCTTAGAAATGATATTTGGAAGGTTCTACAAGCCTTATAAAAATTTTTGGGCCAATTTGTAATTTTGTGAAAGTTAGTGGACCAAAACAGTGATTATGAAAAAGTTTTGGGTTGTTGTATAAATGTTCAATAATCATTGTAATATGACAAAATTACTATTTGAGGGCTGAAATTGAAGTTAGAATGTGAATTTAGCCATTTTGGAAAGTTGACAAAGTTTGGGTATTAAATGTTAAACATTGAGAAAGTTAGTGGATTAAATGGTAAATATCACATTGTTGAGGTATTGGGCTGAAAATTAAATTCTGGAAATTTGGGCTTAGTTGGGCTTGAATTTGGAGAATTTATGACAATGGCTCATTATGACTAAAAAGAAAAAGTTAAGATTATTTTAAAAGAATTCAAAAATAATAGTACTTTTTAGTAATTATTATTATTTTGTATAAATGTTAGTAAGGATACTAAAATTGTATTTTATAATTGTATGTGTGATTATGGATGCTTGTGTAGATCGTGATCAAATTTGTGATACGAGCAAATCGAAAGGCAAGAAAAAAGTTCAAGAATAATTGTATTTCGATAGTAAGGCATAAAGTGAGGCATGCCATGTGAGTGCATTTATTATGTACTTATATGATATGATGACGACTTGTGATGAGTCAACCTCGAATATTTTTATAAAAACATGTTTTACCGTATTTTGAAATATTTTCATAAAG